>NC_134532.1:102646194-103251819 GCF_050624435.1 Tenrec ecaudatus | reverse complement strand
TGCTAAGGCATTCTATGGTGTGAATCACAACTGTGGATAGCCTTGAGAACAATGGGAACTCCAGTACAGTTCATTGTGCTCACACTTAACTTGTACATGGAGCGGTTTGAACAGAACAAGGGGATATTGAATTCATTAAATTGAGAAAAATTGTGTGTCAGGGCTGTATCTTCTCAACATACTTATGGTACTCAGTCTGTATAGGGAGCAAACAACTGGAAGCTTGGGTTATACAAAGAAGAATGGGGTGTTAGGATTAGAGGAAGTTTTGCTAACAACCCTTGATATGCCGATGACACGGTTTTGCTTGCTGAAAGTGAGGAGGACTTGAAACACTTGCTGATGAAGATCAAGGATTATGGCCTTCAGTTTGGATTACAACAATGTAGAGAAGACCAAAGCCTCACAATATAGCCTACAGGTAATAAGATTAATATTAATAATGTAAGACTTTCTTTTTCTTACTTATATCCACAACCAATGCTCATATACACAGCAGTCAAGAGATAAAAAAATACTTGCTACATTGGTTAATTCTGCTGCCTAAGAGTTCTTTAGACAGTTGAAGAGCCAGGTTCTGATTTTGAAGACTAAGGTGCACCTGACCCAAGACATGGTATTTTTAATTGTCTTCTATGCATGTGAAAATTGAACACTGCATATGAAAGATCGAAGGAGACCATGAATTATGAAAAGGACAAACTCGTCTGTCTTGGAAGAAATACACTCCTTTCTGAACACTCCTTTCAAGCAATGATGGAGAGACTTCATCGCATGTGTTTTGTTTTGAATCTATTTATTATCAGGCAAGACCCGTCCTTGGAGAAGGGCACCAGGCTTGGTAAAGGAGTAGGGCAGGGGAAAAAAGGGAACCTTTGGACAAGATGGTTTTACACAATGGCTGGAGCAATGTTCTCAAATCGAATAATGATCATGAGGTCGGTGCAGCATGGCCAGTGTTGCATCCTGTTGGACGTCTACTTTGAGTAGGAACTGACTCCATGGTGCCTGACAATAACAACAGAATGGAAGACAGAACTTGTTTCTTACATTTTGTTTTTGTTAGTTGCCATTGACTTGGTTCCGACCCATAGCAACCCTATGCACAACCAGAGCAAACACTGCCTGGTCCTATCACTTCCTCACTCTTGCTTGGACGCTTGAGCACATTACTGAAGCTGTTGTGTCACTCCATCTCCTGGAAGGCTTTCCTCCTTTTCTCTGCCCCTGTACTTTATCAAGAATGATATCCTTCTCCAGGGACAGAAGAACATGTTCAAAGTAGGTAAGATGAAGTCTCATTGTAATTAAATGTCATTTTACTCAGATTTTATTGAAATTATACCATTTTCACTACCTAGTTTGTATTCTAATGTACATTCTTTCTTCCTAGTGAGTTACATAATTTTAAACCCTTCTAAATTAATTCATACATATTGTGGTACATAATCTGGTGTCAATTTGGAACTTGAGAGGATTGAGTGAAGGGGGGGAGTCAAGTTTGTCAATTGGATCATAGCCAATGAGGCCTCTGGTGGGCATGATTTTCTCCTGAGAATTCTGGGAAATCTGGATTTTTCCTCTTTGGAGGCAGCAGAGACTCTAGGTTCATTCCCTGAGAGATACTCTACTGAAAGACAGATATCACTGTGCGAATAGACCCCATGCCCTGGGAATTGGAGGAGCCATGTGGAAACCCCTTCCTGCACTGGGATCCTTCTACCACCACTAGATCCCAAAGACTTTGTACCCAAGGGCCTGTTATTGTCCTGCATGTGGGGTCATTGCATGTACCTCATGAGTCTGAAGAGGGCTTTATAGATTGATATCAGACATATGGGCTAATATTGGACTTATGGACTTGATCTGGATTTGGCTAGGATGTTTTCTTAATATTAAATTGTTCTTATATATAAATTTATCTTTTATTCACATATGATATCCATGGATTTGTTTCTTAAGTCTACCCAGACTAACACACATATTTTCTCATATTTGGTCCACGCTATAGGGTAGTAATTTCTTAACACTGACTGTACATTGGAATTTCTCTGGATAGCCTGATTTATATTTCCAGATTCATTTCTGCTGGTTATTAATTCCACCTTTAATTACTTGAATGTGGTTTTCAAATCATGGAATTGTTCCATGATTTACTGCTCCCTTTTTCACCAGACCTCTTATACAAATGAGATATTCTGCTTTGAGACTTAACCCAGAATTCCACATTTCACTGAATATGATGCCATGAGATGTCATCATGTAGCATTAGGTGTTTGATAGGCTGCATTTCACAAATAAGCTACATAGCAACCACAAACCCCAAATTTATACAGCCTCTAATATGTTTACAATTCTTTTCTCCATTACTTAGTTGGTGCATGCACTTTGAGTGAAGAATTATAATATGTTATACAGAATTCTCTAGAGAGACAAAACCAGAATGCTAATATATATATTATATATATTATAAGAAATAACAGCTAATTAATCTATAAAGCAGTACAAATGGTTCGGTGAAACTCACTCCCGTGAGACACTGGCAGTCCTTCAAATCTTGAGGGCCGCCAGGTAGTTCTCTGTTGAGAAATTCAGGGTCTCTGGCCACGGGCAGAAAACAGCAAGGTAAGTTGCCAATAGTCAGCCAGATGATAAGGTATGGCAGTCTCCAGCTCAAGTGATGTAAATTCCAATAGTGTGGTGAAGCAGGTCTTGAAAGAACCTCAAGTTAAAGTGACACAGTACACGGGGTAGGTGTCCCACAGGCAGTGTAGCTTGCAAATTGAGGCACAGAACAAGCAAGGCAGCCGCACACTGGTCTGATCATCAAAGAGCAAGGCTCACAGAGCCATTTATCTCTCCGCCCTTCAATTAATCCCACATAAATTCAGTGGCGCTGTTGGCACAATAAACATTAACTATCTCCTATAGGCAAATTCTTCATTGTCTCTTTTATCACCAAATACAGATTCTATTCTCAATAAAAAGTACCCTGAGTTAAAGGAGTCTTCTGAACTGTGCACCTGGTAAAAGTTTTCTGAAAATCTGACTGTTTTGTTTATGTGGAATTACGGAAATTTTCTTTGTGTATAAACAGTCACAGATGGTCTTTTCTTAAATGCCAGCAAAAGTTGCTGGAAATGTTTGAAGTTTAAATAGATTAATTTCTGGATTTCTTTTATACCATCTGCTGATTGACAGCTTCTATGGCTTTTTCTTGTAAAGTTGTATTTAAGAAAAATTAAATTAATCTAATATGTGTAGCAAGCAAAATGATCAAAGGGTGAGTGTTATTGCTTTTGAGCCTTTGAAATATTATAATACATGTTCATGATTACAATTCCAATATGATCAGTTATGATTTCATTTCTGCATTATTTGATTCCCTCCTTAGATGAATATGTACTAATCCAATGCTTCCTGTATAGACACGGGCCAAAGAGAGGCTATGAGACATTTCTCTGACAGAGATAACTTAGTGACCTCGCCTTATTTGGCCAACGCAACGTTTCCAGATCTACCCTTCCTCTGAAAGAGTGTCCAATTGCCAGTAGGGAGTCCATTTACTCTAAAGAGATATATTTTTCTGCGGATGATCAAGCTTAAGGGATTCTCTTGGTGGAGTAGTTACATGTTGATCCCAAAGGTCAGCAGTTTGAAACCAGCATCCGCTCCACAGTAGAAAAGTCTGGATTTCTACACCTGTAAAGAGTTGAAGTCTCAGAAAGCTCTTCTCTGTCCTATAGGGTCACGTTGAGTGGGCATCCACTCATTGGCTGTTAGCTTTTGAGAGGGTGTGGAGGTCTGGTGGGAACATTTGAAGGAGGAGGTGCATTGGAGTGATGCATTAGTATGACTTCTCTGACATTTGTCTCAACATTTTCTTAAAACTATTTCATATTGAGTCCTACAGAATATATTGTGCTCTTCTTGAAAATCTATTAAGATTAACCCTAGAGATATGGAAATGGAGTCATCAGAAGCTTCTGAACTGTTGTCTCTGTCTTCAATTTAATGAGGCCATCAGGTCACTTTGGAAGGCACTGTTTTGATTTGACTTTTTCTGTTGTTTGAAGTTACTCTGAGATGAAAACAGAAACCACTGCCAGCATGTTGATTGGGACTCTGAGCAGGATAGAGTGAAAATATTCTCTAGTGCTTCTAGACTGTAAAATTTTACTGGAGCAAACCTTTTCACCTCCTCATCTTTCTCCCTTCAAAGGCCTGGTGGGCTTGAACTGATGACCTTTAGGTTGAGAGCCTAATGCCTAACCCACAGCAAGACTAGAATTGCTTCTCAGGAGACTAGGAAATCTCTGTGATTATTGACTCACTGTAGACAAGTTCTCTCACAAATACAGTTGTCAGTATTTCTAGTCTACTTTTAGTTGTCTGTAAACACTAGTTTAATCACATTATTTTTGCACTAAATCGTAGCATGTATGAATGGAATTCCTGGTAGAAGTACATTTTAAACATATTACCTTCAAATAATGTTATTTCCAAAATTTCTATTATGTGGTTATATGGAAAAATTGTTTTGGAATATTATGCATATTTATGAAAGAAATTTTATTATGAATTTATTATGTTAGAATTATGGTTTACAAATCCTAAAATAACTAATTATTTCTAGATAGACACTATTATTCACAGAGATAAGCACTGAGAAATTTTACCAAAATATATTTTTTAATTCAGCAATACTTAAAACCACTGTTTAGGAGATCTATAAAATATTAATAAAATATAACCACCCAAACCTATTGCAGTTCTTTGATAGTTATTGTGTTAGTCTGGGTACTTTAGAGAAATAAATCCACAGAAACTAATGCATAAGAGAGAGTGTTATATAAAGGTTAAGTGCACATCAAGAAAATATCCCAACTCAGTGCTGCCCAAGCCCACAAGTCCAACATTAATCTATTAATCCATATGTCTGACACCAATCCACAAATTCCTCCTCCATCTCACATAACAGATGCTATAACGCCAACTGCAGGAGGAAAGCCGGGTCAATGAGTGTGTAAGCATCTCAGCACTGGCAGGGGTCTCCACATGGGTGCTCCAACACCCAGGGCTGCATCAGGGTAGGTCCATGTGGTTTCTCCTCAGGGATGTCTTGCAGGAAGTGAGCCTTGGCAGCTGACGCAGGGAACTACTAAAGCAGCTGCACCCTGTTCCGGCGATAACAAATCAAGAGACCTGAGAACAAGAAAGGCAAGTCTCACAGAGCCATTTATCCCTCCGCCCTTCAATTAACCCCACATGTGTTCATCAGCCAGCTTGGCACAATAACTAACAATCTCAGTTATGAAGCGTTCTGGTGAGTTTTCATACCCAAATTAAATAAAAGAACTAACAAATGTTGCAACGAAGAATAATCAAACTAACAATTATTTTGTTGGTAAATTGTGTAACACAAGAACTTGCACTGATATATTAAGGTGGTAACAGGTAAAATTATCTCTTTAAAAGTAGCATGAGCAACTCAGCGATATCTATAGTTCTTTATAAACAATTTCATGAAAGTTACTATTAAAATCCATTTGGAAATGATTCTTTGAACACATTAATGAAAATATGTAAATTTATTACAGGTAACTTAGAAGCATTAGTATGATATTAGGTTCAGATATCTTAGCAAGGTTTTATGATGGTCTTCTTGTTTAAATCAGTGTGTGCCTAATTAAATCTTGGAAGAAAATCAGTGTGCCATTTGATTCTATAATTATTGACTTGGCCATGGATATGTTGCTTGTACTGCAGATTGCACTGACTGAAAATTTGTTGTCCAGCTGTCATTGGCACACGAAAGGACTACATAACTGAGTAATAGTTTCACCTCTTTCATAGGCTTTCTGAGTGGGTGAAGCTGATATGAATATATTATTGAATTTTGGGTTGTTTTAAAGCAAACAATTAAAAATCTTGATTTTTAGAAACAAAATCAGCGTTAGATAGATAGATAGAGACTTAAATACCTGGAAGTAAAACTGCTCAGTAGAGTTCACAATGGCTTCGCTTTGTAGGTAGATTGCCAGATGTTTCTTATGAGATATCCCTAAGTACAGGTCAATTGCAAATTCTAGTGATCATATATGACAGTGTACAGCAGATCAACAGGTCTTTCCTACCACCAAGCTGCTGACAGATTTAAACCCCAAACCTTTCGTGTATTAGCCATACAATTCACCACTGCACCTTCAATGCCTGTTTCTCCCTCAACAACAAACCCATTGCTGCTCGGTTCATTTTCATTCATTGCCACCCTGTATACAGTTTTCATAACTATAAAGCTTAATAGGAGCCTTATCTTTCTCCTGTAGTTAACCTGCTAGGTTTGAACCACTGGCCTTGTCATTAAAGTCAAGCCTGTAACTACAGCACCATCTCTCTCTCATTCTGTTATGGGTCAAAACTGATGGCACCTAATAACAACAAAAACATATATACATACACTACACACACACATATATATATACACACATATATACTATATACACACTACCTCACACATGCACACATATATACACACTATAATCACACACATATTATACAACCTATATATATATGAATATAATGGGAAAATTCATTCCTTTTCAATTTAATTTTTATAAAACCTTTTTGTAATTCCCTGTGTGTATGTATTTCAACATCTCTTATTTAAAATAACAAATTAGAGCACATTGTTTCAAAATGAAATGATGTATTTCATAAAAATGCTTACATTCATATATTTATATGGTATTTTGAATTATAATTTGCACCTAGGAGCTCATGAAAAAAAAACAACACATGGTATTATAAACTGAAGTAAACAAATTGAACTTATATAATTAAATAAGTTCACTGCCATTGATTTGACTTCAACTCCTAATGACCTTATCTGGCGTTTACAAGACTGTGTGCATCCACTTATACATCTGTTGGTGATGTGAGATCCAGGGGTTCGATTTGGACCCAGAGCAGCCCTATGCACAACAGCACAAATCGTGCTCCTTCTGTGCTCTAGTCCCAAGTGTTATATTGCATCCAGTGTTGCAGCCACTGCGGCAATCCGTCTTTGGCAGGGACTTCTTGTTTTTTACTGACCTCTACTTTACGTGTCTTACTTCGCTATTTTTGTTATTACAGAAAACATTGGTGTTTGGGAGAGTAGCAGGACTGTCTAGACAGATTGTTCTGTAGGTTGAATTTAATGAGTTTGAGTTTTCAGTTCCAGTTAGAACCAAAATTTCAATGGGCCAATATTTAATAAAAGAATTTATTTATTTTGGGTACTCTAAGTAACATGCATGACAATGTGCTTTAAAGGTGAAAATGGGATAATTGAGTGGTAAACTAAAATGTAATTTTGTACATATAACTAGCTTATATCCTCTCACCAGGAATTGAGAAGCTGACCGTTGGAGAAAAACACGGCATCAGGATTGGAGGAAGGCTTCTTAACAACCTGCCTTATGCACATAACACAACCTTGCTTGTTACCAGTGAGAACTAGACATACTTGCTGATGAAGATCAAGCATTGTCGGCTTTAATATGGATTACAAATCAAAGTAAAGAAAACAAAAATCCTAACAACTGGAACCATAGGTAACATCATGATAAACATCATGAGAAAAGAGCAATATTTTCACATATTTAATATTTGCGTGTGTCCACAACCAAGTTTCATATAAGCAGTAATCCAAAGCTCAAATAACATCTTTTACTGGGTATATCTTCTGCAGAGACGTCGTTACAGTGTTGAATAACAAAGATGTCATTTTGAGGACTAAGTTGCTCCTGACCTAAGCCATGATACTTTTATCCACCTCTTCTGCACAGGAAAATTGGGTATTGAGTAAGGAAGACCTAAGAAGAATTGATCAATGATTTTAAATTAAGGTACTGGTAAAGAACATTGAAAGTACACCAAGCTGGCAGAATAAATAGCTCTTTCCTGGGAGAGGCACAGACAGAATGCTATTAGAAATAAGGATAGCAAGTCTTCATCTCATGTGCTTTGCACATATTATGAGGAGAGACCAGTCCCTGGCTAAGACCATCATGCTTGGTAAAATACCAAGGCAATGAAAAATCAGAAGACACTTGATGAGATGAATGGCAACACTGGACTCAAACATAACAGTAATTATGAGGAGGGCACAGGACACGGCATGGTTTAGTTGTGTTTTGCACAGGTCGCTATGAGCTGGAACCAACTAGATGACCCCAAACAACTACATATACGCAAGTTTTGATTTCTCTGTGTGTGAACATCTTTTCATGAGTGTGTGTGTGTCTCCTTTTCTTTTCTAAAATATCTGAATGAAAATATTTCTGTAAGGTCGTCTAGAAGCACCAGAAACCGAATCAGCCGAATTATAAGCAAACAGGCTTTATTTAGGGGGAAAAAAACCCCAACCACAGTCCACAGCTTCGGGGCTGGGGGAGTCCAGGCTCCAGGCTATTGGAACAATTATTTTATCCCCTGGAGACAGGCGGTAGGGCTGTCCCTGGGTCCCTTTCTAGTAAGGTGATCAGGGATTGGCAGGCACCAGTGCGTCCGAGGAAGACTGCTGGTGATTGGGGGATTCAGGTGTGTCCACGCCCCTCACCAGCAGAGGAAGGCTGCCGGTGATTGGTAGACGCAGGCACGTCTGCGCTCCTAGCCAGATGAGGGAGCACGTCCTACTTCCTGGTTGAGCTCGCACATGGCCAAGTGCAAGGCCCAGAGAGAGTTACATCAGCCAACTCTGACCAGGTTTGCATGGTGTGTATGTGTATGTGTATGTGTATGTGTGTGGGGGCGGGGTGTGTGTGTTATTTGACCAGACAATTTCAATATAATTTTACAGTCACATATTACAGCAATTCATTTAATCTTTCCAAGTTTCTTTTTCTTTAACTTGTGTATAGAGAGAGCAACACTTACCCTATATCACTATATACAAACCCTACAGCTGTAATTTTGTACATTAATAAGGAATGTAGGAGAAAGGTATAGCTTTCTACTTCTGTAAAGAATTATAGCTCAGGAAACCTACAAAAGTTGTTCTGTTAGGTCTCTCTCTCCTGGCTAGTTTTCAGCCTCGGTCCTTGGCTCCGCGTGAGAAAGATTTCATGCTGAAGCCAGGCTCGTGATCCAAGTGAATTTAATGAGAGTTAAAAGAAGTTTCAGGTTTTATGCGGCACCCATAGGATTCCTTTGACCATGCGGCCGGGCAGAGACTGCCCCAGGTCATGCAAGGATCTCTCTCCTCCCACAAAGACGACCAGACCACCCAAGCAAGCCCCTCTCCCTCTTGGGTTCTGCCTTCTTAAGGGTTCCCGGGGGAGGCGCGGTGACCCCAGGTCGATCCCATTGGCTGAATTACAGTCATCTGGCCCAGGTGGGCTGCTCCAGGTACAACGCCCATCTGCACCAGTGGGAGAATCCAACTTTGTCCTTTGCTAGCTCTCCTGGGCATGCGTAAATGGATTTCCCAATTACCTAGGCTAAGCTACCTAACAGTTCTACTGTGTCCAATAGATGGTTTCAAACTGCTGACCTTGTGGTTAGCAGCTCAGTGCTTAATCCATTACACCACCAGGTGTCCTATGGCTACTTGAACATACAATTAGCCATTACTGACTGAATAGCAAATTGAGAAAACCAACACAAACATAACTCTAAATTTATTGACAGAGTTAATCATTAAATACCAAGGGCATGTTTCAGACTGTGAATGTAAGTTTAGCTACATATAATAATTCAAGACTTTTTAAAAAATGAATTGTGTTATATATTTTGTGCCTTTTATGTAGCTTGAATTTTAATACAAAATACCTTTATGTTTAGTCTAATGGTTTTTAATGCTATCGGTGTTTTAGAATTACCTGAAAACATCTTGTTGCTTACTATTCCTTTTCTCCTTGCCAAGGATTATGATTTAGTAGGATTGGAGGGGGGCGCAGGCATTTGCATTTATATCAGTGTCATCGGGTACTTTTGAAGTACAGGTTGAGAATTATAACTGAAAGCAATTTACTTCTTCATCCTGTTCCTTTGTTCTTTACTACCATTAAAAGGAGACACTATTTAACAGTGACCAGATTTTAACATTGGTAAAGCGGGACATCATTGATAAAATTCACATCCTGTCGAATTAGCCACATGGCAGCCGAAAACCTATATCCCAGCTTGTCGTGCATTCTTTCCAAAAATTGGGACTTTTAAAAAATACCACAGGATGCCAGAAAAATTGTCAAAAGTCGGGACTGTCACGCCAAAAGCGGGATGTCTGGTCACTTAGTTTAATGTGTTGGGATACTAACTGCGAAGTTAACAGTTCAGAACCCCAACCCGCAAGTCTCACCACAGGGGAAGTTCTACCCTGTCCTACACAGTCATGAAGAGTTGAAATTGATGGCACTGAGTTTGAGTTATTGCTTATAGTTACTGAATATTTTCCTTTCAAGTGCCTACAGAGCTACACGTTGAATCTGATTAAACTTTAAAAATTTCTTGAAAAGTTTTAATGATTTCAGGGATAAAACATTGTCTTTGAAGAATTTTGTATCTTAAGTAGCCGAATACAATTTTGATTTTTGTGGTTGTTAGTTGCTGTGACTACGTTCAGACTCATAGTGACCCTTTGTACAACAGAAGAAAAACGTCCCCAGGCCCGCCTGCTCACAGTTGTTGTGATGTTTGAGCCACAGTATCAGTCCATCCCCTTGATGGTAATCCTCATTTCTGCTGATGCTTTGTCAAGCATGCTATTCTTTTCCTGTTACTGGTCTCTCCTGGCAAAATGTCCGAAGAATGTGAGACGACAAAGCCTTGCTAGCTCTGCTTCAAAGATGCATGCTGACTCTGCTTCTTCCAAGAGAAAATGGTTTGTTTTTGCAGGCCAAGATATGGTACTGTCAATATTTGGCACCAAAACAACAATCCAAATGTATTAGTTCTTCCTGGAATTTTGTCATACATTGCCCAACATTCATGGGCATATGAGATAACTGAAAATACAATGGCTTGGGTCAGGCAGATCTTAATCTGCCAAATGATATCCTTGCTCTTCAAGAACTTAGAGAGATCGTTTCCCAATATTGTATATTGTATACTTTTCAAAACTGAGTTGTTGTTTTTAGATCTATTTAAACCATCAATTTGTGTTTATAAACATTTTGTTATGCATATACATTTAGTTCTCTGTTTTTATGGGATTCAGAAAAAATATATATATATATTATTAATAATAATTAATATCTCAGTAAAACTAAGAAGTGAAGTGGGTATCCTACAGGGATTATTGACACTGGCAGATTGAATATCATTACATTAATCAAATATTTATATACCAGCAAATGCAACTCCATCTGTTCAAAAATTGGCAGGCTAGCTGTAAGAGAACCGTATTTCTGTCAAATATTATACAAAAATAAGTCTGAATAATATGTTTCTTATAACAGAATATTTAAAGTGGTATGGTAACAGGAAAAATCATAATATGGTACCCAACAGATATAAATTGAACATACACATGTAATGTTTAAATTTTAAAAGTTTTAAATAATTATTCTTATGGATTAAAAATAATCCAAATTACCTAAAGAAAACTATGTAGCACGTACTGTGTAAGTTCTATATTTTCAGTTTTATTAAGAAATAGATTTGAAAAGCAATGCATTAGAAGAAGAATAAATGAAACTCCAGTAATATATGATATAACTTACATATGTCATACTAAAAAAATTCATGTAAAGTACCAAAATGTATTCCATACAGTGGGGAGATTTGCCAGAAATTTCAAAGAACTTCAAATCCACATAGACAAATTTCATCTACTTTAGATCACATTTAGGAATGAAATTATTTGGTACAATGTGCTTAGCTAGTTTTACCCACCATAGGAAAAACAAAACAAAATAAACGAGGCTGCACATGGTGAATCACATGGCAGACTATTCTCAAACAGACTTATAAAATAAATGGGCTGTTTTATGAAAAATGGAGATATGGAGAAGCAAATCATACAGTGAGTTCCAAGTCTCTCTAAACAGTCACTAAAACGAAAGCCACCACCATCATATTGATTCCAGTTCATGGAGACCCGGCATAGGATTTCCAACTTTATAAATCCTTAGGTGACCCTGTAGCCTCATCTGTCTCCTGTGAATTGACTGGTGTATTTGAACCAATGATTTAGCAGTTAGCAGTTCCAAACTTACTGGACAGTGCTAGCTGAGCTCCTTCTAAACAGCCATAGAAAGCTACAAAGGCTTTCCTTGAAAAGATTGGAATGGAAACATATTGCTATAATGTAGCTCTAATTTTAAAGTGTATTTTAATGCTATGCATGTACATATTGGAAAAATATACATACATACATTTTAAAAAACTGGAACACTGAAACTTTACAGATTTTGTAAGCCCTCTATTCCAGCATTAAGAGAAAAGTAGACTATATCCCATCTTTGTCTTCCCAACTTAAAAAAAATAATGCTAGAAAAATAAAACATCAAAGTCCGGCCCATGTTCTTTAGATTAGTCTGTTTATCAAAGGAAAGGTCATTGGAGCAGCTTCCTCCTTAAGTGCTTTTTATGAATATTCTAGTTATCGGATGTCTTTCGACAATATTACTCTCTTTTATAGTAGGAGTTTGTATACTAATGGAAGAATGTACACATTACCCTCTCCTTTAAATTGTTGAAATGATTTTGAAAGAATAAACATCTCTAGTAGATAGATAACATGAGAAGGACAGCTTCTTCTGAATGAGTTGTAAGCATGACTGTGGACATTCATTTTCCCTGGATGCTCAATTTGGACACCTGACTTTCCCACCTCTTGGAGGATCAAGAAGCTACACACTATTTTCTTAATAAATTATTTTCCTGCTCAAATTGTACCTAATAAATCACTTTATTGGCAAATGAGATTAATAACATTATATATGAGGTAATTTAATTCATTAGTAGAGACAGAAGTCACATGAAGCATGCCTCTTTTTACCAGTTATCCTTTTGTGAGGAGTCTCCCAAGCATTACACTTCTTGCACATGAAGTTCATTATTACTATATTAATTTAAAGGAAGATTTCTCTTATTAAAGTGCCTTAAATATATATAATTATTTTCAGCTATCTGAGTACACATGTGCAGAAATAATTATAGTAAGCATTTGTCATGTAAGAATGTGTAGACAAAAGTACAGATCTTTTTTTCAGTTTATGTTCAAAGGCTCCTCTGCACAAGCAATTACAAAGAATGGCTATTTTGGTTCCCCAGGTTTTTGTTTGTTTTGATTTTTCCTCCTTCCTGTAGGTATTACATTCTAGTTTACAAAACATTTGCTTTGAACTCTATTTCTCTAAATTATGAACTTAATAAAGAAAAACTTGAATATTATAACTTGGGAAGCAAAAATAGAGAAAGTTCACTGAAACAAGAGGAAGCTAAGTATTCATATATATTATCATATCAGAAAGCATGGTAGAAATGGGTAAATGTCAAATGAAATACCATTGTTAACAAAGAACAATGGAAGTTTTTCTATGAGGTTTGTTTATCTTAACTAAACTGAAAATTAATGACAGAGAGAGAAAAACCAGTTTATAGGCTTATTCTTTTTCCTAGTTGATATTTTTCTTTTGTGCTTGGCCAGCATAGGGGAATGTATGTATAATCCTATGTAATGAAACTCAATGTCTCCATGTTACACATATTTAAAAGTATGATTTTTTTTCATCGTTGCTACATGGCACCCTGTCTGGCTCATCTCCTCCCCAAGACCTCTCTGTGAGGGGATCTCTAGTGACCTACAAATGTACTTTGGGTTTCCACTCCGCATTCTTCCCCTCATCCACTATGGGAACATGCTTTGTTCTGATGATGTCTGATACCTGATCCCTTAAACACCTCATGATCGCACAGGTTGGTGTGCTTCTTCCATGTGGGCTTTGTTGCTTCTGAGCTAGATGGCCACTTGTTTACCTTCAAGCCTTTAAGACCCCAGACACTATCTCTTTTGATAGTCGGGCACCATCAGCTTTCTTCACCACATTTGCTTATGCACCCATTTGTCTTCAGCGATCATATCACGGAGGTGAGCACACAATGATATGTTTTTTTTGTTCTTTGATGCCTGATAACTGATCCCTTCAGCTCCTCGTGATCACACAGACTGGTGTGCTTCTTCCATGTGGACTTTGTTGCTTCTGAGCTAGATGGCCACTTGTTTACCTTCAATCCTTTAAGACCCCAGAGACTCTATCAATTGATAGCCGGGCACCATCAGCATCCTTCACCACATTTGCTTATGCACCTGCTTTGTGTTCTGCGGTTGTGTCAGGAAAGTGAGTAATTTAATAGAAGAAAGTATTCTTGCACTGACAGAGTACTTGAGTGGAGGTCCAATGTCCTTCTGCTACCTTAATACTAAACCTATAAATATATGCACATAGATCTATTTCCACATACTCATATATAAATATATTTGCATATATATGTCATTATCTAGACCTCTATAAATGCTCTTTACCTTCTAGCTCTTTCCTCTATTTCCCTTGACTTTCCTCCTCTCTCACTATCATGCTCAGTCCCCACCTCAGTTTCAGCAATTCCTCTTGGTTACATTACCCTTGAACATGCCCTACCAGGCCTCCCATACCCTCCTCACCACACATTTGGATCACTTGTTGTGTTCCCTTGTCCCTGGGTTTGTTAACATGACTTCCTGTCTCCCCTCTTCCCCATGTCCTATGTCCCCCCCGGAACTGTTGGTCTCATTGATTTCTCCTCAGGATTGATCATCCAGCCTATCTTATTTAGACAGACCTGCGGAGGTAATAACATGCACAAAAACAAGACAGAGCAAAACCAACAATAAACAACAACAACAAACCAATGGCAAAAATAAAAGCACAACAAGAAAGAACAGTTTATAGTTAGTTCAAGGATCTTTTGTTGGCTTTTAGGAGTGTTTCCCAGTCCAGTCTGTTTCCTCTAGTTCTTAAATACTTCTCTCACCCCTTCCCCCCCAATCGTGATCCCAATTCTACCTTGAAAGTCTGGCTAGACCAGAGGATGGACACTCGTACAGATAGAAACCAGAAACACAGGGAATCCAGGGCAGATGATCCCTTCAGACTTTAGGTCTGAGGACCAGTGGTGTGAGTGGTGATACTGGGAACATAGAGGGAAGGTGGGTTGTAAAGGGGGCCCGATTACAAGGATCTACATGTGACTTCCTCCCTGGGGTACGGACAAAAGAAAAGTGGGTGAAGGGAGACATCGGACAGGGCAAGATATGACAAAGTAATAATTTATAAATTATCAAGGGTTCATGAGGGAGAGTGGAGTGGGGAGGGAGGGGAAAAATGAGGACCTGATGCCAGGGGCTTAAGTGGAGAGCAAATGTTTTCAAAATGATGAGGGCAATGAATGTAGTAATGTGCTTTACACAATTGATGTATGTATGGATTGTGATAAGAGTTATATGAGCCTCTAATAAAATGAATATAAAATAGAATTTTAAAAATAAACTTACCAAAGGAGCAAACCAATGAGGAATAATTATTTTACAAATATTAATCAAACTTAAATTGTAAAAGACAAACTATCGGCACTAACATTTCCATATTTACCTGAGAATTGTTTAATGAATAGTCCACTATAATATACTATTAATATATGTTATTATTAATGATAAGTTACTTGCATTTTACAATTGAACTTATTTAGTACAAACATTTTTTATTCATAAATGTGAAAAATTTTGTAAAATGGTTTGGTAACTATTTTCATAGTTTAGAGGATTTGTTTTTGGAGCATATTTTCTCATCATTAAATGACTCTTTTCCTACTTCCTCATTGATATTTTAAGCATGAACACTAACTTGTAACTAAACTCGGGTAAAGTATAGATGGGAAGTTTTCTTTTTCCTCTTTGTTAAATAACTATAACTCTTCCTCTAAGATTCTTTTTACATGGGTCTGTAATATGAATGAATATTTTTATTGAAAGATAAACGTGTAGTACAAATACAATTTCTTTATCAGATACTTATGGATTGTATTGTACTGGACAATTTTGCTCATCTTATGTCCTTCTTACAAGCTTTCTACCACCAAAAAACAACATATGAGACTCAGGTATAAAAACATAAATTAAAAGAAATTTATTTCATATTAAGTAAATTGTGGATTTTTCAGAAATTATAATTTCTGGTGGTTATCTGTAAACTTCAACTGACTCTTGTTTTTCATGGGAGTCACTTTGAAATTCTTTGACCAAAACAAGCTAATTGTTTTGGTCAAAGAATTACGTGGATTAAACTGTGGTCTACGAAAAAAGATAAGTTCCCCAGAACCTGCAAATGTGGCCTAGTTTGGAAACTGATTTGGGGGAATTTAAAAATGAGATAATCCCAGATACAATATAACATTACCCACCCCAACCCCCCAAATTGACAGTTAACCAGTCACTTCTCACCAAAAGTGACCCTCTACAGAGCTGTAAATCTTTGTGTTAGTAGACAGCCTCGTCTTTCTCCCACAGAGTCTATGGTGTGTTCAAACTGCTGCCTTTGTGGTTAGTAGCTCAACAGGTAACCTATCATGCCACCGATGTTCGTAACACCACATTAGCAAACTCTTAAAGTAATGATCCAGCACATGGCCACTAACGGGAATCAGCACCTCCATGAAGAACAGAATCTCCGAGGACTTGAAAGTCGCACAGCTTGGACTGAAGTCTAGTGTCAGGGGTGCTTCTTGGCTGGTCAGTGGGAGCTTCCATGCCGTGATCCTGCGGCTATATTCCTTACCGGTCCTTCCCCATTAATGCATCCTTGTGTGTGTGTGTGTATTGTCTTCTTGTTTTTCACTATTATATTATAAGAGGGAAAGTCCTCTGATCCTGTAATTCCACCCCGTTCAACAAAATACTGCTTTATAAGTCCAGCCTTAGATCCAATGGCTAGTGCCTTTTTAGGTGAAAGAAGTGAAGAATCACCCAGGTAAGAGGAGAAAGCAGACAAGGTAGGGAAAATTCAACCAAATTCTCTCCTGTTGACTTGATTCTGACTGATGCTGATTCTATCAGGTGGCAGTGGTCACATGATGCCCCATAGCATTTCTGAGGTTGTAAAATTTTAGGTAAGTAGAGATGGCCTCATTTTCTCGCAGAGAATAGCTTTGAAACTTATGGTTAGCAGCCCGATCATAAATTACTGTTAGGCCTCGCAGGTTCCTAGGGAGGAAGACCACTCCCATGGAGTAGATCCTGATGAATAGTGTCTCTCTGTAAGGTTTCCAAGACTGGACATCTCCGTGGGATAGTTAGCCTCGACTTATTCCCGGGACCAGCTGGGGACTTTATACCAAGCGATTGTGATTAGCAGTCCAAAGTGTACACAACAACTCCAGCAGAGCTCTATGGAAAGGCAAAAAGACCACGTAAACAAAGGTAGGGAGATTAAATTTATGCAGCTGAAAGGAATACCAGAAACAGCTCAAAGCTGGTAGTTTTAAGAAAGTGTTCTCTTTTAGAACCATTGGAAGAAGCACGACCCCGTGACCTCCAAGTTTCCGATTTTCAACTTTTAAAAGTATAAGAATGAAGCTTTGTGTGTCAGACCATTACATCTGTGGGGGCTTGCTACGACAATCCTAAGATTCTGATGCAGGCCTTTTCCCATGCAGCACCACTCAGACATCTGCATAAACACACTTTTCACATTTTATGTGATACCTGTCGCCCTTATATAGGGAAAACCGTTTCACCTGCTGGCTGTACATATTTAATATTAAATGTATTCTGATGATTTTTATTTATTTTTTCTATAAAACTATAAATCATATTATTTAAAAAATATTAGGGACCATGTTCAGGTTCTACTTGTGGTATAAAAAATGAATGACTTAAAAAGACTATAGATTAAGACCTGTAAGTAATTGTACTATTTTATAATTAAAATTTTTTTTCAGTATATATTTACATTTCTGGTGGAGAGACAACGGAATACTTACTCTATCATATAATTTATTCTCATTAAGTCAATACATTTTTCTCAGCGAAGATACTCAAATCAGCAACCCAAGGTTCCATAAGTGTATGGTTGGCATTTGCCCATAGATTCCAACACCAGGGCTTGTGTTAAATCATTGTTTATGATCATTTGTTTTGACAACCCTAGGATACGAAATATGCATTTTACTGCAGAGAAGTATATAAAAACATATTCCCAAACACACATTCCCTATTTTATGTGATACATAATGGAAGCAGTTTCACAAATTAACTGTACACAGCTTCACAGACTAACTATATTCTAAGCCATGACTACTTTTAGTATAGATGAGTAAAAAGCAAATTTCTTTATATATAAAAAAGAAAACAAAACAAGCACACATGCTAGGTGTCAACATAATTGACTAAACACTGCACTAGTATATTCTGATCTTTTATTTCTAGAATTTGTCTACTGCCCCTTTCCTTGAAGTGTTCATGACCGTTATATGGGTTTAGAGTGAAGTCCACCTGTTGACAGGGGCCATCCAGTCAGCTCTGACCTTTAGTGACCCTGTGACCTAGAGAAGGAAACACTGTGAGCCCTGCACCAGCCTCAGTTCCTCCTATTCCTGAGCCCATTGTTGGAGTCACTGTCAATCCATCTCCTTGAGTGTCTTTCTCTTTTGTGTTGCCCTATTATTTTCTCAAACCTGCAGAGCTTCTCCAAGTACTGGTCTCTCCTGGCAACTTGTGCAAAGTGGATAAAATGACATCTTTCTATCCTGGCTTTTCAGGAATACTCTGGCCTTACTTCCTCCATGATATAGGTCAGTTTGTCCTTTTAGCATTCCATGGTATTTTAAATACCCTTCTCCATAACAGCAATTCAAATGCATCAAATATTCTTGGGTCGTCCTTATTCAGTGTCCAACTTGAATATGCATATGAGGCAATGGAAAATGCCATGGCTTGAGTCAGGAACACCTTAGTCTTCAGGGTAACATCTCTGCTTTTGTCTAAAGAGGTCTTGTGCAGCAGATTTACCGACTGCACCTCTTCTTTTGAACTTTTTACTGCTGTTTCTTTGACCATTGAATTTGGATCTAAGGCAGACAAAATCCTTAGAATTTCATTTTTTTCTTTAATTATTATGATGTTACTTATTTTACCAGTTTCAGGACTTTAGTCTTCTATACATTGAATTGTAATCCCTACTGAGAGCTTTAATTCCTTTGCCTTCATCAGCAAGTACTTCAAGTCCTCCTCATTTTAAGCAAATAAAGTTGTGTCCTCTGCATATCACAGTTTGTAAATAATTCTACCAATCCTAGTGCTGCCCTCTTCTTCATATAATCCAGTTTATCTAATTATTTTATCAGAGTAGAGTTTGAGGAAGTTTGCTGAAAACATACAATCCTGATGAACACCTTTCCTGATTTTAAACTATGAATATCCCCAATTGCTCTCTTCACACAACTGCTTCCTTATCTTTCTACAAGTTCCCCATGAGCATAATAAAGTGTTTTAGACTTTCCATTTTTTTTCAAGTTTATCCATAGTTTGTTATGATCCACACATTCAAATGCCTTGGCATAGTTAATAACACACACACACACACACACACACACTTTGGCAGTCTCTGCTTTCATTTAAGATCCATCTGACATCAGAAATGCTATCCCATTTTCCAAGACCTTTTGTGAAACTAATCTGAGCATTTAGCAACTCCTTGTCATTTTACTCTACCATCTTTGTTGAATGATCTTCATCAATATTTTATTAGCAAGTTGTACTGATGATATTGTCCTAGAATTTGTGCATTCCATTGCTCCACCTTTGGAATGGGTACACATATGGATCTCTTCCAGAGTGTTGGCCAACTAGCTGTCTTACTATTTTTCTAGCATAGATGAATGAGTGCTTCCAGTGTTAACATTTCAAATGGCATTCCATCAATTCTTAAAGTTTTGCTTTGGGCTACTAGGTTCAAAGCAACGTGAACTTCTTTGGAGAACACTGGTTTTGTTTTATATGCTACCTCCTGAAAATGGTGGATTGTCAACTAGATCTTTTTGGTACAGTTAGTCTGTGTATTCTTTCCACCTTCTTCTGAAGCTTGCTGCATCAGTCAGTATTTTTCTCTTAGAGCCCTGGTTATTTCCTTGACTTGTTTCAATTGAAGGTAGGTTGAGTGTGTTCCTTCCTTTAGGTTTTCTAATTCTAGATGTTTGCACATTTATTATATATTATTATTGATCTCCCACTTGAAATTTCCTATTCAGCTCTTTGACTTTGTTATTTCTTTCATTTGCTTTAGTTACTCTATAATTAAGAGCAAGTTTCAGAATTTCTTCTAATATTCACTTTGATCTTTTATTTACCGTCTTTTAGAAAATTTAATAAATAAATTTAT
Source organism: Tenrec ecaudatus (assembly GCF_050624435.1). NCBI lineage: Eukaryota > Metazoa > Chordata > Mammalia > Afrosoricida > Tenrecidae > Tenrec > Tenrec ecaudatus. Next base: position 103,231,417 of record NC_134532.1, on the reverse strand, counting down.
TGGGGTTCATACAACTCTTATTGCAATCCATACGTACATACATCAATTGAGTAAAGCACCCTTATACATTTGTTGCCCTTGTCATTCTCAAAATTCGCCTTCCACTTGGGTTCCTGGAATCAGCTCGTTTTCCTTTTTGTCCCTCCCTCTCCCTCCCCGGTCCCCCCTCCCCCATGAATCCTTAATAGTTTATAAGTTATTATTTTATCTTATCTTACAGTGCCCGGCCTCCCCACTCACCCATCTTCCCGTTGCCCATCCCCCAGAGAGGAGGTTACACGCAGTTCCTGAAATCCCTACTCCCTTTCTACACCCCCTTCCCTCCCAGTGTCACCACTCTCACCACTGGTCCTAAGGGGTTCATCCATCCTAGATTCCCTGTGTTTCCAGATCCCTACTGCACTGCTGTGCATCCTCTGGTCTAATTAGGTCTGCAAGACAGAATTGGGATCATGATAACTGGGGGGGACGAAGCGTTCAATAACTAGAGGAAGGTTTTGAGTTTCATTATTACACTGAACCCTGAGTGACTCATCTCCTCCACACTACCCCTCTGCAAAGGATGTCCAGCGGTCTACAAATGGGCTTTGGGTCCCCATCACACACTCCTCTAATTCACGGTGATGTGATTCCCACCACCCCTGCCTTTGTTGTTTGAAACCTGGTCTCCTCGGCTCTTCATGATCACACGTGGTGGTATGCTGCTTCCATGTGGGCATTTTGCTTCTGGGCTAGATGACTGCTTGTTTACTTTCAAGCCTTTAAGTCACCAGACACTATATCTCTCAGTAGCCGGGCACCATCAGCCTTCTTTACCACACTTGCTTATGCACACATTCATCTTGAGCGTTTATGTGAGGAAGGTGATCACACAATCATGGTTTTTCTTTCTTGGTGTCTGCTACCTGGTCTGTTCAAAACCTTGTATTCACTTAGGCTGTGTGCTTCTTCTCTGTGGGCTTTGTTGCTTCTGAGCTAGATGGCCGCTTGTTTGCCTTCAAGCCTTTAAGACCCCAGATGCTATATATTTTTGATAGCTGGGCACCATCAGCTTTCTTCACTATGTTTGCTTATACACACTTCTGTCTTCAGTGATCATATTGGGAAGGTGGGTATTCATGGAACGACTGTTTAGCTGGGAAAGGTGCTATTGTATTGAGGAAGTGTGTGCGAGGAGGCCCAATGTCCTCCTGCTACCCTACTACTGAACCTATAAATATATGTACATAGGTCTATTTCCCTCATAATCATAAATATATTTACATATGTACATGTTTGTATTTAGGCTTCTATGTATGCCCTTTGCTTCCTACTCCTTTCCCCTTTTTCCTTACGCTTTCCTCCTGTCCCACTACCGTGTTCAGCCTTCATGCTGGTTTCAGTAATTCCTCTCAGTTACCTCGACCTTGGTCACTCCCTATTAGTCCTTTCTTCTCCTCCCTGGCACTGGTTTTGAACCACTTACTTTTCCCTTATCCCTGTGTTGGCCAACAACACCTCCTCCCTTCCCTACCTCCCACGCTCTCATGTCCCTCCAGGAACATTGGTTCTATTATTTTCTTCTCTTATTGTTTGTCCAGCCTATCTTGTCTAGTTGGACCTGCTGATATAGTAATATGTGCATACAAATGCAGATGGCTTTGACAGCACCCAAGTGGCACATAAGACCATGGCTTCAACAGCAGCAACACTGACACACTGATAGGGAAAAAAAGCCACTGACATACAAAATTTACAAGATAATAAAAAAAGAAAAACATGTTGGCCTTTAGGAGTGTTTTTTGGATGAGTCTGGTGGGGTGCCATGTCCTGGCCCCAAAGTCCATCATCCTTTATACTCTCTCGGGATCGCTTTGTTCTGCTTCCCCTGCTGCTCCATTGCACGCCCCCAGTGTTTGCCTCAGTGTTATTTCCCATCTTTTTGTGATGTTTTGCTTTCTTTTTGAATAATTTTCCTGATATCTGTGCACAACTCATCAAGTTTTCTGTCATGAGTGTTTAATATTCAAACTTGTTCTTAGGATGTTCTTGAAATTCAGGTGGGATGGACTCAAGGTCTTCGTATTTTGGCTCACACGAAGTTGCTTTAAAGTTGTTCTGTTTTAACCTGAACTTACATATGAGCAGATACAAGTTCCCCACGAGCACAATGTATGTTCCGGAATTCCCATTCTTAAAAGATATTTTTTGGAATTCCCATTCTTATTAGAATTATCCAAAGTTTATTAGGACCTACACATTCAAATGCATTTATATATTCAAGAAAACATAAGTAAACAATTTTCTGCTATTTTCTGCTTTCAACCACAATCCATCTGACAGAAAGACTGTATCCTCTTTTCTAAGACCTCTTCTGAATCTGGCCTGAATTTCTGGCAGGTCCCAGTTAATGTATTGCTGGAATCCTGTTGGATGATCTTCCACAAAATTTCACTTGCTAGTGATATTGATTATATTGTCCTAGAATTTGTGCATTCAGTTGCTCCCCTTTCTTTGGAATCGGTACAAATATAGATTTCTTCCAGTCAGTTAGTCAAGTAGTTGTTTTGCAAATGTCCTGGCATAGATGAGTGAGTGCTTCCAGTGCTTCAACAGTGTGTTGAAGCATTTCAACTGGTATTGTATAGATTTCTGGAGCATTGTTTTTGTTTAATGCTTTCAAAGCAATTTGGACTTCTTTCTTCAGTATCACTGGTTCTTGCTTCTATACTACTCCCAAAATGGAAAGTCAACTAGTTGTTTTTAGTACAGTGATTTTGTGTGTGCTTTCAATCTTCTGTGCTTCTTGAGAGTGGTGTGTGGATTGCCCCGTTATTATTGTAATGTTAAGTATTTCACTCTTCAAATCTATAAGAGTTTAATTGATGTATTTTGAAAGTATTTCCTTGGGTGCATAGATATTTATTACAGTGCATCTACTTGTTTATTTGTTCCTTTTATGATTATGTAGTCTTTTCATTCTGTCATCATTTATTTTGCCTTATAGTTTATATAATCTAAAAATAATATTGCTATTTCTGTTATAAATGCCATTATGTATGTATTTGTGTGTTTTTATAAGCTCCATCCTCTTTCATTTGGTCTCATTTTGTTTTCGTGTCTAGGTTTTTTTTCTTATAAGTAGCATATTGATGAGTCCTGCTTTTTTTGTTTCTAACCCATTTTGATATTCTTTCTCTTGACTGGTTTACTTAATACATCTTTAATTCATGTTACTATTTAAAGGCATAATTTTTGTATGTCTATTTGCTGTGTGTTTTTGTGTGTGTCTGTATAAGTTATGTGTGTTTTTGTAGTTTCTTTCTTGATTCATCAATTTTCTGGTCTTAATTAATTTTGTTTCTGTGATTTGTTTTTAATTATTTTCTATTTTTTCCTTTTCTGTTACTTTGCTGTTTACTAATACTGTGAGATTCCTTTAAATATTTTTATGAGGTTTATCCATTTTCATTGAGGTTTGCTTATTATTTATTACTCACCCCCACCAAGTTTAGGATCATTCAATCTTTCTTGAACTCCACTTGAGTTCTTTTCATACAAAAATTTAAATCTACATAATCTCCTCTATTTTCTTTTATAATTGTCTTGATTGTGGATTAATACCTCTGATCATTTACTTTCAGATTTTTTTGTTTTACTTTAATTACAGATAATTGGGTTGACTTCTTTGTATTTATTTTTTGTAAATTGGGTTGTTTTTGTGAGTTCCTTTAATTTTTCTTTACCTGGAATGCCTTTATTCAGTATAATTGAGGGAAATTTTTGATGGATATAAGATACTTGGCTGGCATTTTCCCCCTTTTCTTTCAGAGTTTAATATATGTTGCCTCACTGCTTTCTTGTTTGCATGATTTCTGATGAGAAGTCAGAATTTAGTCATCCTTTCCTTTTTGTAACTAAGTTTCAATTATTTTCCAAGCTACTCTCTGAATTTGTTTTCTTGTCTTTGATGTTGGACTGCTTGTTTATGATTATAATGATTTATTTTGTTGTCTATCCTGCATGGAGCTCTTTCAACTTCTTTTAGCATTATTTCTGAATCTTTCACGATGTTTGGGAAGTTTTCTTCGAATAGCTATTGGACAACTTTCTTGCCCTTTTTGGGTTTCATTTGTTACGTCGGGTCCTAGAATTCTTTGCACACACGCTATCCTCTTGTAGATGTCCCAATATAATTCTTAGAATTTCTTCTTTTTGGATGTCATTTGTCTCATAAATTGATTTTGACAGAATTATTTTGGAACTCACAGATCCAGCCGTCCATTAAATCATTTTTACTTTTTTTTTTGTTTTCAGTGTTTTATCTATTTCTCATATCTTTGTATTAATCTTCAAGATGTCTTCTTGGTGTTTTGGTATGGCTTTACATTTTTATTCATTTGGTCAAATTTCTCTTTTATTGTGTTTCCCTGAATTCTGCCATTTTTTTCTGTTTATTCCATAGCTATTGCTCTTTTGTCCATTCAGTGTAAAATTTAAGAATTAAAAAAAAATCTTTTCACCATTTCCAATGTATTATCTTCTGTAGGAAGGTCTTTGTATATTGGTCATTTCTTTGGTCACGTGGGCTGCACTTATCTGTTGTTCTCTAAGACATCATGGGGTTTTCATTTATCTTGTAGTGAAATGTGCCTTTGTTGATCAGGTGTTTCTGTACGAGGTCATGATCCTTGTTTACTAAGTGGAGCTGTCAGTGGTGTGAGTGTAGCTGGGTTGTGTGCAAATAGCTGTCTCTATCAAATAGAGAGCTAAAGTCTGAATTTTTAAAAACCACAAAAACATGACCAAAAGAGGAGACAAACCCACAAAACCAACCAAGCAAACAGCCAAGGAATAAAATAAAAACAATACATTTAAAACCACTTAAAATCCATCACAATCAATAATAGCAATAACAATAATAATAAAGTAGGTCTAAGTTGGAAATAACAACAACAACAACAACCCCAAAACAGGCCAGAACCAACGGATGCTCCCTGTTTTTCCAGTCACTATTTATTATGGTTCTACTGTGGTGTGTACTGCAGTAGTACAGTCTGAAAATGTGTGTGCCCCTTTGCTTTTTTGGTTAAAAATATCCCTAAATTGCATATTCATGCCTAGAGCCGTGGAACCCTCTAAAGTGTTTAACCGCCTGCTGCACTACTTCCCAAAGTATCTCTATGCTGGCTGGTTGGGCTCGGCTTTCGAAAGTGACTGTGCTGGTGGTTATTTAGCGCTAGTACTATGTGCCCACCTGAGCTACCCACCTGAGCTACCCACCTGAGCTACCCCCTTGTTTTCAAAACTCTGGCTGTTGATGTTCAGTTAACTTAGCTTTTAAACTTCTTTTCTAGATATTCAAGGCTCTTGATTTTTCTCTTACATCTGTTTTTTGTGGAAGAGGGATTGCTTAATATGTTTGCTAAATTGTCATAAATTATAAGGCAGATGCATAATCTGTATACCTTTGACTGGTTCACATCAGGTTAGCCTTATAATTGACCTTGTTCTCTGTTTTGACTGCTTCCATACCTTTGTCTTTTTCTGTCTCTTTGAATACAGAATACACATTTTTCATACTTTATTTTATATTTCTTTTTCATTTAAAATTTTTATAGTGAGAGTTAAGAAAGCCCATGCCTTTGTTAATTGCTTTATTGGTTTTATTAACTCCAGGAGTGTTCTGATTTCTGTGGTATTGTTGTGTAGCTTTCCAATTTTTCTAACACATTTATTGGGAAAAGATGAACATTATCCACATGACTAGAGAATATTTTGTATTCCTTTGAGTTAAATCTCTAGCATATAACTCATAAAATTTATATAAGTTTTCAACTAGATTGAATAATATTTTAACACAAAATGATTTTAATACTTTAACCATAAAACCTCATATTTGATTTAAAACCTGTCTAATGAACTACACTGTAAACAATGAGTCTTTGTTTCCTGTAGAAATGACTTTGCTATTGATTTATATCTCCCAGAATAAAGATGCTCAAAATTGATATGATTTATAGTATAACTGGAGCTAACAGCAAATAATAACTTCACACTTCAGCAAATTGTGAAGATTATGACATTGCTTAGGGTAGGAAAATGGAAAGAAGTACATAGTGTAAATTTCGGTTGCTTGATTGAACCTGAGAAATTAATATTATTGCTATTTAAAAAATATTATAGATCAGCTCAACTTAATATAACATAGCTCAACATCTCAAATCTAGTCATTATATCTATTATCTATAATTTGATTTTCCATATGAGATTATAGCAATAATAAACTATATATTTCTGACTAACCCCAAAGTATGCTATAACTTATAATTATTTAATGAAGACCTTGTTGAAGCCAATGACATCACCTAATAGTTCTGTTCTTTAGGTCCATGGACAGATATTTAGAATCTATAAAATTCACCACTATTGAGTCTATTAATAATTTATGAGTACTTCACAAGACAAGGTAAAATTGCTCCTCCAATGCAACTAATGTTTATTGTAAATGACAACTTCCTCTTTCTCCTGTACACTGATGAGGATGAACTGCCGACGTTGAGATCACTAGTCCAGTCATTCACTGCCTTGCTGCCGGCTCCTTGTAGAAAAATTACTACATGGCCAACAGTGGATGTTGACCAACTTAATAGCAAAATATCTTCATGGATAAAACATGAATATTAGAGAAATGTCTCACCTAATACTTTCCCCGTATAAAGCTAAAGTCTACTTATTTATTAGAAACAAACAGTGATTGTAAAATACCAAGTTGAAGCATAACCAACCAGACTCACTGCCATTGAGTAGATGATGACTGTATTAATCTGGGGGTTTTAGAGAAACAAATACACAGAAACTCATGTATAAGAGAGAGTTTTGTATAAAGGGTAAGTGAACATCAAGAAAACATCCCAACCCAGTGTTGCCCAAATCCACAAGTCCAACAGTAACCTGTATGTCCAACACGAATCCACAAAGTCGTCCTCCATTTCACAAAATACACACAATGACGGGGACTGCAGAAGAAAAGCCTAATCAGTGATCGTGTAAGCATCTCAGTGCTAGCAGGGGTCTCCACACGGCTGCTGCAGCACCCAGGGCTGCATCGGAGTAGGTCCATGTGGCTTCTCCTTGGGGATGTCTTGCAGGAAGTCAACCTTACCAGCTGAAGCAGGGAACTGCTAAGGCAGCTTCACCCAGTCCAACCGTCACAAAGCAAGAGACCAGAGAACTCGAAAGGCGGGCCTCATTGAATCATTTATCCTCCCTCCACCTTTCAATTAACCCCACTTGTGTTTATAGGCCAGGTCGGCACACTAAATCAACTACTTCAATGACCCATAGCAACCCTATAGGACAATATACAACTGCTCCTGTAGATTTCTTATTACAGGAGTAGAAACGCCTGTCTTTCTCCCCCAGAGCAGCTGATGGTTTGGAACTGCTGACCTTGATGACCACAGCTCAATATGTAATCACTATGCTACCAGGGATCCTAGTTGATGATTTAGAAATGTTACTCTAGACTCGAGCGATATTTAGATCATCGTAACAAAATGTTAGGATTAGAATGACTGGAAATGGAGTCAAAGCTTCAGAAGCTACAACATTAATCAAGAAAGCCAATTTTGAAACTGAACTAAAGAGAAATATATATATGTAAATATATACAACCTTGTTTAAACATAGTACAGCTGTGTTTAGTGTGGCCTATTTGATATGTATAAAGAGACACTAAAGAACAGACTTCCTTTCTTCTCCTTCCTGCTGGTGTTGATAAAGACTCTAGCTTCCTGGGTAGTGGGCTGGTAGCACCATTTGGCCTGCCAACTGTGAGGAACTCTCCACAGCAGTGATCTACCATGTTCCTAGCCTTGGATCCATTAGATTCTGTGTACACTGACCTGCAATAAAGAAATAAATTTGGTTAAAATTGTGGGAAGAGAGAGTGTAGAGCTCAGAATAATCAGCCATACCAACGAAAGGTAACTATAGAACAGAGTATCAATTGCCCACACACAAGTTGAGGTTGGTTTTAGAAGACAAGGAAAAGACACCCTCAAGAGCCATGATATGGCTGAGTGTATCCCACATGTACTTAAAGAACCTAGAGAAGCTATCTGATGCATTGGAGATTAGATTAGAAACCAAAGGCCAGAGGAGTTACAGTTTGACATAAAAAATATCATACTTGAAGGGGGAAGGGGGGGAATAAAGAAGGTAATAAAAAATGAATGGGTATCAAAGGAAACACTGAAGCTTTGAATGTAAAATAGCGAGAGAGTGGGAGAAATGAAGAAAAAGAATTGACCGGAGATCCCCTTGAAGAGAGGTCTAGGGGTAGGAGATGAGTCAGTCAGAGTGCTATGTAGCACCGATGAAGAATACAGCTTTCCTCTAATACCTAAATGCTTCTCTCCACCCCCCTCACCCCCTCCAACTATCATGATCAGAATTCTATCTTGCAAATCTGAATAAAGCAGAGGATGTACACTGGTGCAGACAGGAGCTGGAGGCACAGGGAATCCAGGGCAGAAGATACCTTCAGGACCAGGGGTGTGTGTGGTGATACTGGGAGGGTAGAGGGAGAGTGGGTTGGAAAGAGGGAACCAATTACAAGCATCTACATGTAACTTCCTCCCTGGGGGGCAGACAACAGAAAAGGGGTGAAGGGAGACGCCGGATAGGGCAAGATATGACAAAATAATACATTATAATACATGATGGAGGGGGAAACAGGGAGGGATGGGAAAAAAGAGGACTTGATGCAAAGGGCTTAAGTGGAGAGCAAATGCTTTGAAAATGATGAGGGCAATGAATGTACTGATATGCTTTACACAATTTATGTATGTAGGGATTGTGATAAGAGTTGTATGAGCCCCTAATATAAAATGTTAAAAAAGAGGGGGGGGGGAAGAAAAATAATTGACAAGAACATCTCAAAAGGGTGAATCAAAAGACAAAACAAAGCATTGTAATACACCATGCTAAGAATGAACTTATAAAAGCAAGTAAGAAAATAACATGCACGGTATATTTCTCTCTTTTGAAATACAAGTAAATTTTGATGGTGAGTAGGACAAGTTGCAGGTTTTACAGTCTCAAAAGGGTACACGCTACTTCTGAAAAGCTGCTAAGGATTCTGTGGGCAAAACAATGGAATGATGCAGTCAGCATCAAAAAAGACGGAAGGAACAACCAGAGCAACTGTACCAAATATAATTGGTAGACATAGACATTCCACCTTGTCAAGAGCTGACCAAGAGCCAGATGTATTGAGGAAAAACTGTCCAAGCTGCTCTGAGGGTTTAGCACAAAGCAAGGCTCAGGGAATGGATGATACATCAACTGAAACGATTCATAAAATTGATGCACACGGATAGCATCCATGAGTCTGTGCTGGAGCAGAAATTTGGAAAACAGCTCCTTGAGTGACCGATTTAAAAGAAATCCATATTTGTGCTCTTGCAGGGAAAAATGATTCTACATAATGTTAAGAGTTATCAAACAATGTCATTAATATCATATGCAGGTGAATTTTTGCTGAAAATAATTAAAAAATAAACGAATACATTGAAGGGGAGCTTCCAGAAATACAAGCTGAATTCAGAATGGAATTTCGCACTGGAGATATCATGGCTGATGAATCTGAGAATACCAAAAAGATGTTTACTTGTCTTTACAGAAAAAAAAATCAACTGTGTGGATTGTAGCAGACTATAAATAACACTAAGAAGAATGGGAATCGCAGAACAAGTAAGAGTTGCTTCTGCAAGACTAGTTCATAGACCAAGAAGCAGTCGTAGTCACAGAACCAGGGAATCCTTCTAAGTTTAAGTAAGGAAAGGTGTGTTTGCGAGTTGTATCCTTGCATACACGTGAGCAGATGAACTGACAAACTGGATGTGATAGTTAAATTTAGCGTCACATTGGCCAAACTAGGATTCTTAGAAGTTTGGCAGCTGAGGCCACCCCCATAATGTGAACTCACATCACGCAATCAATTCCGTGGTAGGATCTGTTGTAAGCAACCAAGCAGTTTGGGGAAGATTCGGTTGCAGTGTTACTTCTTATTCAGGTTAGAGCCCAGTGATGTTGCTTGAGGATATGGTGTACTTGATACTCAAAGCAGATGGGATAGAGAGCTTCTTTGTTTTTTCTTCCTGGTTTGGAGGCAGCATCTGGATCATCAAACTCCAGTTCTTTGGACTTATTTTGTCTTTGTTTGTTTCGATGAGGGTATATGTCAGAAGTGTTATGCCACTGCGGTCACCCTCTTGTTGTATGTCTCCTGTATATTGGTATATGAAACTCAGGACTGATGAACCCATAGGGACAGCAAGTAGAATAAAGGCTTGAGTGGGGCGGGTGCAGTGGTGGTGGAGGGGTAAGAGGGAGTCCAGGAAGAGAAAGAATGCTTGGAAACTGATTATGGCAGCAATTGCACAATTCTACTTGATGTGATTGAACTATGGAATTATATGATATATGTACTGACTCACAATTTATAATAAATCAAAAATAATAATAAACCTTACTGTTGGCACTGATCTAGAGTCCCTCCAGGATGTGGTATTGCTTGTATTACTTTCTATGTAGAGCCAAGTCTAAAGGTTTCACTTGGCTTTTTCTCCCATAATCGTCCTTACTCCAGTAACATATTTGGCGTTCCATTAGTGATTGAGGATGTCTGTACCAATTATACCTTTTCTAACTGGGAAATCTCTACCAGATGCGGTCAGTGACCCACCGGACACACTGTGATAGATCTAAATAAGCTAAGACTTCATTTATAAACTGACCTCAACAAACCCTTATTTGATTCACAGTGACATTCTCAGTAACTTGGAATTAGTGTCATTCCAGAAACAATGTCTAGTAAACTCCAAAACATCTTACTTTTCCTTTTCATGTAGAAAATCACTCTTATGAAAGGTGGCTGAAACCTGTGGGGACAGCTGAGAGAAAGAGGAACAGGATACCGTTTTCACAGCACAGTGAAGTTCTTCCTGTAGGGGACCCAGGCTGCCTTTCATTCATGGAATTGTGGGTCTGGAGTTGGCTCAAGTCTGAATTTTTTTAGAGGTCTTGAGTCTCCATTTTGATTTTTTGAATTAGAATAATATTCACTTGAACTAGAATCCCTCTGCTTATACAGATCAAATAAATATTTAATAGAATTTCCATGTATTTTACTCCAAGGAACACTGTTAGTAATGCCATACTTTCATAGGAGTCAGGGTAATTTTATTATAATTTTGATTCTTCTGTCCATTATAATGACCTTGATCATGTTGCCGATGTGCTACCAGGTAGCCCCACCACTATGAGGTCCAATTAGTCCTATTGTGGTTAGGAGGCTTAATTCACTTAAGGAAGCTCACGCTAGCAAATACAACTTACAGAAAACACATATCACAGCAGTCTTCAAGGATTCTTAGAATCCCATCCCTTCCCTGGGTGAGAAAAGACATGGTATGGAGTGTCTTCTGAGCAACTTCAAAGGTCGATTTGGGTCCAGTCAGGTAAACATACTCAAATATGTTAGTTTTCTTAAGCCTGGGATAATTTATTTTGTGGCATATCAAGGCAGGTTTGTTATTTACATTTGATTTAATGTAGTTTTCCACCTAATTTATGCTTCATTGTACCAGCAAATAAACTCGAGGTATATAATATTTTAAGTCCTTTGGGTCAACATTTGACTGCCCATGGTCCCATATATGCCCATGGTCCCGTAGATTAGAAAAGGGTTCCAAAATCCCTCTTAGGAAACAGGACGGAGTGGACATTCTTCGCCCACTAGGGAGATATGCTCTGTTTTTTCATAATCTCACAGGGTTCACAGCCACTTAAGATGAAGTGGGAGGAGGTGGAGTTCCTGGCACCCACTTGTGTGATAGTTGGCGATTTTGTCAGGCTTTCTGTACCAGCATCCTCAGCGGTTTGTCAATTTGTTGTTGTATTGTTGTCAGGCGCCATGGATTTCAACTCACAGCAACTCTTTGTCCACCACAAGGAAGCCCCACCTGGTCCCGCTCCATCATCACAGTTGTTCTAATGCTCGAGAGCATTGATGCAGCCACTGTGCCCATCCATCTAGTTGAAGGCCTTCCTCTGTTTTGCTGCCCTCCACTTGGCCAAGCATGATGGCCTATCCCGAAGACTGCTCTCTCCTGCTAACATGTCCAATGTACATGAGACACATGTTCACCATCAGTGTTCCTTAGGAACATTCTTTGTATTTTGTAGTCTTTGCTTTCTTAGTTGAGGCTATTGATAACATGTTTTTATTTATTTCATATTTTACTGTGTATTTGGTGACCCTTTACATAGTAAATTAGGTTTTTGTTTAAGAATTTCTATGCATATTGTCAGTTACATTAGTTATATTTTCCATATTAGATCAATAGTGTTACTATTTTCCTACTGTTAAACTGTCTCAGTGATATTTTTATAAAATCAAATCATTTTAAACGGTATAAGCCTGATGTTTAACAAATTTTTCTCTCACGCCTTTGATATTTTAATCCAATACAACACTGTCATTGAAAGTCCTGATCTCAAAAAAAAGAGGACCTGATGAAAGGGGCTTAAGTGGAGAGCAAATGCTTTGAGAATGATTGGGGCGGGGAATGAATGGATGTGCTTTATACAATTGATGTATGCATATGTATGGATTGTGATAAGAGTTGTATGAGTCCCTAATAAAATGTAAAAAAAAAGAAAGAAAAGAAAATGATTAGGGCAAAGAATGTACAGATGTGCTTTATACAATTGATGTATGTATATGTATGGACTGATAAGAGTTGTATGAGCCTCTAATAAAAAGTTAAAAAAAAAAAACTAACAAGAGAAAAAAAAAAAAGAAAGTCCTGATCTCATTTTTCAGGAAGTGTACTGTTTTAGGAATTTTAAACTTTTGCTTTCATTTTTATGTATTTATTTTAATTGTTTTATGCATGTATTTATGTTATTTCTTTCAGATATTGCTTGGCATTTTGAATTTGAGGTCTGGTTCTATTTATATAGAGCTCTAAGCCAATGGCTCTCAATATGAATCCCACTCTTAGCAATTCTTTTGGATTTCCAAGGCTGCCAACTTTACAGAAGTCAACTGACAAGTCTTTCTCTTGAGGGCTTCCAGGAGTTAGCGCTGTAGACCTTTCATAAACAACTGAGCTCTTCACAACTCAGCCCTTAACACAGGCCTCCTCTCTACATAATTAACTACTTCTAAAATTTGAAGTAGTACTTTACCTCAAATCATATGCTTCTTTATTTAAAAAAAATTCTTCTGAGATTCCTTAGGTCAAATATTGTAATTCTAGTTTTAGAATTCTATTCCCATATCCTATATATTTCAAACTTCCTTTTAGAGTTTCCATAATTTTATTTTGCTCATGATGACTCCTGAAGAATACATTGAATTTTTAACTCATTAACTTCAGTTTTTAATTATATTACGTATTTACTAATTAGACCTGTTGTATGAATCCTAGTTCTGAGGCAGTTTTCAGTCTTGCATATTATTTCATTAAACACAGTATTCATAGTAATCGTAAAGGTCTACATTGATACTCCTATTATTTTAAGTTACTTTTTTATGTTTTTCTTTCTCAATGTTATCTCTTACATTATAATCAGTGCATCTTATTTTGGTGATATCAAATTACATTTTATTAAATTAAGATCCATGAGTATTAAAAAAACCTTTAAGCTCTAAGCTGATCTGTTTTGATATTTTTGAAAGAATTTAAATTTGTCTTTGGTAGTCATCAGGTATACTAGCAAACACATACTACATTAATTTAATTTCAGGAATTCAAATATTTTGAATGTAGATTCAGTCCTGCCTGGTATAATTTATTTCTGGATTACTTTGAAGTTGAAGTACAGAAGTTCTTTAGGATATGAAATCAAATGTTGAGCATTTTACCAGGAAAAAGTCCTCTAACAACCCTTCAACCTAATAGTGCCAAACCCCTTCAGCTTTGCAGGCTTAGAGAAAAGTGTTTCATCATCCCCACTTCTGGGAGGCTTCATTTTGAACCCTGCCAGAGAAACACCTGTGGGGAAAATGGACTTACAGAGATGGCTCAGATTTCCTCTTTTTGTTTGTTTTGCTTTGTCTTTTTCCTTGTTCTTCTTTCCAAACTTTTCCTTGTAATTTTCACTATTTTTGTATCTAATATTTACAATATCATATTTCCTTTATATTTGTCATCTTCTTAGTTATTAGCAGTAAAGTAATAGTAGCCATTCAAAAATATGGAGATCAGCATATGCCTTAGCTCCTATGAAGATATTTTCCTCATATATTAAAATTTACTTAATTCCAATCTTTCACTTATATTTGGAAATATTTTATCATTTAAAATACTAGAATTTTACCATATTAGTATTTTGCTTTATTCTGTCTAGTCTATTTGTTTTAAACATACTATTATATAGTTTTGTCTATGTCTTGTGTTTGAGAACAATCCTTTTTTATTGATGCATAGTATTCTGTTTTATAAATGTATCGGCACTTGGTTATCAATTTCTCTACAGTTGGGGTTTTTCATTGTTGCCATGGTTTTTCTCTTATGGAAATTAATGAACTAATAATAGGTATAGATATATCTGTTTGTATTATGCTCTTAATTTATTTAGGGTAAATACCCAGTAAAGAGATTGCTGGATGATGCGGTACTTGGATTTGCATTTTTTAAGGAAGTGTCATACTGATTTCCATAATGGTTACATAATTCTACAGTCCTGCCAGCTGTGTAAAAGCTTTCCTATCTCTTTATATCCTCTACAGCATTTGCTATTTTTGTTTCATTGAATTTTATCAAAAGTGTCAGTATGAGATAATATGTCTATTGTTTTAATTTATATTTCTCTTATTGGTTAATGATCACAAACATTTTATCATGTTTGTTGGCCATCTGTATGTCAAGATTGGTAATTTTTTCATTTCCTGTGCCCATTGTTTTTCTTTTTTTTCATAATGCATTAGCTGCTATCGAGTTCATAGCTCACCATTTAAAACTTCATGATGGGTGCGGTTGTCAAATTAAAGACACCACATTACCTCCTTTATGCACATAAGTCCCACAGAGGGCTCATGAAATAAATTATACAGAGAAACCACTCACCATAGTGCCCCTTTCCCATGAAACAGATAGTGACAGGAGAGGGCAGCAAATCACAGTCTTATTATAGAGATGGCAGATTGGTTTATCACATGCCTTCCCCAGCCTAGAGGAAAACAGGGCTTATGAAAATCTACAGTTATTTTAGATAAATGTAGATTGCATCTAGTCTTGAATCACAGCCTACATCATCATTTGGCATATGTCATTGGAAGTTATCCCCATTTTTGGTTGGATGAGTTGTATTTTTCTCACTGAAATGTAGTTTTCTATAGCTTTGGAGATTAGTAATAATATATTATTACTGAATATTTTTTCCAAACTGGATTTTCTGTTGACTCTTTTGATGGTCTATTGTTGTGTATAAATGTCATATTTGTAATTGGTTCTGGCTTTTTGTCTTCCGTTGTATGGATATGTTTCAGTTTATCAGTGTATTTCTGTCTTGTATTAGGATCCTTTTGTTTTATTGACTAACTAAGCACAATGTAGTCCCTCTTGCTTTCTGAAGTGTCATTATAACAATACCTTACCTCCTCATTCTCTCTTTTTAAATCATCAATTGAAGTGTTTTGATTCCTCAATTCTTCTGTTCAATGTAGTTATTCGGCATTCAAAAACAATCTCTAATGTGTCGTCTTCTAACATACACATTCACGTTCTGAGTTTAATTCTTATCCGGTGGTAGCTCCTCACTCCAACTGGATGTATTTCACGTCATGCTTTGGACTTTTGGGGTTTCCTTTAAGTTTTGTTACCTTCTTCTTGAAATATCAAAGGAGGTGTTAACATAGTCTGCTATTTCTGACACTACTTAGGAAGTATATATATTTTCAGTTTCAAGATCGAACTTTGACTAAAATAATCAATAATAAGAATATAATAAATTACAGTAAGACACTTTCTGAAATTATAATTTAGGTCATGGCGATGTTTGAATGAGTCACACTTATGGCCTGGTCATGTAAAGTATGATAGCCATGTACTAAGTGCTAGTATATATTTGCTACTATTTAATCTCACCTTATATAAGTAAATAAAAATATATTACTAAAATAAATTGGATATATGTTAAAATAAACAAACAAAAACCCAGAAACTATATCATCATGTCATCCTAGAAATCCAGGGAAAAATTGAAGCAGTTGCATTGCTTTTGCTGACAGCTGCATATTTCTGTTCCTCACGTGTCTATTACTCCTGCCCACGAGCTAAAATAATGCCAGAATCTCAGTAATAAACCCACCACGACCTGGGCTACTTTGAACTGCTTTTTGTTTCTTTCAATCAAATTATTTTTCATGGAGAAGCAGAATACTGAACATCTTATATTATATAGACAAAACATATTTTGCCTCTTTTTCCCTTTTGTCTTTTCAGGATATAAGCTCTAATCACTTTAGAGTGTTCTGTTCTCAAAAGAGAATTCCATTGTTTAACTACAAAAGTGATTAAATTGAAAAAAGTAGAAAACTCCCAAGAAAATATCCCTTCTCCCTTTGAAGATAAGGGAAAACCTAATTTAAACTTATATTACATCTGATAAAATGTTAAATTGAAAGTGTATTCAAAGAACTATCTTTTGTCAGATCTATATTCTGATACGTCAAAATGCTGTTAGACAGTTGAGGTAGTTTATTGTGCCAACCTGGCTGATAAACACATGTGGGGTTAATAGAAGGGTGGAGGGATAAATGGCTCAGTGAGACTCGCCTTTTGAGTTCTAGGGTCTCTTGCTTTCTGATGGTTGGACCAGGGTGCAGCTGCCTTATCCAGTTCCCTGCTTCAGCTGGCAAGGCTCACTTCCTGCAAAACATCCTGGAGAGGAAGCCACATGGGCCTACCTGGATGCAGCCCTGGGTGCTGGAGCAGCTGTATGGAGACCCCTGCCAGCACTGAGATGCTTACATGCTCACTGATTAGGCTTTTCTCCTGTGGTCTGCGTCATAGTGTGTGTTTTGTGAGATGGAGGAGAACTTTGTGGACTGGTGTTGGACATATGGGTTAAGGTTGGATTTTGGGCTTGGCTTGGGCAACACTAGGTTGGGATTTTTCTTGATACACACTTAACTTCATATAAAACTCTCTCTTATACATGAGTTTCTGTGGATTTGTTTCTCTAAAGTACCCAGAATAACACAATAGTATTGTTTAAATTAAGAAGTCTTAATGTACTCATTTTTCAGAGACTGAAATAATTTCTTACTTTAAACATTTTTATTTTCCTTTTGATATTCAAATTATGTTTTTAGTTGTTTATGGGAAAATAATTTAGTGACACATGAAATAAAAGGATGGGGCTGAACATGGCCATTTTCGTTCTGTTTTATATAGGGTTGCTATGATTTGGAATGGACTCAATGGCACATAAATACACTAACAATTACCACTTGCCATCAAATCAACTGTGACTCATAAAACCACATGTATTGCAGAGTAGAATTTGTTTCCATAAGTTTCCATGATTGTGACCCTTGGGGTCAGATCAGCAGGCCTTTTTTAAAAAAGATATCTCTGGGTGAAATTGAATTGCCAGCTGAGCAGGTAACAGCCAGTCACATAGTTCTTTGTGAAATCCAGAGATGACACTCCTAATTTTTATTTTTTTTCTTGTAATACTAAGAAATTCGTTTTAATAGTGGTGAATATATATATAGTTAGAAATGTGTCAGACAAATTATTGATCTTATCAATAGAAAGGTATTTGAAATATGACTTCAAAATTGAAAAATTATATTTTCAAATAAATAATTTCTATCTAGAATAAATCTGTCTATATTGTGTGAATGAATGTTATCCTTAAAAACTCAAATGCCTTATTCTTTTCCTTTAAGACTATTTTGGTTTCTGTTGGCTTTGCTTCAACTCTTAATTTCATAGATATGGGGATGATAAATCTCTTTAAAATGCGAATCCTAATGTCTAAGAATATAGCTTGTCTCTCTGTTTTTCTTAAGTGTTTTCCATTAAAATCATAGTAATTTCCCACTTGTCTCTGCTTATCCCTGATTCACTTTATCTGTTGTTGTTTGTATTGTGGTTAGGTGCCATCACGTCAAACTGACTCACAGGGATTCTATGTACAACAGACTGGACCACTTCTCAGTCCCATATCATCCTCCCGATTGTTATGTTAAATCCCATGGTTATCACCACTGTGTCACTTGATCTTGTCAAAGGCTTTCTTCGTTTTAGCTGCCTCTCTTTGTGATAGCATGCAAGATGACCTTCTTCAGGGACTGGAGGGAATTTCATGACAACATGTTCAAAGTATGTAACACAAAGTCTCACCATTGTTTCTAAGGAGCATTTTGGTTGTACTTCTTCTAAGACACATTTGTTTGTTCTTTTGGCAGTCCATCCTACTTTCTATAATCTTCACCAGCAGCACAATTCAAATGCATTGATTCTTCTGCAGTTGCCCTTATTCGATATCCAACTTTGACATGCATATTTTATTAGCTCACATTTTGATTGATTGTCTACAGTATAACATCTAATATTAAAACATTTATTGTATGATGTAGACATAACAAAAATATTGTAAGACTACACACAAAGGAAGAGAAAAGCGTCCTCATGAAGGCAATGTAAATACCCTAAAGAGTCCTTTTATTTGATTAAACGTTTTTTTAACAATGTCTTTGTGTTGCTCAAATACCAACATGAAGTAAAATCAAATTCCCCAAAGATTACAATACACAGTGAAAAACAGTTTTTAAACTGAAATTGCTTGCATACTTAAAAATTCATGCAAAATGATGGAGTGCGATCGTGATTTTAATGGGAGAGTACAAAGTTCCTTTATGATTATGGCATATTTATTCAACCCGAGTCATTTTCTTTTTCTTAAACAATATTTTAAAACTCAGCTACTTTGAGGTTTAGAAGTAATTTCATTCCCTAGTTAAGCAGCAATATTTTAGTATTGAAGGAAATACGTCAATAAAAATTCCCGTTTAAACTCCATGCTTTTCAAAATGTAGTTTTCAATCTCATTCTGGGCTGAGAAAAATGCACAGAAAACAGAATTTTGTACTAAACAATTATTCATCCTACAGAGAAAATTCTTTAAACGCATCTTGGCAATCCTCAAATATAAACACTATGATAATTCTTAAGGTACAACTATTTTATTCAAAGAAAAAAACACAAGAAAACAAAAGAAGAATCAAATATTGTTTCTCTTTGTAAGAGTCTTTGGTAGTCATGTTTGCAGAGGGGGAAAGATAGTGTGATTTTTAAATAGTGAAATACCGATTTAGTCTCACCTGGTTGTTGACTGGAGTTAACAGTAGCAACTGCATCATTTTCATCATCAACTATTTAATGATGGGGTATTCATTGTAGATTTAACTGTTTAACTAGTTCATGCAATTCACATCTAAAACTAACACTCTTATAATTCAAATGTTTGGTTTTTTTTTTACACAGTAAGTCAGGACACTCTTGGAAGCCACCATCGGTATATTCTCTAAAGTGAAAAATGACTTACTGTAGTTCAAACATTAGGATATCTGACCTCTGTGCAGTTGTCATAATGGTTCGAAACTTTCTATTTCTTTATATATGAGATATAAATCTCTAAGAAGATCCTTGTTAAAGGAAAAATATAGCTGAAAAAAATTATCTTTAAAAATAAAAGCAGCACTAAACTTAGAATATAGTGTGTCAAGCACTACACTGCATTTTGCATAAATAACCACAATTAGTCTTCAAAGCATTTTTAGGAAATAAGCATTATTTTTAATGATCTACACAGGGATTTAAATAACTGAGTCACCGAACCCACTTTCTAAATTGATATTGTTTTCTGTCCTATGAGGCTTTGAACTATTCCTTATCATCTTTTCTAACTAAATGGAAAAAACTATGTTTGTCAAATCAATGGATTCTTATCAGGGGAGTAGAGTCTTATTAAGCCGCTGCTCTAGCAATTCCACACCCACCACAGTCCGGTACTAGCCCACATGTCCAATAGCAATCTATAAAGTCCTCTTCAGACTCACAAAACACATGCAATGACGTTGATTGTAGATCACAGGCCAGTGGGTAGAAAGTCCTTGGATCTAATGTCATTGTAAACATCTCAGCGCTGGCAGGGATCTCAGCATCAGGGTAGGTCCATGTGTCTTGTCAGCTGCTATGTGTCCCAGGGTGTGAGCAGAGAGTCTTCTACCTCCAAGGAGGTAGTACCGGATTTCCCAGGATTCTCAGGGGAAGCCATGCCCACCCAAAGGCCTCATTGGCTATGATCTGATTGACAAGCTAGAATCCACCACTACACTCTTAATCCTCAAATTGGCAAACGATTATATATCTACCAGATGCTGCCAGCTCCTTTACCAAGCATGATGTCTTCATCCAGAGACTGGACATGACAACATGTCCAGAGTATATGAGATGAAGTCTAGCTATCCTTTGGTAACACTATAGTTCAAATTCATGAGTTTTGCTTCAATCTTCCTTATTTAAAATCCAACTTTCACATACACATGAGACAACTGAAAATACCTTGTCTTGAGATGGGTGTACTTTAGTCCTCAAAGTAACCTCCCTATTTTTTAACATTCTAAAGAGGTCTTGTGAAGCAGATTTACCCAAATCAATGTGTGATTCAATATCTTGACTGCTGCTTACATAAGAATTTATTGTTGATGCAAGCAAGATTAAATATTTGACAACTTCAATCTTTGTTCCATTTATCATAATGCTACCTCTTGTTCTAGCTGTGAGAATTTCGAGTTTTATTATATTGAGTTGTAATCCAAACTGAAGGCTGAATTTTAACCTTCATCAGTAAGACTTCCCTTTCAGCAAAGGATGCTTTATCATTAGTAGTCGCACTAATTACATCTGTCTCCCAATAGGAAATCTTGTTTTATATTTACTGTTTTGACCAGTGTGGATAACAGTTTCAGAGAAGTTAATTTGCCATCTCCAATATAATATCTCCTAACCCATGTATCAGAAACCAATGCGGATGATACTATGATATATATCGCTTCTAAGAATATATTTTCTAGCTGGTCAAAAGAATATTGGATAGGTACAATGACTCAGCACATTGAGAATTGGAATTTAGCCATAGCTTTCTTAATTTTCTAGTCTCTTTAAGCCATAACTCTAAACCAAAGGTCATGATGACATCCCGACTATCGATTTCAACAAGGAATCACTATCAAGCATTTCCTGAAATGTCTGATTATTCCCTTAGAGTCAAATGAAATATGGTCATAGCTCTCCCTGGTAAAGGTCTGAAAATCATCATGACATATATTGGTGATTGGGTTAGACCATTATTTCCTTAAATCTGGATCCATTTTGAATCGATACTGATCTAGATCTTAAAATTGTTTCACGCATTTTAACAGTTTTACTGTGATATAATCCAAAAATCATAAAATTTAAACGTTCAGTCATTTCAAGAAGAGTAGTACAATCATCACCACAATCAATTTTCGAACATTTTCTTCTTTCTTGTACTCCTTGCTATTAGCTCTCCATTTCCCCCCAAGTTATCTGGTCAACCCCCCCTCCCTAAAACCATGAACCAGTTACTATCTCCATAAATTCAGTCATCCTGATTCATGCTATTTTATTAGGGATCTATGCTTCAGCCTTCTGTATGTCGTGTGTGTGTGTGTGTGTGTGTGTGTGTGTGTGTGAGAGAGAGAGAGAGAAATTTTTTGAGGTGGGATGCTAAGCAGCACCCTAGCATTTTCTGGTATATTTATGTTGTAGAATGTATCAAAATATTATTTCTCTTGTGAATGAATAATATTTCATTGTTTGGGGATACTAAAGTAGGTTATTCATTCTTCTCATGAACTTGGATCACTTCCATTATTTAGCTATTGTGAATAGTGCTGCAGAGAACATTAGTGGGAAAATGATCTGAATTCCTGCTGTCTTGTTCTTTGAATATACACTTAATAGCAAAATGCTGGGTCATATGATAGTTCTCACAGCAACCCTATAGGGCAATATAAACCAACTGCCCCTGTGTGTTTCCAAGATTGTAACTGTCTACTGGAGGGTGTTTTCTTTCTCCTGTGCAGCTGCTGATGATTTTAAAGTATTCACCTTGTGGATCACAGCCTAACACACAACCATTAGCCATTACCGCTACCTCCTTTTGGAAAGGTAGATGGTATTGCCATTCTCGTAGATAGGGGCTTCAAAAAGTTAATGGAAAGATTCCATTATCTTGTACTTCCATTTTCTACTGCTTCATTAAAAAAAATAATTTTATTGGGGGTTCATACAATACTTATCACAATCCATACAGACATACATTGTGTCAAGCACATTTGTACATTCGTTGCACTCATCATTCTCAAACCATTTTCTTTCTTCTTGAGCTCTTGTTACCACTTCCAAATTTTTCCCCTCCCACCCCATCTTCCTTCCCTCATGAAACCTTGATAATTCATTAACAATGATTGGTTGCACCTCTCTCCCACCCTACCCCCCATCCCCTGGGCCCAATTCCCCTTGCTCTACTGGCATGGCTACTCTCAATATTTGTCCTGAGGAGCTGATCTGTCCTGGATTCCCTGTGTTTCCAGCTCTTATCCATACCAGTTACAATCTCTGGTCTAGCCATATTTGTAAGGTAGAACTGGGATCAGACTAGTGGCGGGGAGGAAACATTAAAGAACTAGAGGAAAGTGGAATGTTTTAATGGTGCTATACTGCACCTTGACTGGCTTATCTCCTCCCATGACCCTTATGTAAGGGGATATCCAGTTGTCTACAGATGGGTTTTGGGTCTCAACTCCACATTTCCCCTCATTCAAAATGATATATTTTTTTCTTCTGGGTCTTCGATGCCTGATACCTGATCCTATCTATACCTCATAATTACACAGGCTGGTGTGCTTCTTCCATGTGGACTTTGTTGCTTCTCAGTTAGATGGCTTTTTATTTTTACCTTCAAGACGTTAAGACCCCAGACACTGCAGATGGACATTGAACCTCCACTCAAGTACTTACTCAATACAAGATCACTTTGTTCTGTTAAATTGGTATTCCATGATGTACACCTTCCTGACATGATCGCTGAAGACAAATGTATGCATAAGAAAATGTGGTGAAGAAAGCTGATAGTGCCCGGCTATAAAAAGTTATAGCATCTGGGGTCTTAAAGGCTTGCAGGTAAACAAAGAGCCATCTAGCTCAGAAGCATCAAAGCCCACAAAAAAGAAGCACACCAGCCTGTGTGACCACAAGATGTCGAAAGGACCAAGTATCAGACATCAGAGAACAAAAAATCATATCAGTGGGTTCCCACCTTCCCGATATGATCACTGAAGACAAATGTGTGCATAAGCAAATGTGGTGAAGAAAGCTGATGGTCCCAGCTATCAAAAGGTATAACGTCTGGGATCTTAAAGGCTTGAATATAAAGAAGCGGCTACCTAGCTCAGAAGCAACAAAGCACACATGGAGGAAGCACACCAGCCTGTATGATCATGAGGTGCTGTAGGGATCAGTTATCAGGCATCAAAGAACAAAAAATCATATCATTGTAAATGAGGTTGAGTGCAAAGTGGAGACCCACAGCCCATCTGTCAGCAACTGGATACCCCCTTACTGATGGGTCATGATGAGGAGATGCGCCAGTCAGGGTGCAAGGTAGCAGCAATGAAACATACAACTTTCCTCTAGTTCTTAAATGCTTCCTCCACCCTCACCCATTATCATGATCCCAATTCTACCTTACACATCTGGCTAGACCAGAGGATGTACACTGGTACAGATAGGAACTGGAAAGACAGGGAGTCCAGGAAAGATGATCCCTTCAGGACCAGTATTGAAATGATGGAGGAAAAGTGGGGTAGAAAGGGGCAGCTATTATAAGGATCTAAATATAACCTCTTCCTTGGGGGATAGACAACCGAAAAGTGGGTGAAGGGAGACATCGGACAGTGTAAGATATGACAAAATAATAATACTTTATAAATTATCAAGGGTTCATGAGAAGGGTGGAACAGGGAGGGAGGGGGGAAATGAGGAGCTGCTATTAAGGGCTCAAGTAGAAAGCAAATGTTTTGAGAATGATGATGGCAACAAATGTATAAATGTGCTTGACACAATGGATGTATGTATGGATCGCGATAAGAATTGTATGAACCCTCAATAAAATGGTTAAAAACAAACAAACCCAGACACTATATCTTTTGATAGCCAGGCACCATCAGCTTTCGTCACTACATTTGCTTATGCACCATTTTGTTTTCTGTAATCCTTTCGTGAAGTTGAGTATCATGGAATGCCAGGTATTAAACCAAAGTGTTCTTGGGATGAGGGAGAACTTGAGTAGATACCCAATGCCCATCTGCTACCTCAAACGAACTCTATAAATATGTGCACATAGATATAGTTCCCTATCACCCTATATGAATCAGTTCACATATGTACATGCCTGTATTTTAGACCTCTTTCAATGCCCTTTACCTCCTAGTTCTTTCCTCTATTCCCTATCACTCTCCTCTTCTCCCACTAGCATGGTCGGTCTTCATGGGGGTTTCAGTAATTTTTCTCGGTTATATCGCCCTCGATCAAGCCCTATCAGGCATCCTACAACCTCTTCATTGATTTTTATCACTTGCTGTTCCCTTGTCCCTGGATTTCTTAATACTCACTTCCTTTCTCCCTGCCTTCCCTTCTCCATGTCCCCCTGGAACCATCAATCCATTGTTTTCTCTTTCAGATTGTTTATCCCGCCTATCTTATCTAGATAGACATGCAGAGAGCAGAATAAGTCTGATGGGATGCCATGCCCTGGGCCAACAGTCTATATTTGTTATTCCCTGAGCACTTCATTGTTTTTCTCACCTTGCTATTCTGTTGCATGCTGTTAGTGTTTTGCCTCATTTTGGTGGGGTCAGATCAGGCGCAATTCCTGCACTGTCTCCAGTGTTGTCACCCATAGTGCTATGGGTCAGTCAGGGACCATCGTATCTTGTGGAGGGGCCAGCCCTACGGTCCTCTCTATGTATTGGCTCCTCTGAGCAGGAATATCATCCTCAGGAATATCATCCTGGCTTGGTGGGCCAGCATGTGCTCCACTCTCTCTTTCTCCACCTTTGTTTGCTCCTGTGTGCTCTGATCAGAGGTGTCCCTGTCCCTGAGCTGTAGCTTCAGTGCTGTCCTCTGAAGTGAATTCTTTTGGCGGGAGGGGAGTTTGCTCAATTGGTTTGGATTTGGGCGGGCCCCTCAGACCTCTCTATTGGTGCCCTGCTTCATGCTGATATGTTGCAGTCACGTCTTGGTGCACCTACTTGAAGACTTCTCTCTCTCTCCCTTCCACATACTTCCACATATTTTCCCGTGCTGAAGCATTCTGAAAATTTAGGCCCAGTAATATGTTCCTGGTTCGAATCAGTACCTGCTTTCACGGTTATGTTGTGAGGAGTTCAAGGTAGGTCTGATTTATAGGTCACAGAGGAACAATAAGACAAAACATTGCATGATCCTCGGGTATTCTCAATTGTTTGATGAAATGTTTGCACCACTGTGTCCTCCCGTCACTTTGAGGACCTTCTTTATCGATGAGTCTGTAATTTATAAACCTAGCATGATGCCTTTCTCTGAGGACTAGTCAGTCTTTCCTGACATCACGTCCAAAGTGATGCAAAGTCTTTCGATCTTTATTTAAGAACCATTCTGGCTCTAATTCTTCTAAAATAGCAGTGTTTATTTTTTAGGTAGTCTATGGTATATCCAATATTGGTCACTAACATTATAGTTCCAATGCATAAATTCTTCTTTATTCCTTGTTAATTGTTAAGCTTTTACACACGAGGACAATGAAAATACCGTGACTTGAGTTAGGCCCACCTTAGTCTTTAACATAATATTTTGCTTTCTAACATGTTAAATACATTTTTTTGCAGAACATGTAATCAATGTGATATGTGATTAAATTTCTTGGGAGATTTCATGGGCATTGGTTGGGAATCCAATTATACTGGAATTCTTGCCAATTTTACTTTTTTCTATTTATCATAATGTTTTTTATTGATCCAGATGTGAGAATTATTACATTTTACGGTGAAGTATAAATCATAGAGAAAACTTCAGTCTTTGATCATCATTACTGAGTGCTTCAACCCTTCTTCATTTTGGGCATTGTTGTATCATCAGTGCATCACAAATTGTTAATGACACTTTCTCCACTCTGATGCTGTGTTCCTTTACATACAATACAGCTTGAATTGTTTGCCCCCACCACTTCTATGTCAGTTTGTCATACTCTGGTGCCTTGTGTGTTACTATGGTCCAGGAATCTATGTCACTAGTATTTCAAATGCCAGCATGGTCACCCTAAGTGAACAGGTTTCAGGGTAGCTTTCAGACCAGTCACAGTCAAGGAAGAAGGACTCAGCTCCCTATTTGCGAGCAATAAGCTGCTGAAAATCTTTTGCATTGCTTCAGAGCATTTTCAAACAGTGGAAGCCTAAACAAAGGAAGCAGATCATTATGGGAAATACTGCCAGCAGAGGGCCCTTCAGGTCCCAGGGCACTAGAAATATGACTGAAGAAGAACTGATTTATTGGAATGGAGAGTCAACCATGAAGATGCGAGTCTAGTAAAGCCTGTGGGAGTGGGACCTTTCGGAATGCCACTTGCTGATGGGCCAGACTGAAGGGAAAAGGAAACAGTTGCAAAAATCTTCTAATAACTGGAATTTGAAATATGAAGTTAGAAAACTTAGACGTGGTCAAAAATGAAATGGACAAAAAAATCATATCATTGGGTACACACCTCCATGATATGATCGCCAAGGACAAACGGGTGCATAAGCAAATGTGGCGAAGAAAGCTGATGGTGCCCGGCTATCAAAAGAGATAGTGTGGGGTCTTAAAGGCTTGAAGGTGAACAAGCAGTCATCTAGCTCAGAAGCAACAAAGCCCACATGGAAGAAGCACACCAGCCTGTGCGATCAAGAGGTGTCAAATGGATCAGGTATAAGGCATCATCAAAAAAAAAACTTACCATAGTGAATGAAGGGGGAAGTGCAGAGTGGAGACCCAAAGCCCATTTGTTGGCCACTGGAGATCCCTTCACAGAGGGGTCTAGAGGAGATGTGTCAGTCAGGGTGCGACGTAGCACCAATGAAGAATACAGCTTTCCTCCAGTTCCTAAATGCTTCCTCCCCCCGCCTCCCCCCCCCCCGGCGCCCACTACCAAGATCCGAATTCTACCTTGCAAGTCTGGATAGAGCAGAGGTTGTAGACTGGTGCAGATAGGAGCTGGAGGCACAGGGAATCCAGGGTGGATGATACCTTCAGGACCAGGTGTGTGAATGGTAACACTGAGAGGGTAGAGGGTGAGTGGATTGGAAATGGGGAACTGATTACAAGGATCTACATGTGACCTCCTCCCTGTGGGAGAGACAACAGAAAAGGGGGTGAAGGGAGATGCCTGATAGGGCAAGATATGACAAAATAATAATTTATAACTTATCAAGGGCTCATGAGGGAGGGGGGAGCGGGGAGGGAGGGGAAAAAAGAGGACTTGATGCAAAGGGCTTAAGTGGAGAGCAAATGCTTTGAAAATGATGAGGGCAAAGAATGTACAGATGTACTTTATACAATTGATGTATGTATATGTATGGATTGTGATAAGAGTTGTATGAGTCCCTAATAAAATGTTAAAAATAAAATAAATAAGAATAATTATTTAAAAAAATGAAATGGAAAGTGTGAAGATCGATATCCTAGGCATCAGTGAGTTAAAATGGCCTGGTACTGGCAATTTTGAATCAGAAAATTATGTGATGTGCTATTCCAGGAATAACACAATTAAGAGGCATGGCGTGGCATTCATTATCAGAAATGATCTTGCTAAATACATCATGAAGTATAATGCTATCTGTGATTGGGTAGTTTCTAATTAATTTCAAGGAAATCCATAATTAAGCCTATTATTTAGTCTTATGCCCCAATATAGCTTTGGTGATTGTCATGAAAAAGTTGGAAATAAAGAGGAATAAATGGATATAGATGGAAAATATGGACTTGATGATAGAAATGAAGCTGGAGACCTCACAATCAAATTTTCAAAACCAGAAAGACATGTTCATAGAAAATACCTTTTCTCTACAATACAAAAGGCAGGTATCCACATGGACTTTCCCATTTAGAATACACAGAAATCCATTTAACAACATATGTGGGAATAGATCAGGGAGAAGTCCAATACATACCCATAAAACAAGACCACGGGGCGGCTGTGGAACAGACCATCAATTGCTCATATGTAAGTTCAGGATAAAGCTGATGAGTATTAAAATGAGTCCACAGGAGACAAAATATGCCCTTGAGGATATCCCATCTGAATTTTGAGAATATATCACGAATGGACTGGAAGCATTGAATATTAATGACACAAGACCCAATGAACTCTGGGAGTACATGCAAACCATGCTTCATGAAGAAAGCAAAAGGTTATTAAAAATACAGGAAAGAAAGAAGCAATCAAGTGGATATCAGAAGAGATTCTGAAACTTGTTCTTCATCATAGAGTAGCTGAAGGAAATGGAAGAAAGGGTGAAGTGAAAGAACTGATGAGAATATTTCACCTAGAAATCTGAGGAAAAAAGCCAAGCCTTAGAATGATGTACAAGAACCTTGAATTAGGAAACCAAAGGGAAGAAAATGCTTGGCAGGTCTGAAAGGAAAGAACTCTAGAAATGATTTAACCTTCGAGTTTCCATTGTGAAAGGTTCTATAGGCAAAATATGAAATTGTACAGGAAGGATAAAGAGAAGATTGAAAGAACACGGAGTCACTGTACCAAAAAGAACTAGTGTGCATTCCACTCTTTCAGGAGGTAGCATATGAGCAAGAACTGACAGTGCTGAGGGAAAGCATTTAAGCATTAAGCCAAAAACAAGGCTTCAGGCATTGATGGGATGAATACCCATAGAAATCGTTCAGAATCCTAAAAAAAAAAAAAAAAAACACTGGAAGCACTAACTCATCTATGCCAGAAAAAAAATTGGAAATTGGAAGACAGTGACCTGGCTGATGGAAATAGATCCATACTGTGTCATTCCAAAGAAAAGTGACCAAAAATATGCTAAAACTATAGAAAAAATTACAAAACATAACACTGATATCACACACGTTAAATTTTGCTTAAAAAAACCAAGCATCATTTGCAGTAGCACATTGACAGGGAACTGCCCTAAGTTCAGACCAGATTCAGAAGAGAACGTGAAACAGAGAATATCATTGCTGATGTCAGATGGACCTTGGCTCAAAGCAGAGAATAATAATTTTTAAAAAGATGTGTGTTTTATTGACAATGAAACGATATTCGACTGTGTGAACCACAATATATATTTTTTCTGAATCTGACTTGAATTTCTGACTTTTGATGACATCTGAATTACAAACCAATCATGAATGTCATATAGGAAAACCTTGAAGGATTTTATAAATTCCAATGTCTGAAAATCAGCATCCAGGCAATCTAGGTGCCCTAATAATTACTGGTGTTTGGAATGTAAACTCTAGAACCAAAGATCAGTAGTTGGAAAAGCTGTATTTGTTGATAAAAGATCTTTTCCTATGATTTATTCATTGGAAAACCCTTTTCCACTACTGAAATGGTGACTATGCATGTGGATCTCTCTGAAAGGTATAGGCAGAAATTAAATCAACTACATATGCTGAGAGTTGATACAGAAGCTTTTCGTCATTGGTCAGACAGGATAAGGTGCTGGAGCAGCCATGTGGAGACCCCTAGCAGCGCTGAGATGCTTACACGTTCACTAATTCAGCTTTCCTCCTGCAGTCAGTCTCATAGTATGTGTTTTGTGAGATGGAGGAGGACTTTGTGGATTGTTGTCGGACATATGGGCTAATGTTGAACTTGTGGGTTTGAGCAGCACTGGGTTGGGATGTTTTCTTCATGTGCACTTATACGTATTCGTTTCTGTGGCTTTGATTCTCTAATGTACCCAGACTAACACAATACCTTAGGTGTCCCTGCTGCTACTTGTCATAGGGTGACATGGGTGCCAGAATCCAAGGTACATGGAAGTCGCCAGAGTAAGACAAGAAGACAGATGAGGGCTGGTTTACAATGTTACATATCTATCTTAAAACAGATGCATATTAATTGCAGTGTTGCTCTTAATTGGGCAAACAAGCATCAGAGAGAAGTAGCAGAAATATTTTAAGGAATTATTTTTTTTCTTTCAGAGTGTCAAAGAGTTGATTCATATACTGTCACCAAGTGCATCATGTGGCTGTATAAATTCTAGAAAAGTGGCCTTATGAGGAAAATGACTTGAATAATTAAAGATTAGTATATTTGAGGGTAGGAAACTATTTCAAAGCATTCCATATTTTAAGCCTGGTGGCTAGTGGTTACATGCTGGGCTGTGATCTGAAAGTTTAGCAGTTCAAAACCACCAGGACCTCTGTGGGAAAAAAGATGGGGCTTTCTACTCCTGTAAAGAGCAGTTAGAGGTTGTTTGTTGAGTTTGATTTTTTAAAAAGTCATTAAAATTGTACTATACTAGTAGATAGATCATTATAAATGACATTATGTGTGCTTTGGTTACAAAGTTGCATAAGCTCAATGGACTTATCTTTAATTCTGTATTTTCCATATACATGATTTTACTATAAACCTATAATTTTTATTATTATTACTTTAAAATTGCAGGAACCTTTTGCACAAACTAATGTTCTATATTTCTTAAATAGTTGATTTTCTTTTAAGGGTAGAAAAACATTTTACCTACTGAAATTTAAC
This sequence comes from Tenrec ecaudatus, assembly GCF_050624435.1. Classification (NCBI taxonomy): domain Eukaryota; kingdom Metazoa; phylum Chordata; class Mammalia; order Afrosoricida; family Tenrecidae; genus Tenrec; species Tenrec ecaudatus. The sequence goes on along the minus strand of NC_134532.1, from coordinate 103,200,511 downwards.
TTTGATATTCCATCAACATCATATGGTGAAGCTGAAAATACATCCAATTTGGATGTATTTGTTTCTTCATGTATAAAACCTGATTGAGATATATTTAAAATTATAGGTTAAATAGGACTGCAGAACTCTGCCAATGAAGCAGTGCAATCTTAGTGGTTCTTTAAATATAAATAAAATGGGGGTAAGGTAAAAGTTAGCATAGAATTCATAAGTATTAAAAGTAAAGAGAAGTGAACATGTAATTGCTTTTCAGTATAGCTTTTACAAACGACTAAAGCAAAATAGTAGAAAAGAGCTTAGAAAGTAATTGCCATTGCCGTGCTTCATTCAAGTTTATAATCGCTTTTGTGTCACTGTCTTTTTGGTAATATATTCATTACACAATCAATTCTGAACAATGTTAACCAAAGAATCTCTTAGAAATATAAAACCAAGCCATTTTATGTATGATATTTTTGAGCTGCAGCATCTTGGCATATGGTAACCTAGAGGATTGTAATGCAATACTGAGATAAAATGTGGGGCAGTATTTTCCAAGGTCCTATTGATGATTATTAGCTTAACAAGACATTTGGCTGTGACATATTCAGCTGTTACAGAGCCATTTGCAGTATCATTTACGAAAGCCACATAAAAGAGGAAATAACTGGGAATAAACCTAACCAAATAATCGAAAGACTCGTGCAAAGAAATCTACAGGATATTATGACAAGAAACCAAAAGGACTCGCTCAAATAGAAGATTATCCTGTATTCACGGATAGGAAGACGAATTATTGTGAAATTATGAATCCTAGCCAAAGTAATTTATAAATACAACACAATACCAATCGAGTTCCTAACTTCTTTAAAGAAATGAAAAAATAAATGATCAATTTCATAGGAGAGGAAAGAAGCCCAGCATAAGCAAAGAACACCTCTAAAGAGAACAAGTCAAGAAGTCATGCCTTACTGATCCTCAAAACTTCATTCAAAGCCACAGTAGTCAAAGCAACTGGATACTAGTACAATGATAGTTACACAGACCAATGGAACAGAATAAAGAAATCCGGGGTGGGGGAAACATCTACATATGGGCAACTGGGTTTTTATTAAAGGATGAAAACACTTAAAATTGGAAAGGGACACCTCTTTGGCAAATGATGCTGAATGTAGAGAAGAATGAAACAAAATCCATACATTTCCCTATCCAGAAAACAAGCTCAAAATGAATTAGAGACCTCGGTGTGAACCCCAGAGCTATAAGCTTCATCACTGAAAACTGGAGTGCCTTATTGCAGGGCATGCGCAGACTCCCAAATGAAGCATGTTCAGTAGAAGTAATATAAATGTTGGCAGAGGCAGTTCTGACCCATAGCAATCCTATGCCCAACAGAACTGAACACTGCACAGTCCTGCACCATCCATGTACAGGCACAATCAAGTGTTCTAGAGTTCCCATTCTTCTCAAGGTTATCCATAGTTTGTTATGGTGCACACGGTCAAATGCCTTTGTAGACTTGACTGGGACATATTAAAACTAAAACACTTATGTACATCCAAAGACTTCACCAAAAAGCAGTACTATAGCCCATGGATTGCATAAAAACCTTTAACAATGACACTTTGGGCAAGGAACTAACTACTAAAATCTATAGAGTTAGCTTACACCTCAATAAGAAAAAAATACTAATAAACCAAATAAAGCTGGGCAAAAGACATCAATGCATAATTAGACACTGCCAAACACATGAGGAAATGCTCAAGATCACTAATCATCTGAGAGATGAAATCAAGACAATGATGAGATATCATCTTAGACTCTGAGTACTAACCTGATTTAAATCAACAACCACAATCGCCACCATCACCACCACAACAGAAAACAGAAAATCCTGGAAAGAATGTATTGATATTGAAAATTATATACGCTGCTAGCTGGCTTTTAAAAATGTACATTGTAGAACAATATGGCTTTACCTAAAACAATTGGAATTAGAAATACCATAAAGCCTAGCAATACCTTTGCTGGAATTATACCCCAAGGAAGCATGAGACAGAACACAAACTGACCTATGCTCTCCAACGTTGATTGCAGACTAATTCACATTTAGCAAGAAGCTGTGAACAGCTTCATTCGGCATAAGAATGGGTAAAGAAACTCTGGTACATGTACAAAATAGAATACTATGCATCTCTAATAACAGGGATGAAACCATGAAATGTTTCAGGAAATGGATGGACCTGGAAAACATTTATGCTGACAGAGTTCATCAATCACCAAAGGACAAATATCATGTGAGTCCACTACTATAAGACTAAATGCCAAGAGGTTTCTGCTCTCAGATCATGTAATATTCTAATCAGGTTTTTGAAGCAATGGGATACAGAATCTGCCTAGTGTCCAGGAACCATAAAATATCCTCATTACATGTACATCTTCAAAACCACATGGACAGAGTAGACTTAATCTCACCTGGGGTCAATTTTTCAAGATGTGGGGCAAAGGAAAGACCATTCCATTGCTGCCATATGACATTGGGATAAGGTCACCCCAAATCAACAGTCAATCCTACAAGAGTGATAAGTGAAGCGTTCTGAAATCCCGAGTCTAGATGCAGGGAGGTGGAGATGTTTGTCTCTGAAAAGACAATTACATTTATGTTTGCATTTAAACCAGGAGGAGCAACCTGGTGAAAAACACTTAACAATACTTACATAGATTAACAGGGAAAGTGACGTCTGTACTATGCTCCTAGTCGAACACTTTGGACCTAATTTCTACCCAGCTCTGGGTGACGCAGCCTGGGTGCTAGACTACTGGGACATTGGACTCTGCCCTGTTGAGGCGCACACTATCCATCATAGGCAACACCAGAAGGATTTGATGTAGAAACTCCACTAACAAGTTGTGCTTTATCTAAGTCTCACCTGTCGCAGTTTTAAGGAACGGTACTCCATCGAACCCAAGATGAAACACCCAAGGGTGACAAGAAGCAGAGGACTGCTCTGGAATTGGAGGTGATTGGACTTGGCTTTGGAGCTCTTGCTATTCCAGTGCTCTCCTTGTCTTCTTATGAGAGAGATTCACCGGTAGTCATGGCTCTGTCTTTGTAAATGGCAGTCATTGAAAGTTTTGTCCCATCACCAACACCCACTTTTTGTGGAAATAGTATCCAATCACGTAAGAGTTTAATCCGTATAAGTCAATAATTCATGTACTTCAGTCTGAATCCAGAATGTACCTGTAGACTTCCCTTTTCTTTATAGTGTATTAAATTCTATACTACTGGCTACAATTATAACATGATTAATAGAATTTCAGTATTCCTCAGGAGGATGATTTATAGGATTCTCTAAAGAGCCACAGTGGTGGTGTACTGGTTAGAATCAAGCCTCAAACCACAAGGTCAGGAGTTCTAAACCGCCAATTGCTACACAGGAGAAAGATAGAGATTTCTATTTCCTTAAAGTTACAGTCTCAGAAAAACATAGGGGCAGTTCCACCCTGTCCTAACTGATCACTGGCATTAACTTTATCACAGTGAGTTTTTGTTTATCATAAAAATATTATTATGTCTCAAACTTGATTCAGAGGCATATATAAATCATAGATATAGAAATCTATTTGGGCTCAAATATATTCTAACCCCAGTCTAAGAACATCTAGATCTTACGACAGCCCTGCTCAATGCTTCCTCTTTTAAGAGGTCACTACAGATATGGATATAATAGGAAAATATGGTGAAGAAACCAGATGTGCCCAGTTATCAGAAAGTATAACATCTGGGGTCTTAAGGGCTTGTCTTGAAACAAGCGTACATCTAAGTGAGATGTCCATAAAGTCCACATGAAAGAAGCAGGCCAGCCTGTGTGAACCAAGGATTGTCCATCCAAATCCAATGGAGGGAATGTATCAGAGTTTAAGTTGTGAACATCCATGTTGCAGATGCTATGGCTGGCGATGGAAGCCCCAAATCCCTGTGCAGGGTCTCCGCATGAATTAAGCTTCTGGAAAATCCCCTGGGAACACAGTCAGGCTGTGAGTACCCATGCTCTCAGACAGAGAGCACTGCAGAGTTGAATATGGCACATGTAGTCAGGTTACAATTTGATCTCCCCTTGCACCCATTTTAAAGTTGTTTCAATTTTTAATAGCTTCTGTTTTCTTTTCGATTGAAGTGTTTCTATGTTGTTGTTTTTTCCTAATCATTGCTGGGATTTTATGTTGGTTTCCATTTGTTTGGTTGGTTGCTTGGTTTCGGTTTGTGTTTTGTATGTTAAAGCTTGATTGTGTAGTTTGAAACTTTTGTAGGTGTCCAAAATCTTACAGAGGCAGAAATAATCCTGAAGCTCCGTCAAAGTTGCTGTGGGTTAGAACTAGTGACCTTGAGTTTAGCAGACCAGATTGTCACCTATTTTGCCATGAGGACTCAGATATGGATAATTTGTGCCCTCTTGATGGATGGAACATTTCATCGTTATACAATAGACTTTCTTGTCTCTTGGCTTGGGTTTTCCTTAGTGTCCATTTATGCCTTTGTATTAGAAGATTATCCAGAATCTTCTAATGTTATTGTTTTCACAGTAGTTGACTGTGGTAGCTGCATACTTATTCTGACCACAGGGTTGTGGAGAGTGGCAGATAGGGTCACCTAGAAACTGTCTCCAGACTTTAATGGTCAAGAACAAAAAAAAGAATGTGGTAGAAAAAAAAAGAAATGATAAAAATGGAGGACTGGCTCATCAATGAAACGCACAACTTTCCTCTAGTTCTTAAATGCTTCCTCCACCCTCACTCACTATCATGATCCCAATTCTACCTTACAAATCTGGCTAGACCAGAGGATGTACAGTGGTACAGATAGGAACTGTCAACACAGGGAATCCAGGACAGATGATCCCTTCAGGACCAGTGGTGAGAGTGGTGATACTGGGAGGGTAGAGGAAAGGTGGGGTAGCAAGGGGGAACTGATTACAAGGACCTACATATAATATTCTGCCTGGGGGATGGACAACAGAAAAGTGGGTGAAGGGGGATGTTGGAAAATGTAAGATATGACAACATAATAATTTAGAAATTATGAAGGGTTCTTGAGGGAGGAAGGAATAGGGAGGGAGGAAAAAATTGAGAAACTGATACCAAGGGCTCAAGTAGAAAGCAAATGTTTTGAGAATGATGAGGGCAACAATTGTATAAATATGTTTGACACAATGGATGTATATATGGAATGTGATGAGCTATATGAGCCCCCAATAAAAGGATTAAAAATAATAGAGGAAAGGAAAAATCTTAGAAGAATTAAAACAATTAAATCAGAAAAAGAGGAAAAAAGTAAAACAACAACAACACAGTATTGATGCAAATGTTAACTCCCCACAACCCTGCAGTGGATATACACAGATACCAATTAAAAGGGTGACAACCTACACAGAGAGGTAGGAGTGGGCAACTACTGAGTGCAGAGTAGAGGAGGCACTTGGTCCAAAGGACCATGCACCATGGGCAGAAGCATCCTTCAGACTATGCAGGCACCTACTCTGCAGTGTTACAATACAGAACTCAGTAAGGGTGGCGCTGGAAGAGGAAGAAAGAAGGAGAGAGCAAAAGGAGGAGACGGAAAGATTACAAGGAAGTCAAGGGAGAAAAGCAAAACGAAAGTGGCACAAAATTGCCTCCAGTGCTTGCCTCCAAGCACAGTCCCCTCCAACGGTGCTGCTTCCACTATGGGACCGTTGCCACCCGCAGAGCCGTCGCACACTGGGCGGACAGGGAGCTAGCTGTACCACCATTTCTGGGAGATAGGAAAAATTAAATTGTGGGGACGTGTAGAAGAAAAGAGCAAAAAAAGTTTAAAAAATGGGACTATGAGAAATGAAAGGAAAAAGAGCATTCTTGGAGCAAGCGCCAGTTTTCAGCAATGTGTGAAGTGGCAACAGCACCGGGGAATGGAGAGCACCTTCAGGTGGGAATGGAGAGATGGCAAGAGTTGAGCAGCGGCATCGCCAATGAACCAAAAATGGGGAGAGGAAGAGAAAGAGTAAACAAAAATAAAGAGGGCAGCAAAGAACGGTGAATACATATTGTTTTTAAGTGACACAGGGCTGATACAGTGCTCATCACCACACATTCACCCGTGGACAGGGGATGTGTCTTCAGAGAGGCCGGGAGAGTGCTGCTGACGGAGGAGGGGGCAGAGTCGGAACACCTGCTACTTAGGAAGAAGTGATGGGCAAGAGAGAGAGAGGGAGGGGAGGAAGGCAGAAGAGAGCATTGACATCAGGAAAAGAGAAGCTACAGAAGTTGCACAGCAATGCGGCGGAGGGACACTTAGCTGGCTGCATGAGACGCTGTCCTTCAGGTAGAAAAGTGGGTGGACTCTCACCTCTCTGGGAACTAGTCGAGGCCTAAACTAGCTGAAGCAGTCACCTGCCTCCTGTTCTGATCCCAGCACTGCTTGGGATCAAGCCGCACCTGGCCCACTGGCGATTTTATCACTCCATATGCCTTCTTGTTCAGTTTTAATTCACCCCCTTCCTCTAATAGGTAATTAATTTACTTCTTTATCCTATCCTACCTTTATCCAATCCTTTCCAACTAGTATTTTCTAAGATTATCATGCATATCCATTTCATTTGGTTTCGTGTGTCCATGGTCAAGAGAGCCTGCACAGTACATCTTCTGATCCCACCACCTCAGCTACTCCACAAGGTGTTTGGGAGGTGTTCTCAGGGGCTTGTTTTCTTCCCTGGAGCCTCCGTCAGCAGTTTGCTTGGGTCAGCTTTCTTCGGTCATCGCTGTGACTTTGGTTCTCAGTCCGGTGGGTCAAGTTGTGACATTTAAAGCACCGTCAGAGCTGATTGCTGAGGATTTGTAGCCAGAAGGAAACTCTTAACCCCTTCCCCCAACCCATGTAGGGTTGTCCTCTCCAAAGAAACATCTACCACCAAGGAGTGATGGCGGCTGATTTTGTTCCCTTAAACGTGCAAATGGCAAATCTTAGGGTCTATGGTGAAATGACCCCCGTGAGCTCTCTCTGTGGCAACTGAGACCCTTTCATAGACAGGTGAGCTTGCAGAGGGCACGTTGCAAATTCATGGCCCATGGACTGAGTTTCAGGCTTCTACTTCCCACCCCTCTGCCTTCCGTTTGGCACACATGGCTAGAGAGAGAACTGAAAGGGAGGTATCTGAACTGGAGTCTGAGAAGGGAGGTATGGTTCCCTCAAAATGGTTTGAAGAATATATAAATAGTTCTCTTAATTTTGTTGTAAATAGAAAATATCTAATAATAGTATAGCTGATGGATGAATAAATGTTGATTTGATGACCTCAATAAATACTTTTTATTGCTTTGAACAAAATTTGGCAATGCATAAGGAAGAGAGAAAAAGAGGTAATACATTTGAATTAAGAATAATGAAAGTACCTGGCCTACTAAAATCAACCAAACATGCAAACAAATGAATCCATCTTGGACGAAGTACCTTTAGCATGCTCCATAGAAGAAGGAATGCAGAGACATTGCCTAACTTACTTATACATTTGATGAATAGGCATCACTCCAATGCACTCTATTTGGTAACCACTTTCTTCCCATCCCTCTATTATGGATAGAGTGAAATCATCAGAGGCTTATTTCCTATGTAGATCCCCACAAGTGTGTCTTGGGCTCCCACTGTCCTCCATAGCTTTCTACAAACAAGATTCTCACAATTTAGGCTCTGGTACTGTTCCTTCTTTGGCTCTGGATTATATGGTTTTTAATCCTTTGGCCACTGATGTGGATGTGCTTCTGCCACGTGGACTTAGTTGACATCTCACTTAAATGGATACTTGTTTTGAAATAAGCCTTTAAGACCCCAGAAGCTATTGTATCTTATAGCTGAGTACCATGTAATTTCTCCACTATACTTTATTCTAGCACCTATATCTTTTGTCGTGCCTTCTTGAGGATTAGTACTGAACAGCGCTTTATGTAAAAATGAATTATTCTTAAATTGGAGCTAGGATTTAGTGTGATCCCAAAACACATTCCTGGATCCATGTTTTGTTATTTCTCTGATCTGCCTCTATCTCCCTTTAAAATCCTCCTTGTTAATTTATGGTAGTTTTTCAATCATCTCCCTGGGGCATAACGATCTACCATTATGTTAATATTGTCTTTGATTAGTCCCTGGTACTAATTTTTTAAAGACCTACTGACAGAGGGATATCGGGCCAATTTAGGCTACCTCTATATCCCAGTACCTGAATTATTCACTTGTGCAGAATCCATCCTTTCATGGGTAGCCACTGTTTACCCAAACAATGGGAGGTGATTATCAGGGAAAATTTACATAACTCACTGAGAATGTCAGTTACATGTGTACCATAGAATGTATCTCAATACAGCACGCAGGGCCTTGGGGTCGTGAGCCCATGTTTGTCCACCTACCCACAGTTCAACAGTCTAGGACAGCTGTCTTCTGCTGCCTCGGACACCATGAACTTTCAGTCTTATGTCCTCATATTACAAGTGTGTCTCAGGTTTTGCGAACTTCTTTTTCTGTCTTGATATTGATATCGCACATCTTCAAGCCTCTTAACTATTTTGTACCCTCACATCCATTAAGTTAATACGAAACATTCTTTTTATTTTTTGATAATAGTCTGACAACTTTGAACTTTCAACTTGAATCAAAATATATATTTCTATCAATTTTTTTATTCAATGACTTCCAAATGCATTTAATTTTGACATTGAAGACTCACGTCCTTTGACTTCCTAAATTTTTAGTATAGCTTTGGGTATTTGTTCCTTTCTTCAGCTTTTTTACTTATGTGATCTGTCAGGATTCTTACTTAGTTATAATAGTATATTCCTTTAATTCTTATTCAGAATTACAACTATTTTTTCTATTGTCTTGAATTTATCGGGTAAGAGTAACATCCTGGAATACTTCAAAAAGATAGTACTATATTGTCTCTGTACTCAACCAGAAGTTGCTGAAAACACCTGGGTGAAATAGTTTAACTTTAAATGTGTTGCCACTATCAATTTGGAGAACTCTATCTCCACTGAGCCTTCAATCCTTCAGGAAAAACTTCTCTTTCTCTTCAATTTTCTCAAAAGCCACATCTATTCCTATTCAACCTCTTTCCATTGCTGGTCATCTAACATTGAGCATAAAAAACGTCCACTTTTATTTTCCCTTCTGAGGAAGCAATTATCTTTCTTTCTTTCATTAATTCACTTAATGTAACAGAATACTATGAAGGCTATAAAGAATGACACCACATCAACTCGACTAAGATCACGTTGTAATTTTGTGGGAAATAAAATGGGAAAATATGTGCATCACATAATAAAAGTAAAATTAAGAATTTTGATAGGTAAAGTGTTTCACTGCTACAATGGTTTATACATTAAGTTTCTATCCACAGGGCTGTCAGCCTCTGTATGGGAGAATGGTGTGGCTATTTGCTCTCTCAAAGATTTACACTTATCAGTAACTCTAGGAAACAGTTTTAATCTGTCTTATAGGTTCAACATAATAAGAATCAATTAGATGGCTGTGAATTTGGTGGTATTTGGGGGGAAGAATTTTAGCTATCAATGAAAATTTATCCTCCACTCCAGTGTTTATTTTTGTAAATGTGGTATTTAAATTCAGATTATCAAATTATTTTTTTCTATTTCTGGTTAATATTGTTGTCAACATGAGGGTTATTTTGTACACAGAATTAGCCTACAGTTTGGCCTACAGTAACAAATATTTGAAGAGAGGTGCTATGAATTTAGCTATATATCTAAAAAGTATCTGTTCTATGTATAAATATGGATTATATGTATTACACATGTTAAATGAATGTCTTTATATATATCGATATAAAAACATATATCTATATATATTTTTATCTATTATTAAAGTGCAGAGAGGTCATTTTGTGGACTGAGGTGAACCTGACTCAAGCCATGGCATTTTTTAATTGCCTCATATGTATGTAAAAGTTGGACAAAACTAGGGAAGACCAAAGAAGAGTTAATGCTTTTCAATAACGGTATTGATGGAGTATATTGACATTACCATAGACTGACCAAAAAATAAACAAATCAGTCTTGGAAGAAGTAGTCAGATTGTCCATTCCAAGTGAGGGGGCATGACTTGTTTTGTATACTTTGGACATGTTCTGAGGAGGAATTGGCCCCTGGAGAAAGACAGTGTTCTTAGTAAAGAGTCATACCTCGATGGTATGAATTAGCATATCGGCAACAACATGGGCTCAAATACAATAATTGCTAAGGAAGCTCAGGAGAGAGCAAGTTTATTGCATAATCCACAGGATTGTCAGGAACCAGAACTGACTCAACAGCACCTATGAAACATCACATTTTCCCTCAGTGATTGGAGTTTGATTTATTTTGTTTAGGACAATGTTGAGTTTGTTGTAAAATTTATATTAAATTAATGGATTATAACATAAAATTACTTTAAGGACCATACTCATAGGACTAACATCCAATTAACTTGGATTATGTGGGAAATGACACTTTTTAAAAATCTAGAACCACTTTGTTCAGTTATCTATCCTTTTAAAACTATTTTAAGTCCATAACCAAAACTTAAACTTATTTCACTGCTGGTAAAATCTAAAGTTTCCCCTGTAATTGAATTAGACTGGTAGGGACATAATTAGAAATTATTTTTCTAGGTAGCTATGAAACTCTAGGGTAGTGTTTCCTCAAGATTGTTGTTTTTGCTTTAGAGGAAAAAACCTGAAGAACTTCTCAATTACAGTTGTTGTTCAAATCAATAAAGTGATTAAGACATCACTTCAAATTAGTTTGCTCAAATAAGTATTTAACCTGTAAGTATACAGTTGTTGTTAATTAAATGCCATTTGATTACATTGTGAATTTATTTATATTAAATTATAGTTGACCCAGTAATGTGTCACAAATTATAGTTTTAAAAGTATAGATTTAAATTTTTTTTTAATTTTAGTATGTTATGCATATATATTGCACCATAATGCTTGGGCTTCTGTTATGAGCTGGAGCATACAGTTTTAATAATATTTATTATTAGTTTAATAAAATATTTCTCTGGATTTGGTCGTTAGGTAATTCGTATCAAAATCCTAGCCAGTCTGTACTTGATATTTTCCCCCAATACTTACTTCTGCAATCTGAAGTTAATCAAATATGCAGTGTACATACAATGATATCGGTGGTGATTTAAATGCAAATTTGAAAAGAAAAAGCAATCAGTAATTGAAAAGTGTAACTTCAGTGATACTGACAACTCTAGAGATTTCACAATGTAATTTTGTAACTCTGCCTTAACCTACTCCTTAGAAATACTTTTTCAATGTGATGCTTTTCTCTTCCATAGCTGTGTCAGGTCATCTCTCGTAAGAAGACAAGGATAAATACATATATTAAACCCAATATTCATTGGCGGTTACCTGGAAGGTGGAGAGAGGAAATTAATCATTTAGACCACGGAGAATTTTTTTCTTTGGTGTTGTTGATTCAAAATTGGAATCAAATGGCTCTAGTGAGTGTACCACACCCAAAGTAAAACTGAGTTCATGAACACATATGGTTAGTTACAGGCCCATCCGAATGCACGTAGGGTTCAGATGTGTATATAGGGGAGGAAGTATTTATAAATATGTATAAGTACAAATACCTGGATGGAGACTCATATGTTCATTGAAGACACAAACATATAAACTTTTCAGACATAAACAAACACCAGTGAAAATTAGGTTTCAGAGTCTGAGCAGTTTAGTCAATGGCATAACATAGTTCATAAAAAGTATTACCTCTATCCTAATATAATCAGTAACATCTTACAAGCTTGCAAGTGTCATCTGAGGCAAAATTATTGGTTTCTTCACACTCAGAGAAAAACTGTAACAATCTAACCAGAAACTCAGAGAAAAAATAAGCCTATAGGAGCCACACTTTCTTCTATGCTGGAACTGGGAGTGTTTGAGGGCCATTAGCATCACTTGTGATTCTGTGATTCTGATGAGAGAGAGAGAGAGAGAGAGAGAGAGAGAGAGAGAGAACGAACTGATCCAGGGTTATTGCTACTTCCTTAGCCCTTGGTATTTTTACTGTGCTGGAGAAATGACTCATTATTTTTGATGATTCTCTTTAGTCTTACAGAATTCTCTCATGCATATCTATAGCCAAGTCCATATTTTGAACCACTAACATTTTTTATTTCCAATGGTTGAATTCAATTAAACTCATTATAAGACCCTTTGGTTGCTTATTCTATTGGTTTAATACTAACACAGTTTATAAAAATATTTATTTTGAAATGTTTTTCAGGAAAGGTAAGTCTCTTGAAACAGATGCCATGATTGGTAAAGTAGAAGGTCAATAAGAATAATAGCCCTTCATGAGATGAATTGGTACCAGCTGCAACAAGGAACACAAACATCCTTAAGTCGTCTTAGGAGTGAGCAACATATCCTTCTGGTTAACAGGAAGTCTCCATGAGTCCAGGAGCTGGAGCCAACTGAACAGCAAGTAGCAAAAACAACGTGGTACTGAACTTGTCTCATGTGTACAAAATCAAAATGTTAGCACTATTAGGATTATGTAATTATCAGGAAAAATAAAAATATATATATTTCTGTTCAGATTGAAAAGATAAAAAATTAGCATAAAATATGTTTTGTCAGCAGAGATTCTTAAAGAATTGCAGTTTGATTTGTTTCTTCTTAAAAGTTGTGTTTCCTCTTTAAGAAAAGGATAAGAAAGGATAAAAGCTGTCCTGCTTTTCTCCTTTACCTCTATCCTCAGTTACTTTATATATATGTATATACAGAGTGAGAGAAGTTATGTTTTAAAGGCTACAGAAATGTATATAGTTGCTGATTAATTGGGTATGGTGATAAAGAAAAAAGAGATGTTATACCAGGAATGATCACCCATCTGTATGGGCAGTGAATGAGTAACATGAAATTTAAATGTGTTGTTGCTGGGCTTTCTTGCTTTTAATTATTGTGATGTGGGTAAAAGTTTAGAGAAGAAGTCATTGTGCATTTAAGAATTCCTGTAGATGTGATTGTGACATTGATTGGAGCAGCATGCCTGTCACTTCCGCCGTGTACACCATTTCCCTAATCATTCCTATGCCCTTTTGAATTCACAGCTTTATCCCTGAACATACACCGCTCTTTTGATATCGTGTAGTTGATCATTCTAATGACTATGTATCTCTAAGATAGTATTATTCACCCTACTGGCCTTGTTTATATTTTGGTGGAAAGTAGAGCTGTGGGTAGGTTTAGTTCCAGGCTTGACTAGAATCTTAGAGGTTATACTACTTTTTACCATATCAAGAAGCTTGGTCTTTTATATGTTTAATGTTAAATTTGCTCTATATTTTTCCACCACTGTAGCCATGAGCTCCTACCTCGATGCCTTTCAGAAGAGTCAGCAGTGGTAAACAAACACCATCTGATTTTATTAATCCTAGGGCCTGGGGCCTTGAGATGAGCCAATAGTCCTTTGAATAATTGTTTTCTTTCATCTTTGATTTTTTTTTCTTTACACTGGATGGAGAAAGACTATCTTAGATGGTTACTTACAAGTTTTTAGAACTCCAATTTGGTACTCAACAAGTAATATGCAGAACAATGTCATCGTGGACTAAGTTATACCACTCGCCTTTAGTGGTCCCCGAAACTATAGTCCTGAGTCCCTAGACTCAGCAATATGAAGGAGAAATGCACATGAGAAATATATTTCAAGAAGTGAAAAATACATAATTTTTGAAACTAATGTCATTCACAAGCATCTAAACGTACCCAGTTTGTGTAAGATAGTGAAAACACTGAAAATCCATTTACAATACCCCCATGTGGATTAAGTCTATATTAGATTCTGACCATAATCAAGGGAGGTGAATAAAGTTACAGCAGACAGAGATTATTGTAAAGTGGACTTTGGCAGGTATAGTTAGATAAAAATATAACACTTTATCATTTTATCTCCCTTTTCACCTCTTCTAAATTTGTTCCACTATAAATAATATATATTTCTGCTTTCATTTGAAGTTTTTCTCAAGTTTATTTTGTACTACTGTTGAATTCTTTTTCATCTTTATCTATTGTGTACTTTTATGTATATGAATTTAAAGATACATAAATTTACAAAGACAGTAGGTAACTGGATTAATAATTTCCCAGGGGCATGACAGGGGATGCAAGGGGAAATGGTGAACCAAAAACAATGAGTATGAGAAAGAAGGAAATGTCCTGACATTGATTGAAGTGCTGATTGCAAAACTCTTTTTAATATGATTGAACTAATAATTGATAATATGTGAATCATATGTTTACAAAACTATTTTTAATACAGAAGAAACTTAAGGGATGCTTCCAAACCTTTCAAATCCACAGGCAAGCTATCTGAAGAAAAGTGTTTAAAGAGAGTAATGGATAAGTTCTCTTATTTTGAATTATGTATATTTAGTACATACTGATATAATTAAAAGCAAATATTAGACAGAGTATAAAAATAAATTAATTGGAAAATATATTCAAAATTCATTTAGAATCAAGTATTCTATATTCTTTGCTAAATTTCACATTTTCAACCAATTTTCTTTTGTGTACTAAGATCATAACACTTCTTCCCCTGCTTGTTTCAGTCACACCTGTAATATTCTTTGCTTATCTAAGAGTTGTGAATTTCCTTTACTCCTAAGGTGTCAGATAATTAGAGAACTCATTAATGAGACTATTGAGAGAGCAGGTCAAATCTTTCTAAATGCAATGACATTTCATGATATAAAAAATCATAAATATTTCTGTTTAATTTGGAAGTTATGCCTTAATTGAGCAATCATTAGGCATATAGCTACTGATCAACAAGTTGCTGACTTAAATCCACCCAGTATTTCCTCAGGAGAACAAAGTGTTGATCTGCTTCTAGCCTTGGGCAGTTCTATTCTGTCACATATTGACCCCACTATGAGTTGATATTGCAGAAATATTTTTCTTTTCATAATTATAGATCATTTTCCAGAATTACAGCATCTATCATAGACTCAAATTCTGAATATCTCTAATAAAAGGTTCATGAATTATTATTTCCTCCACTAGACAAAGCATTGTGTTGCAGTCACAGAAGAAATATCACCTATACAATAATATAGTCTAATGCACTTGCCATTGATCTAAAACCATTATAGATAGTTACCCTTTCAAAAATTTGATGAGGAAGTTTAACATAATACATAAACTAAGAGATAGTATATGTTCCTAATATTTTATATATGTCACATATATATTAATACACACATGGAGCTGAGTGCTGGGAAATACTTTTAAATAACCTAAAGAAACAAAGATAAAAATATACATAAACACTTAGAAGGATAATTAAAATAAAATCATGACTTATGTAGCAGGTGTCAATTATGTTAACTCATTAATTAATGAGAGAACCAGACATTGTGCAAACCAGTACAAATGAGAATACTAATTTGATGTTCTAAAACTTGTAGAGGCAAATTTGAACTAGTTTAAAGGGTATAAGTCTGACTGAATTTTTATAAAAGTTACATCAGAATAAGAAGATTATTATATATTTGTGAGGGTAATTTACAACTTTTTTGCTACAAAATCATGGGAAATTTTAATCAATAAAATATCAAAACGTGAAGTTAATGTGTTGGGGTATAAAGTTCACTAAAATTTTGGGGAAAAAAGAGACTGGATGGACAAGATCGGGTTTGTACAGTGTATAAAACATGGTTTTCTAGCAAAAAGTTCATAGGCATATATTCTTGCTATTCTTGAAAAATGAGAAGGTGGAATTTGATTGAAAAAGAAAATTTCTTGGCAACTCTCTCCCGGTCTTTTTCTCTCCAGTGCAGTTTCCTCTTTCATTCAGACTTCAAAGTAAGTCTCCATGATTGTTCTGGATATTTCCACAAAATTTGTCAAGATTATTACTTCTAACCTCAAAAACCAATCACCATTATCTTTTGAGCAGACTTCTCTTCCTTGAAGTTAATTGGTCCAAGAAGACCCTCTTGGAAGCTACTGTTTGATTCAATCTTTTCTTGATGGCACATTAACGATTTAAGACAACTACATTAATGAATTATTGCAAGCAAATTATGTATCACTCAAAACACAATATGCTTAAACACATTACTGTGGTGAGTAGTTGCCTGAAGAAAAGTGCTCTCCCCAATACAATGTGTGAGCCCCATAGGGTGCCTTGAGGAAAAGGTTCAATCACATAAGTGACTTGTCTGTGTTGGCATAAACGTGTAGGAAATGGACCCCCGTGTAGCAATACTTGGCGTTTATCCTGCTCTATGGGGATTGCTCCTCAGTACTCTCATTCTCGTTCATGTCTATGGCTTGCTTTTCTCTTGTTAAAATTGTTTTATTGATGTATAATGAACACATTATACAATGAAACGTGCAAGCATCACCACACTCACCTGTAGACCGTTGTCTTCTTTCTCACGCACATTGTTATCAGCTCCTCATTCTACCCACCCCCTTGCCATGTCCCGAGGCCATTATGAATAAAATGACTCTCTCTAGAAAGTCTCTTTGTGGTCATGGGGAACCTGTACTAGCATCAAGAGGCAGTTGCGTGAACAGAAGAGCATGCTGTGTGGCTAAAATCAGGAAAGGTTTGTGTCAGGGTTATATCTTCAAGCTACACTCAATTATGTGTATATTGAGCAAATTATTAGGGAAGCTGGATTATACAAAGGAAAATATTGAATTGGATTTGGAGGAAGGCTTACTAACAATTTGAAATATGCAGATGGCATAACTCAGCTTGCTGAAAGTGAGGAGAACTTGAACCACTTGCTGAAGAAAATCAAGGATAGCCATTTTAGTATGGATTACAGATCAATGGAAAGAAGACAAAAATATTCACAACCATACCAATAGATAACAACTTGATAAATGAGGAAAAGATTAAAACTGTCAAGGATTTTCTCTTGTTTGGATACACCACAAATGCTCATGGAAGCAGCACTGAAGGACGACGGGACACGTTGCAGTGAGTAATCCTGCTGCACGCGGCCTCTTCAGAAATTTAAAGAACAGGGATGCTACTTTTAGAGCGAAGGTGTGCTGGATGAATCCCTGCTATTTTCAATTACACGTGAAAGCTGTAAATCGGAAAATAAGCACCAAAGAAGAATCAATACCTTTGAACTGTGTGCCGGCAAAGACTATTGGCAGTACCACGGACTGTCCAAAAGTAGGTCAGAATACTCCTTATAGGCAAGGATGTTGAAACTTTGTCTTATATACTTCAGAAATGTTGTCAAGAGACACCCTTTGCTGGAGAAGGATGTCATGTATGGTAAATTAGAGAGGCAGCTTAAAAGAGGAAGGCCCTCAATGAAATGGATTGACACAGTGGATGAGACAATAAGATCAAGCATAGGAACAATAGAGAGGATGTCACAGGATTGAGTAGTGTTTCATTCTGTTGTGCATAGGGTACTATGGTTTGGAATGGACTTATAGTACCTAATAACAACAATATATTGTAAACCTCTTATTTCCTTCTCAACAGTTAATATATAGTTATCTGATTCAATTTATTAATTACAAATTTAAGGAATCAACTTATATGGAAGCAGAAATATTTATTTTGTTGGTAGTTACATAATCCGAAGTCAACTTGAGGATTCAGAGTGCAGGGGTAGAGTATAGCCTGTGATTGAGTTAGTAACTTAATGACCTCTCCTGGAGGCACTAAGGAGATAAATAGTTTGCGAGAGGCGGAACACATACTCATTCCTTGCAAGACATCACTGTGGAGAAGACACATGGAGAGAGGCTGATGGAGCCAGACTCCTGGAGCTGGAGAAGCTGCATGGAGAACCCTGACAGCGCTGAGGTGCTTACAATGCCACCAGATCCACAAGACTTCCCTCCCACTGACCTGTGGTCTTCCTGCATTTGGCATCCTTGCATGTGTTTCATGAATTTGAAGAGTACTTTATAGATTGGTATCGGACATATAGGCTAATATTGGACTTGTGGACTTGATCTAGACTGGGCAGTGATGTTTTCTCAATATTCAGTTGTTCTTGTATATAAAGCTCTTTCTTTTTTAAAACATTTTATTAGGGACTCATACAACTCTTATCACAATTCATACATACATCAATTGTGCAAAGCACATCCGCACATTCTTTGCCCTCACCATCCTCAAAGCATTTGCTCTCCACTTAAGCCCTTTGCATCAGGTCCTCTTCCCCCCGCTCCCTCCCTGCTTCCCCCTCCCTCATGAGCCCTTGATAATTTATAAATTACCACTTTGTCATATCTTGCCCCGTCCAACATCTCCCTTCACCCCTTTTTCTGTTGTATGACCCCCAGGTAGGAGGCCACATGTAGATCCTTGCATTTGGTTCCCTCTTTCCAACTCACTCAATCTCTACCCTCCCAGTATCGCCCCTCACACTCCTGGTCCTGGAGGTATCATCCGCCCTAGGCTCCCTGTGCCTCCAGCTCCTATCTGCACCAGTGTACATCCTCTACTCTATCCAGACTAGCAAGGTAGAATTGGGATCATGATAGTGTGTGTGTGGGAGTGGGGTGGGGGGTGGGAAGCATTTAGGAACTGGAGGAAAGCTGTATTCTTCATCGGTGCTACATCACACCCTGACTGGCTCATCTCCTCCCCTAGACCCCTCTGCAAGGAGATCTGCAGTGGCCAACAAATGGGCCTTGGGACTCCACTCTGCATTTCCCCCTTCACTCACTATGGTAAGATTTTTTTTTCTGATGATGCCTTATACCTGATCCCTTCGGCACCTCATGATCGCACAGGCTGGTATGCTTCTTCCATGTGAATTTTGTTGCTTCTGAGCTAGATGGCCGCTTGTTTACCTTCAAGCCTTTAAGACCCCAGACCCTATCTTTTTTATAACTGGGCACCATCAGCTTTCTTCGCCACATTTGCTTATGCACCCTTGCCCTCAGTGATCGTATAATGGAGGTGTGCACCCAATGATATGATTTTTTGTTCTTTGATGCCTGATAACAGATCCCTTCGGTACCACGTGATCACACAGGCTGGTGTGTTCTTCCATGTGGGCTTTGTTGCTTCTGAGCTAGATGGCAGCTTGCTTATCTTCAAGCTTTTAAGACCCCAGACGCTATATCTTTTGATAGCCGGGCACCATCAGCTTTCTTCACCACATTTGCTTGTTCACCTGCTCTGGCTTCAGCGGTTGTATCGGGAGGGTGAGCATCATAGAATGCCAATTTAATAGAAGAAAGTATTCATGCATTGATGGAGTGCATGAATAGAGACCCAAGGTCCTTCCACCACCTTAATACTAAACCTATAAATATAGGCACATAGATCTATTTACCCATCCTCATATATATATTTGCATATATACATGTCTTTGTCTAGACCTCTATAAATGCCCTCTGCCTCCTAGCTCTTTCCTCTATTTCCCATGACTTTCTTCCTGTCCTGCTATCATGCTCTGTTCCCACCTGGGTTTCAGCTATACCTCTTCGTTACCTTACCCTTTATCATTCCCTACCAGGCCTGCCACACCAACCTTACCACCAATTTGGATCCCTTTTTGTTCCCTTGTCCCTGGGTTTGTTAACACCACTTTCTTACTCCCCAACTCCCCCCTATCCCATGTCCCCCTGGAACTGTCACTTCCATTGTTTTTCCTCCAGATAGTTCATCCAGCCCATCTTATTTAGACAGACCGGCGGAGATAATAACATGCACAAAAACAAGACACAGCAAAACCAAGCAACAGTATACAACAAAACAACAACAATAAACCTCTGCCAAAGAACAAAACATAACAATCAAGAGAGAAAAGCTTGTAGTTAGTTCAAGAATGGTTTGTTGGCCTTTAGGAGTGTTTTCCAGTCCAGTCTGTTGGGACACCACGCCCTGGCCCCAAAGTCCACTTTCAGCATTCCCTGGGGACCTTGCCGCTCCATTCCCTTGATGTTCCACTGCACTCCCCGAGTGCTTTGCCTCTGTGTTAGGATCAGGTCACACGCAATTCCACACTGTATCTCCGGTGCTGTCCCCTGCAGGGCCATGGACCAGTGAGGGGCATCATGTCTCATAGTGGGGCTGGCCATGTGGTCCTCTCTGTGGACTGGCTGCTATAATTGGGGTCATCATCCTCAGGGCCTGGTGGGCCAGGATGTGCTCCACTCTCTCCAACTCCCCCTTCATCTGCTCCAGTGTGCTCCGATCAGATATGACCCTCTCCCGGAGCTGCAGATTCAGTGTCATCCTTTGAAACAAATTATTCTCGGGGGAGGGGCAGGCATCCACTTAATATTTGGTACGGGGGCCAGCCTCCCAGCTCTTTCTTATACACATATGATTGTCTATGAATTTGTTGATCAAGTCTTCCCAGACTAATACACCATCTCCAAGGAGGAATACAGGAGTTCCCAGAATCCTCAGCCTTGCCCATACAGAGTGCTCATTAACTATGAATTGATTGACAGGCTACACTCCACCCCTTCACCCTTAATCCTCTCAAATTGACAAATAATTATTTAATACCACAGATGAAAATCTATAATATGCCACATCCTCCTTATCAGTATCTATGTCACATTGCAGCCCATGAGTTCATTGACTAAAGGAACGCATATGATTTAATATGAATATCAGGAATGTTGATCTGAAATTCTGAATCTAATTAGTAGCATCACCTTCTGTATCACTTTGAGCATTGAGCATCAAAGAAAGTCTTCGACAAGTGTGAATCAATTTGTTGCATGATAAATTGGTAGGTAATAGGATTAGGGGATACGTTGTGGGATTGAATAAAACCACTTTTTTGGGAAATATTCTAATTTTATTTAAAAATTAATCAAAATTGCAAAGGCACAGAGAAATGAAACATTCCAAAGCCTCAAGTAAAGTTCCTATGAAAACATGCAACAGACATCTAGACCTCTACCGCTCAACTGGGGTTCCACAGCATGCTGTGTTTATTGCTGCATTTTTCTCAATAAGCTTTTACTTGAATTTGACTTTCTTTCCAGAATTTAGCTTTGCACTCAGGAATTATTTCCAGATCTTTGTCCAACTTCACCCTGGTGATGGTCCCCTTGCTCGAGTGAATACCCACATGGGCAGTAGTGCCACTGGATTTCTCGCGAGACGCCCACTCAATGTAAATTACATACTTCTTTCTGACTGTACACCTGTGCTGCCTTATCAATTTGCTGACCTTTGTAGTGTCCTCGCACCACCTGGACCTCCTCATCCTTGTGGATGGTCATGGAGTTGATGTTATACTTCTTCCGCAGCTCCTTGGAGAGTGGAGGCGACATGATCTTCCTGTGAACATGTGAAGGAGCACTAAAGTGGGATTTTTGGCCATTGCTACGGGCTGAGGTCCTGAAGGGGTTGAACTTCATGGGGATCATGGGGTGTCAGGTGCTTCAGACCCTTCACATGCAGGTCTGGAAGTGAGGCTCTGAATAAAACATAATACGGTCAGTTGTTATAAAAATATGTGGCTAGTTTTAGAGGGAATATTTTGAGTGTGTGGACAGGATATACAGTATAAAAAGTATCAATTATTTGGCAGTGTATTGTGGAGATTCTTTTATGTGGTTAAAATGTATCCTTTTCCTTCCTATATTTTGATTTTTCTTTAATAGTCCTAAATTTTAGCAAAGAAATTTGCAGAACTTGCCGTGACAGTTTTCAGGGAAACAAATGTAAAACTGGGGAAGAAAGAGGATGTCTAGAGGTTGCTGACTTGAAGTCAACTTTCTAGGGAATTTCTAGAGAAATAGCATGCTGTTTTCAGTAAACTGTCAGTGAACCGTCAGCACCTTCCTAGCAGCATTGTGGAATAAGAGGCGTCATAATCTATAGAACCGTTCTACTCAGTAGACCTCATGCCATCATGATTCAGAATTACTACTGGATGATGCAGGATGGCAGCAACCGCAACAGCATGCCAATGGCCTGCAATGCTAACTCGACTGATTGTACCTTTGTTTAGAAGACAAAGCTTTGAAAGTAACAAGACATGCGCTGTGTACTCCTACAGATGTATGACATAGTTCGTAGGTTGTTAGGTAAAATTATAGGTTCCAGATAAAACTGAAAGAGTGGTAACACAAAATTTAGTATGTTTCAAAATAACAGTAATCCAAATTTATGCAATTCAAAATCAAAGTTTCTTCTAGCATTGAGAATCAAGGCTATATATTAAAACTATTGTACATGAACATATTGTTCTGTTTCAGTTCTCATTTACCATGTACGATAGCTCTTTGATTAAATAGTATCAAGAAACATGTAATATTAATATTTAATAAGCAATTGTGCATTCAGAAATTGGTTGCTTTAAGTGTTAAATATTGCAACTTCTTCTATGAAATGTGATTTGATTACCAAATCCTATTTTAAAAAAATCTTCACTACTCAATATTGGTCAACACAATTTTAAAAATTACTAATTGCTACTGCAGTCAAGATTCCTTGTAATTAATTGGCGATTGAAACGAGACAGTTGGAAACAAAAGGGAAAGAACAACAGTTGGAAAACTTGGACTTGGTGATCGAAATGAAGCTGGAGATCGAATGATAGGACTTTCAAGACCAACAATTAATTCATAATAAATACCTTTTGTTTCATCATCACAAAAAGAAACAAAATGCATGGAATTTATCTACATGGGATGCACAGAAATTAAATTGACTATGTCTGTGGGAAGAAACAATGGAGAAGCTCAGCATCTGCAGCTAAAACCAGGCCAGGGGCCAACTGTGAAACAGACCATCAATTGCTGCTTTGTATATTCAGGATAAAGCTGAAGAAAATTAAAGCAAGTTCACCAGAACCAAAATAAAACCTTGAGGGTATACTACCCAAATTTCAAGAACGTCTCAAAAACAGATATGACTCCTAGGACACTAAGGACATAAGACCATATGAGCTATTGGAAGACATCAAGATTGTCATTCATAAAGAAGGAAAAAAGGTCAGGAAAAAGACAGGAAAAAAAGAAATGATCAAAGTGAATATCAGAAGAGACTATGCAACTTGCTCTTAATCATGGAGTAGCTACAGGAAAAAAGAATAAATAGTGAAGTCAAAGAGTTGAAACGAAAATTTCAATGGACAGCCCAAATTTGATAAAGTCAAATACTATAATGAAATATGTAAAGACGTAGAGTTAGAAAACCAGAAATGGAAGAATATACTCAGCATATTTGAAACTGAAAAAAAAATTCAAGCCTTTACTTGCATCTTATAAAGATTCTATGGGAGAAATAGTAAATGGTGCAGGAAGCATGGAGAAAGGTGGAAAGAGTACACAGAGTTATGGTAGCAAACAAACCAAAAACTAGGTTTGCAGTCTTCATTATGGATTACAGTGTAGTGTAAAGAGGACCAAAATTTATATATAATGATAGGGAAATATATCTATATACATATATGTGTATGTTAATTGTTAAGGTAATAGTTGGACACTTGGGCCTCTACTCAAGTACTCCGTCAATGCAAGAACATTGTGGTGCTGGCAAACAATGTTGAAAGTAGCCTGAACTGATAAATGGACCAACAAATATTTTTTGGAAGAAGTATAGCCAGATAGTCCTTAGAGGCAAGAAAGCAAGACTTCTTGCATGGTCAGGAGAGACCTGTCACTGTAGAAGGCCACCATGGTTGGAAAAATGAACGTGCAGACAACGAGAGCAAGGCCCTCAAGGAGATGGATTGACACAGTGGCTGCATCAGTCAACTGAAGCACAGGAATTATTGTGAGGATGGTACAAGACAGGACAGTGCTTTGCTCTTTTGTCCATAGGGTTCTTATGGGTCAGAACCAATTTGATGGCATCTGTACCAACAGGTAGCTTTGGAATTTTCATGGGTAAAACAAAATATGTATAGTTTACTTCCCTTCTCCTGTCTGTTTTTCTCTCAGAATCCCTTTAGCGTGGTCTCTTAGTCTATCATTTCTAAATCTGTTCTAATGACTGCTGGTCAAAATTAGGGGACCACAGAGGCATCAAGAGCTTATATTGCTTAGAGCTACCTGCATAAACAACCCCAAAGTCTAGAGTCCCCAGGCACTTAAGTGCACAAGGAGAAGCAGAATTCCTTTGTACCTCAGCTATGTTAGTGTATACCATCTAATGTTTCTTATCTTGAAATCCTGAGTAACTCCCTGTGATTCCAACTGAATTATAGGCTTCATACCAGAACTCAACTTGCTTCTCGGAGAGGTCAGCACCTTGAAGCCTTGGCTTGCTGTTTCCCCTTAATGAGATGGGAATTAATCCCCCGTGTACCTACTACCAATTCTGATATGAAAAGTAATTAAATCTGAAATACACTCTTCAAAAAATACCTCTTAATGATTCTGGCATTCAGTATGCCTTTTGTGGTGACTTGTAAACACAATCAGCTCTTGAGATTCCTGCCTGATTTAATACCAGCCGTAATGTATCTAGACATTACTACCCCTTTGCATGTCAATATTTCTGAATATTAGATTTATTTTAGAAATAGGTTTTTATTAAGAGCAGTCCAAAGAGAACTGTGTCTATAAATTTAAAGTTTATTTTGTGTGGAAAATATGTGAAGAAGTCTTAATTCAGAAGTATTAAAAAGTAATCATTATTTCATCATTTGACTGTATTGTCAATATGTTAGAATCCCCTTGGCAGTGTCAATGGCTCGCACATTCATCTGCTGACCTTAAAGAAATGTCTGCGTCCTCACCCCCAGTCAGTCCTGGGACTCTGGGGCTTGGCTCAGGGGGAGACCCTCTGGGACATGGGGATACAGTGAGTGGTGTGAACCTTTGCTGGGCATGCCTACACAGTAGGGAATGCTGGGTCCCTCTTGCATTTCCCGTATGAGCGCCAATAAATTTCTTCCCTTTTGCTTAAAACAAAACCAAAAAGTCTGGTCATTTACTTCTGAAAAACTACCCACTGAAGACGCTTTGAGGACGATTCTCCTCTGACGCAGCTGGGCTTTCGGTAAGGGAGATTTGACTCATAGGCACTTGTTTTTGTTTTATTCAAGTATTAATTGAGGATATGTTGTATGTCCGTTTTTTTAAGTCAGTGTCTTAATATTAGATCATTGAAAATGTCCTTATTATACCTACCTTTTAAATGGATGTAATATTTGTGAATACATATAAATTGAAGTAAGATCATTTCAAATAGAGATAAATGCTATGAGGACAGAAATATCTGGAGAAGTAATAAAAAGGTGGTGACAGGAATTGTACAATCTATTAGGCTGATCAAAATTTATCTTTCAAGGAACCAGCATTAGAACTGAAATCTAAATTACAAGAGAATGTCAATCACAAAGCATTCTAAAAGCTGGCTATGTTGGTGTGAAAGAAATCCAGTGAGTGTGCTGCATGTGAGGGACCAAAGGAAGGCTCGTCCTGTAGTCTAGAAGACCCGAGAAGGAAGTGGACCATGGCCAAAGCTTGAATCCTTTCTAAATTTGACTAATTCATTGAGCTGATATGTGATGTTGCAAAGCATTTGACACAGCAGCACTAACTGGAAGGAAAGAGAAAGAAATACAGGACCACCTCTAACGTTGGTTCCTTACTTTGGAGCTATATTTGGTGCATAGGAAGCAGTTTTATTGTGCTCACAGTTACTGCCATCTGGTTGCTGCTGGACCATAGCGACCCTGTAGGATAGGGAGAACTGCCCGTTAGGGTTAATGAGACTGTAAAAAGACCCATCTCTCTCCTGAGAAGTGACTAGTGGTTTCAAACTGCTAACCATTAGGATCGTAGGCCAATGTGTAACCAGTATGCAACCAATGGTCCTTGAGTTTAATTGTAAACAGCAATATGATGAAAAACAATATAGGCATACATCGCATCCTGGCTGGTAGCAATGCGAAGCCTTGAAGAATGGAGGCAGGGGGGGGCGGGGGGGGCAAAGGGTCCAACGTCTCCCTGTAGACGCTCCCCAGTCAAGCATTGGTCAGAGATGGAGCTGGGCTCCGTATCACATGGCACACAGTGATTCAGGGACTGTGACAGAGTGAGATGTAGTCAATTAATTAATGTGACTTTTGTAGCCATAATAATTTTTGTAATGCATTTTAAATTCTGCATTCTAATCTCATTTTAGAGGAAGCTCTTTGTTCCATACTAGTGGGCAGGATTAAGTTGGGTATATTTAGAGTTTCCACCTTACAACTGCATGTGTCTCATATCACACCATTTGCCTCTTTAGAGTTATGATCTGCTGAAAACCCACACTTCCCTTGAAACATTCCCTGTTGTGACCTCTGCTTCCTCACTTAACATTGGTAGAAGCAAGACTTGCTTGACTTTGGGACATTTTTGACTTCTGGCTCTGCACCCTGCACTTCGGATGCTGATGCCTGTTCTCCAGTTCTTGGAACTCAATTTGTGGTCTATCACCTGTCCTGATTTACCAGCTTCCACAGCCTGGCACATGAGGAGGGTCTTCTTAGATTACGCATGTAATAGCACACATAATCACATGAACCGTTTTAATAAAGCTTATGAGTTCTGCAAGATATTGCAGGTACTCTTGAAGGAATGTGCTGAGTGGAAGAGTGATGGCTAGCATCAGAGAAAAGGGAGCTGTATCACATCTTGGAAAAGTTTGACAGTTAAGATTTCTTCAATACCCATCTCTTTGAGACTTGTCTGGTGTTAATTCTTGTAAAAGAAATTATAACCACATCAAGCCACAACAATCATGGGGACCAGCCTTTGGCTGCCATAACGTTGCAAAACTCCTTGCTAGCCTCACCTCCTGACACCTCCCCAAGTACGTTCCCTTGCCCAATTAGGTGAAGCTCTATGCAATTAAACATCAGGCAATCCAGGTGACATATACCTACATAATAGTGGAATGAAGATCTTTTCTAAGATAATGGTTGAGTCAAAGAAATTACATTTATTTTCATCCAATCAGTTTTGCTAAAAAAAAATAGAGAAAGTTACCTTGTATTGATGTCTTAAAATAGTTTAAAAGTTGAGATATCTTTTAAAAAGACAACAGCTGGTGTATCATAAATCTATAAGTAAGCTATAAAATTAGTCATAAAAGCTCTCATTGTGTGGAAAAATGTTCCCTGTTATACCATCTGGTTAAATCTCACAAGCCCTGTTGAGAACAAATTCCAATTCAGCAATGATTGTGGTGCCTGTGATTAAGAGGGAATATCTTGAATAATTCAAAAATAGAAAATATGTAAATAAAATTAAAACCAAATTGTAAATAGTGACAGTTTGTATGATATAGAAGGGAAACTCATAAAATATTGCTATTGATTTTCCTATTCATGCATGCCCAGGTTTAGGACACACAAAAAGTTTTAGAGTATGTCATTGTGACAGCTGAATTGCTGCAGATTTCCAGTAATACACCTGTCTTAGTGCACTTTGGTCGCCTTCAAAAAGAGCCAGTGAAAACAGTGGCTTTAGAGACGATCTGATGAGTGATTTATATTTAAAAGATAGTTCATCTCAGAAGAGTATAGGGCTGTTTTGGAGGATTAAAAAGGATAAATTTCCAGGAATTCTTTAAATTCAAAAGGCCATGAGAATTTATTGTGAATACATTTTTAGAATATTGAAAGCTCCATTGATGATTACAAAATGACTGGGAAAAGACACTGAACCTTTGCCACCATCACAACAAAACATCCTCTCCTTCCTTGATGTGAGCACGGATCTGTCCTACAAGAGGAGCGAGGAGCAAAGTTGTTTGATGCTGGG
The DNA here is from genome assembly GCF_050624435.1 of Tenrec ecaudatus. Taxonomy (NCBI): domain Eukaryota; kingdom Metazoa; phylum Chordata; class Mammalia; order Afrosoricida; family Tenrecidae; genus Tenrec; species Tenrec ecaudatus. The sequence goes on along the minus strand of NC_134532.1, from coordinate 103,172,744 downwards.
TTGCAATCCATCGTCAAGGCAATAGTAGCCACAATCTACACCAAGGGAGAAAGACAGGACTTGCTATGACTGTAAAGAGTTGAAGTGTTTGAAACCCACAGGGGGCAGTTCTACCCTGTCTCATAGGTCACTATGAATCAACATCGACTGTATGGCAGTGAGTTTGGTTTGGTTTTATCCTATAAGAATTTCTTTGACTAGAATCTTACTCACGACTTACAACCCTTTATTTCTTCCTTAGACATATTGTTCCCCAAATTCAACAAAGTTAGCACAAAATCTTGACATTAGCAAAAAAGCAGGAAACATTTTTTTAATTAGAAGACAAATAAGGAAAATTGCGCTGGATTCTTTTGTTGATGTTTTATTTCTTTTATCCCATAAAAATAAGCAGCTACTTATTCTTACAAATAGCAAAGGATATCTTATTAGAGTTTGTTTTGGACTGTGACAGCTAGGCAAGGTAAGGATTTTCAGTGGTTTAACGGTTAATTCCTAATTCCATCATGACCTGACCTAATCCAATGTAATCTAATCTAGTCAGTTGCACTTCCAAAATGGGACAGGATTGGGTGGAATCCAACCCCCTTACTCAGGTCAAGCCCTGATGCAATTGAAAGAAAGTTGGTTTTGGTTTTTTGTTGTTGTTTTAAACAGTTTTATTAGTCCTTCATCACATATCATATAATTCAAAAATTCAATCATCTCAAGAATAGTTATACAATAAACACCATAGCCAATACTAAAACATATTCTTCTTTTAAAATTTTGCAATAATAATTATTTTTAAAAATGTATTATTAATTGGGAGTTAATATAACTATTATTTCATAGTTCAATCCCATCAAGCAGTATTGTACAATTGCCACCACAATCAGTTTCCAAACATTCTAGTCCTTCCTGGACTCCTTGACATGGTCTCCCTGCTACCATCCCAATCCATGCCCAGTCTACCCTCCTCCCTGAAGCCCTGACTCTACTGGCTGGCCCTGTGAGTTCATCAATCCTGGGTTTCGTCTACCAAAACAACAGAAAAACACATATCGCAACTTCAAGAGGGTGACCCCCAATGACATAGCACCTCTGAGATACAGCGTAATGTGAAACAGCAACAACAACAACAACAAAACAAATACAGAAAATGTTAAAAACGAGATCAGGTCCAGCATGCACCAGAGGGGAAATCACTGAGACAGTTTTAACTGCTAAAACTAGTTTATCCCTTTGGTTTTTGTACTTGTCTCTCCAATGTGCTCTGTTCAGAAAACTCAAAGGAAGTTTTATCAGGGCTGTAGCCTACTTCCCATATGCATAAGTAGACAATGTGAAAAAGATTGCTTGCTTTTTGCTGAGTCTAGTTCCTACATCTAGCTCCCAATCTCCCATTCTTTGAGCTAGCCTAATGGCCTGCTTGCTTGCCAGAAGAGGCATGAGTCAAAAGTAGTGTACCATTAGACCTGTCCTCACATGTGCTGATCTTGGTTCATTCATCTCGCCAGTCACAAGTCTGACCTGATTAACTTGGATGAAGCCACCGCCACAGCACTGACAGTCTCCCTGTCAACCTTTGGGTTCATCACACCCCAAAGATAAATAAATTAGGAAAATCCTACTTCCACAGTTGATGAAGCTTGAACTGGACTGCTTCTATAATTGTGTGGGCCATTTCCTTGATATAAAAGTTTCTCTATATATGTATGTTACATATTTTGCTTCTCTGAGCACTCAACTACGTTGGGAAACTTTCTTCATCCACAATTCAGTTGTGGTCTTGTTTCTTCAGACATTTTTCTGTTCCTTAAACTCAAAGTGCATTGAAAGGGAAGACAGTCTGAGTCCCTTGAGGATATCAGTGATGCTGTTTTCATGCAGTGTAAACTGAAAGGAAAAAAACAAACAACACTCAGACAGTAGGAATGTGGTGAAACAATTACAACATTTTTATATTCTGTTTAGTAATAAACAAAGCTCATCATGGATAAAATAAGAAACTAAGTTCCACATATTGCTAAACAATAGAGACTGGAACAGTGAGCAAATGAAAAAGTTATGCCATTGAATAAAAAGTGAAATATAGAGAAACAATCAAGATAATAGCTGTTATGAAAAATATGGTGAATTTTAGAATATTCAAGAACACCAAAATATAATAATGTAGTTAGTATGAAAAATATAAAAATAGATATATGTTCTACAAATGTTGCTGTCAGAAGAGGATAAGAAATTTTGATGCATAAAAGAAACAGCGCCCATGTTCACAAAAAGTTTTACCAGAAAGACAAAAGAAACTTATTTCAATCCCATAGTTCTAAGAAAAGAATAAGTTTTTAAAGTTGAGGGAGATTTATGTGGAAAAAGTTATTGTGTGATATATTTAGAAGATATAAAGGGAGTGTCTCAGGTATGGTCACGCTGACTCAAAAATAAATAGAAATTTGGTTATTTTCATGTTTTATTTATTTTTTTGGTTAAAGGAATTATGGGAGCAATTAATAATTATTTTTAGTAGAGACCAGCATAAATGTTTCCTCCTATCACAGCAGGCACCTGATTATTCTTCATGGTAGAGATCTCAAGGAGGTTAGTAGGATTAAAATAATACTGAGACCAGCTCTCATCTTACATTGCTAACGAGCTCAAGAGGGACTACAATCTGCAGTGAGGAAACGCATATACAAAAGAGATAGCCCAAAGTAGGGGCCATGGTTCCTGCAGAATAGACACGCCAGGGCCCTGAACTTTATTAGGGGCAGGCTTAAATACATTCCTTATATGCAACCTGCAGATTTTGTCAGGGAACAGGAAGCAAGTGGCCTTTTATCTCAGGTGGAGAGACAGCCAGCCATTGCTTCATCAGCTCTCTTGGCTGCGCTATCAACATTCTTCCATGGACCATGAACTGTGGTAACTGGTAGTCCTGACACATTTACCCAAGGAGTAAACAACTCCCGACCCCACCCCCTCATTTAGGATAGCATTTCAATCAGAGTTAACATATGATCAGGACTTGATGGTATTGAAAGGAGAAATTCAAGATGCACTGAATGTATTTGGGAAATAACAAGTCTCCAGGAATCTGCAAATTACCAATTTAATTTGTTTCAATAAGTTGATGCAGCACTGAAAGCACTCCATCATCTATGGTGAGAAAGTTGATAAAGACAGTTACTTGCCTAACTGACTAGTAAAGAACTATATTTGTCCCCATTCCAAAGACAGGTGACCCAATAGAATGTATATTATTAAATGATGCCATTCATATCACACGGAAGGAAAATTTGGCAGAATAGCATTCAACAGTAGTTGCAGTGCTGCAGACGAGAACATGGCATGAGGAACGTAATTGCTGGGATCCGAATGATCCTAGCTCAAAGCAGAAAATGCAAGAGAGATGTTTGCTTTGGTTACATTTGACTCTGTTGATCATGACACATTATGAATAAAATTGAGAAAAATGAGAATTCCAGAACACTCCATTCTGCTCACACAGAACTTGTACATTAACCATCAGGAATTTGGAAAGAAACAAGAGGATATGTCACGGTTTAAAACTAGGAAAGATGCATGTCAGGGTTGTGTCCTTTCACCATCCATATCCAGCCTGAGAAGCTAGACTATATGAAGCATAACATGGCATAAGAATTGGAGGAAACTTATTAACAACCTGAGATATACAATTAACAGAAACTTGTTTGCTGAAAGCCACGGGAGACAAAGTGCTTCTTGAGGAAGATCAAGAACTACAGCCCTCAGTTGACTTACAACTCAATGTAAAAAAATCAAAATGATCACAATTGAACAACTAGACAACAAAATAAATCAGAAAAGAGATTTAAGATGTCAAGAATTTCATCTTGCTTGGATCCACAATCTATTCTTTTGAATAAATTTTAATAGACTCGGTTGTGAATTTAAGGCTGCGGAATTCTATGGGGAAAGATTAGAGAGCTGGAAACACAGTGTTCAAAAGTAGGTAGACCTAGAGGAGGGGTGTCCGCCTATAAATCACATTTTGATACTTTTATTTAATCAATATTTTTATGATTTTAAAGCAATGCTGCTTGACTTATACTAGTGTATATCTGCCAAAGGGGTTTGAATCAAAATTTACAAATAAATATGATAATGATCTTTTTCTAGTTAGAGGTCCCAAATTTTCTATTTCTGATATTGAAATTCTCTTTTAGATAAAAGTTACAACTTCAGTACTATCATTTCTTCATCAAAGTATCCAAGCACTTTTATCTAAATTTTGTAACATCAAGTTTCCAAAGATCTCAATTCTGTGGGGGTTTAATAATTATTTTGTAATTTTAAAACAATTACTGACATACGGTGTGAATGCATATCCTCTGTTTTGGAAGAAGGACCTTAATGAACAAAAACAGAGAGGGGGATATTTATCCAGACAAATCATTTTTATTGATATGATTTGAACAGTTTTCTCTCTTTTTAGAACTTATATTTGTGATTTTTGTCATTGTACAGAGCAAATAAGTTTTCTATTAAATATTTGATACACATTTTGATTTATGACATTGATTTCAATTCTAACAGTATAACATCACTTTTTCACTCCATTCCTATATTTACTGCCCTTATTCCTAATTCTTTTTAGCATCATCCCTGAGCATTTGCTGCCATTTTGAGCTGTTGTTTGTACTAAGGAGTGCACACCTTTCTCCTGTTATTGTTTACATCATTGGGGGTATAGTCTGCCTGGAAGTTGAGCCATCGGGAGTGGGTTCAGTTCTAGTCTGAATGGCATCAGAAGACTACGTTCAGAAGTTCTAATAGTTTCACTGAAGACTTCCTACTGTGATCCTTCTAAGAGTGGTCAGTGGTGGATGAGGTCAAGCATCATCTAATTCTTCTGGTCCTAGGATCCTGTAGGATGGAAGTCATGTGAACGCTTAATCCTTGTGCTAGGCTGAGTGGTCTGGAGAGCTAAATCCTGTGATACTAATCTACGTACAAGAAAGAACTTCATATTAATAATTAACCTTACATCACGGATCCAATGCTAGCCAAACCCTCTTCTGACCCCCTGAGCTTCAGGCTAGTTACACTGAAAAGTGATGTGGTATGCAGGAAGATCACAGGCAGGTGGGTGCAAAGTCACATGCATCTAAACTCAGTGTGGACACTGCAGGGCACCAGCAGTTCTCCGGGTCAGGCTGCCCACGTGGAGTGACTCCTTAGGTAGGCAGCATGCCAACAGACAGGGAAACAGTATTGCTGTTATACAAAAGACTTCTAGCATCAAGGAGATGCCATCAGACTGTGACTTGATTGGCAGGTTTGACTCCACTCCTAGCCAGGAAAGTCTTATTGACATAATCCCTACTACCTTGGTCCTAGCAAGGAGTCTAGTTTTGACATAATCTCTGCTACCCAAGTGCTTTTGGTTAATTATTTCATACATTGCTTTTCTTCTTCTTTGCTTCAAATGGAGAGCATTGCATGATGGAGTCCCACTCATAAGCATTTAAGATACCAAGTATGAAATAAAATATGGACTTTGTGGATTATGAATAATATCCTAATTGATATGGGTGCCCCTAATATTATGATCCTGAGTTCCTAGCTCTAGTCACTTGTTCCATCAAGATGCTTGGTTGTGAACAAGGTAGTTTCCTATCTTTGTTCTCCGTATGCTGTAGTAAGTTTCTTGGTATATTGTTGTCTGTTAAGTGCTCTTTTATCACTTAAATATATCATATAGCAGAAAAGCATATTGGAAATTGACATTGTTTCATACTTTGCAACCAAGCAAAATTCATTTCATGAGCTTCTCTTTCATATCAGAAATGACTCTAATCCTAGAGATTCTTAGCTTGGAAGGAGAAGTAGTTTGTCTTAATAAACCAATAACATCTAAAACGTGACGAATATAAAAGACATTTCATTTTCTTTAGCTGTGGAAACAGTGAGTTTTTCATCATAATTATTCTGTAACTGCCGACTGTTAGGAAGAGGATTCCTTTAATAGAGCTGACCTGAAAGAAGACAGTAATGAAAGGAAGTGAGATGATTATTTAGGAAGCTAGTGTACTATTTATTTTAATTTTAACTTCGTTTTTAACTTATCAAATGAAAACCAAAATTGAGAAGAAATCAAATTCACTCCTCCATCAAACTATAAACAAAAACAGACAGTGCTTGACTAAGAAAGAATTTCCAAAGCTTGGAATTGGAGGGGTTTTTATTCCTTGACTTGAAGAGGTACATTAAAATGAAGAGCAATTATATATTTGGAAACTCTCAAAACGTTTTTCAATGCAGACATTTCAGGAAAAAGAAAATATACATACATATGTTGGTACTGTTAGTTACCATCAAGTTGATTACAACTCCTAGTGACCCTGTGTACAAGACGAGGAAACACTGTTATCCTCAGGATTGTTGTTGAGCGCATTGTTGCAAGCACTCAGTCAATGCCTCTTGTAGAGCGTAGAGCGTTTCCCTTTCCTCCCTGCCCTTCTACTCTTACCAAGTCTTACGTCTTTTTCCAGCGACTGATCTCTCCTGACAACGTGCCCAAAGTACAGGAGACAACATTTAATATATGTACATCCACATCTAGTCCATTTTACCTGAATGAAGGCCGATTACATAGGACTACATTATGAGCTTTCTAAGGCTGTAAATATTTACAAAGACAGATCGACATCTTTCTCCATGCAGCAGCTGTCCGATTCAACCTGTCAACTTCTTAGAAGCCAACTACTTTAACTACTATATTTTGTGGATAAAATATGTAGGAAAAACATGAATCCAAAATTGTGCATTCATTTCCAAGTTCTCAAAATGTTTGTGCATTTTTTAGTATGAAAATGGTCTAAAATATCCCAGGCATAAATATGATTCAAAGGACTAATATTTTGATACTTTGTAAATAGTTATAGTATAAATATTTAAGTTTTATTGAATGTATTTTCATCAAATTATCAGATTACTATTATTACTATTTATTATTCATCTCACGCCATTATCAAGTGCACCATTTTGAAGTTTTAAATGTACTAATGCTCAGAATACTCTGTTCACTTTCATGTGTCTTTTGCTATCTCTTTCCTTTGGTTTCCTTTTGTATGGATTTTGGACTCCTGTGGGTGTCCCTGGCTACCTTCCCCACAGCTGATCCTTTCTTACATGTTCATGCTCTGCTGAATCCTTGGTCTTTTCTTTAATTCTAGATAAGAGTGTCTGCATCATCTCATTCTGTCCAGTGATATAAATGTGCAATTACCTCATTTATGTCTCCAATAGTAAACAAATCTGCTGTAGAGTTCTAGCGGTGAATGTGAACAGTTGATAGCATCATTTAATTGACTTCCCCCATCCATACACCCTTCTAGTTCTCAGTAAGATGTGTAATTTAGATGGAACTAAAGTGAGCAATTTTGATTTCACTCTTGGTGGATCTTTATTCCTTAGGCACCTTTAAAAATTTTTTTAAGAAAGGAAGAAAAAATAATTCATGTCAAATCCACATCCACTAAGTAGATTCTGACTCATAGTGATCTTATACAGAATTTCTAAGATTGTAAGTCTTTATTGGATCTAGCAGCTTTATCATCCTCCTGGTGAGTGTGAAACAATAACCTTATGGTGAGTAGCCCAACACCTAACCCATAGTACTAGCAGGGCCTCTTTCATGCATACCCACATAATATTTGCCAAGTACTGTTCATGACAAATGTGCGTTACTTTAAAAGCACTGCCCTGTTGAGGCTAGATAGTCTGTGCTTCCATGCATTGAACGGAAATTGAAAAAGAAAGCCAGGAAGTAATACTAAGAAATCTTTTGTAAAAATTCAAGTATATAAAAAAATCAAGTATACATATCCTTTAATTGCCTGGAATATATACAAATAATCTCTAGTTTTACCACTTAGTGGCATCACTAGAGATGTGCAGGAGTATAGATTTCACCGGATATCACTGTCAGGGGGAGTAGTAGCAACATGACTGTCTCTAAAATTTTGGTTCAATGTTTCAGCATAATTTATTGCATCTCTCATAAACACTTCCCATTGGTTATAAAAATAAAAACCTTTGTAAGCCCAAAGCTAAAACTCTATGCTAATTCATTTCCCAAACCTTCTAATGTGCTCCTATTAGTGCTTTCGTGGTTTCATAATTACAATGGCACTTTAGACCTTGCGAATGCCCTCCTAATTTGTGCTGCTGGGTTTTTGGTTTTGTTTTTGCTGTTGTTGTAATTATAATTAATGCTTTCATCACATTTGCTTTTCTTTTTACAATATTGTGGTAGGTCTTATTTGTGTATTTATATCAATAGAATTTTTGAGACTGAAATAATAAAGTTAAGGAAGAAAACAAAAGAGTAAGGTTTCCATTTGGTTACTGTCAAGGTAAATAATTAATTTGATGGGGAAAGATTTTACAAGAAAGATTTGTTGGTAGTAATCAAATGTGGCAGTCACATAATCTGCTGTCAACTTGAGTGAAGGGGTGGAGTCTAGCCTGTCAATCAGATAATTGCCAATGAAACCTCTGTGTGGGCGTGGCCTTCTCCCAGGGTTCTGGGGACTTCCATCCTCCTCCTTGGAGGCAGGACACAAGCTCTCACTATTTCTATTTTGCCTGCCTGCTGAACACCCACGTGGAGTTATATTGATGGAGCCCTGAAGCTTGAGGGGCCATGTGTAAAAACACTCTAGCATGAAGATGCTTCCATCACCACTGGATCCACCAAACATTCCACCCACTGGCCTGCTATCTTTCATTACATGTGTTGCATGACTGGGCTGAGGTGTTTTCTTTATATATAATTACTTTTTGATATGAAGTTCTTTCCTAGACATCTATGAGCCTCCCTGAATTTATTTTCTAGTCTACCCAGACTAACACATTAAATAATCTACTATATTATATCTTAGCAATTTTTATTTCCTTACATGTGTTTCTAGGATTAAAACTGATAATAAACACTATGAAGGATTCTGGAGGGTCTGGAAAAAGAGGAAGGGTTTTTGAGGGGTGGTGGTGGTATTATTAACACAATGAGAGACACTAACCCAATGAGGCCCTGTTCTCACTGCATCAATTTTCTATATGACATTTTATGCCTCCGTTTCTCTCCTCAAGTTATAACATCTGGACTTCAATTGTCAGTGGTCCAATAGTTTGCTTTCTACTTCGGTGAGAAAATTGAATTTGTAAGAATTTTGCCGACTCTGACTACCAAAACTATGCAGCTAATCGCATGGACAGGCACATCTCTCCATTATTATTTCTTATCCTAGATAAAATTTCATGCTCTAATGATACCATAATTTCATTTAGGCATTAGAGCCAACCTTCTCTTGCTTTAGAAAGCATCTCTATTATATTTTTCTTCCACATCAGTTCTTCACTTTACTATAATCTAATTTCCATGAGCACATAAAATTATAAACTTCTCTTGATAACCTTCTGTCAGTTTCTACCCACATTTCCCCTCTATTAGGCAGGAACACTTCTTGGTTCAGTTGTTTTTATATTGTCTCCAATCCTTCTCCTCTCATGCTCTCTAAAGCACCATTTAGATCTCTTACTCTTTGGAAACTCTTTGTGTGAAGGTAAACAATAGCCTCTATCTTAGAAAATCCAATAGTCAATTTTTAGTTCAAATACTGTCTGAGCGAAAGTAGCATTTGACAGACCTTAGCACTCCCTCCTCTTGGAGCCTTTTCTACTTGACTAAACTTTATCTAAGTGGCCCCTTTGTCTCAGCAAGCTTCACAAAGTCTCCTCTTCTTTTGATTTTCAAAAATGTGCATATCTATGTGAGTATCTTTTCTTCTGATATGCTAATGCATTTTCAGGAAGTATGTTAGGATTTTTAACTGCAAACGGAAGAGTGGGGCCTTTGATTCCATCCTTGGGCATCTTTGAAGAAAGGGTTCGAAATTTAGTTGTGAATAATTAGCCACAAAAAGACTTATCGAACACAGTTCTACTGTCACATACTTGGGGTTGTGTAGAATCAGAATTGATTCCATAGGAACTGGTTTGGTTTGTTTGGGTTGCCAGTGAGAAAACCTTGATAGTGCAACATTTATCATGTTTCTGACTGTTCTTTCCTCAATCTTTTATCGATCTCATTGATATCTGCTGACAGTGGCGCAGATTTGTACCTTGCGTGCAAATCTCTCTCTACAATATCAGACACAAAAACTACACTGTCTACTTGGCATATCTTCTAGAACATGGTTTCAACATTTAAACTTATTAGGTCCAAAAATCAGGTCGTGTATCCACCCCCCTCCCTCCAAATTTACTCTGTCGGTGCCTTTATCTCTCTAGGTTTGGATCTGCAACAGTTTACAGATTCATCGTGATTACTTCCTTTGAAGCCTTTTAAATAATACATCTTTGTGGATTCCTTATGTATATATATAAGGTTTTATATATATATATATATATATGGTTTTATATATATATATCCATTACCTAATATTTTTAAATCAACTGTTTCAATCACAAAGCATTCTCTATTTGGGTTTAATGTAATATATATTTTTGCTGATTACTTTGCCCTCTTAGAATTTCTTCTCGAAAGAGTAGGTAGACTGATTATTTTAAAAAGAAATTTTGTCTTAAAACTCTGTGATAGTTTTCCATCATAGACAGAGTAATAGCCAAAGTTCATGCAGTGGCTTGATATAATTAGGACCCATTGAGTAGAGAGTGACTCCACGCATCAGAGTAGACGTCTCTGGAAGACTTGCAAGGCTGTGAGTATTAAAGGCATAGTTCCCCAGGCTTCTTCCCCTGGTGCTACTGGGTGGATTACAGCAAACAACCCTTGCTGAGAAAAATATAACCTGGAAGCTCCTTGCCTCGATATAGGTTTATGGGGGTTTCAGGAATCATGCCTTATTATTCCTTATGAAGGCATCTATAAGAATTGATATTGTATGCCTTTGATCAGCTCCCTTCTTTTTCTTCCAAATTTTCATTCAATTCCAATCAAAGTGTTCTCCCTGGAATACCCTATCCAGATTCTTTTTCTAGGTTTTATTCTTTTTTCTGTTGCACCTGTTATTTTTCAAGAGAATATTTAATTTATGGGTTTATCATTAAACAATTCTATATGACAAACAGAGATCTGTGCCTCTTTAACTTATTTTTCAAAGTTCCTGAAATTTATTTGTGCAATGATTAAAGAGATCATGGTATTCTAGAGTATCTAATTTTGTATCTAAATATTTTAAAATTCCAAAAGCTATTTATTTTGCAGTTATAGTGACATTTATAAAGTGTAAATCTGAAGATATTGTACAGCTACTTTTAAAGATAGTCTCACAGTTTCTTACATACCTAAATATAATATAAGCTTTCATATGATTCAGCTATCATGCTACTAGGCATTTATTCAAAAGTGAGAAATCTATGTCTACACAAAAATCTGCACATAGATTTTCCCAAAAATTGTATTTATAATTATCAAAATCAAAAGCAATAACATGATCTTAAAATATGTGAATAATGAAACAAATTGCTACATCCAAATGATGGAATATTATTCAGGAAAAAAGAGCTATGAAACTCTGAAAGAACAAAATGAAAATTTAATGCATATTGATAGGAGAAACTAATCAGTCTGAAAAAGTGACAAGTGGTATGATTGCACCTCTGTGACACTGTTGGAAAAGAAAAAGTGCAACATTAATCTAGAAACCAGTGGTTTCCAAGGTTTCCATGTGGGAGAAGAAAGGGATGGATAGGTTAAAGCAGGGATGCTCACTACTTATAAATGATCAAGTCAAAATGATCCTATCAACCAAAATAATGCAAAACATGTACATTTATTCATACATGCTTTGAGAATTCCTTATATGTACAATGTCTGTGTACCTTGGATAACCATATGAGTCCATATTGCCCAACACAATACAATTAACTTTGTACATTTTTGTCATTACCTGAGTTTACTCTGATGACTTGCACTGAATGGAATGAGACAGGGATGCATAGTCCGGACAGTAGCTGCTGAGAGCCAGCCTCAAGCACACTTCCAAATGATCATCAGTCATGGTGGAACAGTACTTGGACTTAATGATCTTTATGTGGGAAATGGCTGCCTCATGTAAATAAGTAGAGCCAAAGAATGCAGTCAAAGAGGTAGCACAGTTTCTCATGTTTGGGTACTTTCCCTATGCGAGTAAGTTCCAGAACTGAATGTTGGTTTGTAGTGTCAAAATCTCCCATTCTGTATGAAAGTGATACATTTTTGTCTTCTTACTTGGTACAGCTCCCCCACTCATTTTAATACCCTTTCTTACATTTAAGAGAAAAAAAAAACAAGGTATAAAAATTGGTCATAACTTAGCTTGTCAGTTTTGCTGCACTTAGCGCAGTTGTTTGTGCATGCGTTTGACACCTAAGATTGCATCTGATTGGCTGCGCTATATATCAGTTAAGTGACGAGATTGATGATAGGCTTATGTCTATTTTTTCAATGCCATGCAATCTACCCACACTGCATTTGCAATCAACTAGTAGATCATGATCCAAGTATTGAGCACCCCTGGGTTTAACACTGGTCATATGGGTGGTAGTGAAACTATTCTGCAGAAAAAAAATATTATTGTTCAAACTATAATTTGACTTTGCAGGTAGCAGCTTAGCACTTAATCACTGCCCCGACAGTACTCCTGTTCTTGACAAGCAAGGGGATACTACAGAAGCATCGCTTTATGGAATTAACATTAGGCTCAAATGTCTTCAGAGATAGTATATGTGAAATGCCATAACAATATTGACAATTAATGCCTGGTTTATTACTTAGGCATGAAAGATGCAGTTTGGGATGTGAACAGAGTTGTTCTTAGGTGCCATCAAGTCAGATCCCATTCAGACAACTCTGTGCACAACAGAAGGATGCACGGCCTGGTCCTGGGCCATCATCGCAATAGCTCTTGTGCATGAGCCCAGGGAAGCAGCCATTGTGTTGACTGATCTTGTTGAAGATCTTCTTTTTCACTGCCTCTGCTTTTCAAGCATGGTGTCCTCCTCCAGAGACTGGCCTCTCCTGACAGCATGTTCAAAAAACATGAGACAAAGTTTCACCATCCCTCCTTTTAGGAGGACTCTGGTTGTACCTCTTCCAAGAGAGATTGTTTTATTCTTTTGGCAGTTCATGGACCTTCCAATATTCTTTGCCAGCACATTATTCACATGCACTGATTCCTCTTTGCTTTTCCCTATTGAGTGTCTCATGTTCCCATTTTTTGAGGTTATTGACAATACTCAGCTTGGATCAGGTGTACCTAGTGCTCAAAGAGGTCTGTGCAGCAGTGAAATATTAATCTCTTGACTGTGTCTTAAATAACACATGGGTTTTACAGCTAGATCACGGACTGATGGAAACTTACCATCAAAAGTTTCAAAAGAACAATGAAATGATTTAAGTGAAAGAAAGTTTAGCCTTGCAAATGGGAGCTTGTGACACAGTCCATTTATTCATAAAGGTCTGAGTAAAATTTACCAAATGGATAGACTGCTGTGTTGTCTATGTTTGTATGATGCTATCAAATTCCAAATCGATACATGGCTGGTATGCTTTTAAAATATTTACATATGTATATCACATGGTATGTATATCACAATGTAAAGAAAATCCAAACCCAGACAAATGGACCAATAGACACTATAATGTGACATGGGAAAAAGATAGAAATTGTCAAAGATTTCACCTTCCTTGAAGCCGTAACCAGGGCTCATGGAAACAGCAGTTAAAAAATGAAATGCCACAGCTCATTAGGAAAATCATCTTTATGAGATATCTTTAAAGTATTGAAGGGCAAGGTCATACTTTAAGGACTAAACTATACCTGATCCAAGCCAAGATATTTTTAGTCTCCTTTTGCACATGTCAAGCTGAGCAATGAATAAGGAAGACGTAGTCATACACTTAAATGATGGTGCCGGTGAAGAACAATGAAAGTCCAATGAACTACCAGAAACTCAGATGTCTGTCTTGGTAGAAGTGTAGCCAGAATGCTCCTTAGAAGAAAGGATGGTGAGATTTTATTTCACATTCTTTGGTCATGCTGTCAGGAGAGGCTAGTCCCTAGAAATGGCCATCATGCTTAGTAAAATGGAGGGACATTGAAAAAGACGAAGCTAATTGAAGAGATGGCCTGACTCCTCGGCTCCACAATGGGTTTCAACATGGAATTGTAAAGATGGCCAGAATCAGGGTGGATTTTCTTTATTTTACATTGTGTAAAATATAAATTTAGAAATACCAAGAAACTGCCCGACCCTTGTGAGACTGAGCTTGTAATATGAATTGTAAATCATTGCAAAATTACTAAGTAGTGTCTTCATGTAGATTCAAGAGTTGGTAAAGAATACGTCTAGGTAAATAGAGGGAGCACAACAATGAGGAAGGTCCTTACAGAGATGGACTCCAACAATGGGCTTGCACAATTGTAAAGGTGGGTCAGGAAAGGACAGCGTTCATTCTGTGTGGCATAGGGTTTCTCAGAGTCAGAACAGGCCTGACGGTACCTGACAACGACGACGACGACAACAACAACAACAACACTGTGTTTCAGAGCCTAGAACAAAAATGTATTTAAAAACTTCAAGTTAAGTTGCCAAAAGTGCAGATTGGATTCAGAAGAGGACAGGGAACAAGGGATATCACTGAAGATGTCGAATGGATCTTGGCTCAAAGCAGAGTGTACCAGAAATATGTTTGTACTTGAGTTTCATTGGCAATGCAAAGGCATTTTTACTGTGTGGACCATATGCACTGTGGATAACCAAACTGTTGGTGAGGTGGGAGTGTCAGGCCTGGTAGGGAATGATCAAGGGTAAGGTAACAAAGAGGTATAGCTGAAACTCAGGTTGGAATGGAGCATGATAGTGGGAGAGGAGGAAAGCCAAGGGAAATAGAGGAAAGAGCTAGGAGGCAAAGGGCATTTATAGAGGTCTAGACAAAGACATGTACATATGCAAATATATATATGAGGATGGGTAAATAGATCTGTGTGCCTATATTTATAGGTTTAGTATTAAGGTGGCGGAAGGACCTTCGGCCTCTACTCAAGCACTCCCTAAATGCATGAATACTTTCTTCTATTAAATTGGCATTCTGTGATGCTCATTCTCCAGACACAACTGCTGAAGCCAAAGTGGGTGAACAAGCAAATGTTGTGAAGAAAGCTGATGGTGCCTGACTATTAAAAGAGATAGCATCTGGGGTCTTAAAGGCTTGAAGATAAACAAGCGGCCATCTAGCTCAGAAGCAACAAAGCCCACATGGAAGAACGCACCAGACTGTGTGATCACGTGGTCCCAAATGGATCAGTTATCAGGCATCAAAGCACAAAAAGTCATATCATTGGGTGCACACCTACATGATATGATCCCCGAGGACAAACGGGTGCATAAGCAAATGTGGCGAAGAAAGCTGATGGTGCCCAGCTCAGAAGCAACAAAGCCCACATGGAAGAAGCACATCAGCTTGTGCGATAATGAGGTGTCGAAGGGATCAGGTATAAGGCATCATTAGAAAAAAAAAATCTTACCATAGTGAATGAAGGGGGAAGTGCAGAGTGGAGACCCAAAGCCCATTTGTCGGCCGTTGGAGATCCCCTCGCAGATGGTTCTAGGGGAGGAGCTGAGTCAGTCAGGGTGCGATGTAACACTGATGAAGAATACAGCTTTCCTCCAGTTCCTAAATGCTTCCTCCCCCCCCCCCCCCCAACTACCATGATCCCAATTCTACCTTGCAAGTCTGGATAAAGGAGAGGATGTACACTGGTGCAGATAGGAGCTGGAGGCACAGGGAATTCAGGGCGGATGATACCTTCGGGACCAGGGATGTGAGGGGTGATACTGGGAGGGTAGAGGGTGAGTGGGTTGGAAAAAGGGAACCGATTACAAGGATCTACATGTGACCTCCTCCCTGGGGGACAGACAACAGAAAAGTGGGTGAAAGGAGCCGCCAGACAGGGCAAGATAGGACAAAATAATTATTTTGTAAATTATCAAGGGCTCATGAGGGAGGGAGAGCAGGGAGGGAAGGATAAAAAGAGGACTTGATGCAAAGGGCTTAAGTGGAGAGCAAATGCTTTGAAAATGATTAGGGCAAAGAATGTACAGATGTGCTCTATATAATTGATGTATGCATGCATTGTTATAAGAGTTGTATGAGTCCCTATTAAAATGTTAAAAAAAAAAAAAAGAATTCCAGAGCACTTCATTGTGCTCAATTAGAAATTATCCATGGAAAAAAAGAAATTATCCATGGATCACGAGGCAATTGTGTAAACAGAAAAAGGGGATATTGCATAGTTTAAAATCAGGAAAGGTGTGTGTCAGGGTTGTGTCCTCTCACCGCACTTGTTTAGTCTGTCTGCTGAGGAAATCCTCAGAGAAGCTGGATTGTATGAAGAAGAGTGTGACATCAGGATTGGAGGAAGTGGTGTCAACAACCTGTGGTATGCAGATGACACAACCTTGCTTACTGAAAGTGGGGAGGACTTGAAACATTTGCTGATCAAGGTCAAGGGATGTAGTGTAAGGAAGTTCAAAATTCTCACAATGTGACCAATAGGTAACAGCATTATAAATGGAGAAAAGCTTGAAGTTTCCAAGGATTTTGCCTTACTTGTATCTGCAATCAATATTCACGGGAGCTGCAGTGAAGAGATCAAAAGACATATTTCGTTAGGGAAACCTGATGCACAAGACCTTTAGAGTAGTGAAGAGCAAGGCTTTTACTCTGCGGACTAAGGTTCACGTGATCCAAGCCACCACGTTCTCCTCTGCCTCATGTGCATGTGAATGTTGCACGTTGAATGAGGATGACAAAAGAAGACTGGATGCCTTTGGATTGGGTTGGGGAAATATTAAACGTACCATGGACTGCTAAAGGGACAAACCAATCTCTATTAGAAGAAGTAAGGCTGCGGTGCTCCTTAGAGGCCGGGGTGGCAAGACTTTCTCTGACATACTTTGGACATGTAGTCAGGAGCGACCAGTCCCTGAAGAGACCTCATGCTTGGTAAAGTTGAAGGAAAGGCAGCAATCAAGAGGAAGGCCCTGCTTGAGGTGCACTGACACAGGGGCTGTATCAATAAGCTCAGACAGAGGCACAATTGTGAGGACCGCACAGGACTGAGCAGGGCTTCATTCCTTTGTGCAGGGAGTGACTAGGGGTTAGAGTTGACTTGATGGCACCGACCAATGTTGTTTTGGGGGAAAGCTGTTTACACAAGGCAAACAGGACAGGACCACCACCATCCATGGCTCATGAGCCATCGGAGAAGGCTCTGCCTGACTGAAAGGACCCTTGCCTTTTGTTCCCTGACTAAAGCTGCAAAGAACGAGGCACTTCATGTTCCCAATCTCATGCTTCCCTGTCTGTGAATAACTTGGCTGATGTATGAATGTGTCTTTGTAAACCTTCAAATTATGAACTGTTCTTTTGTGTGTAAACCTGTCATGTGTTGCAGAATACGTGCAGGGAAAGTATTGAAGCCTGCCCCTAAAAAAGCTCTGGGTCCTGAAGTGTCTACACTGCATGAACCCCCACATCCTAACTTCTACCTCTCTCTTTTGTATATGTTTGCTCAATGTAGATCGTACCCTTTTGAACCCATTTTAATGTAAGCTAAAGAGCTGGTCTCAATATTATCTTACACCTTGTAATATATTTAAGAGCTTAAATATCCAGTGTTCTGGAGGATGTGGTCATAGTAATTATAATGAGGGAGTTTCAAAAAATTTGTGGAACACTTAATGAAAGATAATGGGGCGGGTATTTCTATAAACTTTTTGAAGCCCTCTTGTTTTTAAAAAACAAAACAAAAAACCAAATATGCTCTGGGTGTCATGCATTAACTCTTTAAATGTATTACAAAGCAATGATGGCAGGTGCACAAGTAAGATTTGAAGACATGTCACCCATCATTGTGTCATTCTTAGGTGCTGTGGAGTAAGTTTTGACACCTAGCCACACTATGCACAGCAGAAGGAAATGCTGCCCAATCCTGCCCTGCCTCCCAATTATTAGGTTGGAGCCCAGAGCTGCATCCACTGAGTCAATTTATCTTGTTGAGAAGCTGCCTCATTTCAGATGTCCCTCATTTTACCAAGCGCTGGGTCCTTCTCCAGGGTCTGGGCTCTCCTGATACCATGTTGACCACATGTGAGATGAAATCTCCCCATTCTTGCATCTAGGGGGCATTCTGGATTTTAACAACAGATTTGTTCGTCCTATTGGCAGCTCATGGTTCTATCCACATCCCTTGCCAGCACCACAATACTAATTTGTCTTTTAGTTGACAGAATTGACAAAATGTTAGAGTCCGGATCTTTAGACTTCAGACTTCTAACTTTTAAGGCATGATCTCATGGGAGAGACTTGATCTCATCTCTAGCTACGGGAGGGTCTGAGCTTCGGTGTGGTTAACGGCATCTCAGCGGGCATCTCTGTCTTCAAAAGGAGAGCAAGAGCTAATATTGGAGTCTCTCTTCTCTGAAAGTGAGTCATATGGTACAGGTTTATAGAACACAGGTGTTTGCATGTTAAGCTATAGATGTTTGATCTATCATCAAAGAAGGGCTTTGCAATATGACATATTTAAGGAGCTCTGGTGGTTGTGTCCAGTAAACCTTCCTCTGCTCCCCACAAGGTGGGCAGTTCAAACCCACCAGTCACTCCAAGAGTGAAGTGTGAGAGCACTTGCTCCATACAGCATTGCAGGAACCCTGTGTAGAGTCACTATGCACCAGCGTTGGCCAGATAGCAGTGGGTTATGTGACATCATTGTATTTTGCTATTTATGCAGATTTTAATTTTTATCTATCAGGGTGTGATATGTTTATGTTCTTGCTGACTACAAATGTTCCAAGGACAAGCTAAGAAGAGTCCACCTTGTTTACTAGCATATTTATATTTTGCTAATTTATCCAGAGTTGGTTGGTGTTGTCATCTATCACAGAGTAAAGGTGCACAGTCCTCAGTCAGAAACGTATTTAAGTACATTCTTTTTAACGAAATACATCTATTTCCTAGGTTAGAACTACTTTCTGACAGTTAGGTGTACAGAAATGTGTACGCATCTATTTTCATGTTAAGATATTCTCAGTTTCTAAGTGTTCAGTACGCTTGACTTATATGTAGGGGTTGAAGGCATGAAGAGCATCATAACTGGGTAAGAATAACAGCATGAAACCTAACTGTGATTTACACATGCCCGTGTGTCTTGTAGACATTACAGAATCAGACGTGATGTGAGAGCACACAGGAAGCGTACATAGCATTGAGTATCTTTCCATTTCCTCAGATCAAATTCTACACTCTGTCATTCAATTTTGAAGTAAAAAGTCCTCAAGGTAATGAACACGAATTCATTCAGAGAGGTCAGATCTTTCATGCCTCCCTGAGATAAAGATCAAACCTTCTGGCCACACTTGGTGGCTGTGTTTCTGATAGAACAGGTCATGGTACCATGGACTCTCTTTGCACAGAAAATGTGAGTGGACGAGGAATCCTCTCTCAGTGAACAGGGTGTAGTGCCATCATTGTTTTGAGAGCTTTACTTTTGAGTTAGCGCTTAACGTGAACAGCCTCAGACAGAAACTTAGAAATCCAGAGACCACAGAGGGATTTCGTTTTTATTCACTAGTTAATGAAATATATCTGAGACATATCCTTTATTTATTGTTTGCTTGATTTTTTCATGTAATAAAAAGGAGTTCTGGCTTTGTAAAGTCACCATTGGTCATGACAGTCCATTCCTCCCACGGATGGTAATTGGACTCTTTGGCAAACACCTGGCAATCTGCGTGGCAACCCTTATCTCCTTGATTACATGCAAGCTCTGAGTAGTTTTAGACTCAGTATTTAAGTTTAGCTAATCTGACATATGAAAAAGTGTTTTAAAGTATTTCTACACTAATGAGGGTGATGCTGTCTTATATGCATGACAGAATAACACCTCTTCTCTTTGCATGTTGACAGCTAATTACCTTTCTTTTACCTAGCCAAGAATATTCTTTCTTGTGGGAGTCCGCATTTCTCAGTAACCCCACCCATTCTGCATTTTCCCACACCTCTTCCTGACAACCTTTTCGAACACCCTGAAATAAGATATTTTATTTTATATGATTTGTCAGATTTTTGTTTTCTTGTTTCTTTGTTTCTGTTCTTGGTATGATAAAAGTGACTGAAGTTCAGAGTCGGATGGAAAGGGGGAGACTTCAATCCATAATGTGAAAGAAATCATATGTTATAATCTTGAGAAAAAGGAAATTCAAAAGTCCTAAAACTCCAAAACTAGGTGGTATGTGTTTTGTTTGTTTTTGGTTTTAGCGCAAACTTGGTTTTTCATAGGTGGCTAGTTAACAGAACATTCTTCCAACAATTAAAACTGCTTGGTGGGTGCTCATATTATTCTCATTTTCCAAATGATTCATACTAAATTATTCTAATAATATTACTCTCATATTAAATGCATTTGGATTATAATTGTTTTGTTTTATTCCTCCCTTAGTATGTCCTAGGCACTGAAATGCACAATGAATTGAAAGGCATGTAAGACTGGGCCCTTGCCCTTGGCAGTCACAGGCACATACTGAACACAATTTGCTGAACACTTAACAGATGAGGAAACTTAAATGAGGAAGGTGCTAAGCAGCTTACTCAAAAGTCACACAGCTGGTGTAAGTCTTAAAGTGGAAATTCAAATAGAACTCAAATAAAAGAAGCTAGGCTATATGATCCTAGTTCTCAGCTATTTGGTCACTGTCTCCTTAGTTTAGCATTGTAAAACTTGACTTTAAGGGAAACAGAAATGATGCAAACAACACATGTGACATTCTCCAAGTTGTAAGTCAACCTTATTCTAGTCCCTGCTAGTGTGCTGTTCTCTTCTCGGTCACCAGCACCCACCGTAGCAGTGCAGTCAGCACCGATCATAGTGAGCCCATGAGCGTCACAGGGGAGCTGGATTCTGCAGTTAGCTCTGGTCGACTGAATCTCCGATTTTTTGGTTAACATCTGAGTATGTTGACCTTTTGCACCACTGTTTATGCTTAACAACTGCTGCTTTACAATTTAGAGATAACTAGATGATAATTAAAATTGATTTGTTTTTGCTTGTTTTATTTGTTTCAGTGCAAGATGTAGATAAAGAGAGAAACACACCCACAGGTGTGTGAGGAGGCAATTCTTCACATGGTACTTTGATATAGTTCCTTCATGTTCTTCTCCCTCCTTTGTTAGGGTCTCAGATAGTTCACACTGAAGTCTGATGTTTCTTAGGTTGAAAAATCTGTATGGAGACACATGCCCACTGAAGACTAAAACTGGTCAAGGGTAGCACTTCCTGGTCCCTCGTCTAGGCTGCACAGTAAGCAAAAGCAAAAGCAATGCTGACTCCTAGTTACTGTATAGGACAACATTGAATTCTCTCAGTGGGTTTTCAGTTGTGAACCTCTGTACGAGCTGGCAGTGTCCCCTAGCAGAGGGCGAGCGCACTGGAGCAATCACCTTCACTGTTGAGAGGGGTAAAGTGGAACTATTAAAATTAAATTTTTAAACAAATTAGAGGATTTATTAAAGTTTCTATGACATATAATTTGCAAATTGGGGTGGCATTTCAACTAGAAAGGTAAAAAGTTCCGAAAATTCTTATTGGATGTGTTAGATCTTAAATTCTGAGCACTGGGTTTGCAGAAAATGAGAGTTTTCAGTAAGAACCTTAAATCTGTTAGAATAGGGTTCCATTTAGTTATTCTTGGCCATTGATCAGCAATGTACAGAATTTCCTCCTCAGAGAGAATATATTTGTAGAAACTCCTTAAGCCAGTTCAGAGGAAGGAAATCTTTCCCTCAGGAACTTGCTTAGGTGCACCCTTAATAGAAGTTGGGGTAGTAGGCTGACATGAACATGAGTGATACCCTAACCAGGTTGATCAGAAGGTCCTGAACCAATATTGTATACACGTCCCATCATTAATAACATGTATCATCCAGTCATGCTTTAACAGATACAAGACCATGAAAACCGTCCAGTGTCACTGCTATAATTTTGGGGAGGCTGACTCAGACTCACAGTGATATATGCAGTACTCTCTAAGCTGGTGAGTTAGAGCCGTGTGTGGTTCGCGCTTCAACGCTGACTGGGCAGTGCCCTCAGAGTAAGGCTCTTCAAATATAACTTTCACTAAGGTGAAGTTTGTGTATTTTAACAGCTTTTTGCTCTTTGATATTTTAGGGTTAGCCTGAGTCAATGCTCTTCCTATGAGCGTGCTGTAAGAGAAAGAGGGAGAAGGGTACTAAGGGGGAAGGAAGCTGCCTTCTTGAGATATGCAGGAGCGCAGACCTCTGAGCTACCAGCGCCGCTGAACCGAAGCCAAGGACAAGGAAGGAAAAGGAGGCTTCCCTGCTTCTTTGTCAGAAGCCTCCCTTAGGGCAAATCTAGTTCCTTTGAATTCCTTCAAGTTGCACCCATTATTAGTTATGTTAGCATGAACTGGAGCAAGAACTATGTTTATACAAATAACAACTTACCCTAAAACACTGATTCTACTTTTGAGTTTGAAGTTTTTTCATTTTCTAAACTGGCCACACACAGAGTGCTATAATTAAAGCAAAATGGGCTTACTAAGCAATCTCCCGGTGGAATCGTGATGCGGCTTTTGAAAGGTCCCTCCTTGCAATCACCAACCCTCGTATGTTAGTTTGTCAGATGTTGGCAGCTTGTGGGTTGTTGTGATGCTGACGGCTGGTCACTGGTGTTTCAGATGCCAGCAGGGTCACTCCAAATGCACACGTTTCAGTGGAGCTTCCAGACTAAGAGCAGACACTGAGGAAGGATTTGGCTGCCAACTTTGGAGGAAGTAGCTGCAGACAACCATATGCATAGCTTCCAAAAATTGTCAGACCCTGAAGGCCTAATGAATGGAAACAGATCACTGTTGAAGATACTCGCAGAGTATAAGTCCGTCAGGTTGAAGGGCACTCGAAATGTGAGTGGGGAGGAGCTGATTTCTCAGAATGGGGTCAACGGTGGTGATGTGAGTCCTGTAGAGACTGTGGGAGGGAGCGAAGCCTTCAGGACCTTCAGCTGCTGAGGACCATACCTCAATGGAAAGGGAATAGCTACAAAATGCTCTAATGATTACAACCTGGAATGTGCAAAATATGAATTTAGGAAAATTGGCAGTGTTCAAAAATAAAATGGCACGCATAAAGATCAATAGTGCAGTCACTAGTGAGCTCAAATGGACTGTTTGTGACAATTTTAAAGCAGAAAAATCACACGATCAGGAGGAACGGTGTGGCATTCATTGTCAAAAAAGAGACAAAGAGAAGGAAACAGAGAAGTAACAGCAGTTGGAAAATAAGGATTTTGTGGTAGAGAATACCAGAAAGCTGTTGACTTGTGTCTTATTGACTGTGCCAGGGATTATACTGTATAGATAGTAACAACTATGGACAATCCCGAGAAGAATGGGAACTCCGGAACACTTTGTGGTGGTGGTGCTGCAGAACTTATACAGGGATCAAAAAGCAGTTGGGAAAATTGAACAAGGGAATACTACATGTTTTAAAATCCAGAAAGGTGTGTGCCTCTATGATATTCTTTCACCATATTTATTTAAAC
Organism: Tenrec ecaudatus; assembly: GCF_050624435.1. Taxonomy (NCBI): domain Eukaryota; kingdom Metazoa; phylum Chordata; class Mammalia; order Afrosoricida; family Tenrecidae; genus Tenrec; species Tenrec ecaudatus. Next base: position 103,149,093 of record NC_134532.1, on the reverse strand, counting down.
TACTGAGAAATTCATTAGAGAAGATGGGTTATATGAAGAAGAATGTGGCATCACGATGGAGCTGGAGCAGAAAACCAATGTTCATCTGTAGACAGGGGAACAATCTCCCCACAGAGGGGCCACAAGGAAGGGATGAGTCACCAGGGTGCAGTAAAGCATCGATGAAACACTATATTTCTGGTTCCTTGAGGCTTCCTCTTCCCCCACTACTATGACCCCAGTGCTACTTCTCAATTCAGACTAGAGTGGAACATGTACACAGGTATATACATAAGAGATGGGAGCTCACAACACACAGAATCCAGGAACAGGAGTGTGAATAGTGATACCAGAAGGTAAGGGGAAGTAGGGGGTGGAAAAGGGAGAAAGGGGGAATGGATCACAATGATCGACACATAACCATACACCCCTCTACAGGGGGAAGAACAACAGGAAACATGGGGGAAGGGAGACAGTGGTGGGTGTGAGAGATGAAAATAATAGCCATGTACAATCCCTCTGGGGTTATGAGGGGGAGGGAGTGAGGGAGAGAAAAAGAGCTCATATTAAGGGCTCAATAGAAAGTAAAAGTCTAGAAAAGAATGAAAGCAACATATGTACAAACATGCCTGATTTGATTAATGTATGGAGTGTGATAAGAGTTGCATGAGTCCCCAATAAAGTGATTATTTTAAAAAACAAGTGACACAACCTTGCTTGCTGAAAGTGCAGAGGACTTGAAGCACATGCTGGTGAAGATAAAGGATTTCAGCCTTCAGTATTACTTACAACTCAATATACAGAAGACCAAAATCTCACAACCGAACCAATGGGTGACACCATGATAAATGGAGAAAATTATTTCTTGTATCCGCAATTAATGTTCTTGGATGCAGCAGTCAAGGGATCAAAATAAGTAGAGCTCTAGATAAATTTGCTGTACAAAACTCCTTTAGAACATGGAAGAGATAACGACCTTCCTGAAGGAGTCTTCTGGTTAGCGTCCGGATGCCTGGAAAAAAGGCAGTTGAGGATGTGGAGTAGGTGGCTCATCCATTTCCATCGGTATGAAATTCGCCTGTAGCCCAGTAGAGGGTGTATTTGGAACAGTCATTAAATGGTGATAAACAACAACAACAACAAAAAGAATATGGAAGAGCAAGGATGTTACTTTGAGGACTGAGGTGTGCCTGGCGCCAGTGATGGCATTTTCAGTTGCCACATATGCATGTGAAACTTGGACACCAAACAAGGAAGACCAAGAAATTGTGGTGTTGCAGAAGAGTACTGAAAGCATTCTGGACTGCTGAAAGGGACAGACTAATCGTCTTAGAAGAAGTATGGCTAGAGTGCTCCAGAGAAAGCATATCAAGACTTCATCTCACATGCTTTGGACACGTTGTGAGGAGAGACCAGTCCCGGGAGAAAGACATCCTGCTAGGTAAAGACAAGAGGCAGTGAAGGAGAGGACAGCCCTTAACCAGATGGATGGACACCATGGCTGCCACAACGGGCTCAGACATAGGAACAATCGTGAGGATGGGGCAGGACCTTGCAGTGTTTCATTCTGTTGTGCATGAAGTTTCTCTGGGTCAGAACCAACTGGATAGCACCTAACAACAACAACAACAATAGGCAATCAAGATTCGTGGAACTTGAAAGCCTTGCTCCATGGCTTTGTTCCCACTAATGACATAAGGGGAAAATGGGTCCTGGGGAATGACGTCTCTTCTGGACAATTCAGTTCAATATTATTCTGTTCCCACTACATGATGTCCGGTGGCAAGGGTTCTGGGGAATGTATTCCTAAGAGCATGGTATAGCCCACAATATAATGCCTGTTCTGTGTGAAAGATTTTATTAATAGAGAATGCCTGAATATTTTTGAATGCCCGAATTTCTGTGAGATTATTTATCCTGTAATTACAAAGGGAACAACTCCTTCCTCTAATTCTTGTCCAGCTATCTGTATTTGAGCTCCCCTTCCTGGTCTTAAATCTATCACAGAACATAAACTGATAAGCTTTCTATATTTCTAGACATCAACAAATTAAAACAACAAGAGAAACAACATCAAATGTCTCTCCCTTTTTCTCTCTGAAGTAGCAGGTGCAATTTGTGATTGGCTGATTAAAAATCACGTTGTATACATTATTTGCTGGGGGATTTATTATCTATTTATGAGTTAGGAATATTTGGTTTATCACTTTCAGTTCTTTTCCTCTTGAGTCCTTTTAATCCAATTTCAAAGAACAATGCTCTCTTATAATTGGGGTTTCCTTTAATATGCAGACTGCTAGATAGCAGTGTTTTAAGATGAGGGAGTATTTTGAAATGTTTAAAGGTAGAATATAAGTATGCCAGCCAAGGAAAAGTACTCAGAGAAAAATTATTATACAGTCATATGGCTGACTATATCAGGGTATTTTGAGCTTTTAAAATTATGTTCCCCTCTAAGGTAACATAAAACAAAAGAAATATTTGAGGGGAAAAAAGCTTTGATAATATTATAATTTTGATGTATTTCGCTTTGTTTTCCCAAGATATATCTACTACATTCTTTGTTATGTTTCTGCCTTACTTAATCATCCCATGGTATACTTTAACATACGTTCTTATGTAATTCTCATTAACCCTTTTTCCATCACTTTCTGTGGCAGCTTGTGTGTTGCTCTGATGCTGGACACTTTATCATTGCACTTGAAGACCAGCAGGCTTACTAAGTTTCAGTGGGTCTCCAGACTAAGAAGAGACTAGTAAAAGAAGTAAGCTGTCCACTTCTGAGGGACTAAGTACTGAGAACTACATGAACAGGAGGAGAGCATTAGGTGGAATGTCAGATATAGTGTCTGGAGTGGAGGCTCTCAAGATGGAAGGCACTGAAAGTTTGAGTGAGGAGCAGGTGACTCCTCAAAGTGGACTCAGATGTACGGAGGTCCATGGAATGAAGCACCCCTGGTCTACACCAAGAAATTTAGGAGACACTAACCTGGTCAGCCAACTGGAAAAGATCCATATTTGTGCCGATAAAAAAGAAAGGTAATCAAATAACAATGTAGAATAACTGAACATCACTTAATATCACATGTAAGTTAAATGTTGATTAACAAAATTCAAAAACAATTGCAACAATAGATTGATAGAGAGCTCCTAGAGATTCAAGGAAGATTGAGAAAAGGGCATGGCATGAAGGATATCATTCCTGACCTCAGATGTGTTTTTGGTGAAAGCAGAGAATATTATATAGGTGTTTGATTGTTTGGGGTTTTAAAAAAATCATTTTATTGGGGGCTCTAATATCTCATTACAATCCATCCATCCATCCATTGTGTTAAGCACTTTTGTGCATATGTTGCCATCATTTATTTCTATTGGAGCCCTTGGTATAACCCCTCATTTTTCCCTCCCTCTCCTACCCTCCCTTCCTCATGAATCCTTGATAAATGGTAAATTATTATTATTTTCATATCTTACATCATCTACTGTCTCCCTTCACCCACTTTTCTGTTGTTAGTCCCCCGGGGAAAGGGGAGTTAAATTTCAATCATTGTGATTGGATTCCCCCTTAGGCCCCCACCTTCCCGTACCCTCCTGGTATGACTACTCTCATTATTGTTTCTGAGGGGTTTGTTTATCTGTCTGAAAATCCCTGTGTTTTGAGCTATTGTCTCTACATGCCCTGGTCGAACCAATTTGTAAGGTAGAATTGGGGTCATAATAGTGGGGGAGAGGAAGGGTTAAAGAACTAGAAGAAAATTGTGTTTCTTGCTATACTGTACACTGATGGGCTTGTCTCCTCTTATGATCCCTCATGAAGGGGATTTCCAATTGTCTACAGATGGGCTTTGGGTCTCCACTCTGCCCTCACCCTCATTCCCATTGATATGATTTTTGTTATGGGTTTGATACCTGATACCTAATCCCATTGACACCACATGATCACACAGGCTGGTGTGTTTCTTCCATGTGGAGTTTGTTGTTTCTCAGTTAGTTGGTAGCCTGTTTATCTTAAAGACTTTAAGACCCCAAACACTATATTTTTTGATAGCCGGGCACCATCAGCTTTCTTCACATTTGCTTATGCACCCACTTTGTCTTCAGTGACCATGTTGGGAAGGTGAACATCACCGAATGCCAGGTTATTAGAACAAAGTGTTCTTGCAGTTAGGGTGTACTGGAGTAGAGGCCCAATGTCCATCTGGTACCTCAATACTTAACATATTAATATATGTACATAGATAAATTTCCATATCATTATATATAAATATAGTTACATATATACATGCCTCTATTTAGATCTCTATAAATGTCCTTTGCCTCCTAGTTATTTCCTTTTACTCTGTTCATGTCCCACTGTCATGCTCATCCTCCATTCAGCTCTCAATAATTTCTCTTGGCTACAGTGCCCTTGATCAAGCCCCACCAGGCATCCTACAACCTCCTCACCATTGGTTTTAGATCACTTATTGTTGGGTTTGTTGACACACCATTTCCTGTCCCTCATCTCCCCCTCTCCTGTGTCACCCCCCCCCCCGAACCATCAATCTTCTGGATTGTTTACCCTGCCAAAGCCAATCTTATCTAGATAGACATGCATCGACAATAATAGCACAAAAATAAGACAAAGCAAAAGAAAACAAAAACAACAACAACCAATGGCAAAAAAAGAATAAGCCTATAAATAATTCCAGGTCCCGTTTGTTGACCTTTATGAGTATTTTCCTTGCCTTTGGGTATTCCCCAAGGACTTCGTTGCTTTGCTCCCCTTGATGCTCTGTTGCACGCTGTCAGTGTTTCATTCTGGAATGGTGGGTCGAATGGGCAAAATCCCCACATCGTGTCTCCAGTTTTGCCCCCCCAGTGATGGATGCAGTGTTTCCTGGTGGGCTTATTCCTGTGGTTCTCTCTGTACATTGGCTGCTGTGAACAGAAATATCATCCTTAAGGCTTGGTCGGTCAGAATGTGGTCTACTCTCTCTCTTTCCCTCTTCCTTTGTTCTTGTGTGCACTGATCAGAGACACCCCTCTCAGTGCTGTCCTCTGAAATGCACTTTTTGGCTGGGGTGGGTGGGGCATCCACATGGTTGGGGTTGGGTCTGACCCCTCAGACCTCTCTATTGGCTTGCTGCTTCATGTCGGTATGTTGCATTCACATCTTGGCACACCAGGTTGAAGTTTGTGTTTTATTGACTATGCTAAGATGTTAGACACTATAAGTTATCATAAACTATAAATAATATTAAGAAAAGTGGAAATTCCACAACAGTTTGTTGTGCACATTCAGAACCTGTACAAAGAAGAAGGGGCAGTCTATGAACAAAGCAATAGAACATCAATGATTTAAAAATAAGAACAGGTGTGGTTCAAGCCTGTATTCTTTCACAAAACATAGTCAATCTGTTTTCAAAGCAAATAATCTGAAAAATATGGCATCAGGATTGGAGGAAAGCCTTTAAATTACCTGTGATATGAAAATGACACTCCATGATTGTTGAAATCAAAGAATACTTGAGCTTTCTGATGAAATTCAAACACTGCAGGCCGTAATATGGATTGGAACTTAAAATAAAGAAAACAAAAATTTTCACAATTGGATCAGAACACAATATCCTCATACAGAGAAAAGATTGACACTGATAAGGATTACAATTTTCTGTATCCAAAAGTCAACTATCAGGAAAGCAGAAGTCAAGAAACAAAGGGTGTCTTGTACAGGGCAAATCTGCTGCACAAGCTCATTTCAAAGTATTGAAGAACAGAGCTATCACTTCTGGGTTAAGGTGTGCATCACCCAAATCATTGTATTTTCAGTTATCTCACATGCGTGTAAAATTTCCACAGTGAATAAGGAAGACCAAAGAAGAGTTCATGCAATTGAATTATGGCGTTGAAGAAGAACATCGGATGCACCATGGACTGCTAAAACAAATAAATCCGTCACGAAGGAAATACGTTGCAAACAGGCCACAATGTTCCACAGAAGAACACATTGCAAATTTAGATCCTAGGAAAGGACTTCATGCTTGGGAAATTAGAAGGTTAGTAAAAAGTAAATACCATATATACTCGAATATAAGCCGACCCAAGTATAAGCCAAGGTACCTAATTATTACCTGGGAAACCAGAAAAATGGATTGATTCGAGTATAAACCTAAGGTGGAAAATGCAGAAGCTATTGGTGAGTTTCAATAATCAAAACAAATTAAAATTATTAAAAATTGAGACATCAATGGGGTAATGTATTTAAATATTTATTTTAAATAAGAAGCATAAATAAGACTTACCCGCTCACCCCCCCCCCCCAACCACCACCATCACATTCTGGCACCCTGCTCACACATGTGCATTCACTCCACACCCCATAAAAAAAGAAGCATAAATAAAAGAACAACAAGTCATTTAACATTAGTAAACCAGCACAGTAAGTGGAAAATAGGTGCAACAAAAACAATAAGGTATCAACAATGATGCCTAAGAGTACTATTCCCTGAGCTCAATCAGCAACCAAGCTAAAATGTAAAGAGTTAAAATCCTTCAACACTGGATTCCTCGTCATCATCCGTATCCCAATGCACAGCTTCAGCTGGTGTGAGGTCATCATAGACGCTGTCCTCACTAAGATCGCGGTCATCACCATCACTGCTGTCATTTTCATACAAAGCGCAGTCTTCACTGCCATCCATAGCATTACTAATACTACATTTCTGGTAGGCATATCGAACCATATTTTCTGGATTGCCTTCCCATGCATCTCGAACCCACTTTGCTATTAACTTTATGTCAGGCTTCCTTAGATTTCCTCTTTTTGTTAGTTGGGCTTACTAGATGACATCCATTCATGCCACATCCTTCGCACACGATCTTTAAAAGGCTTATTCAAAGATACATCCAGAGGCTGCAGTACAGACGTAAGCCCACCTGGAATAATGGCTAAAGCAACTTGACTAGATTTTGCCATTTTTTTATGCCATCTGATAGGTGGGCTCTGAACATATCCCAAACAAGTAACGATGGCTTTTTCTTTAAGACTGCTCCTGGTCGTCGGTTCCAAATTTTTCCAGCCATTTTTTTGTTCTGTCTTCATCCATCCAGCCTTTAACATGTGGATGCACGGTAATTCTTGGTGGGAAATACATCTTTTTAGGCAAGATCTTTCTTTTAAAAATAATGACAGGATGCAGCTTAGTTCCATTAGCCAAACATAATAGAACAACTGTAAAGTGTTGGTTTATTTTTTTTCATTTCCGGTGGTTTTGAGAAAACTGTTTTTTTCCCCTAAACTTGCCACAGTTCTGTTGCTTGGAAGATCAAAAGTCATGACAGTTTCATCCATATTCCCAATATCTGCCAGGTCATAATTATAAATCCTTGTTTTATAATAAATGACTGGAATGACATAATTTTTTCTTCAAGATCTTGTGACAATTTCTGGGAAATCTTTGTTCTTTGTCTCAAACATAGTAGGCCAGACCTATTCATGTAGAGCACGTATGAGGATTCCCATGCATGTTACATGGTAACATTTTTGACGACACTCCATAACCCATTTATGCAATTCACTCTCTAGAGCCCCAGAAAAAAGATGTCAAACCACGACAAACTTTTTTAGCTTTTGGAATCTGTTCCAAGTTAGCCTTCATTTTCCGCCACTCCCTCACTTGCTTTTTGTTAACACAGAATTCCCTACTTGCGATATAGTTATTGCTCTCTTTTGCACTTGACACAACCTTCATTTTGAAACCAGCCCATATGACGCACTTTTTTGTTTTGATTCAAGGGTATCCAGGTCTAATAGGATAAAAAAACAAGACTTTGAAAAAGAATGTTCATGGTAATCTCCCCCAGTCCCCCCACCAACCACCCCCCTACCCACGCCCCCCAACCCCAGCCGCAACTTGTTAGCCAGGAGGAGTTGGGGGAGTCTGTGCAGTCAGGCATGCAGGATGTGAATTAACGCATAGACCAGAGGGGAGAGATGGAGTGCAGCCACAGACACATCCTTACCAGTTCAACTGCCAGCGTAAGTAAGTGAATCACTACAGGTGCTTCTGCGAATTGGAGCTACCCACATCATAGGACGCTCTGATTGGTTAAATGTGAGTAAACAATCATTCAGCAGGACTTTGAATGAACAGCGGAGGAACAGCAATCACCCGCGAGATAACAGTGCTTGTCCTGTTACCTTGGGTGGCAGGGGGCAGCGAGATGTTACACCTTGCTGGGGTACCACCGACTGGTGTATAAGCTGAACCCCAGTTTTTCAGCACATTTTTTTGTGATGAAAACCTCGGCTTATACACGAGTATATACGGTACCTACATACTCAAGTATAAGCCAAGGCACCTAATTTTACGACAGGAAAACTGGGTGGCTTTTTCTCTATAAACATGTGCTGAAAAAACCTAGACTTAAACTAGAGTATGTACAGCATACCCTCCTGGAGATGGACTGATATAGCGGCTACCACAGTGCCCTGAAACACAACAATAACTTTGAGGATGGCACAGATTGGGACCATAGAGGTCCTATCAATAGGAGCCTACTCAATGGCCACTGACAACAGCAGGAACAACTCACAAAAAGTTTTGTTTCAAATTAATACTAAAAAATCATATTAACCAGATACCTAAAACTCAAAACCAGCTCCATTGAGTCGATTTGGACTCGTAATTTGCATGACTGTAAGTCTTTACAGGAGCAACCAGCCTTCTGGTTTCCCAGTGGAGTGGTCAGTGGGATAGCACTCTTTACTTTGTAGTGAGCTTCAAGATGCTTATACAACAGTGCCTTCAGGGCTCTAAGTTAGCAACAGTAAACATATTCCCACTAAAATGGATGATTGCTGTTGTTTGTTCCATGGAATTTATTCTGACTCATAGCAACCTACATACTACAGTGAAAAAACACTGTCTGGTAATGCATCATTTTAATAACTTGGCTATGTTTGAGTCCATTATTTATAGCCACTGTGTTGATCCATCGTGTTGAGGATATTCCTCTTTTCCTCGGCCCCTCTAATTTATCAGATATGATGTCCTTTTCAAAGGACTGATCACTCCTGAAAACATGTCCAAAATACCTGATGTGAAGTCTCATAATACTTGCTTCTAAAGAGCATTCTGGCTAGACATCTTCTAAGAATAATTCGTTTATTCTTTTGTCAGTTCATGACACTTTCAATATTCTTTGCCAGTACCATATTTCAAATGCATCAATTCTTCTCTGTGTCTTCTATAATCTATATCCAACTCTCATATGAATGTGAAGCAATTGAAAACATCACAACTTGTTTGAGGCGTACCTTATTCTGCAAAGAAATAGCCTTGCTTTTCAACATATTGAAGAGGTACTTGACAGCACATGTGTCCAACACTATGTGTCATTTGATTTCCTGACTGCTGCTTGCATTATCAATGGTAGTGAATTCAAGCAAAGTAAAATATGTGAGAACTTCAATTATTTCGTCATTGAACCTGCTGCTACATCATGGTCCCTTTGTGGGGATTTCTTATATTCTTTACATTGAGTTACAGTCCACATTGAAGACAATCCTTGGACTTCACCATCAAGTAATTCATGTCCTCCTCACATTCAGCTAGCTAGTGTGTCAACTGAACATCACCAGCAGTTAATAAGCCTTGCTATAATCCTAACGCTGCATGCTTCTTCACATAATCCAGCTTCTCTTGTTATGTGTTCAGCACACAGATTGAATAAATATGTCGAGAAGGTATAAACCTGCTGCATACCATTCTTGATTTTAAACCACGCAGTTTTCCTTTATCCTATCTCCGCAACTCTTTCGTGATTTGTGTACAAGTTCTCCATGAGCACAATGTGAAGTGTTCTGGAAATCCCATTCTTTTAAGGCTGTCCATAGTACATTATGATCCATAGCCATTAACAACGAAGTAAACACCTTTATGGTGTGCTCTCATCTCAGCCAAGGACCTTCTGACATAAGCAATGGTATCTCTCAATTCAAGCCCTATTCTAAATCCAGCCTGAATCCTGTCAATGTACTTCTTAAAAATCAGGAAAATTTTACTTGCATGTGATATTGTTGTATAATGACATTGTCGTATAATGAGAGCATTCAGTCAAGTCACTGTTCTTTGGAATGTGTACAAAATGGATCTCTTCCAGTCAGTTGGCCAAGTAGCTGTCTTCCAATATCTTGGCACAGACAAATGATTGCTTCCAGTGCTTCATCTGCTTGTAGAAATATTTCAATTGATATTACATCAATTAGTCCTCAAAATAACATCCTTGTTTTTCAATAATCTAAAGAGGTCTTGGTCAGCAGATTTGCCCAAATGCAACATGTGTTATCTCTTAACTGCTGCTTCCATAACATTGATTGTGGATCCAAGCTAAACTGCCAAATCCTTTTTCCCCCTGCTTATCATAATGTTGCCTACTGGTCTAATTGTAAGTATTTTGTCCCAATGCCTAGGGGCTATTTACTTGGCACAATTATATGTTCAGACTTACTGCAGTAGGCTTAAGCTAGATGTCTTTCTGGAAGCCAGAGAGTCTAGTGGTGTGGCATTAGTAGAGTAACTGGGGTTCTTGCTGTTTGGGATGTGAAGTTTAACAGGGAAATTTGGAGTTGAGTAGATGTTGAAGGAGGGGGACCCATGGTTTCAATTGACAATGGTCTCCAGAAAGGTCTGGTGAAGAGGTAATAGAATTGATCATCTTTTAGGAGAATATATGCACCCAAGGGGAATGGAGCAAGACAGTAGTGGTTCCAGGTAGAAGGCTATTGCTCTGAACTCCCTAGTGTCATCTAAATGAGGTACTGGCTGGGAGAGGAAGGTTTTCCTAATTTAAAGAATATAAAAGTAATAGAGAAAACTTTCATTAAAGGAAGAAAGATAGTACACTACTAATTTTAAAAGGGACTTCAAAGTTAATACAAGGTTTTGTTTTGAAGAAGGAGAAAACAATAAAGTAAAAGGGCAGCTATGAGTCTAAACTCTTCCTGGGGGATGGGGGGAAGCTGGGATCCTCAGTGGGTTCAAGACTGAGATGGCTGCACGTGGGTTGAGATGAAGTAAGGGACTAGAGGCAGTACCCAAGGGCAAGGAGCTCTGCTAATTTGGGATACTCAACTTTAGAAAAATTTAAACCATGTAATATTCCCTTGTTTTATTCAAAAAAACTATCTCGATCAATGTACAGGTTCCATATTTGTCCACTTAAATCTGGATTTCCAATTTTTCTCTAGGATCTCCATAGTCCTCTATGGTCCACACAGTTGGATGTCTTTGATTAGTCTATGAACATACGTAAACAACTTTCTTGTAACTCTACTTTGAGCCAAGGTCCATTTGACATCTGCAAAGGTACCCATTATTCCACATCGTCTTCTGAATCTAGCCTGCATTTTTCAAAGATCACTGTGAGTGTACTGCTCTAACCATTGTTGGATGAGTTTCAGCAAAATTTTATGTGCATATAATATTGATGATATTATTCAATAATATGCAAAGTCTGCTGGATCACTTTTCTTTGTAATAGGTTTCAATCTTTTTTTCTGTGGGTTGACCTAGTAGATGTCTTCCAATTTCTTGGCAAAGATGAATGAGTGCTGCCAGTGCTTCATCAGCCTGTGGGAACATTTTGATTAGTTTTGCTCTTCCTTTTGGATAATGCTTTCAGTGCAGCTTCGACTATATCATTCTAAACCATTGGTATGTCATCATATGCTACCTCTTCATGTGATTAAATGGCTACTAGTTCGTTTGTGGTACAGGGGGATTCTGTATTCTTCCATGTTCTTTCCCCCCCCCATAGTTTTATTAGTGCATAATTTACATATCATAGAGTTGAATCATTCAATCGTTCAAACATATCAAAAGGGGATTGTACAATCACTACCACGTCCATGCTAGAGCATTCTCTCCCTTGATGGTTGACTTGCCCCAAAGTGAGCTATGCAATTTGGATCAGCACTAGTGCTCCCTCCCCTCTCCTGCCATCTTCATTGTTTACTCCTACATTCTCTTTCCCTCCCTATCACCCATCCTCTCCCTTCAATCCCTATAACACCTTGTATCAGCTATTATCATTGTACATCTACTCTTCCTGTCCTTCATAGCTGGGAAACCCCACAGAAAACAAAGAAAAACAAACCATAAAAAAGGTGGTATAGGTGGGATTATTGTGTCGGCCTGGCCAATAAACAACTGTGGGTTATTAAGGTTAAAGCTTAATTGAAGGGCAAAAAGATAAATGGCTTGGCAAGCCTCACCTTTCTGTCTCTTGCTCTTTAATGACCGGACCAGTGTGCAGCTGCCTTATCTGGTTCTCTACCTCAACTTGTGAGCTACATTACCTGTGGAACACCCAACCCATGGACTATGTTGCTTTTGTTTGAGGTTACTTAGAAACCTGCTTTGCCACACTACTGGTGTGTACATCGCTTGAGCTGGTGTCATCTAGCTGATGATGACCTGTCTTGCTGTCATCTAGCTGTCATCCTGTCATCTAGCTGATGATGACCCGTCTTGCTGTTAGTGCCTATGGCCGGTTGCCTGAATTGTTCTCCAGAGGATTGCTTCCTTGATTTGCACCCAGTGCCCCTTGTGACTTGAAGGACTGCCAATGTATTAACTTCCTCACAGAAGTGAGTTTCACTGAGCCGTTTTTACTTCTCTATAGACTAATTAGTTGTTTATTTCTTATGCTCTATCTATCTATCTATCTATCTATCTATCTATCTATCTATTCATAAGTGTCCTCATCTTGTTTCTCTAGAGTATCATGTCTAACACAGGTGGTAAGGATAAGGTCATATTAGTATAAAATCAAAAATACAAATGTACAGGAGAGGGAGACATCCATCAACATTCAAGAAGCCAAGGGAGAAGATTTTGTCATGGAATATGTACGAGATACTTGACCCCAGAATAAATACAAGACATGTCTATGGGAGGACAACTGGACAAGTATTGAGTTCTATCCAGCATAATAAAGTTTTCAGTAGCCTCTGCCTATGAATAGGGCTGTTTAGGACTCTTGCTTTTGGCTACAGTGGAGCTATCAGCAGCTCGGCCTGACCATATACTCTACAGAGGGGTTTTGGCCTCAAACAGTCCTCCATAACCTTCTACAAGTTGAGTGTTCATAAGTTTAGCTCTGATACTTTTCTCTTCACCATACTTGAATTTCCATATATGTCATCTTTGGAGCACGTTAGCTGGTATACCTCTGTGGGAACCCTGGTTATGAAAACAATTGTACAATTACATTTTTGTACACACCAATATATGTAACATATGTCAGTTTTCAACACACAGACAGATGTAATAGGAGCACACCTACTGATCATTTATAAACTCTCTTGTTATCAAACAGTTCACATTTGTTACAATAGTAAAGCATATGCTATTTGACATTTTGCATCATGTTGATTCTGTTAACACAGAATCTTATTCTTCTAGTTGATTCCTTGCTTAGATGACTGCTTGTTTCAATACAAACTTTAAGACCGCAGTTGAGATTGTGATTGATAGTTGGGCACTATCCATTTTCTTCACCACACTTTGCTGTAGCACTCTTATCTTCAACGATCATTTCATGGATGTGAGTATGGAGCAAGGCCATGATGTAAGAACTAAACTTGTTTTTAATCTTGAGCTAGGATTTAGTGAGAGCCCAGAATGTCATCCAGGATCCATGTTTTTTGTTTGCTTCATTTTTAAAAAATTAGTTTTCTGTTGCTTGGACCTTAATACTTATGTTGTATCATTTCATAGTTTAATCATATCAAATATAATTATAGAATTGTTTTCATAACCAGTCGGCAAATACATTCTCCCTGAATAGGGTTCTTGATGTCCTTTCCTTCTTATTTATGTCATCCCTCTATATAGCCCCTTATTATTGCCCCAAATCCTTGTTATATTTTCTTTCCCTAAATTTCCGTGGCGCTTAGTTTCATTTACTGAAAAACAGAAACAACACATCTTCAAGAGGGTGTCGCCCAATGGCAGCACACCTATGAGACACACCACAACATACACAAAATACAGTAGAATGGCTGCACAGGATCACCAGAATAGTACGCATGTTAATATGACACACAGGGCCCTGATGTAGCAAGATCTTGCTTGTCCACCAACCAACAGCACACCACCCCTGGCACAGGTGGCTCCACAGACACTATGTGTTTTCCGGCTTGATTCCTCAGGTCACAAGTGTGTCTGAGGTAGAGATCAGTCCATGTTTTTATGATGTTTCCATTGAATTAATATTTAAAGGCTTTGTTTATATGTGATTTATACTTAGATGATAGAATTGCATTACTTAATATGCAAATAGCCTTTGCCTTCATTAAACTTTATTTTTATTTAGTGGGGTACTAGGAGCATGCACCTCAAATAAAATAAATGAATTATGTAATTTCAAAAATAAAAAGAGTGCTTTAATAACTATGAAGCCCTAAGTCTAGGGTCAATTGTTCATATGTAACTTCAGGTTAAAGCTATAGAAAATTAAAACAAACCACCAAAATAGAACTTTGATGGGACCAATGGATTGAACCATCAAGCTTTAGAGTACAAGGGAAGCACTACATCCTCAACACCCCCAAACTCTATTTTTTGTACATATCAATATATATATATATATATAAATATAAATTACTTATGTCCATTTTCAACACACAAGCAGACAGATGTAATAGGAACACACCTACTCATCATTTATAAACTCTCTTGTTATCCAACAGTTCACATTCGATATAATAGTGAAGCATATGCTATTTGACATTTTGCATTCATGTTCTATGTCTGGCAGTAATGCATGTTGTGGTATGAGTGTGCTGAGGTGTGAGGTGTGAGAATATTGGTTGTGATGGTTAGATTTATATATCAATTTGGCTGGGTCATGATTCTTAATGTTTTCTCAATTTTGTAATGAGGGAATTTGACAGTTATTGAATGATTTGTTTGGAAATTTTGTAACAATGTAACCATAATCCATTTTGTAACCTGATGAGATCATCTTGCATTTTCCCATAATACCAATTTTTGTATATTTTTGGAATTTTACTTTGTGAATATTTGAAAGGGAGTTGTAATTTCAATAGCTGATTTAGCACTTATAGTAGAAGTATATATAAGTGCTATATGATTTTAGCATATTGTCTTTGATTGTTTAAGATTTGGTTAATATTTTGGTGAATAAAACATCATGCCTCTTGGAACTCTCAAGATTAAAACTTTTTTTCCTGAGTTTGCTGTATAAATAAAGTCACAAAGACAACTAGCAAATCATCGTATTTGACTAATAAATTTACATGATTTTCTTGTTCCTTCAGGATGCATTATCATCTAACCTGCTTTCCCATAGCAGGATGCTCTCTGAATACCTATTTGCCCAAGTTTCCATATTTTCCCAGATAATTCTAATTGTTCTTTGAGATTCAGATCTTACTATAAATGATAAATAATATATGTGATGTTTACTAATTTTATTTTAACATTTTTTATTTTAAAATTATTTTATATTAATTAATTTATTAAGGATATTGGTGTCATAGTTATATATATATATGCTAGTCAGTCTCATAAACAAGCCAAACTTTGTTAAAAAAACACATTTAATTGAAAGAAATAATGGAAGGATACTACTGATTGTGCCTGCTAACATTGCACTTACTCAATCAGGGTGAGTTGTTGGATAGACGCTGTTCAACCTGAAGTACACAAGAGATGGGTGAGAAACAGATTTCCTCACACAGACACATGCACACAAGCACCGACACACGTGTGTGCACGCATAACTAAACTATATAAAAAGGAGAAACAGAATATTAGGAATTAGAGGGCAATTAATCTGCCTAGGTACTAAGTATATTTGCTATATATATATTTTAAATCATTTTATTGGGGACTCATACAATTCTTATCACAATCCATACATACATCCATTGTGTCAGGAACATAGGTACATTTGTTGCCATCATCTTTCTCAAAAC
Organism: Tenrec ecaudatus; assembly: GCF_050624435.1. Classification (NCBI taxonomy): domain Eukaryota; kingdom Metazoa; phylum Chordata; class Mammalia; order Afrosoricida; family Tenrecidae; genus Tenrec; species Tenrec ecaudatus. The sequence goes on along the minus strand of NC_134532.1, from coordinate 103,133,123 downwards.
ATTTGCCTTCTACTTGAGCCCTTAATATCTGCTGCTCATTTTCCCCCTCCTTCCCCACTCCCCGTTACCTCATGAACCCTTCATTATTCATAAATTATTATTTTGTCATATATTACACTGTCTGACATCTCCCCCGCCCTCTTCTCTGCTGTCCGTCCCCCAGGGAGGAGACTATACGTAGATTCCTGTAATCAGTTTCCCTTTTCTACCCTACATTCTCTCCACCCACTCTCACCACTGGTCCTGGAGGAGTCCTCTGTCCGGTATTCCCTGTGTTTCCAGTTGCTATCTGTAGCAGAATACATCCTCTGCTCTAGCCACATTTGCAAGGTAATGGCTATTTATATGTAGATGATTTTCGAAACCTTCATTTTATATCCATCAAGAGAAGTATTTGTCCACAGGGTAAAATTTATAGAATTTTATACATTTCCATGTCATATGCCTGACATTGGTCAATCATTTTATGGTAAAGTGTATATCCTTTTTTTTTGTTTGTTACTTTTACTTATAATTTATACTATAATACTAAGGTTCAGATGATGTAAACATATTTCATTGGAAATACCACTTAAGCAATGCCAGTTACATATATGACTTTCTTAATACATTATACTTTTAAATGTTTTTCATTTAGGTGTTAAGGCGTAAGGTTTGCATCATAATATTTTAGGTTTAATACTCATTTTACATTATTAAATAATGGCCAACAACATCTAGTCATGCAGATACAAAAAGTATCTTAAAAGTAAAGTTATCTTAATCAAAGTAGCCTAATGATTCATGTTAAAATGTAATGTGCTGACATACTTATAATCCATTATGTGGCCTCTCATGAAGTGCACTTCTACTTAAGACAACATACAGGCGCATTTAAGTATTTGCTTCCTTTGGGAACACAGAGAACAGGACACACCAAAACAAGTTCCATGGAAGCAGTTTTGGCACACTGTGATGAGAGAGGACACTGCATATCATCCCATAGGGTTGATAGGTTCTAGGCCTATAAATCTTTAAGGAAACAGACTGCTCATCCTTTTCTCACAGAGTAGCTGGTGCATTCAACATCTCAGTTAACAGCTGAGTGCTTAAATTAATGTGTTACCAGGACTCCTTTAAAGCCTATATAAATAATTTTAAAAATTTTTGCATTTTGTAATTATTAAATTTACTGGGACATATTAGTTGTCCAATGTGACAAACTATGCTTATTTAATAAATACATTCTCATTAACCTTTTAAAAAACTAAGTAAACATTTTAAAACAAATAAGCATTATATAAATGTGTAACAAGAATATCATGTCACAGTTTTCATACACTATAAAACAATGTTAAGAATAACTTAATTTGCATTTCTTCCCAATGTTTAGCTTGACAAGCTTAAATAATTGCCTAGCCATCTGCTCACCTGCTGTTTATGACAGGTCTCTGACACTAACTCATAATTGCTAGGAAAAAATTTAACATTTGACATTCTACATGCAAATTCAGTAGACTTAAAAAAATTTATGCTGTAAAACTACATTTTCTAGCAAAACTAAGAAAGGTATAGTTTTTATAAGAGGAGAAAGAATATGTAAACTGTAGAAATGAACATCAGTTTCAGAAAGTATATATGGTTCCAGATTTATACAATAAAGAAGATATGGCAGTTTTTTATTATATGATGAGTAGGAAAGATAGTTGGACATATTTATTTTATAATCTGTGATTTAAATTTTCAAAAACAATTGTCACTCAAACTTGCACCTACTTTTAGATTTTTTTTGTCCTTTTTCATGAAAGGTATATCCCACAGTGTCGATTTTTACACTTCTAGAAATATTCATCCTACATTATTTATTTCATTTTTCTAAAACACTAATTACACATTTTAACAGCTACTAACTCATAGATTAATATATGAAGAGTATCTTGTGACTCTTAATTGATTTAAATCAAATAAAATTTTACTTTCATTGATGTATGTTATTAATATACATCATAAGACATAATTTCTCAAGGGAGAAATATAAAAACTAGTATACGAGGTTAAGAATATCTAAAAAGAAATAAATGAGAAGAATTTAAGGAATAATTGAATTTTAAGTTTCCTAATTCAAAAGTAGAAAGTTTTAATCTCAATGAAGTTAGGGCTAGGGTGGGAGGAGATTATTCTGCAAAATTACCACTATCTAAATGATGAAGATCTTTATAATTATTGGTAATTAGTATGTGGAAATTGGAAAGAAAAAGGAAAAAAACCATATTTGGAAAATATAGTCTTGGTGGTAAAAATTAAACTGGATATCGCATGACAGAATTTTGCAAGACTAACGACTTCTTCATTACAAATATCTTTTTCAACAACACACATGGCAACTAAACATGTGGACTTCAGCATATGAAATACACAGAAATCAAATTGACTACATTTGTGGGAAGAGACAATGGAGTAGCTCAATATCAGCAGCTAAAATCGAGCCAGAGTCAATTATGGAATATCATCAAGTATTCACATGTAAATTCAGATTGAAGTTGTACAAACTTTTTAAAAGTCTATGAAAGCCAAAATGCGACCTTGATTCTATTCCACCTGAATTCAAATACATATCATGAACAGAATTAACTCATTGAACACTAATGCCAGAAGAGATTATGAACTGAGGGATGAGATCCAAAACTTCATTCATGAAGAAAGCAAAAAGCCATTAAAAGGAAATAAAGAAAAAATCAAAATGATGGCAGAAGAGACTCTGAAGCTTTCTCTGAATCATAGAGAATCATCTGAGATGAATGGAAAAAATGATTAAGTCAAAGCATTGAATAGAAAATTTCAAAAGGCAGTTCATGCTAAAAGCAATATTATAATGAAATATGCAAAGATCTTGAGGTAGAAAGTGAAACCAACCATACTCATCAAACTTTAATCTAATAAACAGAGGGGGGGGAAAGCCTTGAGCTGATACAGGCAGGAATTTTATGGGCGAAAGATTGAAATATGCAGAGAACATAAAAAGATGTGAAAGTACAGTCACTCTGCTAGTAAGAATTAATCAATATTCAACCATTTCAATCAAGAACCATGATGCTGAAGAATGAAGTCCAAGCTGCACTGAAAGCATTAGGCAAAAACAAGGCTTTACAAATTTACCGAAGACCCAGTAAAATCTTTCAAAAAGCTGATGAAGCACTGGAAGCACTTGCTCATCTATGCCAAGAAATTTGGAAGACAGCAACCTGCCCAAATCACAATGAAGAGATCATTGCTTTTACCCATTCCAAAGAAAGGTGACCCCATACAATGCATAGACGATGACATTATAATTGATAACAAATACTTTTAAAACCTTCCTGAAGATCTTTTAATAATGATTGCAGCAATACATTGACAGGCAGTGGACAGAGGTTTAGGCCAGATTTAAAAGAAGACGTGGAACAAGGAATACCATTGCTGATGTTAGATGGATCTTGAATGAAAACAGAAAATACACAAAATATATTGTGTTTTATTGATTTTTCAAAGGCATTTCACTATGTGTGTCATGACAACATCTGGATAGCTTAGAGACAAAGGGGGGTTTCAGAACACTTAATTGTGTTCACGTGGATCCTGGACATGGATCATGAGGATGTTTCGTGAACAGAACAAGGGAAAGCTGAATAGTTTTAAAAAAATCACGAAATGTATGAGTCAGCATTTTATCCTCTCACCATACTTATTCAATCTGCATGCAGAGCAAATAATCAGAGAATCTGGACAATATGACAAAATGTGCCTTCAGGATTAGAGGCAGTCTTCTTAAAAACCTTTGATATGTCGACTACACAAACTTGCTAGTTGAAAGTGAGGACTTGATGCACTTGCCTATGATGACCAAGGATTGACTTTAAATTGGATTATGACTCATGGAAAAAAGACCAAAATCTTCACAACTGGACCAGTAGGTAACATCACGATAAAAGGAGAAAAGACTAAGATTGTCAAGATTTTATCTTGCTTGGAGCTATAAACAGTGCTCATGGAAGCAGCAGTCAAGAGATCAAAAGACGTGTTCTGTTAGATAAACCTGCTGCACACGAGCTTTGTAGTGTGTTCAAGAGCAAGTGTATTATTTTGAGGGCAAATGTATGCCTGACTCAAGGCAGGCATTTTCAGTGATTGCATGCTTGTGAATATTGGGCATTTCATAAGGAACACCAAAGAAAAATTGATGCATTTGAATTATGTTGTTAGTTGGCTCTGACGCTTAGTGACCTTATGTACAACAGAATGAAAAATTGTCTGGGCCTTTGCCATCCTCAAAATTATTCCTGTTCTTGAGCCCATCATTGAAGCTACTGAGTTAATCATCTGATTTAGATCTTCTCTTTCACTGGCCCTCTCCTTTAGCAAGCCTGGTATATTCTCCAGGGACAGGTTTCTCATGACAGCATCTCCAAAGCAGGTAAGACAGAGCCTCACCATCCTTGCCTCTAAGAAGCACCATAGCCGCCTTTCTCCCAAGACAGATCGGTTTGCCATCTTAGCAGTCCGGGATGCTTTCGGTAGTCTGTCCAGCCCCACCGTTCGAATGCATTCATTCTTTTTAGGAGTTCTTTATTCGATGTCGCTTGCATATGAAACAACGAAAAATAGCATGGTCTGAGTCAGGTCCTCAAAGTAACATCCTTGCTGTTGATTATTCTACAGAGGTCAAGGCAGCAGATTATCTAATTTAACGTATCATTTGATCTCTTGACTGCTGCTTGTTGAGCATTGATTGTGGATCCAAGAAAGACAAAATCCACAAACTATGGTGCTGGAAAATCATATAGAAAGTACTCAAGCTTGCCAAAAGAACAAACAAATCTGTCCTGGAAGAAAGATAGCCCAAAATGTTCATTAGAGACAAGGATGGTGAGAATTTGTCTCATGAACTTTCATCCTATTATCAGAAGAGACCAGTTCTTGAGAAGGACATCACGCTTGGTAAAATAGGAAACAGAGAAAAAGAGGAAGACCCTGGGCCAACAGAGTCCACACAGATGCTCTGACAATAGGCTCAAGCAAAGGGAAAATGTGAGGACATCTCGGGAGGGTGAAGTGTTTGGAGCTGTCTTACAAGTGCTCTCTGTATGGGAACTGACCCTGAGACACCTAATGACAACAGAATTGAAAAATGAAAATTTAGTGTAATGGTAAAATATAGGTACTTTGAATTTATTCCTTAACCAAAGACATATTCCTGAATTGTTACTTATCAAAATTTTTCAGTATCCTATTTGTCTCTGATAAATTTTTAGTGTTGCAATTTGATATATTTTGTCTCTAGACCTTTCACTAACTAGTTAATTTGACAAGTGACAATTTTAATTTCAAATCTATAGATGAAATATATTATTTATTGTAAACTGTTACCTGACTGAAATTTATTTTGCTCTCTATCTATGGACATCATTTATATATATAATCATTTTATTGGGGGCTCGTACAATTCTTATCACAATCCATACATACATCCATTATATCAAGCACATTTGTACATTTGTTGCCATCATTATACTCAAAACGTTTATTTTTTACATGAGCCCTTAAATATAAGTCCTCATTTGACCCCTCCCTCCCCGCTGCCCCCATCCCTCATGAGCCCTTGATAATTTATAAATTATTATTATTTTGTCATATCTTACACTGTCCGATGTCTCTATTCACCAACTTTTCTGTTGTCAATCCCCCAGGGAGGAGGTTATATGTAGATCATTGTAATCAGTTCCCCCTTTCTACTCCACATTTCCTCCACCCACAGATATCGCCACTCTCACCATTGTCCTGAAGGGGTCATCAGTCCTGGATTCCCTGTGTTTCCAGTTCCTATCTGTACCAGAATACATCCTCTGGTCTAGCCAGATTTGTAATGTAGAATTGGGATCATGATAGTGGGGGGAGGAAGAACTAGAGGAAAGTTGTATGTTTCATCACTGCTACCCTGCACCCTGCCTGGCTCATCTTGGACTCTCAGTAAGAGGATGTCCAGTTACCTACAGATAGGCTTTGGGTCTCCACTCTGCACTCATCATCATTTACAATGATATGATTTTTTGTTTTTTGATGCCTGATACCTGATCCCTTTGACAGCTTATCGTCACACAGGCTGGTGTGCTTCTTCCATGTGGGCTTTGTTGCTTCTGAGCTAGATGGCCGCTTGTTTATCTTCAAGCCTTTAAGACCCCAGACGCTATATCTTTTTATAACCAGGCAGCATCAGCTTTCTTCACCACATTTGCTTATGCACACATTTGTCATCAGCAATCATATCGGGAAGGTGGGCACCCACTGATAGAAATTTTTGTTCTTTGATGTCAGATACATGGTCATTTCTACACCTCGTGGTTAAACAGGCTGGTGTGCTTCTTCCATGTGGCCTTTGATGCTTCTGTGCTAGATGGCTCCTGTTTACCTGCAAGGCTTTAAGACCCCAGATGCTATATCCTTTATATAGCTGGGCAGCAACAGCGTTCTTCACCACATTTACTTATGCACACATTTTTCTTCAGTGATCCTGTTGGAAGGTGTGCATCATGGAATGCAAATTTAATAGAACAACGTGTTCCTGCATTGAATAAGTACTTGAGTGGAGGTCGAATGTCTATCTTCTTCCTTAATACTAAACCTATAAATATATGTACATAGATCTATTTCCCCACCATCCTATAAACATATATTTACATATGCACATGCCTGTATTTAGACCTCTATAAATGTCCTTTCTCTCTTGTTCTTTCCTCTATTTCCTTTTACTTTCCACTTCTCCCACTACCATGCTCAACCTTCATTTGTGTTTCAGTAATTTCTCTTGATTATATTGCCCTTACTAGGCCTCTCACATCCTCCTTACTACTAGTTTTGGATCACTTGTTGCTCCCTTGTCCCTGGGTTGGTCAACACCACCTCCTTACCCGTGCCTCCCCCTCTCCCATGTCCCCCAGGAACCATTGGTCCCATTGTTTTCTCCTCCAGATTGTTCATCCAGTCTATCTTATCTAGATATATCTGCAGAGATAATAACATATGAACCAAAAAAACAAGACAAAGCGACAAAAGAGAACACAACGATGACAACAAAGGAGAAAACCAATGACCCATAAAGGAATAAATTAATTAAAAAAAAGAAAAATGTAATTAAAAAAGAAAGAAAAACCTGTCCTCCAGTCAAGTCTGACAGGGTGCCACACTCTGACCCCAGAGTCTATCCTTTGTATTCCCCTGGGAGCTCCCTGCTCTGCTCCCTCCCATTGCTCTGCAGCATGCCTTTAGTGTTTTGCCTCCATATTGCAGTCAGACTGGGCCAATCCTAACACTGAGTCTCCAGTGTTGTCCCCAGGAAGGACCCTGAGCTAGCGAGGGATGGTGTGTCTCAGAGTGGGATCAGCTATATGGTCCACTCTGTACATTGTCTGTTCAGAGCAGGGATATCGTCCTCTAGGACTGGTGGGTCAGCAGCATGTGCTCCACTCTCTCCTCTCTTCCTCCCCTTTCATTTGCTCCCGTGTGCTCTGATCTGACAAGACCCTCTCCTCTACCGATAAATTCTTCTGGGAGTGGGGGCAGTTGTTCACATAGCTGGTATTGGGGTCTTGAACCCTCAGTCCCTTCCACTGGCTCCCCTCTCCATGCTGGCACACTGCATTCACATCCCAGAATACTGGATTTAAGTCTGGCCCTTCTTCCCCTGTGGAGACACCAATAATACCCTCCCCTTGGATGGGTCAGTGCCCTATTCCCCAGCCACACATCTCGTCTTTATTCCCTTTCCTCCCCTCCCCCATCCTTTTTAGTTGGCTACCGTATGTACCCCTGGATTTGGTCTGACCCCTGCCATACCACCTCGACCTCACCCCTGGAGTGTTTGTATACAGTAGCTTTTTCCCTGTCCCCCTTCTGCATTTTACTTTTCTTTTCTCCTTTCTTTCTTTCTCTTTCTTTCCTTCTTTCTTTCTTTCTTTCTTTCTTTCTTTCTTTCTTTCTTTCTTTCTTTCTTTCTTTCTTTCTTTCTTTCCTTTTTTAATAAACTTACCTCAGCAGACTCACGTTGTATTGGTCCTTTTGTGCTTGGCTTACCTCACTGCGCATAATTTCCTCCAGTTCTTCCCATGTGGCAATATGCTTAATGCGTCATCACTGCTTTTTAGCGATGCAGAGTACTCCATTGTATGTATGTACCACAGATTTTTAATCCATTCGTCTGTTGAGGGAAATTTGGGTTGTTTCCAACTCCTTGCGATTGTGAACTGTGCCGCAACAACACTGGAGCACAGATGTCTGGCCGTGGTTTGTTTCTTGCCTCTTCTGGGTATATGCCCAGTAGGGGGATTGCTGGCTTGTATGGTAGCTCAATTTCCATCTGTTTTAGAAATCGCCATATCAATTTCCATAATGGCTGTTCATACCTACAGGTTCACCAGCAGTGGATGAGAGTTCCTATCTCAACACAGCCTCTCCAACACTTGTTGCTTTCTGATTTTTTGAATCGGGCTATCTTTGAAGGTGTTAGGTAGTATCTCATCGTTGCTTTAATTTGCATTTTTCTTATGCCTAATGATCAGGAACATTTTCCCATATGTTTATTGCCCATTCAGATTTCATACTCTGAAAATTCTGTTCAGGTACTTTACCCACCTCCTCAGTCAGCAGTTAGTTTTTCTCTTATTGTAAGCTTGCAAAGTATAGTAGATTTTAGTAGTAAGCCCTTTGTCTGATGTGTCATTGCTAAAGATTGTTTTCCCAGTCTGTGGGCTCTCTCATTACTGTCTTGGTGAATTATTTTGATGTACACAGGTGATTTATCTTCAGTATATCCCACTTGTCTATTTGTGACTCCTCTGTATTTGCATCCTTCCCTATTTCTGATACCCTTTGTATTCCCTGTGCCACGGTTCTCAGGTTTGTCCCAATTCCTTTAATGGGCATAATTGTTTGGGATTTTATCTCAAGGACTATGATCCACCTTGAGTTTATTCGTGTGCATGGACTGAGGTAAGGGTCTTGCTTCATTTTTTCTGCAGGTAGATATCCACTTTCTCCAGCACCATTGATTGAAGAAGGCATCTGCTTCCCATTTGATATTTTTGAGCCCTTATCAAAGATCAGTTGCCTGTATGCTGATGCTTTTACTTCTGTGTCTTCAGCTCATTTCCATTGGTCTGAATATTTGTAGTTATACCAGTACGACACTGTTTTGACTACTGTGGCCGTATAGTAAAGTCAGGTAGAGCAAACCCTTCCACTTTGTCCTTCTTCTTGAGGAGCTCTCTGCTAATTCTGGGCTTCTATCCCCTCCATATGAAGTTAAAAATCTGTTTTTCCAATTCTTTGAAGAAGGATGGTGGTATTCGTATTGGGATAGCGTTGAACTTATACAGTGTCTTGGGCAGAGCTGACATCTTTACTATATTGAGTCTGCCAATCCACGAGCATGAGAAGTTCGTCCATTGCTTGAGGTCATTCTTGGTTTCTTCAAGTAGAATTTTAAATAATTTTCCTCATACAAATCTTTCCTTTTATTGTCAGGCATATCCCTAGATATTTCAATTTGTGCTTGGTTATTGTACAGGGTACTACCTTTTTAATTGCCTCTTTTGTGATCTTGTCTGATGTGTATAGCAGACCGATAGACTTCTGTTTGTTGATCTTGTATCCTGCCACACTGCTATATTCCTCTATTTCTTCCAACACTCCACTCATTGACTGTAGGGGATTTTGGATGTATAGAATCATAGCATCTGTGAATAATGATAATTTCTCTTCTTCCTCCCCCAAATGAATACCTTTGATGTATTTTCTTTGTCTTATGTAGTTAGCTAGGACCTCCAGTATGATGTGAAATAAGGGTGAACACAGGGGCATCTCTGTCTGATCCCCTTTTTCAGTATAATTGTTTTAATCTTTTCTCCGTTAACTACTACATTGGCTGTTGGTTTTTCATATATAGCTTGTATAATATTGAGGAATGTTCTCTCTATTCCTATCTGCTTGAGTGATTTAAACAGGAATGAGTGTTGGATGTTGTTGAATTCTTTTTCCACATCTATTGATATTTTCATGTGGGTCTTATTATTTTTCCTGCCAATGTACTGAATAATACTGCTGGTCTTTCATATGTTGAACCATCCTTGAAACCCTGGTACGAATCCCACTTGGTCATGGTGAATTATTTTTTTAATATGCTTTTGATTTCTATTGGCCAGTATTTTGTTAAGGATTTTTGCATCAATATTCATTAGGGGTATTGGTCTATAGTTCTCAATTCTTGTGGGATCTTTGCCCACTCGAGGTAACAGAATTATACTAGCTTCATAGAAATAATTTGGGAGTTTTCCATCTTTTTCTATTTTTGAAAGAGTTTGTGTAGTATTGGTGTCTGTTCTTCCCTGAATGCTTGGTAGAATTATCCTGTGAAGCCATCTGGCCCGGGGAACTTTTTTGTTGGTAATCCCTTGATAAACTTGTCTATTTCTTCTATAGCGATGGATCTGTTGAGGTTCTTGACATCCATCTGGGATAGTCTAGGGAGGGATGGTGTTTCCAAATATTAGTCCATGTCTTCCAAATTGTTGAATTCATTAGAATATAGGCCTTTATAGTACTATGTAATTGTCCTTTTGATTTCATTAGGGTCCATTGTAATGTCCCTGTTTCATCCCCCATCCTTGTAATTGTCATTTGTTCCTTCTTTTCTTTGGTTAGGCTTGCCAGCTGTCTATCAATTATGTTAATTCTTTCAAAGTACCAACTTTTAGCTCCATTAATTTTTACTTGTTTTACTTGTTTACTTGTTTTCCCTCTCCTGCATCTCAGCTCTGATTTTTATTATATCTATCCTCTTGCTATTCGTAGGGTTGGTCTGTTGACTCTGCTCTAGTTGGTGTAAGTTTTGTGTCAGCATATCATCCATGAATCTCTTCTTTTTTCATGTGTGCATTTATTGCTATCAGCCTTCCTCTGATAAATGCCTTTGCTATATCCCAAAAGTTTTGGTAGTCTCTTAGTTCTCATTAGTTTCTAGAAACTTCCTGATTACATCTCTGATCTGGGTCAATACCCACTCTTTTTTGCAATATTGAATTGTTCATCCTATAATTGTTTGCCCTCCTTTTCTTCACCGTCCTGTTAATTTCCAGCCTATGGCACAGTGATCAGAGAGAGAGAGATGTCTGTATAATCTCTCTGTGCTTAAACTTACTCAAATTTGACTTGTATCCAAGCATGTGATCTATTTTCAAATATGTGCCATGTGGGCTTGAAAAGAATGTGGATTTTTTTTGCATGTGGGTGGTAAGCTCTGAAATTCAGATGTATATTTTGTCTTCATATTTCGGTATCACATTATCTTGATTGTTATCCATTTAAATTGAGTTTTGAAGACAAGCATTTTGAGTTCCCCAAAACTTTTGATCTATTTCAATATTGCTATTGTTGATTGATTAGCATATCTAGAACCAGAAATCCTATCTTAGCCAAAGTGAATATTTTCATTGTAAATCATTAGTTGTTCTTTAGTTTCCCCTTATACTACTGTGTAATTTAAAATTTTTCAATGTTTGCTTTCTTTCCAATGCTAAAATAATATAGCTACTGATAAGTTTTTCCCTTTTAGAAAACCATTTCTTTTAAACAGGTAAGCCCATGTGTTTTCAGAGTACCTTTTTGTGCATAGGATTCTCAGGGGCTGTGACCTTGAAAAAAATTAATGACCCAAACTCTCTTTTGGGGTACATCTGGATTGATTATAATCAACCATTTGGTTAGTACCCATAATCTTAATCAATTCTGTCACCCTAGAATTTCTGTTTCTATGTTAATGGCATCTTTATTTTTCTTTTAATAAAACAACTTCCATTCTGAAATTAATTCAAACTTTATCATAGTAGTTAAATTATTAAAAATATTTATGTAGATATATTTATGGGATTTTCTTCTTGGTTTTAAATATTTTTTCTTCTAATATCCACTTTATATACTTTACATTTTGAAATAAAGTATTATCCTTTCAAATACTCTATTTTAAACTTGGTGATATAATTTTGTAAAGATTACAGCCTTAAATGCTGTATGCTTAAGTGTTACTCTGTCAAAAGAAATTATGCCTTTGAATTATGATGTCGATTTAAAATGTTGAAAGTACCATGGATTGCCAGAAAAATGATTAAACTTGTTTTGAGCAATTCAGCAAAAAGACGTCTGAGATATAAGTAAAGTTAGACTTTTTCTCATATATTTTGAGTCTGTTATTAGGAAGGACCTGTCCCTGGAAAATGTCAGCATGCTTGGTAAAGTAAAGGGGTCAGTGAAAAAGAGGAAGGCTTTCAGTGAACTGAATGGACACACTGCTTCAACAGTGGACTCAAATATGACAACAGTGCTGAGTGTGGTACAAAACCAGTGTTTCATTCTGTTTTCCATAGGATAGCTGTGAGTCAGAATCAACATGAAGGCATCTGGTAATATATTAAAGAGCAAGATCATTACTTTGACACATAAGTAAAAATGTGCTGAAGATCATCCCACAATGATTGCGGCAGTACATTGACAGGCAGCTGTCAGAAATCCAGGCCGGATTCAGAAGAGAATGTGGAATGAGGGCTGTCACTGCCAGAGTCAGATGGCTCTTGGCTAAAATCAGAGAATATCAGAAGAGCGTTTATTGATGTTCTATAGACTCAGCAAAGGCATTCTGCTGTATGGACCATAATAAATCACAGATGGTGAATTGTGCCAACAAGCAAGCAGGTAATTTCTCAACAAAATCTGTCATCCATTGAGGACACAATTGTCAGTGGCCTGGAAAATACCTAGGGCATGCTTTATTTAGAGAGTTCTGCTGGCACGCCAGTGCAAATGTCTCTGCGCTACCAAGCGAATTGCTCTAAATGACTTCTGAATTTTGTCTCTGGTGGGGCCTATTCTAAAAGTACTCTACCTCTGTTCAAGAAATCATGTCTGTGTTCTTATGTATGATATCCTTTCCTTCTGTAACATTTTCTTGGATACTTTGAGATGAAGCTTTATACTCTCATATCGAGTTACAGTCTTGGAAACACAAGGGGTCATATGTGTAGGCATAAAGTAATGGCAGTGAGTTATTTTGAGCAGTAATCCATACAGAAGACTGCAGTCCTTGAGCGTCATTAGCAGATTCTTCAGGTCCGCCTCCCTCTTCCTCAGCAAGCAAACACGTGTCATCCACATATCAGCGGTTGTGAATAAGCCTTCCTCCAATCCTGACCTCAGGGGTCACTCGAAACACTTACTGATGCACATCAAAGTTACGTCGTTCAGCATGGATTTCATGTAAAGACATGTAAAGAAAACAAAAATCTTTATGAAAAAGAAAATGCAACATCACGGTAAAGGAAGAAATCTTGAGGTGGTAAGTGACTTCATTTAATGGGGATCCACAACAACACCCATAAGAGTAGCAGTAAAAAGGACCTTGAATGATATACTGTATTGGCCAAATGTGCTTCAAATTCCTTCAAAGGGTTAAAAATCAATGACAATATTTTGAGTACTGGTGTGCATTTAACTCATGACATGCATTTCCAAACTCCTGATATTCATGCAATGCTGGACAATGGATTAGGAAGACGAAGGATTGATGTCTTTTAATTATAGTGTTGATGAAGAATACTGGACTTCTTATGGGTGGTAAGATGAGCTGACAAGTCAGTTTGGGAAGAACTTTAGCTGTCCTTTGAGATGGGGATTGTGCTCTGTCGTCTCCTGTAGTAAGTTATCAGTAGAGAACATGTTATCACTAAATACCAATCTATGAGAAAGGATAGGGATGCTTGTAAATTGCCATCGAGTTGACTCTGACTTACACGGACCCTATAGGACAGGTAGAACTCCCACTGTGAGTCTCTGAGACGATAATGCTGTAGGAGAGTAGAAAGATTCATCTTTCTCCCACTTGTAAAATAGAGGGCCGGTGAAAAAGAGGAAGACTTTCAAAGCAATTAACTGACAAAATAGCACAAGCACGGGGAAAGAGCACGGGAATGGTACAGGCCGGGAGTGTGTGTGTGTGTTGTTCCTTTTTACCTGGGGTTGCCATGATTCAGATCCCACTCCAAGGCAACTAAAAACAACAATGCCCTTATGTGAATGCCTATTCCGACTGGCCTTATAATGTAAGGTAAAACTGGCCACAGGGCTTTAACCCAAGGCTTTAATCTTTACAAAAGAAAACTGGCACATGCTTTTCAAGTGTAGTGCCTGGTGGGTTCAAATTATCAGCTTTTTTACTATCCTTTACTTTGTCATGAGGACTCCTTGCTTGAAGCTGATGTTTTAGAAATGTGTTAAAAAACAGAATAGAATACATACGTATAAATTATTTTTTTTAATTAATATACCATGTTAGATATACCAAGAAGCATGTGTGTCTCAGTTGGAGGATTACTGGTTTATTTTATCATGCAATGAAGGAGTCATATTTAAGTTTATTGAAATTCACTGTGCAAAGTTCAATAAAATGCACGTTATCCCTTTATTGATTGCTATTGTTATTAGGTGTCATTGAGTCTATTCCAACCCACAGCTACCCCGTACACAACCTAACTAAACGTCTCCCAGGCCTGTGCCATAGTCAGAGTCATTCCCACTCCTGAGCACAATGTCAATCCCCTGTGTCAATCCATCCAGTAGAGGATCTTCCACTTTGCTGCCCTTTCACTTTATCAAGCATGATGTCCCTCTGCAGGGACTGGTCTCTCCTGGATACATGTCCAAAGTATGTAAGACATCTTGCTATCCTTGCCGTTCAAGAACACTCGAGGTGTAATTCTCCCCACATAGATGTGTTTGTCCTATTAGCAGTTTATGACGATTTCCATCTTCTTCTCCAGCACCACAGTTCCAGTGCATTGACTCTTACTTGTTCTTCCTTATGCATTGTCCAACTGCCACATGCATGTGAGGCAAGGGAAAAGCCCCTGGCTTGGATCCGGCACACTTGGTTCTCAAAGAAATACCCTTGCTTTTCAATACTGTAAGGAGGGTTTGTGCAGCAGGTTTACCTAATGCCACATGTCTTTTGATCTCTTACTGGTGGCTTCTGTGAGCATTGATTGGGCAGCAGAGCAAAAAATTCTTGACAAGTTCAATCTTTTTCTCAATTTATCATGATTTTTATCTACTGATCCAGCTGTGATCATTTTTGTCTTCTTCACACTGAGTAGCAATCCATTCTGAAGGCTGTAATTTTTGAACATCAGGAAATGCCTCAAGCCCTCCTCACTTTCAGCAAGCAAGGTTGTGTCATCTACACATTAAAGGGTGTTAATAAGTCTTTCTCCAAGCCTAACCCACATTCTTCTTTATATAAATAAGCTTCTCTGATTATTTCCTCAGCATACAAATGGAATAATTATGGTGAGAGAATATAACCCAGACAGACACTTTTCCTAATTTTAAATCATGCAGTATTCCATTGTTCTGTTAGAGCAATTACCTCTTCATCCATGTACAGGTTCCTGTGAGCACAATGAAGTGTTTTAGAATTCCCATTCTTCTCCATGTTATTATGGCTCACACAGTTGAATCCTTTAGCCCAGTAAATAAAACACCAGTAAACACCTTTCTGGCTTTTTTTTTTTCCTGCTTTGAGCCAAGATCCATCAGACATTGGTAATGACGTTGCATATTCCAGGCCCTCTTCTGACCCGCTGCCAATCCCCGTTAATGGGAGCCGGTCTTCAGTAAAGTTTTACTTGCATGTGACCTCAATGATTCTGTTGTCTAATTTGAGCATTCTGTTGGTTCTAGCTCTTTGGAAGAAATGCTTATGGCTTCGTTTTTTGAGTGGACCATTTACCCTTTCTTTGAGGTTGCTTTGGGTGGACTGCAATCACAACGTCGCTTAGCTCCTGAGTGCATTAGCCATTCCTACAACCCCCCAAGCCCACCCGGCTCTTTATTTTCGCTTATGACTTGTGCATTTTGCTCTTCTTTCCACCTCAACTACCAACCGTACCCATGATCACAACTCTCCTTCCTTTCCTTCAACATGTGGAAAAATAATGTGCAGTACCGTGTATTTAGTGGACCCCCAAGAACATGAAATGTGTATTCCAGTGAAACCAGAAAATACTAAATCAAGCATCTAACGATGACACAAGAAGACCCCCTTTCTCAGGTTAATGGTACATATTGGCTGGAAGAGGAGTTTAAGGTCTTTCCACGGAGAGGATCAATTTAAGCTGCATATTTCTAGTGCACCTCTTGGCAGGCTGTAGAGCCCTCCTCTTTGTTTTACAGCCAAATAATGTTCTTCCCAAAAGGTGATCATGTAATACATACAAATGTATGCAAATCAAGTGCTCATTATAGAAGCGGGTAGACATGAAGCAAAGTGGCAAAGTTCCTTTAAGGGAGCATTTCAAGCTTAATTAGGCCTGGATTCATGGTGCAATATTCTCACTATAAATGCCAAATTTTAGTGTATAGAATTTGCTCAAAAATGCAAACAACTCTGTCGAGTAAGAAAAGTCTTCCTCTTTTTCCTCTATTTTTTAATGAAAATTTACCAGGGAGAGTAATAATATGTTTCTGTAAATTAACCAGGATAGAGAAATAAAATTAAGGGGAAGAAAAAAGATAAAAGAAGAACAGGAGGAATAAAAAAGATCCTCAAAAGGCGATTTCAGAGAGACTAATAGTAGGCCAGTGTAGCATGTGGGATATGTGAATCATATAAACTATCTTCACTTCTAGAAGGGTCTGATGCTTAATGCTAGGTCATATACTACCTTATTTTACCACACTTTGACTGGCACGTTTTTATTGTTCATGTTTAGCCAAATGCCAGGGTTGACCTAATAATGATGATGAGAAAGAGGGCAGAGTAGATGCTTTGGTTGGATTAATCACTAAGGACATCTCTAGGTCAACTTCAACTCTTCTATGCCAACATGTAGCCTTTACACACTGTCAACAGGATATTGATGGCATTTTTTTAGTTAAAATTCACAATCATTTTACATATGAAAACAAGCTTTTCCTACCTGTCTGTATTGCTATTAGTGACTGTACAAAGCTTTAGAGTACAGACAGAGATATGATTAGCATACATAACCACCAATCATTTTTCATATTGCTATATTGTAATGGCTTTCATGATGCAATAAGTCTGGAAGCTGTGTCACTGGTGTTTCATATACCAGCAGGGTCACCCATGGTGGATGGGTTTTAGGGGAGTCTCCAGGCTACGACACACTAGGAAGAAAGGCCTGGTAATCTATTGAGAGTACAGATCACACGGAATGTTGAGGTTGGGAGGAAGTGAACTAGACAGTGACTGCGACAAAATGAAGCTAGGAATGGCGATAGTAGTGAAGGGGGCACTGGACTGGGGGACTTTCCTTCCCATTCCGCATGAAACACCACGAGGAGAGCCAACTGGACAACAGCTAGCAACAACAGTATTAGAATAAATTAACTTTTATAAGTGTGGCTTAATCTTCTTTGAAGACGTTATGATGTACTTGTACATGTCTACATTTTATTTATTTATTTTTTTAATGGTCCACGCAGTCAAATGCTTTGGCCTAGTCAATAACACACAGTACAGATTTCTGGCATTCTCTGCTTTGAATCAAGATCCAACTGACATGTGCAATGGTATTCCTTGTTCTACTTCCTTTTCTGCATCTGACCTGAGCGTCTGGCAGGTCTTGTCGATAAGTTACTGCAACCACTGCCAAATGATCTTCAACCAAATGTCGCTTGCGTGGAATATCAATATTGTTCTATGATTTGAGCATTCTATTGTGCTAACTTTCTTTGTAATGGGCACACAGATCGATCACAAATATAGAGCTCTTCCAGTCAGTTGCCTAAGAACCTCTCTTCCAAATTTCCTGCCATAGACAAGTGATTGCTTCCAGTGCTTCCTCAGCTTGTTGATACAAAAAGCCTTTATTTATCAATAGTGCAAATTATATTTCAAACTGTATTTATTTCACCTAACTTCAAAGAAGATAAGAGCCATAATTTAACCTGTTTTAAACTGACCCATACAAATCTCTTGGATTGTAAATATTCTGTGGAGGTAAAGTTAATAATTAAAGACATAAACAATTAAAAGGATCAGGTTCACATGTCTCTTTTCTTTTGTACTTTATTTTGTTTTGCTTTGAGTCTTTCTATATTCTAGACCAGAGTACATATCAACTAGATGACCAACTAAACATATTTGAATTATTCTTCCCAGTTAAAGTTGAGAAGTAGAATTATTATTCTTACACTACTTCTAAGAGAAAATGTTTGAAGTCTTAGGACTCTTATTAAGCATTTTTAGTTATTTTTACAGTAAATACAAGTAAATATCTTAAAGGTTGCCCACGGAACTATTATTTTTGATTTATTGACAATTAGAATGAAGTGTGAGACTTAAATAGTCCCACACTCATCATACACAGCCAAGTCTTATTAAAATACAAAAAACAATAAGCTGCTTAAAGTAGGAATTTACGTATAAATGCAATACTATCAGATTTTAAAATAGGCAATTGTGATTCCAGTGTTGCAGTGTAGCTGGAGAGTCAGTTTTCCACTAATAATAGCTATTACAGTAGTAATTCTTAAAAAATAGATAAAATAACTCTCATTTTAATGCTTTATGAAGCTTATGTATAAAGTATTTATAATGTGTGTATATGCACATGGTGAGTCTCCAAAATTGTAATAATCTCTGTGTATATGTGTATGTATAATATTGAGATGCAGGGTAGAGTCTGTATATTTACTTTCTATAAAATTTGTGAATTTAACCAGTATCTCAAAGCATACAGATAACCAATTTTGGAATTTTTTAGAAATGCCTTTCAACTTAGTCTGAAAGACAAAAATAATCTCCATTTATATTAAAAAAAATTAATCTGATCCAGAAAAATAATAATACACGGTCAAATTAATTATCTACAATTGAGCACTCTCATGTAACTTAAATTTTATATTTTCTTTTATATGTATATACAGTATCTTCAAATAATTATTAAAATATAATGAAGAGAGTGATGTTATTATTAAATAATTAAGTAACCTCTTATATACTGCTCACCAGATGGTCTAGAGTTTAAATTCACCAATAGCTCCATGGGAGGAGTGTGAAACTGCCTGCTTTGGAAAAGAGTCACAGCCAAAGAAATCACATGTAGAATTATTCTGAGTGGGATTCTAACTTAAAGGAGGTGAGTTAGTGGGTTGGGTATCTTATAAGTATCACTTAAATTGACTTCAAACATAAAATTATTATATTTCAATTTATGTTTTTACTCAAATAATCAGCATCACTGAGACCTGCTGTTATAATTAGGTTAGTGTCACCTTGGCGGGGTCAGAATCTTCAGTACTTTAGACCTAACATAAAGTTAACTATGTAACTGCGTAACAAGGAAACCCCTTACTTTAGTCACAGCCTGATGTCTTCTTAAGGGTGTGATGTACTTCATAGCTATAAATAGATGCTGTGGAAAACTTGCTTTCTCTTTTCTTCCTCTTGATGGCCTGGAGCCTGCTTATGATGTCTAGAGATCTGGGCTAGCAGACCCCAGGTGGTGTGCCAACCCTGGGAGCTGCTGGTGGCTTGCCTTGAATCCATTGGATTCTGTCTCCAACAGCCTGTGGTCTCCCTGCCTTCTGCTACATCTGCCTGTAGTCCTGGCAGCTGTATGAGTTGGGGAAACTCTCCTCTAGCATGCAACCCACAGACATGACCTGAACTGGGCTTGCCCATTTTGTGGCTCAGAATTGGTAAAAAATATATTTCCTGATATAAAATCCTTTCTTACACACAAGTGTCATTGGTTTTATTTCCTTAGGAAATCCCACCTAAAACTACTGGATATTTATAAGAATATTTTCCCTTCTAAAAGTAATTGAAAGATGGTCATTAAATAAGGAAAACTGAAGAAACATGGTACTGGTGAATAATATTGAAATTACCATGGAGTGTCAAAAGGACCAATAAATCTGTTTAGAAGTATAGCTGGAATGCTTCTAAATGGCAAAGATGGTGAGACTTCATCTCACATACTTTGGACAAGGTCTCAGGGGAGACCAGTCCCTGGAATGGTCCATTATGCTTGGTAAGGTAGAGAGCAGTGAAAAAACTCAGGAAGAAACTCAAGGTGGATGGACACAGTGGCTACAACTATGGTCTCAAAAACAGGAACAACTGTGAGGAGGGTGCAGGACTGGGCAGGGTTTCCTTCTGTCATGCATAGTGTTGCCACGGGTCAGAACCAACTCTCTTCCACCTAACAACAACAGCAAAGTCAATAATTGACAGCATGTAAGTAGGCAATGCATCAACTAGTCAAAGATGATGTCTGCACTGGTGTGGAGGTGGGTGGTGATATCTGACCTCTTCTGACTTCTCAATTATAGCCACCAGTGAGGGGTCAGGCCTTCACTGTACACCCTTCTTTACCTATTCTGACAGCAATTGCTCCTCCCACATCTATACTGGGCTTGAACATTCATTGCAATGGGCACACAAAACTCGCAGACAGTCATCACAATTTAAGGGGCTTACTCACAGAGTTGGTAGGCACCACAGGTCTGGATGGGTAAACCGTATTGATAGAGTCATTGGGCCTAATTAACACCTGCCCTCAGCCAGTAGCCAAGTCTCTCTCTCTCTGGTCCTCAGACCCCTAGCCATGTCATCCTTTGTCTCTGCCTCCATGGAGTATGAACCCTGCTTGTTGCTTTACCTCACAGTCAGTTGAACAGTCTTAGCGCCACTTCTCATTTCTGTCTAATGGTTTCTTTGCCTGGCTCCTTTTGCTCTCTCTGAGTCTCTCTGCCATACCTTCTGATGCCTCTGGTCTCCTCTTCACTCTCTTCCTATGAAGATCTCAAATGTCTTTTACCAGTGACCCTTGATGTTTTATCTATGTATGAGATGCATCTTATACACAGAGGAATGGCTTTCATGGATGTATGATGCTGTCTTTTATCAAACCATATCCCCAAAGAAACAAATGTTGTGAGTTGTTGATATCCACTATTAAGGTCAATTCTTAATCTCAAATCCTGTCCATTAGGAGCCCAGTCATGGTGAGCACACAGTCACGCCGAGCACAAACATGGTGAGCACACAGTCATGGTGAGCACAGTCATGGCGAGCATAGTCATGGTGAGCACAAACATGGTGAGCACACAGTCATGGCGAGCACAAACATGGTGAGCACACAGTCATGGTGAGCACAGTCATGGCGAGCATAGTCATGGTGAGCACATAGTGAGCATAGTCATGGTGAGCACAGTCATGGTGAGCACAGTCATGGTGAGCACAGTCACGGTAAGCCCAGTCCTGGAGAGCACATTCCTGGTGAGCATAGTAATGGTGTGCACAGTCATGGTGAGCACATGGTGAGCATAGCCATGGTGAGCATAGCCATGGTGAGCACAGTCATGGTGAGCACAGTCATGGTGAGCACAGATGCTGAGCACATGGTGAGCACAGTCATAGTGAGCACAGTCATGGTGAGCACAGTCATGGTGAGCACAGTCATGGTGAGCACACAGTCATGGTGAGCACACAGTCATGGTGAGCACAGTCTTGGTGAGCACAGTCATGGTGAGCACACAGTCATGGTGAGCACAGTCATGGTGAGCACACAGTCATGGTGAGCATAGCCATGGTGAGCACAGTCCTGGTGAGCACAGTCATGGTGAGCACAGTCCTGGTGAGCACAGTCAGGTGAGCACACAGTCATGGTGAGCACAGTCATGGTGAGCACACAGTCATGGTGAGCACAGTCATGGTGAGCCCAGTCATGGTGAGCACAGTCATGGTGAGCACAGTCCTGGTGAGCACAGTCATGGTGAGCACACAGTCATGGTGAGCATAGCCATGGTGAGCACACAGTCATGGTGAGCATAGCCATGGTGAGCACAGTCCTGGTGAGCACAGTCATGGTGAGCACAGTCCTGGTGAGCACAGTCATGGTGAGCACAGTCATGGTGAGCACAGTCATGGTGAGCACAGTCATGGTGAGCACACAGTCATGGTGAGCATAGCCATGGTGAGCACAGTCCTGGTGAGCACAGTCATGGTGAGCACAGTCCTGGTGAGCACAGTCATGGTGAGCACAGTCCTGGTGAGCACAGTCATGGTGAGCACAGTCCTGGTGAGCACATGGTGAGCACAGTCATGGTGAGCACAGTCATGGTGAGCACAGTCATGGTGAGCACAGATGCTGAGCACATGGTGAGCACAGTCATAGTGAGCACAGTCATGGTGAGCACAGTCATGGTGAGCACAGTCATGGTGAGCACACAGTCATGGTGAGCACACAGTCATGGTGAGCACAGTCATGGTGAGCACACAGTCATGGTGAGCACAGTCATGGTGAGCACACAGTCATGGTGAGCATAGCCATGGTGAGCACAGTCCTGGTGAGCACAGTCATGGTGAGCACAGTCCTGGTGAGCACAGTCATGGTGAGCACACAGTCATGGTGAGCACAGTCATGGTGAGCACACAGTCATGGTGAGCACAGTCATGGTGAGCCCAGTCATGGTGAGCACAGTCATGGTGAGCACAGTCCTGGTGAGCCCAGTCATGGTGAGCACACAGTCATGGTGAGCACAGTTATGGTGAGCACACAGTCATGGTGAGCACACAGTCATGGTGAGCATAGCCATGGTGAGCACAGTCCTGGTGAGCACAGTCATGGTGAGCACAGTCCTGGTGAGCACAGTCATGGTGAGCACAGTCATGGTGAGCACAGTCATGGTGAGCACAGTCATGGTGAGCACACAGTCATGGTGAGCATAGCCATGGTGAGCACAGTCCTGGTGAGCACAGTCCTGGTGAGCACAGTCCTGGTGAGCACAGTCATGGTGAGCACAGTCCTGGTGAGCACAGTCCTGGTGAGCACAGTCCTGGTGAGCACATGGTGAGCACAGTCATGGTGAGCACAGTCCTGGTGAGCACAGTCATGGTGAGCACAGTCATGGTGAGCACACGGTGAACACACGGTGAACACACAGTCATGGTGAGCACAGTCATGGTGAGCACACAGTCATGCTGAGTACAGTCATGGTGAGCACATGGTGAGCACACAGACATGGTGAGTATATGTTTGGCTGTCATTTGAAAGAACAGATGTTGGAAACCACCAGCTGCTCTGGGGGAGACAGATGGGGCTTTCTACTCGTGGAACAGTTTCAGAAACTCTCCACTGTCTTGTAGGGTGACTATGAATCACCATTGATTCGATGACAGTGAGTTGTTTGCTTTGCTGGAATCCTGTCCATGAGGATAGCAGAGAACTCTCTTCAGGCATACAGTCCAGAATTGTAATATAGGATAAAGAAGGGGTATGGCTAGAAGGGCCATATTAATTGACTATATCTCCATGTCTTTATTTCCAAAAATCTCTAATAATTAAGCACTTTTTTTAATGCTTGCTAACATACCTGACACAGTCAACATTGTCATATGTATCTCTCAGTACATAACGATATGATGATTTTAATTATACTACAGCAAATTTTAAAAGTATTGCCACAAAATCATAGAAACTATTATTTTAAAAAGTATCAAAATGGGACATGTTTTTCTGGATTTATGTACCCTGTAGGTCTATGCATTTCTTAATAAGACCCTGTGATTAGTTATGCTCTTAAAGAAAACCTATCCAGATTGATCAAAACTCAATCTCTACAATTTTCTTAGTTGACCTTCCTGCCTGAGCTTGACCAGTGCAGCAGGTCCCTTCAAATGCCACAGTTATGATTACACTCTTTCTAAATGGACCCTAATGTGACTGAGACAAGTGTTATTACTGAATTTGCCTGGAGTTTTGTGTGAAAAATTCATTCACGGAGTAACTGAAAACATAGTCGCACTACTTTAATGCCACAGGTCATGTTAGTATCAGAAACATCTCAGTAATCTGAGTTTTTAGGCATAAAATATATGAATATATACTTTATGCATATATATATACAGTTAAATATATTGTACTTATCTAACAAAGTAAAAATAGATGTTAGCTATTTTTTCCTGGATGGTTTATGTTATGATGTTCTTATAAGTTTCATGAACTAACATGAGATCAAAAATTTTAAGAATTCTTAATGTCTATGGGGAACACGCAGTATGTGTCCCATTTGTTTTATTTTAGAAATGAAAACCCATTTTCCCAACAAAATATCTCATTTTCTGTACAAAGGTTTGTATTTTTGTAATTTACTTAAATATTAACATAGAAATGGTAAGGCTAAACAATACTTTTGATAGTTCTAAAGTGTGGTGGGAATCATGATTTCTTAAGACTAAAATTAGTTATGTCAGTAACAGTATAGTATAATTTCCCACAGGATTCCCACATCAGAATTGGTTTTATTATACCCTAAAACAATTTTGCTACATTCATTTTAAATATAAAGTAACATTGAAGGCAATGAAATCACATAGGAGCGCACAGAATGACTAACATGAATAGTAACATGAAGAGTTTAAGACTGTGGTTCTCAAGCAGTTTTGCTAGCAAAGCATTGCCTGCTAATTTATTTTTCTAGAAAATTGAGGACTCATTCTTTATGGGTTTGCAGTTTGCATTAAAATATTCTAATAACTTGGAATGCAATCACTTCCATAGAGCAAATTTTATGTAGAACATAAGATGGAATTGCTAATGTTTTCCTGATTGGTATATAGTTTCTCCATCAGCAGTTTTTGTTCACATTTTCTTGTTTTTAAAGAAATTTAATAATTTTTAAATACAACTTTCTTTAAATACAGAAAGTCTGGTTTTATGTGAGGGTTAATAGGACACACAGATGTATAAAACTGAAAAATCATGAATGTTCCCTCTGGAACCCCAAAACTCTGCCAGTTATTGTCCAATATTTTTAATACCTAATAGTATTTTTATCTAGAAAAGGAAAAGCTTCATGCTATTAAAATATGGTATGATAAAAAGGACGGAAATAAAGATATTGGAAAAGGGAAAGGTCCCTCATTCTTGCTGCTGTTTGTGCCACAAAGTATCTTCCAACTCAGTCACTCTGCACAACACAATGAACTACCACCCCAGCTTGCACTGGACTTGCAAGCTGTGTGTGTGCTGTGCCACAGGGGTAGCCACTGGGTCAACCCATATCCTGATGAGTCCACCTCGTATTAAATAACCCTCTAGTTTATCAACCTTGGTGCTCTTTTCTAGGAACAAGTCCTTCCTGATTAGGCAATGTTCATAGAAGCAGCAGTCAAGAGATCAACAACACAGTGCCCAGGGTGAATCTGATGCACAAACCTTTTCACACTGTTGAAAAGTAAGACGGTCACTTTGAGGACTATCCACCGTGCTATTTTTAATCACCTCATATGCACGTGGAAAGTTAGACATTGAATAAGGACTATGGATTATGCTGCTTGTGGAGAATATTGAAGTACAACGGAATGCAAGAAGAACAAATACCTCTCTTGGAAGAAGCACAGCCATAATACTCTTTAGAAGCAAAGCTATTGAAATTTTATCGCATGTAATTTAAATGTGTTCTCAGAAGAGACCAGTTCTGACAGAGACACAGGATGGGATTCGGGTTGTAGACGATCCTGTCGCCACACGGAGGCACAGGTTGGCACTGAACCACATCTTGCCGGGGCGCCCCACTTCCCGTAGGATCTGCAGCAGCCTGGTGTGGGACTGGGTCAGTCTGCCCAGGTGCAGGGTGCCCAGGCCCTCATAGAAGCTCACTAGTGGGGCAGGGTACAGCATGTGGCTCAGGCAGGGCAGTTTTTTTTTTGTTGTTTACTTTTGTTTTGGGTGTCACCAGTTCTATTGATTGATCAAGGCCTGGTTGAGCTGGAAGGAGGAAGGACTGTGTGCTCCCACTGAAGCCACTGAAAGCTTGAGCGAGTAGCTTCTGCTCTCTCCCGTTCCCTTGACTCTCCCTGAGCACTGAGCTACCCTCTGGGAGGGGGCCTACAGCTGTTCTGAACCTATCACCCAAGAGGAGGCTAGCCATCAGAGAGGCCATGAGGGTCAGCACAAGCGGGCCAAAGTGCAGCAGTATTAGAAGAGACCGAAGTCCTTTATGGCAAAAGAGGAGACCACCCACTGTGGGAGGGGAGTGGGGAATAAACAGAAGGTCCCAGGGCAGCAGACTAGGGAATCGCTGCCCCCTCCCCCCATCTGCCTCAGCCACCGAGGAAGAGCCATTTATAGGCTTTTTGGTCTGCTCCAAGAAGATGAGGGAAGGAAGGTGTGGGGGCCCAGGCAGGCATAGGAAGCTGTGACGCCCTTGCACAGGCTGAAGAAAATCCTCGGACCAGATAACTTCATCAGCACTTTCAGCCCATCCTTGTAATCTGAGACCAGTTTGTGAATATGTAGCGTGTGGTAGTTACATAATCCCATGTCAGTTTGAGGGTATTAAGAGTGAAGGGGTAGAGTCAGCCTGTTAATCATGTCACAGCCTTAGGAGGCTTCCTCATGAGCATGACCTTCTCATGAGTATCCTGGGAACTTTCTTGCTCTCTCTTTACCTTGGTCTTCCTCATGACAAACCACAGTCTTGCTGAGACCTGGAAGAGCCTTCTTTCTCTCTCTCTCTCTCTCTCTCTCTCTCTCTCTCTCTCTCTCTCTCTCTCTCTCTCTCTCTGCTTTGCCTTCTTATTGAGGAGCCCCATTCAGAGAACTGGAGGAGCCATCATGTGGAGACCATTGCCAACTGTGAGATGCTTCTTCCACTGCCACTGGATCCATAAGACTTTTCATCCACCGATCTGTGATCTTTATGTATTCACCATTATTGCATGTGATGTGTGAGTCTGAAGAGAAATTCATGGACTAATATCAGTCATATGAACTTGATCTGGATTGGGCTGAGATATTTTTTCAATATACAATTACTCTTCTATGTAAAGCTCTCTCTTACACATATATCAATGTCCATGGATTGGTTTCTCTAGTTAATCTGGTCTAACACAGAGGAGCAGTTTAAAACAGAAGACATCAGCAAGATGGATTGCCACGGTAGCTATAATGATGGGCTCAAAATAGCAAGTGTGAGGGTGCAGCAGGACTGGGGAGTGTTTGTTGTACACAGAGTTGCAATGAAGCGGTGCTGACTGGATGACACCTAACAATGCTAGTATCTCCCGATAACCTTCGAAGTGCATAGACTAAGTTGAAAGAGCAATCCAGCTGTATTTCTTCCAAGGGCGATTGTTAACTTCTATCAAAGTCCATATTATGTTCAGTATCTTTGTCAGCACTGAGATGTAGTCCATTAATAGGGCCCATCTAGCCATGATTTTTGTATGCAATGAATTATAATTCTTGACTCGATTCCTGTGGCCATAACCCCATTTTTGAGATTTCTTTTTTTTTTTTTAAATTATTTTTTATTTTTTAACAAATTATTGGGGCTGATACAATTCTTTTCACAGTTCATACATATACATACATCAATTGTATAAAGCACATCTGTACAGTCTTTGCCCTAATCATTTTTTTCTCCTCTTTTCTTCTTTTACATTTTATTAGGGACTCCAACAACTCTTACCACAATCCATACATATACATACATCAATTGTATAAAGCACACCCATACATTCCCTGTCCCAATCATTCTCTATCCTAATAGCATGGGTGAGATTAAGGCCTGACTTTAGTTGAGGGCACGAATCACATCTTTTGTTTCTTTGCAAACAACACAAGTAAATATCATTCTGGTAGTGTATGCTTTAGCTGAGATCCATCTAACGTCAGTACTGACACCCCTCCGCCCATGTCCTCCCTTTAATCTAGTTGAAATAGTTTTTGCTGAAATTTGCAACTGTTTGGGGGAACATCATTGGTAAAATGTGGCTCTCATATAATGCTAATTACATTGGTCAACCATTGCCTCATATTGTTGGGTCACTTTTCATTGGGATATGAATTAATAAGAGTACCTTCCAGCATGTTGCCAAGGTAGCTGTTTCTCAAATTTCTTGGCATTGATTTTTAAGTACTCTCAACATCTTTGGTATGCAATCAATTCCAGAAGCCTTGCTTTTCACAAATGCTTGTTGGGAAGCTTGGACTTCTTCCTTCAATACAATCAGTTTTTGACCACATGCTAGCTACCCTTGAAATGACTGAGCGTCATTCAGTTATTTTGGTACAAAGAATCTATGCTCCTTTCATTTTCTTTTGATGGTTCTTTCATCTTTCAATAGTTTGTCCATAGAGTTCTTCAATATTGCAGCTAGAGGCTTCAATATTTTTTAAAGTACTTTCACCGTGATAAATATCAAGTGTGGTCTTCCCTTTGGGCGTTCTAACTCCAGCTCTTCAAATTAAATTATAATATTTACTATGTCTTCTCAAGTTGTCTTTTAAACTTTTCTATCCAGCTCTTACTTTATAGTTTCTTCCATTTTCATTAACTTCTCCTCATTTAAGATTTCAGAATATGTAATAATGGCCACTTTGGACTTTGTTTCATCCCTACTTCCCCAACTTATATTTTTAAGACCATTTAGTTTCTTCATGTATGAAGTTCTAATGTAATTCCACAATTCACCTTGTCTTTAGTAATTAGTGTTTTCACTCTGTCAAACATATTCCTGAGATTACACAAACAAAAACAGAAAAATTAACTCTCTGCGATTGAGTCAATGCTAACTCACAGACATGCCTGGCTGTCTTCCAAAACCACAACTGCTGACATATTTGGACTTTCAATGATATATTTTAATTTCCTTAATTTTCTGTCTAAGCAGTTTATATTTGTGGTATAGATGGCTCGTGACTTTTTTCTAATGACTTCGACTTATATATTTGTTTTAGGTTTCATATAGAAATGAAAATTATGTAGACATTTAGAATTCTAAAATGTGATTAATTAAGGAAAAGTTTCACAGAGAAGCTAATTATCTGGCATTAGTGGTTACTTAAACTAAGCTGCAAATTAGTGGGTGAACTCAGAAGCCCAGAGTGGTTAATTGGCATCTTTATTGCAATCATGTAAATAAACAAGCAAAAGATAATAATACCATTCTTGTTTTGCTCATAAGTAATCTTTGGACATTTTTTTATGCTAAAGAGTGAACGGTCAGAAAAATATAAAATTTGGTAATAATCAAAATAAATAACTAGGATTTTTTCTGTGCAGAACTAAATTACAGTTATTGTCTAAAAATTTATAACTCTGCTTGAATAAAAGTTAAAATGTACATTTAGAGATACAAATATGTTCTGCCCAATAAGGTAAATTATGGAAAAATCACATTGGAAACCAATGTTTTTATGGTTTCAAATCAGCACTTCAAGTTTAGAATAGTTTGTTGCTTAATCTTATTTCATTTAAATAAAATTGCACCCAATTTATAAATTATATTTTCAATAAATCATCATTAGGATGTTAGTTTCATAAAACATTATGATCATGTGAAACTTTAATTATCTTCTTAAATTGTTGGCTGCAGTAAAAAATATGTCTAAGAATGAGAATATTTCAGAGATAAATACAAGTACAGATAGTTAATTTTCTTTACTAGATTCCAGTTTTCTCCAAATTAAAAAATATATTTTAAATTATGATTTACTTTACTTTTAAATTCTGATCTCAGAAAAGCCAAGAAATTTCCTCATTAGACAAGTATACTATAATTAAGTTTATAATAGCATGCAATCTGCTTAATTTCTTTTATGAACTGCAAAGGCTATAAAGCTTTGATAAATACTGGATCCTGTTATAAGGGTTCTTTTGTTTTCTCTAGGATTTTGCATAATTTATTAATAGTGTTTAATGTGTCCTTAAAAGAAAATGCTCCCATGTTTACCATTATATGTCAGTTATAATGATGACGGCATAAAACTCGGTTTGAAAAGAACATTAGGGAATATAGTGTCGTGTGATATGAATATGGATGAGTTTTTAACAACTTCTCAATTTCTTTACTTTTTAATACAATTATGTACCACTTACACTAAAAAATATAACGAACAAAATTACATTTTTGTAATATTTTGATGCCCTGAAATTCAGACAGATTTTATAAGATTTATTTAGAGAACATCAACAAAAGCTTAGTATCTTTTTTGGAAGGATCAAAGATTACTAGGCCATTATGTTGCCCTAAAATCCTTGCAACTAGTTGAATTCTTGAATGTCTATAAATAAAGCACCTGAATTATTTGATTATGGGCAGTTATTAAAAGTTTCTCAGTACAGAAATATTAATAGGATCTACTATTGATCTGGAAGTTTATATAAAATGCTTAATGACCATTTGAAAATCATAGCTCAATTGTATTACAAATAAACTATGTTCTAAGAATACAATTATCATCACAGATTATTATTTCAAAGTGGCAGAGCAAAGGAGCATAGTGCATGTTATAGTCATCTATTAACTTAAATATAATAAAGATGAATTTTAAGAAAGTTAATCAAGAAGATAGAATGATATGTGTTCTCTCTTAATGCATCAAGGAACCTTTGGGTCATCATAAATGAAATTGAATGCTTGAAGATAAATATCCTAGTAACCATAAGCCGAAAAATGCCATGAATAGTCCATTTTGAATTTGACAGTGACTGTTATTACTATACGAGCTATTATCTATAGTCTTTAATAAGGAACCCTGCTGATGAATTGGTTAAACACTGCCTATGAACTAAAAGGACAGAATGATCCTTAGATCGAAGATAACAAGCCTTCATTTCATTAACTTTGGACACGTTTTCAACAGGGACCAACCATTGGAGGAGATCACTCTTGGGAAGAAGCTCAAAGAAAAGCAGGAAGAACTTCATTAGATGAGCTGATGCAGAAGCTCAATTATAGCAAATACAGCAGCCATTGTGGGAATGGTGCCGTACTCTGCCACTTGCTGTATGCTGGGTATTGAATCATCATGAGCAGAGCCAACTCAACACCATCTGAAACATCAACACCAAAAGAACCGCTCATCAATGATAAATTACCAAAGTAATTTACATCAATATAATATCAATGGCAGAAAATTGTTGGAAAAGACAATTGTATTGAGATAAAATTATACATTCTAAATACAAATTTTGTTTTATTCAGAAATATAAAATGAAAACAAAATAATAAATTGGACACTAAATCTACTCTAGGGAGATATCATAAAAATGTTTATGAAAAATTTCTTACATAAAGAAGCTATAGCTATTGTTTTGCAGTACATATCATGGTTGAATATTTACTTTAGAAAGGAAGAAACTGACAGCAGAAAGGGTTTTGGCCATGCATCCTTTGTCACACTGCTAGTGAAATTCTAAGCTAGGATTTAAAAAAATCAACAAGACTTCACTATCCACAGTCAAAACCACTGCATTCTATAGGTATTGATATATAAAATGTGTATCTCTAAAATATAAATAACTTAGTATGTAAAAATTTTAATTCATTTTCATGTTAATGAGTGTCAGAAACAATTATTGCATGTAGCATATGAATACAGATATGTGCCATCATTTCTAAGCATGCTGATAAAGCATTTACCATTTATTTACTGATTTAAAATTTTGTTTTGATTTTATTTAAATTTGACAATAAATGATAGAAGAGAAAACATAAATAAACATCCTGTGGTGGAGTAAAATTTCTTAATATATTGCTTCTATTAATTTCTCTGTAGCTCCCATCAATTAACTGGGTGGGAATATTCCAATTTGTTGTGATTGATCAGTTTTAATTATCTTTGCCTTAACTAGATGGATAAGTAGTCATGGAAGAAGAGAGAGAATCCAAGGATCTTTGGAAATAAAGCACATTCAAGTTCTTTTGCTGAAGCTGCAGAGATTGAAACTAGAGGCACCAGAAACTATGACATAGAGACAATGACAGAGAAAAAAATCCTTCCAGAGACTGAGGCAAGAAGACCATGGGACAGTCAGCACAGAGAAGGAAGGCTGATCCTCTTTGGTAGAGCATTGGGCTTGCTTCCAGGCCTGTGGAGCAGAGCCCATAGGGCTCGGAGGCTGAAAGGATGAGCACTGGAGAGAGACTTTGCTGCTGGCTGAGTAGGGTGCTGTTGCCACCCACGGGTTATATCCTTACTGTTCACTGATCCTGGCCGTGGTAGCCTACTGAATTCCCTCATAAATCCTCTGAATTGAAAGGTTTGTATGTGTGTTTTGTGTGGCCATTGCAATCAATTATCCAACCAAGCTTAGATGTAGAGTGCTTTGGGGGAATGGTTGTTGTCAGAAAAGGTAGGAGGCACCCTGACTGCAGGATAGCAAAGACGAAGCATGCAGCTTTCTCTCGTTCTGTAATGTCTCCTCCCGCCCACTATCATGACCCCAAATCTACACGACAAATCCAGCAGTACCAGAGCATGTACATGGCTACAGATAAGAGCGGGGCATCCAGGACAGATAAACTCCTCAGGACCAATAATAAGAGCAGTAATTGCAGGAGGGGAAAGGAAAGGTGGGGCTAGAAAGGGGGAACTGATCACAATCATCTACATTTAACCCCCTCCCAGGGATGGACAACAAAAATGTGGGTGAAGGGACACATCAGTCAGTGTAAGACATAAAAAAAAATAATTTATAAATTAAAAAAAAAAGAAATATAGGAGACATGTCAGAGTTCTGTCTCATGTTAGTAGGGAAACCAGAGAAGGTCAGATATGGCCACCCTCTACTGTTTGATTGTACGCCGTCAATATATAAATGCAGTAAATAATACAAATATATCTTCCTCAAGGAAGGAAATATGTTTCTTATAAAGAAATTTGCCAAAGAGTGAACATGCTTAGTTGTTTTAAAAAACTGGAATTTTTGTTAACAATATATCTGAACAAATCTTGCCACTTCTACTTTCCTTTAATATATTGATTTATATGGAGAAAGCTCTTGTACTGACTGTATCTCCTTTCATAGAAATATAAAATACAAAAATAATAGAAAAAGAGTACAGACAGGAGAGGAGTGAAAACATAGCTGCCATTCAGAATCACCTATTGAATATAGCCAAATTCATCCAACATCCTATTAGATGTGAGAACTGAATTCTGGATGATTCAAGATTATTTTGAATATTTTAATTTTTTTGAAAACAAAACCTCACAAAACTCCTTCCCACTCCTGAGAAGCTGGAACTCAATAGAGAAGTGTATCTCTGCGGATCCCCCTCCCCCAGTTCGGTGACCTGCGAGTGACAGAACTCGCTTCCTCCTGACCATGCCCTGCTTAAGAGCCCTATCTCACCTCCTGTCTCTATTCCTCCTGCCTATTTACCCCGGAGACCCCTGGAAGATAGTGTTACTTGGTGCAGAATTCCCATAGCTGTCCATAGGTCTGCTGAACTTGAATAAACACATAGAAAAAGAAGAAATAGACAAGGTAATTCCCAATCCCCCCACCCCCGAAAAATCCCATGACAAGATAGCTTTACAGGAGAATTCTACTAAGTGTTCAGTGAGGAGCGGCCACCGCTTCTACAGAAACTACAGTAGAGTAGAGGAAGGGCCAACACATGCACACACTCATTCCTTGAAACCAGCATAACCCTGTTCCCAAAGCCAAAGACCCCTTAATGATAGAAAACTACAGACTAATTCCCCTCGTGAGCATAGATGAAAAAATTCTCCACAAAATCCTTACCAATAGAATCCAACAACATATTTAAAAAATAATACTCAATAACCAAGAGGGATTCACAACAGGGATGCAAGGATAGTTCAATAATCAAAAAGCAATAAATTTAATACATCACATAAATAAATACGATGAAGAATAAGAACCACATAATCATGTTAATTGATGTAGCGAAAAGAGTTGATAATATCCAACACCCATTACTAATAAAAACAATAAGATAGAAATAGAAGGGAAATTCCTCAACACAATAAAGGATACATATGGAAAACCAATAGCAAACATCACATTCAATGGGGAGGAGCTGAAAACATTCCCACTGAAGACAGGAACCAGACAAGGATGTCCTTACCGCCACTCTTATTCAGCATTGTGCTCTGTGTCCTAGCCAGATCTGTAAAATAGCAAGAAAGAATTAAGGAGGTATAATTGAGCAAAGTCAAAGTGAAAGTCTTTCTATGTGCAGATGATATGATTTCAAGTATAGAGAACTCTGAGGTCTCAAAAAAAGATTTCTGGAAACAATTGAGGAATGTAGTAAAGTATCACGATACATGATCAATAAATAAAAATCAATTGGACTCCCATAGACTACTAAGGAGAAAGGCAAAAAGACACCAATAAAATAATACTATTCACAAAAGCGCACACAAGTTGAAATATCTAGGAATTAAACCTAACCAAAGGAAAAAAAGGCGTATACAAAGAAAACTACAAAATATTAATACAAGAAAACAAAAAATACCTGTACAAATGGGAGAAGATCCTTGTTTGTTGACAGAAAGACTCGATAGTGTGGAAATGTCTATTCTACCTAAAGCAACCTACAAATCCAACACAATCCTGATCCAAAACTCATCATTCTTTAAAAAAAATGGAAAAACTAATTACCAAATTCATAGGGAGAAGGAGAAAGGTAAGGATAGAACTTCTCAAATAATAAAAACAAAACAACAACAAAAAAAAACAAAGTGGATAGTCTTGCACTACCTGAACTCCAAACCTGCTACAGAGCCACAATTGTCAATCAGCTCAACATTGGTCTAATGATAGACACATAGCCGAGGGAAACAGACAGAACAACCTGAATTATGTCATCCACCTACAACAACTGACTTGACAAAGGACAAAGAAACATGAAAGGGAAAGGGGTGCCCTCGTCCACAAATGGTGCTGGGAAGTCCGGATATCCATCTACAGAAAAATGAAGTAGAAACTATCCCTCACCTCCAGGCCCCAAATGAACTCAAGGTGGATCAGAAACGTAAATCTAAAATCCAAAGCTATCAAGATCATCAACAAGAAAATTGGGACCCCTCTAAGGACCCTAATATAGGGCATACCTGGGCTACCATATATAACAAATAAAGCACACATAGTGGAAGACAAAATAGATGACTTGGGACCTATTAAAAATAAAACTCTTGTGTACATCAAAAGATTAAAGAAGAGCCTTAGATTGGGAAAAGAATATTTAGCAACAGTGTAGTGGACAAAGGATGAATTCCTAAAATCTACAGGATACTGCAACCCCCCCCCCCAAAAAAAATACCCCCTTAAAAGGTGGGCAAAGGACTTGAATAGACAATTCATAAAGGATAAAATCTGACTGGCTTACAAGACAATCTGAGTGAAGGACAAGTAATGTATGACTGTACGGCTAAGGGAATTGACACTAGGGTGGGAGCAGGCTCGGGCTGTTAGGCCATCCAGTCTGCTTGCCCAGTCGGCCAGGAAGCTTGGTAGAGAGCCTGAGAGGTACCCGTGAACCAGACACCATCCTCTTGACAGGTGTCTTGAAGGTCATATTGGTGGAATGGTCCTCACCTCAACTGGGATAAAATTTTCAAAAGGAAGAGGGAGAGGAGATTGTTTAGTGGCTGTCATACAAAGGTGTGACAAGGCCACCCTGGACCAGCAGACATTCCTACCAGAGTAATGAAGGATAATACTGGGGAAACCATATCACCAGGAGGAGGAAAACGAACATAGGTATCTTGGCAATGACAGGTACATTTCTATTCGTAGCAAAGGTGGAGGACCAACTTCATTGCAGGGGGAAAAATAAAAATACTTTTAAGGACTCTCAGTGGGGATTATGTTTGTAGTGTGCGCCTAATGAGTCACATTGATCTGAGTTTCTGCACACACCCTGGACACCCAGGCCTTGTGTGATAGAATATTGGGACACTGAATCCTGGGTCTTCAAGGCCCACAATATGCTCCAAAGGCCATACCAGGGGGATGCAATGTAGGATGTAGAAACCCTCGTAGGTGGCTCTACTTCAAGCACATCTGTAACCCAAGGACTTAAAATTGAAACTGTGTTGTGAGATGAAGCAGAAGATAGTTATACCAAGAACATTAAACTGTCAGTAGTCAGACTAATATTTATGTGCTTCTTCAGTGTCCTACTTTCTTTATTAAGATATATTTTATTCTGGAAGACCTGTGTCTGACTCAATCAGTGAATATTATTACAAGTTTTACCTGACCATCAACTCTCATTGTTTGTGTAAATAGTGAAATCAATAATTCATGTATTGCAATTTTTAGGGAGCAAGATTGTTTGATATCCCTTTCTCAGTAGTGTTCTAAATATATTACCTTGAAATAAATCAATGACAGTATAAAAAGCAGAAACTTATGGTCCAGGGAGATGATTTATAAGATTCTCTATCATAAAATAACTAAGGTGTCTCTTAGGTAAAGTAAAGGTAGATAGATAAAATACATAGATTAAAGAATGAATTTGGGCTGACACGCCTAGATCCAATCTCAGAACAATTATTTTTTTAGGACATGGCCCTACTCTGTATTTGCTCTCATGTAGGAAACCCAGAAGATATGGATGTGTTAGTAAAGTGTGGTGAAAAAAAAAATTAGATGGTTCCCGGCTATCGGATAGAACAGCATCTGGGGGTCTTAAAGGCATTTTCCCAAACAAGCAGCCATCTAAGTGAGACAACAACTATGCCCCCATGGAAGAACCACACCAAAATCTATGACTGCAGTATTGTAAATGTTATAATTCAAAACCCAAGGAAGGAATGGTATCAGAGCTTACATGATGAGGTTCTTGTTTGCAAAGGTTATGGATGAGAGTGGAAACCCACAATACACTCACAGGGAATAAGCCTCCAGTGACTTGCTTCTTTTCACAATTGAGGATTGTGATCATCTGATTGTCAGACAGAGAGTATTTCAGAGACAGCTATAGTAGATCAAAATGATGAATCTAACTCTAATGGTTAAAACCTTGTCATTTGATACACATTTGTTCATGTGTTTTTGTTGTTGTTGTTGTTGTTCCCCACCCCTCAAATTAGCCCTATCTCTGTTGTATTTTGTCAGTGTTTGTGGTGCTCTTGACCACCTGTTTAATAGGTTTCTATGTTTTTTGATATATGAATCCCACGATGGGTGAGACTATGGAGACAATCACTAGAATAAGGGCTGGGAGTACGTCAGGAGAGGTGGAGGAAGCGTTCTGGGGACCTAATATCATGTAGTACAAGAAGGAAGAAAATGTTTTGGAACAATTGTTTTGAAATGTTTTGAAACTGTAGTTATTTCACAACACTACTTGACATGATGGAATATTGAATGGTATGATGTTCTAAAAATTATTTGGAAAAAATTAATAAATAAAAAATCAATAGTATAGACAATACGCAAAAATAATTAAAAAGACAAAAATAGTTTGTTCTAATTTTGCTGCATAGTTTAAATATTTAAAATAAAATTTAAGTATCATATATGAAAATCGTTTCCTTCTCTTTTAAAAATCGTAGTGATATTTTGATGTAACTTATTTGAGAGAAGCTGGGAAAACCTACTCTGTACACCAGCTTGCTTTTGTAGTGGCTTCTGATTTGTCAGGCTACTGATTATAATGAAAAATAATGGAAAAACCTTAATTACTTATCTTAAAAGTTCAATTCAGAACCCTATTTAACCTGACAAGTTACATTGTATGTAGTACCCAATGTCCAAATAAGCAAAAGTAGTTTGTATGCCCCAAATCCACACTACTTTCTTATTAGAGTATAATATGCACTGTGAATATCAAATAATTTTCACAGCATGTTCCATGCTTCTAATTTTAAGAGATATCCTGTGCCACTATTTAGTGGTGCTTCTTTTCTGTTTGGAGTTTAAGGTATTCACTTATATTTCAATAAACATAAGGGGGAATTCTGTTTGTTTTTTATTCAAAAAATAAATGCCACTATATTATATATGACTTTTATATATTCCAACCTCTATAGAAGGATTTTCTTTACATAACCCAATCAAATCTAGAAGGGAAAGAATAACATTAGGAACAGGTGTGACCCATAAAGACTAGTTGTCACATATATTGTTCAAGAATAAATCGGCTTCATTTAAAAAGACATAAGGTGTAAGGAATTAAGTCAACCATACGCTTCCTGGATAAGAGTGGAGGTGGAGCTCAACCTACCAATTGTGCTACCGCCTGATGACACGTCTTTGGTGATTATATATATATATGCTTTTTGGTATAAAAGAGAGTGATCAAGAAGAGTCAAATTCTTGTTAACCTTTGGATCTGGCTCCATTGAATCTTTCATATGGTTCCCTGATTTCCTGTGGCATCTCCTGCCTACCCCGGGACCCTTCCTTTGATTTCCAATAGTGGGTTTATTTGACAGACTTCAAAAGTTCTCTGCACCCACCCCCAGCCTGTCCCTCCTGCTGCCTCTGCTTTGTCACCCTAACTTGAACCAGAGTAGACGTACCTATTTCTACAATTGTGCGAGCCATTTCTTGATTAAAATCTCCCTTTCTATACACAACACATACAAGTGTCAATGGTTTTCCTTCTCTAAAGAACCCAGCCTAAAACATGAGAGAACTTCAACAAGTTTGTGAAGAGGGAAAAAAATTATCCTTTTATTCCATTTTCCACACATTTTGTGACTGACTCATAAGTAATAAGGTGATGAATTTATCAAGAAGGATATCATACTTGAATGAAACCAGAACACTACTGAGATGTTTATTCGTGAGACATGGTCAGACGAGCAGGAAACCACCACAGTATTTTTAGCAGCAAATCTATGGGAACAGAGAAGGAAGAAACAGGGAGGAAATGATCAGCAAAGGGAAGAGAAGAATTACAATTTATAATTGTATAACACATTATTTAATACTCTGATTGTTAGGTTACATCAACTTGCCTTTGAATCGGAGTGACCTTCCTTATAACTGGACAAAACATTATCTGGTCTTGCCTTATCCTCACAATTGTTGCTAGGTTTGAGCCCATTGTTGCATCTGCTGTGCTAATTCATCTTCCGGAGGCCCTTTTGATTTCTCGCTGACGTTGTAGGGACTAATCCCTCCTAATTACTTGAGACAAACTCTTGAAACCCTGACTAGCATCTGTACCATTCCATCTTCCAAGATGCACTTACTCATCCTTAAAGCCGTCCATATTGTATTCAATATCCTTCCATAGCACTTTATTTAAAAGGCATTAACTTTTCTTCCATGTTACTTCTTCATTGTCCAGTTTTCTCATGCATATGAGAGAATTTTAAATATCATGGTTTGGTCAGGCACAGGTTAATTTTTCAAGGTGGCATCTTTGCTTTATAACACTGTGTGGTGAAGCTAAATTACTTACTTATGACTCGTATCAAATAGTTTTTTTTAACTCTAACAAATTATTGGCTAGAACCATGAAATTAGGGGTGATGAAACACTAATAGAAGGTATTGATCGGTTTTGCCATTATCTAGATGTAAGAGAGCCATTTCAGAAGCATAATCCAAGCAAAATGAATTTCATGAAAGTGTCAATATTTTCTCTATTAATTATGTTGTTACTAACTTACAGTCCAGTTCTAAGAATTTTAATTATAGTCTGTACAAATGTTAATTGTTTCACAAACTTGTCAAAAATTTGAAAATGTGTTATGAAAATAGGCATACCAAAAGAACATAAATGGAAAACCTATTTATTTCAATGACAGAAAGCCTAGGTTTTGGAAATTCTTACCCTGATTTTATCCTTGTTCCTTGAAAGTAATTTTCTGGTCAATTACACAGACCTTTAAATATTAATTCATATGTGACAATATAGCTCATGATAAATCAGTTTATCTCTCCATTAAGTATTAGGATGCAGTTTTTAAAAAATATGCATTACAAAAGGATACATAATATTTAAATACCCTATATAACAATGACTTAATTTAATTATACAATTATTAAGAGTGAGATCAAGGGAAATATTTGGATTTTTAATTTTAGTTTATTTATCAATCTATTAAATAACCACAAAATCAAATACTGATACATGAGGTATATGTTTTGCCCTGGCGAGCATAGCATTGGGTCTTTTCTACTATGATAAACGATGAGTGTCTTTCTTTCAGGTTTTTACTTTGCAAATCTGTACTTTGGCATAGTTTCTCTAGCTTTCAAACTTTTATTTAAACTGTTCTCAAATCAAAGAAATTCACTTCACTACTTTGTAACTGTGTATTTGATTATTTTGGCTTCTAGCTTGGAGAACAAATCCTTAATAAGTAATACAATTTGTCAGTACAAATGGCCTTTCTGCTCAGTACTAAATACTCTTGTCTTTTCTAGTTTGGTAAACTGCCCAACATTTTACAACTTCTCCACAAATTCTAATTAATGTGAATGTTATAGTCAAAATAAGTTAATCTCCAGATTTAAATTGCTACCACTTGAAGGTATTATTTAATGCATTTGATCAGTATGAAGCTAAACTAAACAATTGAAAGTCTTAGCAAAAGGCCTTAAAATATATTCATAGCATTATATTTTGATGGAAATGTCTTAGACAAATAAAGGAATACATTAATAATGAGAAAGTCAGATTTTTTAATAAAAACAATCTTAGTTTGGAAGAAAAAAACAACATACTAAACATTGGTTACATTTGCATTTATATTTACTCTAAACAAGTAAACAAACAAACACTGCTATCAAGTGGAGTCTTACACATAATGATCTTCTAGGACAAAGCAGAGCATTGCCTTTGGGTTCCCAAGACTTCAAATGGTCTCAAATATTAAGGTGATGGCTGAGGAGTTGGACCTGCTGACCTTGCAGTTAGCAGCTAGACATGCAACTTCACTAGACCACTAGGGCTTGTTATCAGGGATCCTCGTTATGTTTCAAAAGAATTAGCAAACTAGTTACCTCTGTGTCAACTAGACACCATGGCTAAGGGTGGAGTCAGACCTGTCAATCAGAACATACTGAGGCTGTCCCCTGGGATTTGTGACCTTCTCCTTCTCAGGAAGAGGAACCTCCCTACACCCTCACTTTCTTGCTTGTGTCCACCCTGAGCGCTGCGGGAGCCCTGCGTGTTTCCACTGACCTTGGACCCACACGAGTTACCACCCACAGGCCTATGATCTTCCTACATTCTGCATCATTGCACGTAGTTGCATGAGCCTGAAAAGAAGCTTATGGACTAGTATGGGACTTATGAACCTGAAGTAGACTGTACTGGGATATTGGCTTGATATATTATTACTTCTTGATGTGAAGCTCTTTCATATCTATATGTATCTATAGCGTCTGTATCTATATCTATATATCACTGTATTTTTTGGTCTAGTAAACCTGGCCTAAAACAGTAACTTTACCATAAATATAATCTTTCTCCTTCTTTGCCTCTTCATAATTATATTTCTTCATTATTATTGCTTAATTTGTAATTCCAAGCTAGTTATGTTCTTTTAACTGTGCTTTATTGTATCTCTATGTATTTCACATTCTGTGCGTGTTTACTTATCCTTTCATTGAAAAGATCTGCTGACGGAAAAGAGTTTTATTGTTGACTTTATGTATGTTTTGTGTGATCATGCTATGATAGAATGTATGTATGAAGACTGGCAATTCAATCACTGGAAAATAAACAAGAAAGTGTACACATAGATATAAGTAAGAATATTTCTACCCAGAATAGGCTAAGCAAACTTTAAAGTAATGTTAGATGTCTCTGCATGTCATTTCTTAATCTTGCTCCAAATGAGTACAGGAATTGTTTCCCACACATATTGGAAATTCTGATTCAAGTTGGACATGAATTAAAATTCAATACATTCTAATCAATCATCTTCAAAGAGAATAGTCTCCCCAAAAGGTTAATACTGTTATCTAAAAGGAAATAAAATTACTATATAACCTCATCAGGAAGACTATGACTTGTTCTACAAAAATTAATATAATCATGAGACTGTAATAATTAAAGTTTTGTGTCAACTTAGATGAGTCAGAACTTTCAGTAGTTGGACAGTTAAAACATAGTAACCCCCCATGATGAAATGTAGCATAATGGAGTCACATCCATAAGAGATCCTCTGTGAGCATCCAATCACTAAAAAGGAAATTTCCTCAGGATTGTGGTCTAAGTTGATACTGAAGAACAACTTGTTTGGTTTTTGCTGAGCCTGGATCTTGCATTTGGATTGTCATCCAACCTTTGATTTTTTGGTACACTTCATTCCTGTGACAGAGCATGTTAGGCTGGGTTGATAAGAAAAGCAAATCTAGAGATATTCATATAGGTGTACGAAGGAGCTTTGTATCAAGAGGCCATTATTTATCAAGAAAATATTCCAGCCTGTCTAGATTAGTCCATAAGTCTGATATTACTCCAGAAGTCAAATACTAGTTCCTAAATCTTTTTCATACTCACGCAGTTACATGCAATGATGCAAAAATGCAGGAAGATCACAGGCTAGTGAGTGCAAAGTCTTGTGGATCCAGTGGTGGTGGAAGCATCTCCAGGGCAGGTCTCAGTAAGTTTCCTTATTGGCTTGTCAACGGAAAGGTGAAACAGAGAGAGAGTTTGGCCTGCCTCCAGGGAGAAAAAGAGAAAGCTCCCAAAATCCTCATGAGAAGGCCATGCCCACAAGGTGTCATCATCAGGCTGTGACCTGATTGACACGCTAGGCTCCACCCTTACACTTATCTATCAAGTTGACATGAAATGGTTTAGCTACCACACAGAGTGATATTGCTAGAAAGAAATTCCAGGGTTTTATTGAAAGATTGACTGAATTACAATACCAACTAATTTTTCAACCTGGAATGATGTCAGATGTTACAGTGATGGCATTGATTGTGAAGAAATGGGATCCTAAAACGTAGGATGAACCCTATGGGCAAATAATCATAACGTGGTGATATTGAGCCCCTAAATTTGATAGAATAATTTCTGCCAAGAGGACCAACCCTCTTACCCTCATGTGAGAAAATCAGCTCAGGTAAACCCAATGATTAATTGTCTGGGGTGTGGAAGAACTAAGAGAATTGTGTCAGGCATCACCTGAAGTAGGTGACTTAAAACTTGCCTTAATGTTCTCAGGAAACCATCTACCACCCATTATTGCTTCTAGATGTATAGCTAGATAGAAGTTCAAACAAGCTCCAAAATATGAACTACAAATTGTGACCAAGGAAAAGGTCTACCACACTCCAAAATAACTGCTTGACTCTTTTCTAATACATATAACCCAACACTTGCAATATAAGTAGAAAATTGCTATCAAGGATGTGGGATAATGTACAATAAACATGTGGTTGGCTACATCTGAATGCATTGATACAGGCCCACTGAGCACAGATTTTTGATCCAGTGTCTCA
The DNA here is from genome assembly GCF_050624435.1 of Tenrec ecaudatus. NCBI lineage: Eukaryota > Metazoa > Chordata > Mammalia > Afrosoricida > Tenrecidae > Tenrec > Tenrec ecaudatus. Next base: position 103,089,843 of record NC_134532.1, on the reverse strand, counting down.
GCTTGAAAGGTTAGGAATGGACCAAATAATGTCTTTGGTTGGTTCATTGAACATAGATTTCATGGTAGCTACAATAAATCAGATGGAATATGAGCTCCACTTTGGCAAACTTTGGAAGAAAGATGAAGCTTTGTACTCTGATGAAGAGTTACAATCATGAAAACCCACAGAGATATTTGTATGGATTGGAATTGATTCAATGACACTGAGTTTTATTTTTGTTTTTGTTTAATTTGGCATCTTTAAAGCCAATAACATTAACTACAAGAAGGAAGAAAATATTCTAATACTGATTGTGGTGATGATTACTTAATTCTTCTTGATGTTATTAAACTATTGAATCATATAAAATATCAGTAATATGTTGAGAAACCTTTTGGGGGGGAAAGGTACTCAAAGGCTTAGAGAAAAATTGGCATATTAGATTTACCAAGATACATTCATGGATCACAGAAAGGATTTCCCAGAGCATAATTTTTCTCCACAACTATGGGGCACAAACTTGTGAGAAGACTCTAAGCATGCTTGAAGACATTATATAAATCAGTTTTGACTGTGTGAATTGCCCTAATTGAATTAAGATATCTAACTACAATCAAAGGCACAATAGAGCCTGGTGCTGGTGGGGGCTGGGTGTCAGAACTTCGAAAACAAAACAAAACAAAAAAAAAACCAAGGAATGTGTGGTTACCATACTGGAGAGTTGTGTTTGTCTGGGTACTTTAGAGAAACAAATCCACAGAAACTCATATGTATAATAAAGAGTTTTATGTAAAGGGTAAGTGTGCATCAAGAAAACATCCCAATCCAGTGCTGCCCATGCCCACAAGTCCAACATTAGCCCATATGTCCAACACCAATCCACAAAGTCCTCCTCAATCTCACAAAACACACGCAACAATTCCAACTGCAGGAGGAAAGCCAAATCAGTGACTGTGTAAGCATCTCAGCGCTGGCAGGGCTCTCCACACAGCTGCTCCAGCACCCAGGGCTGCAGCAAGTTAGGTCCATGTGGTTTTTCCTCAGGGATGTCTTGCAGGAAGTGAGCCTTGCCAGCTGAAGCAGGGAAATGGCTAAGGCAGCTGCACCCTGGTCTGATCATCAGAAAGCAAGAGACCCAAGAACTAGAAAGGCAACTCTTACTGAGCCATTTATCTCTCCACCCTTCAATTAACCCTGCATGTGTTTATAGGCCAGGTTGGCGCAGTAAACTAACTATCTCAAGAGTGAAGACAAAGTAGTAATGTCAATAGTCTGGTTTGTATTAATTTGTGCAGTTAGCTACTTTACAGTGTATCACTAGATATGAAATAGATGGAAAACTTTAAAAATCTTTACTTGATCTATATAAGTAGAAGTTAAGTCAAGTGACAGGCAGATTAAATTAAAACACCAGAATAAGACACCCACAATCTCTTAAATATAGAGGAGACTGTGTCCCTTGGTAAGGACCCCACTACACTACCAAAAAGTTACACCTTAGTCTTTCTCCTGGACTTCCCCAAAGGAATATATGATCTTTTACAAGTTTGAGCATTCACTGAAGAAGAGGAAATAGCAAGACTTTTCAGGAATTACTAGACATTCATTTTGAATTGACATTAATTCCAGGAGACTCAAAGCACCATTTGCACATCCTTGACAATAGGAACATATGAAGGTCAAGCTATTAATGGACTTTGAGTTCAGATCTGTGTTTCAGTAGGCTACATGGGTCCTTAAATAGATTTACTCAATACCTGGCAGACCACTGGTAATGGGTACCTGAAATATGGAAAGGTGTTATCCTGTTAGGAAAAGGCTAGTGGCAACCATTAGAACTGCCTTGATTTAGGAATATTATCAAGAAACATCAGTACCACATTCCTGAAATAACTCAATAAATTAGTGAGCCATCAATACTTAACAGATGCAGGCATATTGGGTCCCACCATATTCCTATTTGGCTTCCACAAAAAAGAGATGGATCTTGGAGTATGACAGTGGTTTGTCAAAAGTTAAGTGGGCAGTGATGCAAATTGAAGCTGCTGTTTCAGGTGTAATTTTATTATTTTTCAATGAATACTTCTACTGGAAATGCATATGCACCTATTGATCTGGTGAATGCCCTTTCCTCAACTTTTGTTTTAAAATACCACCAGAATCAGTTTTCCTTCAGCTAGCATGATAAAAAAATATATCACGCTGTCTTCCTTATGGTATATCATCCTTCTAGGGCTATGTCATAATTTAATCCAGAGGGATCTTGATAGCTGTTCCCTTCCACAAGAGGTCACAATGGTTTATTGCATTGATAGCAGGGTAACTGACTGGACTCCTAAGAAAAAAATATCAACGACTAACAGCTATGGGCTAGGTCATAGGAAATTAACCCAATACAAATATCGGTGACTCCTATCTCAGTGAAAGTTCTGGGGACATTGTAATGTGGGGGATGGCCTGCTGTCCCAAGTAAAGCAAACAGTGTTATTTCATCGGATCCCCTCCACACCTAAAACAGAGGTAGGATGTCGTGTTGCCTTCTAGGAAATTTAGAAGCAACATATCCCACAATTTGGATGTACTACTCTGGCCTACTTATCGAGTTACTAAATACCTCTTGGTATTTACTTTGGTGAAGAAGAATATAAGGCCACACAAAGGCCGCACATGGAGAAAACAGTGGCAGGGGTGGAAGCAGATGGGGCATTGGCAATGGGTCCCAAAATGGAGGTGTAAAGTGGCATGCCTGCTGTGGCAAGAACAATGGGGCTCTCAGTCCCCAGGATTACAGAGAAAAGCTCCCTCAGAATGAGGCCAGGATGAGGAAAGGATAGAAAAGAGGCCATTGCTTTGAGCCATGCGGAACCCATCTAAATGATACAGAGTGTCATTGAAAACATACCTTTTGATGTGAAATGGCAGTCCCTTAAAACCTCAAGAAAAAGTTGATGAGGTAGCATATGTGGAGTCCTTAATAAATGAGGAAGGAAAGTCAAAGAAATGTGCTGTTGTTAGATTCAAGATGGAAAACAGCATGGAAAAAAAACTGCTGAAATTATAAACAAGAATAATTTGAGTCGAAGACTACTGAAGGTGAAAGAAGGTCCTGACAGTGAACATACCAGGAAATCAGTGGAAAAGACTGGAAAACTAAGAAGCAGAGTATTTGTAGCAAACCTAGATTATAACACTGACTGGAGGAAGCTGAAGAAAGTATTTATTTTGGTCGGGATGGTGGTCTGGGCAGACAATCTTGAAGATAAAATTGGGGAAAATCATAGTATAGGCACTATGACTTTTGAAGCTGGGCAAGCTGTTTGATATTTAATGGTCAACTAATATTTGATAGGCATGTGCATGTGAAAATGGATGAGAAAGCATCACCTAGGACAGATTTTCTTTCACCTCCTGAGCTTCCTCAGTAGCTGGTGGGCTTGGGGGTATGGCCATAGGATTAGAATCTGGAGGGAAGACTATTGATGCCAATCACCTGAACAAAGCAATTGAGATTGAAATCATAGGCCCTGCAGATATGGAGAGCCCCTTTGATGGGAGCATAGAAAACATGGGGAACTTTGGATCTGAGATGAACATAGGTAGAATAAAGAAATCCCCAGAAATGCACTGAAGAGATACACAATCAGGGCAAAATGGGGAGGAGGTGGATATGGATACAGTATTCTTGCCTTCAAGAGGGTGGGCTCTGGCATCAGCCAGAGGTACCAGGATAAAGCTGACCTGAGCCATGGCATTAGCCATGTGGGCCCAGAGATCGAGCATGTGGGCCTGGTCACCGACTGAATGAGTTCGGAGGAGTGCATGGGCACCAGGCTCTAGATCATGAAACCGCTAGGCCTCTGACACATGCCCTCCAAAACTGGTTACATGACACAATCCTGGAGTTCATGAGTACCAGCATGGACTTTAACAGGGCCCATATCTACGACTATCAATGCTGTGAGCTGGACCCATGAGTACATGTAGTGTACCCTATTTAGCCCCTAGGATATCCATAGTTTGTTATGATCCATACAGATGCATAATGTTATACAGTCCATAAAACCCAAATACACATGTACCTGGTACTCTCTGCTTTCAGTTAAAATCCATTTGCCAACGGCAATGATATGGCTTGCCCCGCATTCTCTTCTGAACATTCAGCCTAAAACACTGGCAGTTCCCTGTCCAAGGGACTGCTGCAATGTGTTATTAATATACTATTCCATAATTTGAACATTCTGTTAGGTCATCTTTGTCAGAATGTATGCGATATGTATCTCCTCCAGTCAGTTGGTCAGGTAGCTCTTCTTCAAAGGCCTAGCACAGCGAAGTGAGTGCTTTCACCGATCCACGAGTTTGGTGACGCATTTCAGTTGCCATTCCATCAATCCAGGGCATCTTGGACTTCTTCCGTCAGCACCATTAGTTCTTGATTACGCTATTTCTTCAAAGGATTGCTTGTTCACTAGTTCTGCCTTTGATGCAAACACTCTGTACTTTCCTCATGTTCTCTTGATGCTTCCTGCGTCATTCAATGTTTTACCCATAGAATTATTCAACATTGCCACTCAAAGCTTGAATTTTTCCCAGTTCTTTCAGTTTAAGATATCTATGTTGAGCATGTTCCTCCCCTCTGGTTTTCTAACTCATTATATGGTTTTACTTTGTCTTTTCAAGCTGCCCTCTGAAGTGTTCCAATCAGCTCTTTGGCTCCATCCTTTCCTCCATTTGCTTTAGCTACTCTGTGATTATAAAAAGTTTCAGAGTCTCTTCTGATATCCACTTTGAACTTTCCTTTCTTTCCTCCCTTTTTAATGACCATTGCTTTCTACGTGAATGATGTCCTTATGTCTTCCATAGATCATCAGGTTTTCTGCCGCTAGTGTTCAGTGCTTCAAATCTGTTCTTGAGTGTTCTGAAACATCAGGTGGTATATCCTCAATGCCCTATTTTACCTCTTGTGAACTTGTTTTAATTCTCTTTAGCTTAAATCTGAACATATCTTTGAGAAATTGGTGGTCTGTCCCACTGTCAGCCCCTGCAGCTGATTTTGAGCTTGCCCATCATCTCTTCTCACAGGTGTAGTAAATTTTATTTAAGTGTATTCAATCTGGAGAAGTCCATGTGTATAGTCATGGTATGTGTTATTGAAAAAGATATTTGCTATTAACAAGTAAATGGTCTTAAAACTCACAAGGATCCACATGTGACCTCCTCCCTGGGAGATGGACGGCAGAGAAGGGGGGGAAGGGAGACTCCGGATAGGGCAAGACATGACAAAATAACGATGTATAAATAAATTACCAAGGGCACATGAGGGAGGGGGGAGAGGGGAGGGAGAGGAAAAAAAGAGGACCTGATGCAGAGGGCTTAAGTGGAGAGCAAATGCTTTGAGAGTGATCAGGGCAAAGAATGTATGATGTGCTTTATACAATTGATGTATGTATATATGTGGATTGTGATAAGAGTTGTATGAGCCCCTAATAAAATGTAAAAAAAATTTTTAAAAAAGAAGATGAAATTAGGGGGGAAAAAAGCTTCTATCTTGTGATCTCTAGCTTCAATTCCATAACCAAGTTTATATTTTCCAATTATTGTTTATTTTTCTCTTTTTTCCTAGCTTTATATTCTAATGATCAATGCTTGTGTGAGCCAATGCAAATAAAATATGTGTGTCACAATAAAGGATCATATTTCTTTATACACCTTGCTTCATGTAAGAAAGAGCCACCTTTGAAGCAGGAGGAGAGCAAGACATTTTAGGACCATTGTTTGTTTATAATGGATACCCTATTCCATATCTGTCTGCAGTGATGGTGGCAGAGACATGAAGCAGCAAGGACTGTGGCACCAGCGAAAAAGTTGCAGTCCAAATCTATGGGATTTTGAGATTGAGTACCAGAGTGACAAAAGATATTTCTGATCAAGGAAGACATTGGCAAGGGACCATGTGAGTGAGAGACAGAGAATTGTAGAGACACTTGTTTGCTGGCTGAGGAGAAGCGTTGCTATGGACCAATGACTGTATTCTTACCGTTTACTGATCCTGACTTGTGGTAACCTATGAATTCCCCTAATAACCCTACAAAACTGTGAGTATTATCTGGGAGTTCTGTGTGGCCATTGCAATGATCTATTGAACCTAGTGAAGAAATCGAATGGCATGGGAGGGACAGTGAGTGTCAGAATAGGTGAAGAAGGATGGAGCACAGAGATATGAATGACCCCTGTCTCATGGAAATAGGGAAGTCAGAGGAAATCAGACATGACCCTCTGAGGTAGTTAGTTTATTGTGCCAGCCTAACCGATAAACACACGTGGGATTAATTGAAGGGTGGAGAGACAAGTGGCTCGGTGAGCCTCACTTTTCTTGGCTCTCACTCTTTGACCATCGGACCAGTGTGCGTCTGCCTTGCTTGTTCTGTGCCCCAATTTGCAAACTATACTACCTGTGGGACAACTAACCTGTGGACTGTGTCGCTGTAATTTGAGATTCCTTGAAGACTTGCTTCACCACACAATTGGAATTTACATCTCTTGAGCTAGGGACTGACTGTTGGTGACCTGGCTGACTGTTGGTGACCTGCCTGCTATTTGCTGCCTGTGCTGGGATAGCCTGAATCTCTCGACAGAGGACTACCTGGCAGCCCTCAAGACCTGAAGGACTGCCAGTGTCTCCCAACTTTCTCACTGGAGTGAGCTACACTGAGTCATTTATACTGCTTTATAATTTAACTGTTCATTTCTTGTGTTATCTCTCTCTCTCTCTCTCTCTCTCTCTCTCTCTCTCTCTCTCTCTCTCTATATATATATATATATATATATATATATATATATATATATATATATATATATAAAATTATTAGCATTCTGGTTTCGTCTCTCTAGAGAACCCTGTCTAACACACCCTCCAATACATTTATTGCAGTCAAGGGTACTTAATCTGTGTTCCTAGAGCAATTTGAAAGCAGAAATTAAAATATTTTAAAGTGTTGACATGAGTCTGTAAATCACACTAAATTTAAAACTTAAAAAAAAATACCTAGTGGTGTAGTGGTTATATATTGGCTTCAATCTGCAAGGTTAGCAGTTCAAAACCACCAGTTGCTTTCCAGAGAAAGATTGAGCTTTCTACTCTCATAGACAGTCACAGTCTAGGAAGCTCAAAGGGACAATTCTACTTTGCCCTTGAGAGTCATTAAGAGTTAGCATTGAGAGAAGCACGCCAGTTGGTATGATCATGAGGTGTCACTGGGACTGGGTAACCGGCATCAGAAGACCCATAACAAACCAACAAACAAACCAACAAAAACATACCATTGAGAACAAGAGGGATCTGAGCAGAGACCCAAAACCCATCTGTAGACAATGGAACATCCCCTCACAGAAGGGTCATAGGGAAGGGAAGAGTCAACCAGGGCTCAATAAAGCACTGATGAAATTCACAATAGTCTTCTGGTTCCTCGAAGCTTCCCCACTCCCCACTATCATGACCTCAGTGCTATCTCTCACTTCAGACTAGACCAGCACATGCACCTGGGTATAGCTGAGCAATAAGAGCTCACGATACATGAAATCCAGGAATAAGAATGGGAATAGTGATATCAGAAGGGTAGGGGAAGTGGGGAGAGGAGGGAGAAAGGGGGAAACCTATCACAATGATTGACACAATAGCACACACACGCCTCCTGAGGGAAGAAAAGCATACCATGGAGGAAGGGAGATAGCAGACAGAGTGATATATGAAAACAATTATTTATAATCTATAAGGGGTCACGAGTGTGGGAGGGGGAAGAGAAGGGAAAAAAGGAGCTGATACCAAAAGCTTCATAGAAAGTATATGTTTAGAAAAGAATGATGGCAACATATGTACAAATATGCCTGATACAACTGATGTATGGATTGTAATAAGAGTTGTAAGAACCCCCAATAAAATGATCTTTTAATAATAAATAACAAGAGTTGGCATTGACTCAATGGCACTGAGAAGTGAGAATCTTAATGTTGACTGTGATAGTTTGATTTGAGGTCAACTTGTCTTGGTCAGGATTTTAAGTAGTTTGGCAGTCCGGGCCTCTGAAACCCTCATGAAATTACATACCCCAATGGCTTCTCGTCCACAACGGGATGTGCTGTGAGTTGCCAATCAGTTGTAAAATAGGGTGGAGAGCAACTCACTTACTGGGGTTACAGCCTTGATGCAATTTAAAGGAAACTTCCTCCGAGATATGGCCTAATTGCTATATAAGTGGATGCTCTCTCGACATATATACATGTAATCTATAGCATCCATAGATACATATGCCTATATATTACAGTCGCTAGTTTGGCTTCTCTAGAGAAACCAGCCTCACACACTCACCTGACCATAAACCCTTACAAAGCCTTTCTTCTCTGAGGTCTGACAAAGGCAGATAATCATAATCTATCTGGAAAATCGTCTCACTGGAATTAAGAAGATATAATACTTGGTAGCTTATAACCAGAGTCTGGATCTACAACATTATCTATAAATTTTTACAATGGACCCTAAAGGAGATATGATTCAAGAAGTAATTTTACTAAAAAATTGCCATTGTCTACTGACCTGCTTGTAATAAATGGAAGGATATGTGCGTTGAACCAATCATGTAACTCCATTTATGTGCTATTCACCATCGCTGCTCAATCACCGCGTTTATATATTCTACCTCTCGTGTGATTTTCAAACTTTTAGTTTCTGCACTAACTGTACAAAATGTGTTTTCCTCATTGTCTGGTAAGGCTTCCACTTTTTTATTATCATTTTATTAGGGGCTCATACAACTCTTATCAAAATCCATACATGCATGAATTGTGTCAAACACACCTGTACACATGTTGCCATCATCATTCTCAAAACATCTGCTTTCTACCTGAACCCTTGGTATCAGCTCCTCATTTTTTCCTCCTACCTCCCTGTTCCCACCTCCCCGCTCCCCCTTGAACCCTTAATAATGTATAAATTATTATTATTTTGTCATATCTAACACCATCCAATGTCTCCCCTCACCCACTTCTCCGCTGTCCATCCAGCAGGGAGGAGGTTATATGTAGATTTTGTAATCTGTTCCTCCTTTCTCCCTCACCTTCCATCCAGCCTCCTGATATCACCATTCTCACCACTGGTCCTGAGGGGTTCATCTGTCCTGGATTCCCTGTATTTCCAGTTCCTATTTGTGCCAGTGTAAATCCTCCAGTCCAGCCGGATAGGTAAGGTCGAATTGGGATCATGATAATAGGCAGCGGTGGGAGGGTGGAAGGCATTCAAGAACTAGAGGAAAATTGTATATTTCATCTTGCTACACTGAACCCAGACTGGCTCATCTCCTCCCCACAGCCCTTCTGCAAGGGGATGTCCATTTTCCCAGAGATGGGCCCTGGGTCCCAACTCCACTCTCTCCCTCATTCACAATGCTATGATTTTTTTCTTTTTGGTTTTTGATGCCTGATACCTGATCCCTTCGATGCCTTGTGATCTCACAGGCTGGTGTGCTTCTTCCATGTGGGCTTTGTTGTTTCTCAGTTAGATGGCCCCTTGTTTATCTTTCAGCCTATAGGACCCCAGATTTTATATCTTTTGACAGCTGGGCAATGTAACCACGAGAAATTCCTAAAACCCAAATGAAGGCTGAACATGATAGTGGGACAAGAGGAATGTACAAAGAAATAGAGGAAAGAACTAGGAGGCAAAGGGTAGTCATAAAGATTTAAATACAGGCATATAAAGATGTATATATATTTGTATATGATGAGGGGGAAATAGATCTACATGCATATATTTATAGGTTGAGTAGTAAGAAAATGGATGGACAGTGAGCCCCAACTCAAGTACTCCATCAATACAAGAACACTTTGTTCTAACAATTTGGCAGTCTGAGATGCTCACCTTCCTAGCACAATTGCTGAAGACAATGGGTACACAAGCAACTGTGGTGAAAAAAAGCTGATGGTGCAAAGCTACCAAAAGATATAGCATCTGAAGTCTTAAAGACCTGAAGATAAACAACAGCCATCTAGCTGTGAGACAATACCCACATGGAAGAAGCAAACCAGCCTGTCCCAACTAAATCGCTGTGGACAAAGTGGGTGCATAAACAAAAGTGGTGAAGAAAGTTGATGGTTCTGGCTATCAAATGATATAGCATCTGTGGTCTTAAGGGCTTGAAAATAAACAGGTGGCCATCTAGTTAAGAGACAACAAAGTCCAAATGAAAGAAGTAGACCAGCCTACGCTGACACAAATGCTGAAGACAAAGTGGTGCATAAACAAATGTTGTGAAGAAAGCAGCCACTTTAAAGCAGCCACTGTGATTTCAACATATATTAAGTCTAAACTGTCTCTATTACTCAATAAATCTCTTTAACTTTTACTTTAAACAAACAATGTTGCTCTTTGACAGAATGAATATCTATAAAAAATGTCCTAATATATATCTTAATATCTGAGTAAATCAAATTGTAGAAATACTTTATTTGTTTTGTGTAAATATGCCATATTATTCCAAATTTCCTTAACAACATCTGTGCAAGGTTTTTTAAAGAATATTTTTGAAATATTAATCTTAGTACTCATAATATAGAAATGCCAAATATTAAAAAAATAAGTGATGCCATCTCAAAATCATTGATATTTATATCAAGCATGTTATCTTTAAGGTTTATAGTAATTAAATAAAACCATGAATCATTATAAATGTATAAGTTGTGTGTGTGTGTGAGACATTTCACTCATGGATGGATAAATAGGATAACTAGATTTGGAACATAATATGTTGCATGATAAGAGTCATTCAGATAATGTAGTTTACTGTCATAGCAGTGATAGATCATAGATTATCAGATGTGATTAATATTTAACAACATCTGAATCAATGAGTAATAAAAGGATTGACATACTCCTTTGCATTACTGATGTTTGCCAGCTACATTAGAAAATCAATATTCAACTGAACTTGCTGCAGAGAAGACGCATTGTCGCAGTGCTTTTCCTATGTCCCCCTCAAGGGAACACTCTGGAAAAGGAGAAATTCATATGAGAAGCAAGTGTAGCAGCTCTAAGTTCGGGCACCGTCCATTCTGAGTCACGCAGTCTATTGAGTGAAGACCTTTTTCTGCTGTGATCTTGAGATCCCCTTAGCCCCTGGAGAATGACAAACTATTTACATGGATCAAAGACCAGTCACAGGAGGACAGCAGTGCAGTACTAAGTGCATGATTGACAAACCCTACCTAATTTTGATGTATGAAGAGGTAAACAACTGGATATGAAGAGAGAATTGCACAAAGCTCATGTAGCTGTTATATGTCTTTTGGTAAAATGGACATTTCATTTTCCTATTAAGAAGAGGAATTAATACATACCAAAGTTGAATATGTAGAATTGGAAATAATCAGATTAAAACATGTTTTTCAATGGACAAAAGAAAAATAAATAAGCACACACTATTCTTCTCTGCTTTCATTATATTAATTATTTTTTATTTCTCTACAGAAGTAACATAATTCTATATATCAACAATTTGTTAAGTTATTAGATTCTAAGTAAAAATAATGTGCTATTAAAAGGGGTTCAAAATAATTACACTTATTCATTTTTAAATTTTTTATCAATTTAACATTTGTTTTTCAGATTAGCTTGTACATTTAAGATATGGTATCCTTATGAAAAGAAACAAAGTTATTGCCTAGGTGCATTAGGTAAAGGAAACCCTTCGGAGCTTGCAGGGTATTTTTTTTTATGTTGCTATTTCAGATGTATGTATGAGGATAAGATACAATCCGTTGCTAACAAATCCTGAAAGTATTTATGAAACAAAAATATCACATTGTGAAGACAGTATATCTTAACATATTGGCCATCTAGGTCTATACACTTCTGAAGGTAATATTCCTACTTCCATAACTCTTCCTGGAAGAATTCTGTACTTTTCTATTTACACAACTAAAGAACAATTTTGACATCCTTGAGGGCCATAAGATGCATTCCTTTTACATGTTTTTTTTAAGTTTGGTGTGTGGAGTGGAGATTAAAGGAACAAAGGCAGCTTCTATCATCCTCAAGAAATTAGGTGATTGTTCTGATAGATAGATAGATAGATAGATAGATAGATAGATAGATAGATAGATAGATAGATAGATAGATAAATGTTCTGGTATTTTCCTCATCAAGGCAGTTTTCAATATTCATACAAACTATTCCATTTTTTTCAATCGTTTTATTAGGGGCTCATAAAAATCTTATCACAATCCGTACATACATCAATTGTGTAAAGCATATTTCTACATTCATTGCCCTCATCATTCTCAAAACATTTGCTCTCCACTTAAGCCCCTGGCATTAGGTCTTCATTTTTCCCCTCCCTCCCCATTTCCCCCTCCCTCCTGAACCCTTTATACTTTATAAATTATTATTTTGTAATATCTTGCCCTGTCCAATGTCTGTCTTCACCCACTTTTCTGTAGACCGTCCCCCAGGGAGGAGGTCACATGTAGATCCTTGTAATCAGTTCCCCCTTTCCAACCCACCTTCCCTATACCCTCCCAGTATGGCCACTCATACCACGGGTCCTGAAGGGATCATATGCCCTGGATTCCCTGTGTTTCCAGTTCCTATCTGTACCAGTGTCCATCCTCTGGTCTAGCCAGATTTGTAAGGTAGAATTGGGATCACGATAGTGGGGTGGGTGGGGGGAGGAATTTTTTAGGAACTAGAGTAAAGTTGTATTTTTCATCATTGCTACATCGCACCCTGATTGGCTCATCTCCTCCCCAAGACCCTTCTGTATGGGGATCTCCTGTGGCTGACAAATGGGCTTAGGATCTCCACTCCGCACTCCCCTCCCCCCCTCATTCACAATGATATGCTTTTTGTTGTTGTTGTTGTTATGATGATAACTGATACCTGATCCCTTCGACACCTCGTGATCACACAGGCTGGTGTGCTTCTTCCATGTGGGCTTTGTCCCCTTAGCTCTACTGTGCAGTTTGAGAAAATCTACCCAGATGACTCCTTTGTAATCTCAGAAAGAAGCCACCAAAACTTTCTGAGCTAATCTTTCTCCTTGGAAGTAAACTACTTCAGCAAATGCTCTCAGAAGACATTGGATGGAATTCCGTTTTGAAAACACTCAAACTATGACAAAGACATTACAACCATACACTGGTTGCAGAAACTTGTTTAAACATACGCACACATGAATAAATAAATAAGTCCGTGTAGGAGCTAGAGAACTTCAGTAGCAATATTTTGGACTTGTGAATGTGCATGTGGGTGTGTGCTTGTGAGTTGGCTTTAAAATGTTCATGGAAAAGTGAAAGTAAAAAGCAACAGAATTCACTCACTTTTTGTATATGAGTGGGTATCCCCGGGTATCCCTTCCACTCCCCCCCAAAAGCACAGAAATAACTCTGCTTGGCTGAGCTTTTGTAGTAAACATCTTATCCACTTGGCGAACATCAAGCAACTCACACTGTTTGTGCACCCAGTGGCATTGCCTGGGAAGGCTCTTTCTGGTCACAGTGATTTTTTTTTTTGTTGTTGTTGATAAAAACAACTTTGCTCAAACCTCATTTTTTTTGTGATGGCAGATTTAAGAGAACAGCACGTGACTGTGAAATTTTGTTTGCTGCTTGGTAAATCACCGCAGGAACTATTGGGAGGTTGAATACAGCTTACATGGAAAGCACTATGGGAAAAACTCCAGTGTACCAGTGCCTTTCTTGCTTTGTAAATGGTGAAATGTTGATTGACAACAAACCTCATTCTGGCTGTCCATCAGCCTCCCAAATGGATGAAAATGTCACCTTGCAATGCATTCGGAGTTTGTTCTACCAGGTCAGACTGTTAATCAAGCTTTCTGTTTAGAAGTTCTGAAAAGATAGCATAACACCATTTGACTAAAAAAGACCTGATTGTGTCAGACAGGGAACTGGCTTTGCCACCACTAGACGCACCTGCTGATGCAGCCCTCTCTGTGCGCCAGTTTGGTGCAAAAAGCAGCATGCCCCTCTCTTGCCCCCAAGCACTGCACTCAGCTGACCTTGCTCCATGTGATATATTTTTGTTTTCATGAATGAAGACAACCATGACGACATAGAACAGGTGAAGAAAAAACAAGGGACATGCTATCAAAAATCCAGATGAGTTTGAAAAATGTTTTCAAGAATGGAATTGCAGCTTTGACAACTATATTAAGTAGAATGGAGAGTACTTTGAAGGTGAAAAAAGTAGTTTTGTAAAAAAAATTTAAATACATAGCTTTGAAAAAATTCTAGTTTTGGGGGGCAGTATCCCTTTTGTATATGTATGTGTGTGTGTGTGTGTGTAGTGTATAAATATATATATTGCAGTTTCAAATATTTCAGTTAAAATTGTATTAATGTTCACTTTAATTTTCCACAATTTTTTCAAGTGCCCTTGTGATTGTGTGTGCATATATTAGTATTTAATAATAAAATTATACGCACAAATTCTACTCCTTAATCTGAACTGCTGCTGCTCACCATATTCCTGTAGAGTCAAGGTCATCCCCACCTCAGTAACAAAATCAGTTTTTGTTCTCATCACGTCTTAGAAATTATTTCTTAGTTATATCAACCTCTTGAGAATTTGCTGTTATTATCTAATGTAACCTTTGCTACTTTATCTCCTGTACTGTCTATTGCAGTCATTGCAGGGAAAATGGGGTTTGAGGTACATAAAAGTGAATCTGAGACTGCAATTTTATTCCTTCCCAAGCACGAGGATGCACATCTATTTAAAATGTGGGGGTTGAGAAGCATTAGGCTGCTTAGCCCTTAAAGCAGCCTAGATGAAAAGGATCATTCAGGGAATTACTGAAAAGGATTAGTGACAACACTTGGCAGAGCTGTTTACTTCTGTACTTGGTTGATTAGTCGGTACTTTCCACTCCTGAATGACAAAGACAACCTCATGTCTGCACCATGCTTCACAGTGCCATCAAGGGAGTCTGGCTTCTCCTTTCCTTTCTATTTTCCAAATCATTAGAAAAATAAGAGTATGATGATTTTACAGATTTTTCTCACCTGCCCACACTCAGAAAATATACATCAAAATAAATCATTAAGTTTAACTCTGGTTTTACGTTGCCAGCATTTTCTTTCTTCCTTTTTTCTTTTGGTAAATCATTAGTTGTAAAGTTGTATGCCTTAAAATGGTAACACTCCTTAATAGAGTTGACTTTAAACTCGGTTTCTGGAAGGATTTCACATCATTTTATAGTCATTCCTCGATGAGAACTCTCTAAAGATGAACTGACAAGGAACTCTAAAGCCCTGGACACTGAATATAAGATTATTACATATAAAGTACATACATGGTTAAATAAAATATATGCAAAGTTATAACACAGGTCAAATGGTTTGGCTTGTGTCGGATACTCACCTATATTCTATAATTGATAATAATTGGTATCAATATCCAGGATGTTATGTGGCTAGAATGTTATGACCCCTTGTAACAGAGAAACCCTGACTACTCTATAACAGTAGGTTTACCAGGGAAATTGTACAGAGCAATTGATCAAAGGCACTTGGCGTTGGTAGCTTTGATAGAATTGCACTATTGACAGGCTTGTATGCTAAATTAATGTTTGTGTTCAAGAATAATTAATATAGGAAATGTATCTGTATATATAATTGAAAACCTAAAGCAGATTTTTAGAATTAGAGGTATCACTGGAATTTGTCCTGATTATTAATGGATGTTTGCAGCTATATCTCCTTAATTTGAATTATGCCCCATTAAGATATAAAGATTCTGAAAGATTTGCTGAATTCATGTCATTAATATTGACTCTCCTTTGAGGTGGTAGCGCTTCCTCATTAATACTTCGAGTGTCTTTCAACCGAAGGGGCTCAGCTTCTGATATTATATCAGTCTTCTTTTTGTATTCTAAGGCTTTCAGTGTCTAACTTGTCAGAAGCAAGTCACTAATTCTTTCTATTTGTTCTTAGTCTGGAGCTCCACTGAAACCTGTTTTTCAGGGGTGATCCTGCTGATATTTGGTAAACTCCTGCCATAATTTCCAATATCACAGCTATTTGCAAGCCACCATAATACAAAAAAACTGACAGATAACTTGTGGGCAACCAATTAAATCATATATCAACAGAAATAAGCTCAGAATCATTTCAAACTATTATATGAAGGCTTTCAATAAAAATAAGTACATTAAAACATGTTCCTCACATTTTAGTAATAAGACAAACTATGCAAAATTAAATGCTAGAAATATTTGGAATGAATATTTGCTCTATTTCTATTTCTAGTTTAGGAATTTTATATTCCAATATAGGTTTGAAAATCTTCATATATTTGTAGAACATTTCCACTGCTGGTAAATGTAGTCAGTGAGTGCCTAAAGTTGTATATTTAACTAATAGATGCATATGATATCTGGTCACTAAAGTTAAATATTACATTTTCCTTCAACTAGAATTTCAAATATAATATGAACCTACCTATATAAATATTGGTCCATTATATTGTGGCAAAATTATGTTATCAATATAACCAGAGACCAAAAATGGTAAAATTTATTATGTTAAAAACAATATCAAACTTAATCTTATTTACGTAGTTTCCTGTATAAATATCAGTTTAATATAAATTAAAACAAAAAAATATTAAAGCATTTATTTATAAATAAAACAGGCAATGTTATTTTGGTATATGATACTATTTTAGCCTGGGTTCCCCAATTTAGCAAACATGCATATAAATTTATATCAAGGAAATGGCTCACATTTTCACAGAGATAGGCAAGCCTGTCTAGACCATTTCCAAATCCATGGTTCAGACATTAAGATGAAAGTTTTCTCCTGATCCTCACAGATGAAGGGGCTGATAAAACCCAGAGTTGAGGGCAGAGACTTGTGATTGAATCCAAGACCCGGAGGTCAGTCTGTGTTAGCGCGGGTGATACATCCAAGATGGGTAGGTCAGATGGCAGGCCACTGATGACTACCAGAATTGGCAGGGAACATGGCAGGTTCAAGTTCAAAGAATCACAGAGAAGTGATCCAGATGCAGATCCAATAAAAAGCAAATATGTTTTTCTGGAGTGCCCACTTATATTATAGGACACCATACCCACAGTGACAATTTATTTCAACTGATTGGTGGCTCTCATAGTAGATACCATTATGCAGGGAGTACCATTATGTTATATCTCAACAGAGGCACTTAAAACTAAATCTTACCTGCCAATTACTGAGAATCCTGGTTAATCCAAGTTGACATAAATGTTAATTAGCACACATCGCACGTGAATAAACATCTTGAGTTTTGTCCCATAGTGTCTAAAAAATTCATATAAATAGGTTTATGAATGCTACACAAGTGATATTTATTTTTGAAATCATGCTTTATCTTTTCCAGAGAACTATGATTTTTATTTAATTCCATTTGTTGCTTGTATCTAACAGAGTGAGGAACTACTTTATTATGTTATTCATTTTTTATAATAATGAAAGTTTATGTATTAATAGCATCCCATTTTACTCATATCCAAGTGTGCTTTTTAAAGAACATTATTTTTGTATAAACAATTTGTGATTGTTGTAAATATAAGAAGAGAGTTTCCAAAAGTTTGCTTTCTGTAATTCTGATACCTCTATTGTGGAACATTTGAAACCCTATATTGGATAAGTAATGTAATGAGAACTGAAATTTCATTTCATATTTATGATCCATTTGGTCTAAACTAAAAATGTAGACATGCCCAATTTTACCTAGAAAAATAATGTCCTAAATGCTATCTTAGAGCATAGCGAATTACAGTGAGCAAATCTCTTTCACATAAATTATAAAACTATTGGATGCCTCTGAAAATGTTGAGCAAATTTTAACAGCTGTCACAGAATGTGCTTTTTAATGAAAATAAATATTAGAGAAATTTTAACGGAGGTCCCGTTTTTTAGTTATAAAACCCCAGAAACTTAGAAATCTCACATACATAGTAAGAAGAAATCCAATTCCCTGGAATTTAACAGTAATGTGACCACATAAGAGAATACAGTAAAATTCTTTAATATGGATCTTCTTGCTATCGGGTTCTTAATTCTCAATTAATATCTTTAATGATGAGTATGAGTACAGCAGGGTGGGGGCAGATACTGATAGCTCATAACTCTCTGCCATCAAGTGGTTTCCTACTCATAGCAACCATATAGGACACAGAGGCTGCTCCTGTCGATTTCTGACACTGTAACTCAGTGGTTCTCAACCTTCCTAATGTCATGACCCTTTAATACAGTTCCTCATGTTGTGGTGACACCCCTACCATAAAAGTGTTTTCATTGCTACTTCGTAACTGGAATTTTGCTGCTGTTATAACTCAGGCGACCCTGTGAAAGGGTCATTCGATCCCCACTAAGTAACTTTTGATGGGAATAAATGACTTCATATGCTCCCACGGAGGCCTGGATGTATTAGAGCTATTGGTCTTTGGTTAGCAGCCTAACTCTTAACCCACAACAAGACAAGGGCTTCTTAATTGAGATATGAGAGATTGTTAATAGGGTTGATTGTGCATGCCATCCTACTGGGGATTTCATAAGCCATTTCAGAAACAAGGAGAAGAGAAGGTAGTGCCATTAGCGGAGTGAGTCGTGGGATGCTGAACTTACAGTGTATTCAACTTCTTCGATCCAGGAGAGAACGCTAGCACCAGAAAGACAGAGACGTGTGGGAGGGGTAGCTGGATCAAGAGCCAGCACACAAAACAGATCAGTGGGCTTCCTATCACATGGATCAAACAGAACTTAGTGCAAAAACAGGCTGGTGGAGGGGTGCCTCCAGGCACTTCATTGGGGGGGCTAGGGTTGCTGACGCATCATACTAGAGCTGAGAACATTTGGGCTGAGGTTTAGTGCAGGGCAGTGCCTTTGGGCAATCATTGGCTAAGAAGTGAAAATCCAGAGAGATGCGTATTAAGTAAAGCTGAGAAAGACCTGTCCATTCTAAACAATTGTATCCTACAAGCCTGCATCCAGTAAACTCCCCATTCAGGAGCATTGCCTGTGAGTACTGTGTGGCCACTGCACTGAATTATAGAACTCTGTTGTAGATTTTATGACAACTTTTTATAAGAGGGAGAGAGAGTGAAAACCTCTTTCTGTTTCTCTCTCTCTCTTGTTCTTGGATTTTGCATCTGCCTCCAGGGATGCCCCCATGTGGGCCACCGACCGTGGGAGCTGTTGGTGTCCTGACTGTTCCCATTGCACTTAGAGGAGGGTAACACACAGACACAACTGCCGTGTTGCCTTTCTTTTCACATTTAGATTTATTGTTCTTGCAGCTGTCAAGTGCCCTTGAGTCTGTTCTGACTTGTAGTGACCATGTGCACACCACAACAAAACACTGCTTTATAATGATCTCAAAATTGTTCTTATGCCTGAACCCACTACAGCAGCCACTATGAGAATCCATCTCTTTGAGGGCCTTCCTCTCTTTTGCTGCCCCTCTACTTTACCAAGCATGATGTCCTTCTCCAGGGACTGTTCTCTCCTGACATGTCCTAAGGTAGGTGAGATAGTTAAAATTTATTGTGCCAACCTGGCCAATAAATACATTTGGGGTTAATTGAAGGGCAGAGAGATAAATGGATCAGTGAGCCTCGCCTTTCTACTTCTTAAGTCTGCTTTCTGATGGTTGGATAAGGGTGCAGCTGCCTTAGCCAGTTCCCTGCTTCAGCTGGCAAGGTTCACTTCCTGTAAAACATCCCTGAGGCAAGCCACGTGGACCTTCCTGATGCAGCCCTGGGTGCTGGAGCAGCCATGTGGAGACCCCTGCCAGCACTGAGATGCTTACACGTTCACTCATTCGGCTTTCCTCCTGTAGTGAGCGTCATTGTGTGCATCTTGTGGGATGGAGGAGGACTTTGTGGATTGGTGTCAGACATATGGGTTAATGTTGGACTTATGGGCTTGGGCAGCACTGGGTTGGGATGTTTTCTTGATGTGCACTTACCCTTTATATAAAACTCTCCCTTATATACATGAGTCTCTCTGGATTTGTTTCTCAGAATGTACCAAGACTAACACAGTATGTAAGAAAATGTCTCTATAATTGGCACCATTGTGTGTCACCTTTCTTTTAAATGGCACAAATATAGACCCAATCAGTTGGTTAAGTAGCTGCCTTCCAAATTTCCTGGCAAGACAGATAACTATTTCCAGTGCTTCCTCAGTCTATTAAAACATGTAAATTAATATTCCAGCAATGTCTGGTGCCTTATGTTTGGCTATGCTTTCAGGGCAGCTTGAAATTCTTCCTGCACAACCATTGGCTCTTGATCATATAATGCCTCCTGAAATGCTGAAATGTCAACCAGTTCTTTTTGCTACAGTGACTCCTTTTTGTTATTCTTTCCATCTTATTTTGATGCATCCTTTAATATTTTGCAAATAACATCTGTAAAAATTGCAACTTGAGACTTGAATTTCTTTCTTGAGTTCTTTAGTTTGAGATATGCTGGGTGAGTTCTTCGTTTGCAGTTTTCTCACTCTAGGGTTGCACGCGTTTCGTTAAAATATTTTACTTAGTCCTCTCCAGATACCCTTTGAAATTTTTTGTTTAGCTCTTCGGCTTCATCATATCTTATATCTTAGTTATTTATGTTAGTCTGGGTAGAATAGAGGAACAAATTCATGAACATCTCAAATGCACAGGAAAGAGTTTTATATACAAGAGCAACTGTACATTAAGAAAACATCCCAGCCCAGGCCAGATCAAGTCTGATATTAGCCCATATGTCGAATACCAATCTATACAGTCCTCTTAAAACTCCAAAAACACATGCAATGATGCCAATGCAGGAAAATTACAGGTCAGTGGGTGGGAATTCTTGTGGGTCCAGTGGTGGTGTAATCCTCTCAGCACTGGAAGGTGTCTCCACATGGTTTCTCCTGATTCCAGGGGACAGGGTCTCTCAGGATCTGTCATGTGTCTCCTCAGGAGTGAGCATTTTCAGTCGAGAGTCTCCAATGGACTTACCCAAGAGATAGAGTTCTCTCTCCTGCCTCCTAGGAGGAAATCCAAGAATTCCCAGGATTCTCAGGAGAAGGCCATGCCCACACAGAGGCCTCATTGGCTATGATCCAATTGACAGACTAGACTCCACCCCTTCACTCTTAATCCTATCAGTCCCAAATTAACACCAGATTGTGTAACTTCCACTCTATTCTATGATTAACAGCAAATTTTAGTCACTTGATATCCATGCTGATACTTTCTTTCTTTCTTTCCTGTTGTTTTTAAATAACCTCTTGCTTTCCTCATTATGATGACAAGCCATTTTTCCAGGTCTTCTGTCATTGGCATTCAATGTGTCAAATCTGATTTTGAAGTTTGAGTGGTATACACTCAAAGTCATCTTTTGGCTCTCCTGGACTTGTGTTCATTTCCTTCCACTTCCTCCTGATCTTATATAAGAGCAACTGCTAGTCTGTAAAGCAGTTAGCCTCAAGGGTGTTTTAAACTCTGAAACTGAGCTTCTCCATCAATGATTCACACAGATGTGGTCAATTTGATTCCTGTGTATACCACCTAGAGAAATATGTATGTATATTCTCCTTGTTTGTTGTTTCAAAGGGTATTTATGGCGAAGTCTTTGGCCTTGCAAAATTCTATCATGTGATCTCATTTCTATCATCAAGATATTTCCCAGCTACTGAACTGTATTAGGCCAGGTTGACTAGAGAAACAAATCCAGTGACACCTTGTATATGTAAGAAAGCTTTATATTAAGAAGTAATTATATATCAAGAAAACATCCCAGCCCAGTCCAACTCAAGTCCAGAAGTAAAATACTAGTCCATAAGTCCCCCTTAAAATTCATTAAACCACATGTAATGATGCAGACGGAGGAAGATCACAGGCCAGTGATTTCAAAGTCCTGTGGATCCAATGGCAGTAGTATAATTTCAGGACTCTGGCAGCAGTCAGGACATTCCAGCAAGAAGGTGAAGTTCTTAGGGGCATTCTTTTAAGAACTCCATGCCCACATAAAGGCACCATCATGTTGTGAGCTGATTGACAGGTTGAATACCACCCTGACATTTTTACATATCTTCAAGTTGACATGAAATTATGTAACTACCATATCTACTACCTTCCCACCTATTTTTTGCATTAATTCACTAGTAATTATAAATGCATCTTGATTTCATATTTGAACAATTTGCAATGAAGGAGGTGGTAGAATTCTTCAATTTCTGCATCACTAGAGTTAGTGATTAGTACATAAATTTGACTAATAATTGTGTTTGGATTTTCTTATATTTGGATCAATATAATCCTTTCACATACAGCATTGTACTTGAAGAATGCTCTTGAAATGTTCTTTTTGGCAATGAATGCATCACCATTCTCTTGACTGTGTCATTAGTGTGAAAACCAGGAGGTTTTTGATTAAAGTTTCGATATCAGACCATTTCACTCACTAATGCCAAGGGTAGAAATTGTTAGGCATTCTATTTTATTTTACCAATTTTCCTAGATTTGTATTTCACACATATGAGTATTTCTCACAACCCAACTTCCAATAATGAATCTATGTTTGCAGCTATTTCTCATTTTGAGCCATGCTCCATCGGCAAATGAAGTACCGGAGGGCTTGACTCTGGAAGGCTTCATTCCCTTTGAGCCATTGTTGTGAACTCTATTTTGAGAAGAAAACTCTTTCTCAGTCATATTTTGGGTACCTTCTGATCTGAGGGACTCATCTTCGGGCACAATCTCTGACAATGTTCTGCTTACATTCATGACAACGTTTCAATAATTTGCATAGTATTTTCTGTGACTAATTCTTCTGTAATGGGCAGCCTATTTTTATTCTGTAGTCTTCTCTTAGTCTGGAAGCAATGGGGTAACCAGTTCACTTTAATGGGGCCATGCTGGTATTTGAAATATCAGTGGCATAGCTTCTAGCGTAACAGCAAAGCACAAGCCACCCCAGGATGACATACGGACAGGAAAGCGGTGGTACAAAGATGTAGCTAAAGCCAAATTACCAAATTACACTTCCCCACACTCTTGCCAGGTCCTCTTCTGAATCTAACTTGAATTGCTCACAGCTGCTGTCAGTGTACTCTTGCAACATTTGTTGAGATATCATTAGCAAAAATGTGCTTGCATCTGTTATTAATGATATTATTCTGTAAACACCTTTATTCTGTCAAGTCACTGTTCTTTGGAATGGGTGCATATATGAATCTCTTCCAGTTGGCTGGCCAGGTAATTGTTTTCCAAATTTTCCTGCATAGACAGTTAGTGTTTCCAGTACTTCATCAGAGTGTTGAAACATTTCCATTTTATATTCCATTAATTCCTGGAAAAGTTCCAGCTTCTTCCTTCAGGTTCATTGGACCTTGATCTGATGCTCCCTCTTGAAATGATTAACTGTTGATCATTTCTTTTTCAGAGTGACTCTGTGTATTCCTTCCTTCATCTTTTGATGCTTCCTGAATTCTTCAATATTTTGCCCATAAAAATCCTTCAATATTGCAATATATAGCTAAAATTGTTTCTTCAATTCTTTCAGCTTGTGATTAGCAGCGTAGCTTTGTCTTTTTGCCTTTCTTCTATTTCTGAACTGCCCATCAGCATTTTGTACTCAGCTTTTTTATATCATAATTTTTTCCCTTTGCTTTAGCTCTATTCAAAAGCAAGTTCAGGGTCTTTTTAAACAATCATTTTGACCTTTCTTTCCTTTGTGTCTTTACAGTGACATTGTGATTTCATATATGATATTTTTATGCCATCCTACAAGTCAATAGATTTCTAATGTCTCACATCTGTTCGTGAGAAGTTTACAGAATTATGATCTCCCCCAATTTGGGAATCCAATTTCTATACTGTCCATTTCTGTCAGCCCAGTCCTCTGATGAGACAAGTATATTATTTGATATGAAGAATCTTCATTCCATTTGGAATCTTTGAAATCTTATCAGCAGGCAATATGCACCAATTAACAGGCTCAAACATCTTACCTTAATCTGGTCCAGGTATGGTCAACTTAGTGTGAGTTGCCTAATTTTAGCTTCACCAAAGTACCCATTGACCATCGTTGCTCTGGACCACTGGCTGTTTAATTAATTCTCAAACACCCTAGCCAACTTGGGCTAGGTTCCATTCAACTCTGTACTTCAGATCAGACTGCCTACTCTTAACTCTCATCTAGCCCCTGTGAACCAGGCCCACTGCTGTCAGTGGCTAGACCCTACCTATCTCTTTTTGGCTGCATTTCTTCCACTTCCACTTAACAAGGGGATCCAGGTGGTCAACTAACAAGCATTCCAGGGTGCCCACAGGCTCCCTTAACTGTTTAATCCTGGAGAACAGAGTTCTTCATAGTTCCAGATTTTTCCAGTTTAGAAGGAACTTGCAGGCTTCTAGCTCACAATTCAAAAAAACAAAGTTGCCCCCTACCCCCACTGTCTGCCAACAGCTCTATGGTAAGTTTTCAAAAGCAAATGTCCTGGTGTCCTGAGCACTAAAGGCACTGGGAGGGGCTTATCTCTTATAAGCTTTCCAATTCCTACTACTCCTTTAATAGGTTCAATTTAATGATGAAGGTAATAGGCATATATTATGTCAATGACAGTAAGTAGAAGAAATCAATATAATGTTAGCACAGCCAGATCCTGAACACAATTCTTAAAAGAGTCATAAATAAACTCTTTCTTATGTAAATGATTCTATTCATATGCAATATGGCCTCAGGCCTCTGACTAGGTTGAGTCTGGCCCAGGCCTTCTATCAACCATTTTGACTAAACAACATGGATTTTGCCTCAGCGAAGTTGAAGAATTGTTTTCAGACTCTGAACAGCAATTTAATATCCATTACATTCATTTTCTCTGTAAGAATAAAACGTTTGACTTCTCATGCCCTTTCAGGTGAGAAAAAAACAAACCAGGTGGCCATGTCTGACCAATTGCTATCCAAAGAAGAAAATTCAATTCCATCTCACTGCCATAAGGCAGAGGTCGGGCAGGCCTTCACTCTACATCTTCATGATTTGTTTCTTTATGATAGTATAATGTGTGAGACCAAGTTGACTAGAGAAACAAATCCAACAACATTCATATATGTGTAAGAAAGAGCTTTATAGCAAGAAGTAATTATGTATCAAGAAAGTGCCCTAGCTAAGTCTAACTCAAGTTCATAAGTCTAATACTGCCACAGAATCTATGAAAATTGCCACGTGAGGCTTGAATTCATTCTTGAGTTCTTTCAGTTTAAGATAGACTGCGCACCCTCCTCCTTTTTGGTTCCTGTTGGCCTTTGCCTGTTTCTTTTTGTTTTGTTTTGTTTTTATTTTAACAATTTATTGGAGCTCATACAATTCTTTTCACAGTTCATACATATACATACATCAATTGTATAATGCACATCTGTACAGTCTTTGCCCTAATCATTTTTTTCTCTTTTCTTCTTTTACAATTTATTAGGGACTCATACAACTCTTACCACAATCCATACATATACATACATCAATTGTATAAAGCACATCCATACATTCCCTGCCCCAATCATTCGCAAGGCATTTGCTCTCCACTTAAGCCCCTTGCATCAGGTCCTCTTTTTTTCCCCCCTCCCTCCCCATTCCCCCCTCCCTCATGTGCCCTTGGTAATTTATACCTCGTTATTTTGTCATATCTTGCCCTATCCGGAGTCTCCCTTCCCCCCTTCTCTGCTGTCCCTCTCCCAGGGAAGAGGTCACATGTGGATCCTTGTAATCAGTTCCCTCTTTCCAACCCACTCACCCTCCACTCTCCCAGCATCGCTCCTCACACCCTTGGTCCTGAAGGTATCATCCACCCTGGATTCCCTGTACCTCAAACCCTCATATGCACCAGTGTACAGCCTCTGTCCTATCCAGCCCTGCAAGGTAGATTTCGGATCATGGTAGTTGGGGGGAGGAAGCATCCAGGATCCAGGGGAAAGCTGTGTTCTTCATCGATACTACCTCACACCCTAATTAACCCATCTCCTCTCCTAAACCCCTCTATGAGGGGATCTCCATTGGTCGACACTTGGGCCTTGGGTCTCCACTCTGCACTTCCCCCTTCATTTAATATGATATATATATATACATATATACACATACTTATATACATATACACATATATACACATACATACACACACTTATATCTTTTTTTTTTTTTTTGCATGATGCCTTATACCTGGTCCCTTGGGTACCTCGTGATCGCACTGGCCGGTGTGCTTCTTCCATGTGGGCTTATTTGCTTCTGAGCTAGATGGCCGCTTGTTCACCTTCAAGCCTTTAAGACCCCAGACACTATCTCTTTTGATAGCCGGGCACCATCAGCTTTCTTCACCACATTTGCTTATGCACCCATTTGTCTTCAGCGATCCTATCATGGAGGTGTGCAGCCAGTGATATGATTTTTTGTTCTTTGATGCCTGATAATTGATCCCTTCGGGACCACTCGATCACACAGGCTGGTGTGTTCTTCCATGTGGACTTTGTTGCTTCTGAGCTAGATGGCCGCTTGTTTCTCTTCAAGCCTTTAAGACCCCAGTCACTATCTCTTTTGATAGCCGGGCACCATCAGCTTTCTTCACCACATTTACTTGTTTACCCACGTTGGCTCCAGCCGTTGTGTTGGGAGAGTGAGCATCATAGAGTTCCAATTTAATAAAAGAAGGTATTCATGCATTGAGGGAGTGTTTGAGTAGAGGCCCAAGGTCCTTCCGCCACCTTAATACTTGACCTATAAATATAGACACATAGATCTATTTCCCCATCCTCCTATATATATTTGCATGTACATGTCTTTGTCTAGACCTCCATGAATGCCCTTTGACTCCTAGCTCTTTCCTCCATCTCCCTTGACCTTCCTCCTGCCCTACTACCATGCTTCATCGTCACCTGGGCTAGAATATACCTCTTCTCTAAGCAACCTTACCCTTGATCATTTCCCACCAGGCCTGCCACTCCCCCTTCTCTACCATTTGGGGTCCCATGTTTTTCCCTTGTCCCTGGGTTTGTTAACACCACATCCTTACCCCCCATACCCCCCCACCCCAAGTCCCCCCAGAACTGTCGGTCCCGTTGTTTTTCCTCCAGATAGTTCATCCAGCCTGACCTATTCAGACAGACCTGTGGAGTCACTAACATGCACGAAAACTAGACAGAGGAAAACAAAGCAACAGTATATTATCATATTTTACTTTGTCTTCTTAAGCTGCCCTTTGGAATTGTCCATTCAGCTCTTTGACTTAATCCTTTCTTCCATTTGCTTCAGCTTCTCTATGATTAACAGCAATGTTCGGAATCTCTGATGACATCAACTTTGATCTTTTCTTTCTCCTGTGTTTTTACTGACCTTTTGACTTACGCATTTATGATGATCATGATATAAAGCCACAGCTGCTCGGGTCTTCAGTCATTAGTGTTAATGCTTCAAATCTGTTTTTGAGATGTTCTGGAAATTTGATTGTGATATGCCGAAGGTCGTATTTTGACTCCCATAGACTTATCTTCATATTCTTCAACTTCAACCTCAACTTATATATAATAGTTCATGCCCAGTTCCACAGTTGGCCACTGGTCTGATTTTAGCTGCTGCTCTGGTATTGCACATCTCCTTGTCTTTTCCCACAGATGTAGTCAATTTGCTTTCTTTACTGTATCTGTGTAAGTCCTTTTGCATTATTAAACAAAAGGTATTTCCTGTGAACAATTCCTTCTCCTGAAAATTTCTGTCATGTGACCTCCAGCTTAATTTCCATCATCAGGACCATATTTTCCTCTTTTACATTCCCACAACCAATAATTATTTATGAAGAATGTGGTAGATTTCTTCAATTTCTGTATCACTAGTTTTTTAGACTGGTGCAAAAATTTGAATATTAATTGGATTGACTCAACTTCCTTGTAAATGAATGTTTGCTTTCTGAGGATCTGGATCCTGTGTGTAGTTCATTGATTTTCTATTGTGCGACATGCTGATCCTAGGAATCATCAGTAGGCTGTACACCTTGGATTCAATTGGCCACCCTAAGGTTCATTTACCTGTGGATCCACCATAAGACAGCCATCCTTCTTTGTTTTCCTGCTTCCTCTTTGTCAGTTCCCACACTTCTGTGAGCCAGGAAAGTTTTCATCCTATATCTGTCTTTAGCACTTGGACCAGAATAGGCTTGCCTGCTTCTGAATATGTGTAAGTTATTTCTTGATATAAATATTTTTCTGAATACATACCCATCCAAGTGTCACTGGTTACTCTTCCTCTGGAGAACCTAACTTAAAGTATAAGAATGATATTTTAGTAATAAATGATGACATTGTCATGTATAAAATTTACTATTTAAGTGCAATGAAAAACATTGGTGATAGATATAGATTTTTAGCTATTAGAACCTGCTTAACAACTCCATATACTGTTCCAAGTCAAAAACTTACTGTCATCCAGTTGCTTCTGACTCCTAGTGGTCCTACATGACAACATAGGATTGTCCCTGTCTGATTCAAAGATTGTTACTCATTACTGAAGTAGACAGCCTTGTCTTTATCCAGCAGAGGGGCTTGTGGTTTCAAACTGCTGACCTTGCTAGTAAATGCCTTATGCATCACAACTAAACCATCAGGCCTCCAAAATTAGTGTGACCATCAGGCCTCCAAAAATAGTGTGACCCTCCAAAAATTATTTAAATAAATCAATAACTTGAAAATAGTGTAGGAGACTTGTCAAGGTATTTCTCGATGGGTGACCAAATAGTCCCCTGTGCCTCTGGGTCTTTGCAGACAAAAGCATTGCAAAATAACTCAGTTATTTATTACCTCTTTGAGATTCTTTTGAATCTTGCTTATCTGTGTGCTTGTCTTAGAACATAGTGCTTTTATTATTCAAATGGTCAGAAAGTGTGACTAGTTAAGTAGAATTTACATATAGATAAGAGTTTAGGAATGCTTTTTAAATTCTTTGATGTTTGTTTTGTAACCATTCCCTTGTAAGAAGAGTATAAAAATAAAGCTTTGAATATAAGCATTACTTCAGTCCATCAGACTGTTGTCCTCCCAATCCCATGCTTTGTACATGTCTCTTTCTTTTCATTCATCCGCACGCCTCATTTCAGATGCAGCTTGATGCAGGATAGCTGGTCTAATCACCCGCAAAATAGTTTTAGCAGATTTACCTGGAAAGAACCAGAAGGTATATTTAATTAACAAATTTGTTTAAAACATTAATGTTTATTTAGTCACTGGCAAGTCAGCTTTGATTCATGGAAATTCCTGTGTTTCAGAGTTAAATTTTTTTCTGTAAGATGTTAATGTCTGAGTAATAAGCAACAATGAGAATATTTGAAAATGAATTCCATCATTAATCCTTCCAAATGGAGAGAGTAAAGTGGTAATATATTTTTCATGTGGGTGTGTGCACATTTATTTACATAGGAAAATATTTAAATTATGTTTTAACTCCAACTTTCTCAATAATGCGTTGCCATCTTGAGGAACCCTACTGGTGCAATGTGTAAGTGCTGGGCTGCTAACCACTTGTTGCTCTTTAAACCACTTGAGGTTGAGTGGGAGAAAGATGAAGCTGTTTGATCCCAAAAATATTTCATCAGAAACCCTATGGAATAGTTCTACAGGGTCCCCATGAATCAATATTGACATGTAACATTAAGTAGTTTCTTGACTTCAATTTCAATCAAACCTATATATTGATACATTTTATGGAAGAAAATTGAAAGACTAAATAATGAAGAGGCACGTGTAGATATCACAATTAGACTTACACAGTTTTGACTTACTAAAAAAAGATGTATGTGAAAGTTGTACAAGTTGAATACGGAAGACCAAAGAAGGATTGAAGCGATTGAATTGTGGTGCTGGAGAAAACTATTGAAAGTAGCATTGACTGCCAAAAAGAAAAACAAGCCTTCCTTGGAAGAAATATTGGCCAGATGCTCTTTAGAAACAAGGATGGTGTGCTTGGTAAAGTAGAGAAGCATGGAAAAAGGGGAACATCACTTGTTGTCCCCTTGTCCCTGGGTTTGTTGGCACCCCCTTCCTTTCCCTTAACTTCCAACTCTCCCGTGTCCCCCCAGAACTGTCAGTTCCATTGTTCAGTTCCAGATTGTTCACCCTGCCTATCTTGTCCAGCTAGATGTGCAGAGACAATAATAAGCACAAAACCAAAACAAAGTGAAACATAACAAAAACAAAAAGCCCAAAACAAAACAACTAAAACTAAATAAATAAATAGCAAAAAAAAAGAAAAGCCTTCAAACAGTTCCAAGTCTGTCCATTGACCTTTAAGGGTCTTTGCCAGTGGAGTCCTCTGGGGTGCCATGTCCTGGCCCCAAAGTCCACCTTTGGCATTCCTCAGGGACTTCCTTGTTTTGCTCCCCTGGCCTTTCTGCTGCATACCTTTAGTGTTCCCTGGTGCCGTGGGGTCAGGCCAGGCACAACTCCTGCACATGTCCCCAGTGCTGCTCCCCATAGCGCTGTGGGCCACTGAGGGACGTCATGTCTCACGGTGTGGCTGGCCCTGTGATCCTTTCTGTGTATTGGCTGCTCTGAGCCTGAATATTGTCCTCAGGGCTTGGTGGGCAGAATGTGCTCCACTCACTCTCCTTCCCACTTCCTTTGCTCCTAATCAGAACCTCTGACGTTCATTCCTGTGGGTCAAGGAGAGCCCACATAGTTGGGATTGAGGGCCGACCCCACAGGCCTCTCTATCGTTTCCCTGCTTCATGCCTGTGTGTGGCACTCACATCTTGGTGCACCTGGGTGAACTCTGGTCTCTTGCTCACTTTCCTGTGGAGATATAGTCAACACCACCCCCCTTGGCTGGGTTAGGGTTCTGTTCCCCAGCTACTCCTGTCTCTTTTTTTGTACCCTCTTTTCTTTTTCCCTCCTTTTAAGTTGGCTGCCCTATATTCTTTAAAATTCTGGCTAGACCACAACATTACAGTAGTACAGATAAGAATTCACAACACAGGGAATCCAGGACAGATAAACCGCCTCAGGACCAATAAAGATAGTAGCAGTATCAGTAGCGACAGGGGAAGGGTGGAGGTAAAGGGAGAACCAATCACAATGATTGACATGTAACCCCCTCCCAGGGGGACAAACAACAGAAAAGTGGGTGAAAGGAGACAGCACATGAAAAAAAAACACAACAGTCTAAATTATCAAGAGTTCATGACGGAGGAAGGGTGTAGAGGGAGGGGAAAAATGAGAAGCTGATACCAAGGGCTCAAGTAGAAAGAAAAGCTTTGAGAATGATGATGGAAACAAATGTACAAACATGCTTGACACAGTGGATGGGTGTATGGATTGTTATATGACCTGTAAGAGCCCCCAGTAAAATAAAATTTTAAAAAAGAGGAAGGTCCTCAGAGACATGATTTGATACCATGTCTACAACAAGCGCTCCAGCACAGGAATCATTGTGAGGAGGGCACAGTAGCAGGTGGTGTTTTGTTCTGTTGTGCATGGGGTCCTTATGGGTCAGAACCAAATGGATGGCACCTAACGGCAACAGAGAAAGGATGTTTTGATTATCTTAATACCCCTCCTACATTAAACAAAATTCACTGCAATCAAGTCCATTCTGACCCGCCATGATGCTGTAGGACAGAATAGAACTTCCTTTTGGGGCCTTCTGAGGCGCTGAATCTTTAAGGGGCAGAAATCACCGTATTTTTTCTGAAGAGTTGTAAATTAAATCTGTTAAATATTGAGTTTATATACTGAAATTTATCATTGCCATAGGAAATATTTTGAATTGTGTAGACATAATTATCCAGTTAATTAATTCTATTTCAAGAACTTCTGTTTGATAAAAATAAGTAAAGCATTTTACAGAGTGAAAATACTATTATCATCTTGCTTTACTTCAAAATATTATTCCAAATGCTAAGGTATCTAGGTTCACGTATTTACCTAATTCAAATTATGTGAGAATTTTCAAATTAGTTTCAAACACTCTAGGGAAAAACAAACCTGAACAATATAGAATACTGTCATCTGGCCACAAAATAAAAAGAGAGCTTTTGTCTCTGAAATTTCTAGCCATTTATGAAAAATGTTATTTTTTATTCTATTTTACAATTAAATGTCTGAAGTAAAATCAATATTCAGTAAGATATGGAAACTATATGAAATACTATTTATAGCGCTCTTCTGCATTTTTTGTTTCACCATGTTGTTTACACAGTAGAGATCTTTGGCAATGAAAGGTCTTTCTGCAAAGTTTGTATTATAGGTACTTAATTGCCTGGGACAATCACTTGTGTGTGAAATAAGACACTTAATGATACTACAGTGCTGATTGCTTTCTCCAAATGAGAAATAGAATTACACTTAGTTCTAAAGAAAACTGAAAAGTATTTACCTCTTCAGTAGAAAGTATAATTTGTTCCTGATTAATATCTCATAATTGCAGATCACCTAGTACCTCTGGAGCAGAACATACACTTCCTTAATGACTACTTGGCTGATATTTTAATTTGTACCCACTATTCATTTATTTCCAATTTCACAGTAGCTAATGTATTTTTGTGGAAAGACATGAAAATACATTTTAAATCCCTTCTAAAATGTGGTCAAAGGGGAATAAAACAAGAATCACATGAAGCTAAGATCCTGCAAGTAACAAATTTTTATTTTAAATGAGGAAACAAGGGGCTCGGTTTGGGACACTAGTCCGCAGGGCAAAACAGTCTGTAATTCTTTCACCAATGACTGTGTAAGGGAAATGTCTATATTGATGTGTAGCACAGAATAGAGTTGCTGCTGGGATGTTTACGAGACTGTAAGTCTTGAAGGGAATGGGAAGTACATCTTTCTCCAGCTGAGTGGTTGGTACTTTCAAATTGATCTTGCAGTTAGCATTCCAACTCCTAACTCATTGTCACCACATGGATTCAAAATGTGGGATTAGCCAAGAGATAAAGTGAAATTAAACCGAGCTGATTCCAGGAACCCAATTGGAAGGTGAATTATGAGAGTGACGAGTGCAACGAATGTATAAGGGTGCTTTGCTCAATTGATGTATGTACAGATTGTGATAAGAGCCTTATGAGCCCCAATAAAAAGATTTAAAAAAAATAAAGAAAGAAAGAAATTCTCATTTAACTTCTAATACTCTTAGTTGATACTAAACTAACTAGTTGGTAGCTAATTATAGTATTGGTACAATGACATATAGAGAAAAAAGGATTTGTTGAGTGATATTAAAACTGTGGCTGATCAAGTATTTACTATAAATTACTAAAATTGAACAACAAATATTTTAATATATCACATTAAGGAAACATAATGAAATATTATATAATACAAATATTATAAAAAGCACATTCATTTGGAGAAGATATATTTTTCTTATTTAAATGTGAAAATGTTAAATAACAAGTAGAATTATTTTTTAACACTTTCTGAGGTATATTTTGTTTAACTTTAATTTTATGTTACAGAATTATAATAAAATTAATAAAAAATAAAGATGTTTAAAGTTGAGCTATAAAAAAGTAAATGAATTAGAATACATATAGAGAATAATAATTTTAGAGAGTAATTTACAAAACATAATCAGAAAGTAATATATAAAACTATATATTATATATAAATTCTATAAATGATTTCTGAGAGTAATATATAAAGTATAATCCTGTTTATCAAGTGAAAGGGCAGTACTCAATTTATTTCTATTTTTGTTTAAAAAATAAGACATATACATATTCATGATCGGTAAGGTTAAATAATTTAACTAATTCTAGTTTCTGATTTTTGAAGTTTAATTTATATATTTTTGTTAACAATTCCATGAGATAAAATGCACATTTTAGTTTTATTAAATACTTGTTTATACACACTAAAATATTTCCTTCTATCTTGATTAATATTATGACTAAAATACTATGCCCGTAATGCCAGTTATAGTAAGAAATCTAGTGAAAGATTATTAATTAAGAGCATTTATAATGTAAAATAGAAACACACAATCATTAATTTTTTTGAAATAAAACTATATTTTAAACTAAAGAATTTTAAGAAAATTGCATCACTCTTCTAAAGGAAAGCCAAGATATTTACTGATTCTATAAAATATCATTCAAAGTTAGGTGCCATCAAATCTGTCCCAACCCATAACAACCTATGCACAACAGAACAAAACACATCCCAGTTCTTTGCCATCCTCACAATTACTTTTATGCCTGACCCCATGGTTGCAACCATCTCCTTGAGGCCCTTCCCCTCCTTCTCGGCCCCTCTGCTTTACCAAGCATGACATCGTCCTTTTCCAGGGAATGAAGTCTTCTGACAACATGTCAAAATATGCAAGATAATGTCTAACCATCATTGTCTGTAAGGAGCACTCTGGCCATACTTCTTACCAGAGAGATCTGTTTGTCCTTTTGCAGTTCGTAGTTTTTTCAATATTATTCTCTAGCACCACAATTCAAATGCATCAATTCTTCCTCTGTCTTCTTTATTCAGTGTCCAACTTTTATAAAAACAAAAACAGCAACAAATCTTTACAAATGAAATCAATAATCTAGCAGAGAAGGTGTAAATCACACATAGTTATAGTGTCATAAGAGAAAACTACAAATACATTTCTGATTGATTTGCACTTATTGGGGTAAGCCAGAAGAGGGGGGGAAAGTGAAGTGGGATTTTTAATGTTATAGCTATAACAGTGATATGTTGATTGGCCTAAAGACATAATCACAAAGCATGTGGTTGCTAAGGAGATAATTATAGTGATATGATGGGTACATTGGGACAAGGTTGTTAAACATTATCTTGATTTAATAAAGTTTGCCAGAGGTGTTGATTACAAACCCAATGATAAGTAGTATCCATATACTTAGCTTGGTCATACAGGTATGTATTGCTTTGTAGAGTGGATTCCTAAGTAACACAGTTTAATTCTGTGTAAAAAGTCATGCTGGTCCTTAGAACTAGTTCATCCATTTTTCTTTAGATTATATGACTCTTGATTTTATAACCCACATTATTTCTTTCTTTTGAACAGGTATGTTATAAAACATCATCCATCATGTGGGTGGGCATGCTCGCATCTACATGGGCTTGGCAATATGCTACCCTCAAATGATGACTTAACCTGGAACTTGGTTTTACCTCAAGTTAAGGACAATCATGATCTAAATGGCCTGCCAACTCAGGTAAGTCCACCACTAGCTATCTTCAGTGATTTAGGGGTGATCACACTGTACAAACTTTCCTACATTTCCCCCCACACTATCCTTCTAGGGCATCATCCATCCAAATGACATCATGTCATTTAATAGTTCAGCCATATCAAGGAGTATTGTAATGGCTAATATAAGTAACTAGGTTTTTCTATTTTGGGGTTACTGTAATTAGTGCTAACACACAAAATTCTATGAGTATGAGGTGAAGAAGGGTGCATTAGTCTGGGTACTTTAGAGAAACAAATCCACAGAAACTCAGAGAGTATATAAGAGAGAATTTTATATATAGGTTAAGTGTTCATCAGGAAAACATCCCAACCCAGAGCTGCCCAAACCCACAAGTCCAACATTAACCCATATGTCCAACACCAGTCCACAAATTCCTCCTCCATCTCACAGAGCAGACACAAAGATGTCAACTGCAGGAGGAAAGCCGAGTCAGTGAATATGTAAGCATCTCAGCGCTGGCAGGTGTCTCCATACGGCTGCCCCAGCAACTAGGACTGCATCGGGGTAGGTCCATGCAGCTTCTCCTCAGTGATGTCTTGCAGGAAGTGAGCCTTGCCAGCTGAAGTTGGAACTGCTAAGGCAGCTGCACCGTGGTGCTTCCATCACAAAGCAAGACACCTGAGAACTCCAAAGGTGAGGCTCACCAAGCCATTTATCCTTCAGCCTTTCAATTAATCCCACATGTGCTTATCGGCCAGGTTGGCACAATAAACTAACTCAAAGGGTTACTCAGTCCTAATTTTAGATGTAAATATCATAATGCACTTCATAATTTCAATAATAACAATAACATTCTTATCAATATAGTTAACCTGATATGCAGCACAGACCATTACCTAGAACCTACACTATTGGGTAGCTAACTGCAGATATTGAAAACAGATAGTAAACCACTAAAAATAATCATGAAATCATGAAGTACCTTATAACATGGATAGACCTGGAAAATGTTATACTGAGAGAAATCAGTCAATTACAAAATGATAAATATTTTATGAGACCATGAAATCAGGTGGCATGGAGCAGAAATACTTTCATATTAAAGGAAATACTCTTTTCAGGTTTCTGTATGCTAGGGCAAAGGAAGGAAAGATAAAGCAGTGACTTGAACTGTTGATGAGTGTTGAATTGGGTGAAATGGATGATAGTAGTCTAAAGGAAGGAGAATAGCTATCAAGGCAAGGGTGAAGGGTAAAATATTATTTGAAAAATTAATAATTTAAACTGTTGAATATCTAGGTAATGATCTGAAATATAAACCTTCACCTTATTTATGATAAAATATGTAATAAACTAAATCGTATTTCTAAATAATGGATGGTAAACTCTTTGGAGTAAGAGAAGGCAAGTAAATAATCTTTTCAATATTCTTAGTAATACTCGTGCTCTGTCAACTTTTCCAGTGGCATTAATCTAAGAGTGTTAGGAAGAGTTATCTATGGCTCATAATCCTCCTTGCTGATAGAACTTATAGGGCAATATTACTTTTGTCAAGTTTTTGTTGTACAGCCATTCAGTTGGCTACTTTATCAGAATTCATGGCATTGTGATTGGGAAATTGTTGATGAACTACTTAATTACCATATAGTGGCATACTAAAAGGGCCATCCCCATCCAATATGGGCAGGTATAGGATTTTCTTTTAATACTAAATTGTTATTATAATTAGCTACCTAATACTATATGGATGCAGAGGAATGTCTGAAGTTATGAAAGTTCACTGCCCTTTCATATTAAAATCATTTCAACAGCTAAGTGTCTATGCCTGTCAGATGCCTTCCAGATAGGCTTCTTTTTAGAAGCAGAGAAATGAAGCACCTTGAGCTAAGAAATTACCGCTAATGTCCACGTTAAAGAGTTCAAATTCTAACATGTCACTTTGGTGGCTAAGATGAGCCTAAGGAAAGCCAGAGAGTGTTCAATTACCTCACATATAATGAAAATAGAAGAGAAAAGAAAAATCAACACGTGTTGATTTTGGTGTCGCTGAAGAATATTACATTTATTGTGGACTTCCAACAGAATGCATTATTCCGTTTCAGAATAAGTTCAAACTACTCTGAGACTTGGTGTTGCTAACTTTGGACGTATGCTGAGGAACAATCAGTCACTAGTAAGCACGGCAACCTTGGTACAGCAGTGTGTCAGAGAAAATAAAGAAAACCTGTACGCCTAGGTTCTCTACACAAGTACTGATGATTATATATGCATGTATATAAAAAGAATCTTATCAAAAATGGCTCACACAGTTGTTGTTTGGGGCTGTAGAGATGGTTCTACTTTGATGAGACTCTATGCCAGGGTGCTCAATGCATCAATCGCGATCTACTAGCTGATCACAAACGTAGTGTGGGTAGATCGCATAGCATTAAAAAATAGATGGAAGCCTTTCCTCAATCTCGTCACTTCATTGATATACAGCACAGCCAATCAGATGCAATTTTAGGTGTCAAACGCATGCACAAATAAATGCGCTATTTGCAGCAAAACTGACAAGCTAAGTTATCACCAATTTTTAGACCTGGGTTTTTTTCTCTTAAACGTAAGAAAGGGTATTAAAATGAGTGGGGGAGCTGGACCAAGTAAGAGGACAAAAACGTATTCCTGTCATATGGAATGGGAGGTTTTGACACTACAAGCCAACTTTCAGCTGAAGTCCAGAGCGCATGAACAGTTCTGGAACTTACTCACAGAAGAAAAGTACCACAACATGAGAAAGTGTGCTACCTCCTTGACTGCATTCTTTGGTTCTACTTATTTACGTGAGTCAGCCTTTTCCCACTTAAAGATCATTAAGTCCATGTACCATTCCACCATGACTAATGATCATTTGGAAGTGTGCTTGAGGCTGGATGTCAGTAACTACTGTCTGGACTATGCATCCCTGGCTCATTCCATTCAGGGAAAGTCATCAGAGTAAACTCAGGTAATGACAAAAAATGTACATAGTTAATTGTGTTGTGTTGTGCACTATGGACTCATGCGGTTATGCAAGGTACATAAACATACATTGCCCATATAAAGAATTTTCAATGCATGTATGAATAAATGTAATAAATAAATAAAAAAAACATATGTTTTGCATTTTTGTAGTTGGTCCATCATTTTGACTTGATCATTTTATAAGTAGCTCGCATGTTGAAAAAGTGAGCGCCCTGCTCTATGCGAAACAGAAGGAAACACCTGCACCATGCTCATGATTCAGCAACCGATGGACCTCCAGGGCACAAGTCAAGTGCTCTCTAACTACTCTTGCTTCTCCTATGCCATCACCTCGATTCCAACTCTTAGTGACCCTGTACTGCAGAGTAGAAGTACTTCATCATTTTTAGAGCAAAAAGCCCTATCTCACTCCCTGGGAGAAGCTGAAGGATTTGAAAAACTACCAGTTTAATGTTTAATCCAGTCTGCATGTTAATTATATAGTGTAAATATCTTTTTCACCCTATCCTTACATTTCCTATGTTTTGTTAGTTGTATGTAATTGTGTAGCTGAACAAAATGCTGTCTTGTTGTATCATTATCATAATCATTGTTATATTTAAATTAATTGGGGCTACATTTACATTTCCTGAGTCTAATATAACTGTTAGACAGGGTTCTCTAGAGAAATAAAACCAGAATGCTAATAATTATATTTATATATATATTTATACATACATTATATATATAAACATGATAAACAGTTAATTAAATTATAAAGCAATAAAAATGGCTCAGTGCAACTCACCCCTGTGATACAGTTGTGAGACAATGGCAGTTCTTCAAGAATTGAAGGAACCTGAAATTACAGGAACACAGTCCACGGATTAGGTGTCCCACAGGTAGTGTAGCTTGCAAATGGAGCACAGAACAAGCAAGGCAGCCAAACACTGGTCTGATGATCAAAGAGCAAGAGACAAGAAAGGTGAGGCGTGCCAAGCCATTAATTTCTCCACTCTTCAATTAATCCCACTTGTGTTTATTGGCCAGGTTGGCACTATAAACTAAAAATCTGTTATTAATGTAAATAATATCCTTTATGTTTCTACTTAAGGTTTTGTTATTCATTATCAACCAGGAATGCTTGATAATGTTATATTTTTATCTAAAGTGAAGTAACGTAATCCTGCCAATCTGAGATATGCAATTAATTAGCCACTATATTTCCTGTAAGCTATTCCAGATCATTTTTTCACCATTATTTTTTCAGAATTTTTTTCTTTTGATGTCTATTACCTAATTCCTTGGTATTTCTATTTTTTCTGCTCTAACCAACAATTTTCTGGTACACTTTGTCATTTAATCAGAAAATGGTTATACCTATTACTTGTTTTCTCCTCACTGAAAGTTGAATCATTATCTGTGAAATTCCTAAACTTTATGAAACAATGCAGTGCGATTGTTTCTTGTTTCCTTGACCTTACTATGTAATTGTATAGGCTTTTTTATTGTTGTTCTTTTACTTAGGCAAATTATTTCCATATGAAATCTTGGGTCTAATTAGACTATGGAAGCACTACATATTAAAATTAACTATATTAAAATTGCTTCTGAATTTACAAAGCTTTGATCTTGCCATTTCCTAAAGTTGGAGCAATTAAAATTGAGTGGCTTAAGTCCAAATTGTAGCAGTGAGACAATTAAAAATTCATACTTTGGGGAAATAGTGTTACAGTATAGCTAACAAGATTTGTTAATGGAATTATTGTGGGTTGTAAAGGAGGCATCGACAACAACTCTGGAATTTTTTATTTCAACTGAAATGATGAAACTGCCATTACCAGAAATGGGAGATAAAGAAAACTTAACTTTTTGTTTAGTTTTGTTTTTCCAGGGGGACACAGGGAGGGCTTACATGTCTACTTTGAATACATTAAATTTGAAACATAAAACAGTCTCCTAAGCCATTGTTTATAAAATCTACAGTATGAATTATACACATCAAGGCAAAATTATATTTATATTTTGGAAATTTCAATTTGAGATTTTTGCTCAAGGTGGTGTTTCAGATATGTTCTTGTATAATATTGTCACACAAAAAAATGACCTTCCAGGGAAACTTATACCACGCATAAACTTTATAAGCAAGGAAAATTGCTGGCCATGATTCTGTTAGTCTCGGTAAACTAGGGAAGCAAATTCACAGAAACTCATGTATAAGAGAGAGTTTTATATACAGGCTAAGTGTACGTCAAGAAAGCATCCTAACCTAGTGCTCCCCACGCCAATAAGTCGCACATTAACCCATTTGTCCAACACCAATCTACAAACTCCTCCTCCATCTCACAAAGCACACATGCAGTGAAGCCGACTGCAGGAAGAAAGCTGAATTAGTGACCATGTAAGCATCTCAGCACTGTCAGGGGTTTTCCACACAGCTGCTCCAGCACCCAGGGCTGCATCAGGGAGGTCCATGCGGCTTCTCCTCAGGTGTGCCTTGCAGGAAGTGAGCCTTGCCAGCTGTAGCAGGGAACTGACTAAAGCAGCTGAGCCTGGTCCGACCATCACAAAGCAAGAGTCCGGGATCTAGAAAGGCGAGGCTCATGGAGGCATTTATCTCCCTGCCATTCAATTAACTGCACATGTGTTTATCGGCCAGGTTGGCACAATAAACTTTTACTGTCTCAATAATCCATTAATGTTTGCTTTTTACCAGAGCCTTGATTAAAGAAATCCCTAAGCTGTTTTGTGTTCCATACAACAAGAAGGGTCACTATAATGAACAGATCAAGACTTAATGGTCCATGCCACTTAAATAATGTTAGTTTACCGAGTCACATATTTCCCTTCTTTTTTGACCGGATGCCGGTCACCATATTACAATTAAGAATTTATGTAAAACTGTACTAATTGCAACTCCAGTATATCACTTGCCCAGATGCCAAATAGCTTTCCTGTGGAATGTTGAATTCCTTTGTTTTATTGTCCTGGAATTCAGACACCATTCTCTCCTTTTCTCCCATGGCAGTGGTGTCTTGACAGTGATCCTGTTCACTGTCACCTTAATCCCTCTCTCT
The DNA here is from genome assembly GCF_050624435.1 of Tenrec ecaudatus. Lineage (NCBI taxonomy): Eukaryota > Metazoa > Chordata > Mammalia > Afrosoricida > Tenrecidae > Tenrec > Tenrec ecaudatus. The sequence continues at coordinate 103,048,597 of NC_134532.1, read as the reverse complement.
TGCAATGGCCATCTAAAAAAGGCATCCTTGCCTATTTTGACACTCTTTGTTGTTGTTTGCTTGCTTGTTTGTTTTTTCTTTGACACTTTCATGGGCAGAAATGCAAAATCTACAGAAAATATTCAGAATTTAAAGCAACTGAAATTTAAAATATATGATACACAATGACCTAATGGGTTTTGTTTTATAAGTACAAGATTAAAAACATAGAGAAACTAATTAATGCAGTTAACTACATTTTAATGAAAAACATAATCCTATTATATAAATATATGAGCAGTCGTTAATACTTGGTACATCTTTATATAAATTCTAAGTGAAATTACAAATGATAGAATTGTAGGCCAATAACTAAAAAAAAACAAAATCAACACAGGACAGTAAATATGTTACAGCTGAGGAAAAACAATTGAACAAGATTTTTATTTGTTTTTTAAAAAAATTTATTGGGGGCTCATACAACTCTTATCACAATCCATACATACATCCATTGTGTCAAGCACATTTGCACATTTGTTGCCATCATCATTCTCAAAACATTTGCTTTCCACTTGAGCCTTTGATATCAGCTCCTCATTTCCCCCTTCCCCACTCACCACTCCCTCATGAATCCTGAAAATTTAAAAATTATTATTATTTTGTCATTGCTTACACTGTGCGGCATCTCCCTTCACCCACTTTTCTGTTGTCCATCCCCCAGAGAGGAGGTCATATGTATATCCTTGTAATTGCTTCCCTATTTCTACCTTACCTGCCTCCACCCTCCCAGTGTTGCCACTCTCACCACTGGTCCTGAAGGGATCATCTGTCCTGGATTCCCTATCATTCCAGATCCTATCTGTACCAGTGTACATCCTCGGGTCTAGCTAGATTTGTAAGGTAGAATTGGATTCTGATAGTTGGGGGAGGGAGCATTTAAGAACTAGGGGAACGTTGTATGTTTCATCGTCGTTATGCTGCATCCTGCCTGGCTCATTTCCTCCCTGCAACCCTTCAGTAAAGGTGTGTCCAGTTGCCTACAGACGGGCTTTGGGTCTCCACTCTGTAAGGACCCTCATTTCCAATGACATGACTTTTCGTTCTTTGATGCCTGATACCTGATCCCTTCGACAGCTCATGGTCACACAGGCTGGTGTGCTTCTTCCATGTGGGCTTTTTGCTTCTGAGCTAGATGGCCACTTGTTTCTTTTCAAGTCTTTAAAATCCCAGACACTATATGTTTTGATAGCTGGGCACCATCAGCTTTCTTCACTATATTTGCTTATGTACACAATTGTATTCAGTGATCATATCAGGAAAGTGGACACATATAGATATAACTTTTTGTTCTTTGATGACTGATACCTGGTCACTTATACATTTCATGGTCACACGGACTGGTGTGCTTCTTCCATGTGGGCTTTTTTGCTTCTGGCTAGATGGCTACTTGTTTACCTGCAAGCCTTTAAGACCCCAGATGCTATATCTTTTGATAGCCGGGAACCATCAAAGTTTTTTGTAGGCATATATAAAAGGGTCCAGCACCATTGTTCACTGTGACAAAGAATATTAAACACAAGATAGCTATAGATGTTCCCAAATCACCTACAAATTAACAAACAAAAACAGAGAATAAAAACTCTTAGCTGAATTTTAGAGTATGTAAATGTTTTAGAGGTATATTATTGCATAGAATATTACTTCAAATTTTGGGGGATTAAGTTGCAGATCTTGATTATTTTTCATAATTTTGCATATTGGCTGAGGTCAGGTGGGCATATTTCTGATTCAGATGCTAAAAAAAAGAAAGTTAAGAGCACAAAACCAGTAGGGTTATATATACCCTTTACTTGATAGAAATTCTGAAATTCATTGTGGACCATGCCAACAGTTTGGGGTAGAAAGATGGGACCATGTCCTGACATCTTGAACTTGAATTTAATCTATTTTTCTACAAGCATTCAGGTTTAGCCTTTGTGCTCTTTGCTAAGACCTCTGTTTTTTGTTTTGCTCATAAAATTTTCCAGAGAACAGCTTCTCATACTTATAACTGAGCATTAATTTTTAGCCAACCTTATCTTTTGTATTCAAACTGACTTTTTATCCTCATAGAGTTATCTTTAAACATTATGTACTTTTGTGAATAGTATTTGAGCTAAATAAAGAATGTGCATGTAGTACTGAAATATTAGGAGTGCTCTCTTCAATATCAGAATTTGTTCTTAAAGCATGCCCCTAACACTATCTATTTAATGATTTACTAGATAACAGAGAGGAAAGTGACATGGTTTTTAAACTAAGGGAAAAATCTCCAAAGGAAGGAAAAAAACCATGATCTCAAAAATGTCTCTATGTACATTCTGAGATATGTGTAATCCTTTTTTTGGCAGATAGAAGCCAGTGCCATTCATAATTTACCCTGGGAATTTCTATATCACTGCCCTGGAAACATAATATACTTGTGTGTCCTATTTTTCCAAGATATTAGAAAATGGTTAGAAGACTGAAATTGATTCAAAAAGGGTCTTTCTTAACTAAGAGGTCCCGAGAGAAAGGCCGTGCTTATGTTGCACAGAGACCAAATCACGTTCACCGTAGGTAGCTGCCATCTCTCTGTGGGTCTTCTAGATCGGACATAGGACATGCGGTTGCTGTGCAGCTCGTAAACGCCCTTATTTCCATCTACCATGAGGAGAACGGTTTCAAACAATTTGAAGCTCTGATTTCAGATATAAAACATAAATTTGTAAGTCGTTAAATTATTGCTGGTCTTGAAATCCAGGGGACTAGTTAAGGAAACCTAAGAATTGATGTTAGATAAAGAATATATGAGAAAAAGATGAACTGTAGCTCATGCTCAAATTTATTTCTTTTATAGAAGTTGGGTATAGAAAGGAGGTTATAGCGGGGGGAAATGCAAAATATATATTTAAATTTTTAATGTATCGTGTCTGCTTATTCACTATATATATGTGTGTGCATATATATATATGTATATAAATAATGTGTGTGTAAAGTATAAAATTATGTTCCATTCAAGCATGCTGCCAAGAGATCAGTTAAATTGTTCATTGGGTATCATTAGTGATTTTGACAATAATAATTCAGGGTCATAGTAAATAGTTTGATCTTACATGGAGTGAAAACAGTTAATTCAATGCGAGGCACAGGGTGTTATTTAGATGCACATACAGTGTTTTTGAAAATACTGTGAACAGACAGTTTTCCCCTAATTATTTTCATTTTCCTGGGAAATGAGGAGTCAATGGGGAAAGAATTGTGCAGATTTGGGTTGTGAACAGTGTTGTAAGTTGGACTGTGAACGTTGAATAGACTAGAGAAGTACAGCCACCGCAAAGCAAAGAACAAAAACAAAAGAAAACATGGAAGCGTATTTCCAATGTCTAATCCCATTCACAGTGATCCCATGTTTAGCAGAATATAATGGTCCCATAGAGTTTTCTCCAATAAAATGTTTATAACAACACATTACAAGGCGCTTCTCGCCACAGAGCTACTGAGCTATCAAGAATAAACAAAGAACAAAAAAACATTTCAGATTCGTTTTTATTAGGTACCAGCAAGTGGATACTGATGCATATTAACCAAACACTCCCTAGATCTGTGCCTTCCTTTCCATTGTTTCCTTAGAACCCATTAATGTGCCCAGTGACACCCCATTCCCTGGAAGGGCTCCCTTCTATGCACTGACTTTCTCGTCAAGCAAGATGTCCTTGTCCAGGGATTGCTGTTCCCTTATAGCATGCCCAAAGTGTGGCAGCCCATTCTCCCTTCTAAGACGCATTAGAGCTGAACACCTTTCTTTTTAAAAATATATACATATAATTTTTATTGTGAATTGCATGAAGATTTACAGAGCAGATCATCAGTTTTAAATTCAATAACTTTTGCTTTGTTTTTGTTTTAATCATTCTATTAGGGGCTCATACAACTCATCACAATCCATACATACTTCAATTGTGTAAAGCACATCTATACATTCATTGCCCTCATCATTCTCAAAACATTTGCTCTCCACTTAAGCCACTAACATCAGGTCCTCATTTTTTCCGCTCCTTCCCCTCTCCCCACTCCCTCATGAGCCCTTGATAATTTATAAAGTATTATTTTGTCATATCTTTCCCTGGCCGACATCTCCCTTCACCCACTTTTCTGTTGTCTGTCCCCCAGGGAGGAGGTCACATGTATATTCTTGTAATTGTTTCCCTCTTTCCAGCCTACTCTCCCTCTACCCTCCCAATATTGCCAGTCATACCACTGGTCCTGAAGGGATCATACACCCTGGATTCCCTGTGTTTCCAGTTCCTATCTGTACCAGTGTATATGATCTGGTCTAGCCAGACTTGCAAGGTAGAATTTGGATCATGATAGTGGGGGGCGGGGTGGGGTAGGGAAGCATTTAGGAACTAGAGGAAAGTTGTATTTTTCATTGGTGTTACATCACACCTTGATTGGCTCGCCTCCTCCCCTAGACCCCTCTGCAACGAGATCTCCAGTGGCTGACAAATGGGCTTTGGGTCTTCACTGTGCACTCCCCCCTTCATTCACTATGGTAAGATTTTTTTTTTGATGATGCCTTAAACCTGATCCCTTCGACACCCTGTGATCACGCAGGCTGTGTGCTTCTTCCATGTGGGCTTTGTTGCTTCAAGGTAGATTGAATTTGCTAGTCGAGCCGTCTTTGTTGTGGTCGATATTCTTCATTAACACCATGATTAAAGTCTTCCGTTATTCTCTTGTCTTTCTTATTCATGATCTAGCTTTCACATGAATGTAAAGTGATAGAAAATACCACCGCTTAGTCCTCAAAGTGATGATCTTTGCTCTGTAACATTCTAAGAAGTCTTCTGCAGCAGACTTGTCCAATACAACAATATATTTGATCTCTTGACTGCTGGTTCTAAGAGTATTGATTGTGGATCCAAACAAGATAAAATTGCTGACAAGGTTAATATTTTCTCCTTTTATCATAATATTGTTTAAAGGTCAAGTTGTGAGGATTTTGTCTTCTGTAAAATGAAGCTTAATTAGTCCTGAAGACAATAGGCTTTGATCTACCTCAATAAGTGCTCCACGCCTTCTTCGCTTTCAGCAAACAAGCTTGGACGACCTACATACTACAGCTTCTTGTGAGTCTTCCTTCTTCAGTTCCTGATGTTCCATTCATCTGCAAACAGTGCAGCTTGGGGTTACTTAATCATCACACATATTGAATAAGTATGGAGAGAGTATACAATCAGAACACTTACCCTTCCTGATTTTAAACCATGGTGCGTAAAAATGATCGCCTCTTCTTCTGTGGAGATCCTGTACAAGCACAATGAGTGAGTTCTGTAATTCCCATTTTTCAATGTTTTCCATAATAAGTCAACAAATTTCTGACATTCTCTTGATTTCAGCCAAATTTCAATAAAATCTCTTTGAGATATTTTAAGTTACCTTTCATCCTAAATTTTCTTCGGAATATGAATTTAATCCGAGGCAGATTTCTATCACACATATTTTGCAACTGTTTTTGAATGATCTTCAGTAATATTTTATTGCATGTGATACTCCTGATGTTGTTAGTTGATTCTGACTCATGAAGACCCTCCACATAAAATATTCCCCAGTGCTGCACCATCCTCACAATTGTTTTTATGTTTGAGCCAATTGTTGCACACTGTGTCAATCCACCTTGCTGAGGGTCTTCCTCTTTTTTCAGCACCTCTGTTTTACCAAGCAGGATGTCTTTTTTCCAGGGAGCGGTCTCTCCTAATAGCATGCCTAACATATGGGAGACAAGTTTCACTGTTCTTGCCTCCAAGGAGCATTCTAGCTTACCTGCTTCTACAACCAAATCATACTCACTGTCATGTTGTCAATTCTGCTCCACAATGTCGCTGTAGGGCAGAGTAAAACTGCTCCTCTGGGATCGGAGAATGTGACTCTGTAGAGACTAAGTAAGCCTCATCTTTCTCCTGGGAGTGCCTGTTGGCCTGGCAGTTAGCAGCCCCACACACATCAACTATGATACACCAGAGCGCCTCAAAACAGATATTAATGATATTCTGTGATCATGCCATATTCTGACAAGTCACCTTTCTTTGGAATGAGCACAATTTGAAGAATTGTATGTTTTGTACTTGTCACAGTCAGCTAGTTGGCTGAAGACATAAGTAAGCAGATTAAAACAAATATTATATTGAGTGCTTTATTGAGGTATCACAACATTCCACCAGTACTTAATTTTTATTTTTCTTCCTTATCTCACAGAATCCAAAATGTACATTCACATACAACTCCATTGTTTGCTCCCCTCAATTTGGGTTATAGAGTCATCAAAGCCATCAGCCGCCCCCTCCCTTCTCTCCCACCCTCTTCCCGTACCCGCAGGAAATAATTATTCCAATTACTGTTTCTAACCTATTATCTATCTTAACTTTCATGTTTCAGAGGTTCTTAATTTTAAAAAATGAACATACACAAGTCTAACATGATTAATGGGGTAAAACCAATAAAAGCCATAATAGTAAGGGGAGGAAATACTAAAGAACTAGAGAGTAGTTATGTGGTTCAATTCTATTCTGTGCCCTGGGTACATCATCCCTTCCATGTGACCTTTCTGAGAGGGATGGTCCAGTTATCTTGCAGGTGGGTTTTGGGTCTCCACTATATCCATGCTCCTTCACATCAATTTGATTGCTTATTTTTGAATTTCTGATACCTGTTCCCATTGACACTTCAAGATCCCCCAGGCTGGTGTGCTCCTTTCATGTGGGCTTTCTTGTTTCCCTGCTAGATGGCCAATTGTTTAACTACAAGCCATTAAGACCCCAGATGCTTTATCTTCTAATAGCCAGGAACCATCACATGTGTTCACCCGATTTGCTTATGCACCTATTTTGTCTTCAGTGATTGTGTCAGGAAGATGAGTATCATACAATGCCACATTGTTAGAACAGAGAATCTTTTAACAGTATTGCCCCCCTCCCCCCCCACACCTTGTCTAAGAATGAGGAGAAAGGGGGGAAAAAGGAAAAACAAAACTCTTTAAGTTCTTCAGGAATCTAAGTGAAGCAAATAGGGAAATGGAGAAATGAGCAAAATAAAAGTTAGATTGAGAAGTGCAAAGAAATCTACAATATGTAAAATTGTGAATGCTGGAATAAGTGAATTTGAGAGTTAAAAATTGTATGAAGAGAATGAGAGGCATAAAATCAATAATGTGATGATGACTGCTTATTGCTACTGATAAAGTCATGAAATCAAAATAGTGCTGACCTCAGGAGGGATTGATGAAAATCTCATTTGAAAATTAGAAGTTGAGAAATTAAGAGCATTCAAGATTTGGGCTTGTTTCTATATTTGCTTATAACCAATTCTTAAATTTGGATTTATTTTATCTCAATTAAACTTTATTTGAAAACTTTGATCTAAAAGGAAAAAAATACATACTATAATTCCTAAAATGTGTGTTTATTTTAGAAAAAGATAAAACTGACATGATATTTATTCTCTTTATATCACTATTTTTTCCTGATTTTTCCTTAACACTGCACTCTGCTGTGACCTTCAACTCGTTATCGTGTGCTTGGAGCATAGCATCAAAGGCAAAGAAACATCTGGTGTGTGCGCGCCCTTTCCACTTATCCTCTTACTCTTCCCTCATGAACTTTTAAACTCATTTACATAGGGCAATTGAATTGCTTGGAATAAAATTAATTATCTTAATTACTTAATAATACAGTGAATTGCGTGTTAATGTTTGATTTTGATATTATGAATTTGATGAAATTTGTGCTATTTTCCACCAGTTTAAGAAATTAAATCAGATAAATAGTCAGAGATAAAAATAGTTTATTTCCATGATTATAAGTATCCAAGTCTGGGATTAGGAACAATCAATTTATGGACAACTTCTATTTGCCTTTAATGTTATATACAATTGCCTTCACTTTGAAATGATTGAACCAATCCCTACTCTCAACAAATTCATTATCCAGAACCACTATCACTAGCTTCATGTGCACATTTAAAATGATTGAAAAGGCGTCGTCTTCCCTCCCCCCCCCCCAATAAATAACACTCTTGTTCACCTGGTTCAACATACTTACAAATTCTTACAGGTATACAAATTCACTGTGCTTGAGTTGATTCGCATTCATTCTCTAGGACCTCCTAACTTCCAACAGAACCTCTTTGAATAAATACATCTGTAATATTTAGATTCAGAAAAAGAAAAAGGTAAAAAGTGGTTTATGATATTCTTTCATGATTGTATATAATAACATTCATGACAAGACATGGTTTTCTTGTATTGATCAGTCTTTGAATAAAAACAGTAGCACTTCTAATGCAAATAAAAGCAGTAACATTTCAAATGTAACCATGTATAATGAGGCCTTGAAAAGACCATAAAAAGGAACAGCTACTTGTTTACACAATTGTGTTAGTCTGGGTAGACTAGAAAAACAAATTCATAGACACTTATGTGTATAAAAAAGAGCTTTATATACAAGAGTAATTGAATATTGAGAAAGCATCACAGCCCAGTCCAGATCAAGTCCATAAGTCGATATTAGTGCATATATATGATATAACTCTATAAAGTCCTCTTCAGACTCATGAAACACATGCAAAGACATCGGATGCAAGGAGATCACAGGCCAGGGGGTGAAAGTCTTGTGTATCCAGAAGGAGCATCTCAACGCCGGCAGGGGTCTCCACGTGGCTCCTCCAGTTCCCAGGACATGGGGTCTATCAGCATAGTGCCGTGTGTCTTGTCAGTTGAGCGGCTCTCAGGGAGTGAGTCGAGAGAAATTGCCTCCTGCCTCCACGGAGGAAATCCAGGAATTACCAGAATTCTCAGGAGAAGGCCATGCCCACACAGAAAGCCTCATTGGCTATGACCTGATTGACAGACCAGACTCCATTTCTTCACTCTTAATCCTCTCAAATCCCCAGTTGACACCAGATTATGTAACTACCACAACAATGAACTTCATATAGTCCTCCAAAATAAAATGAATCAAATTTTGGTGATGTTGTATCTGGTACAATTTATATGGCAGTAGATATTTTCCAAGTTATTTCAATGAAGAAAAATGATTGGTTTAAGTGTTATTATTATTGTATCAGACTATGTTATATATCTACAAAGGTCCTACATTTTTTTCATTACCTTACAATTCTGTTTGTTCATGAATTTTTGATAACTGTGAGTACAAAAAAATAAATTCGTGCTAGCAGGGTTCCAGTTCACATACTCACAGGTTTATTCCCAACAAGATATAGCTAATCATGTTTCTGCAATAAGCAGATGGCTGCAGACAAGTTCTCTCAGTAATACATTTTCTAAGCCTTCTTTGGGTGTCTTAAAAATATGGTCAATAAAAAAAAAATGGCTTCTGAAGTGATTTTCTCAACCAAATAAACTCTGTTCAGAGAGATCAATTCAGAAGGTTATGGTGACTATTGGGGTGAATTCCAAAAAAAGTAATCTTGATAGTTTTTTTTTCTCAAGGGATAGAGGGAAATAAGGAAATATTTAGGAAGAAGGTTTAATAAATTTGAAAACTTCAGTGGTGTGAGAAAATCAGGAAAATGTGGTAAGGAGTGTTGTCCTTTCACAAGAAGATACCTGCCTAGCAAGCTTTGTCTTAAGAAGATATCACTAGAAACCTTACCCTATCCACTGTACAGTCTTGACCTTGACCCTTAAGACATTCTTTTGTCTATTTAAAGAACGTGCCATAGGAACATAATCTGAGTACTTCGCAGATGTTGAATCTGTTGTATTTGCATAGGAAAAATAACAAATTGACCAGAACAAAATGCTTCTAAGAAAAAGTTATAGAGATGGAATCATTGGCTTCAGATGTCTATAGACCCAGATGGAGGATATGCTGAAAAACCACAGTTCAGCATTTTGATGTTTTGTTTAGAAGAGTCTATGATGTCTTTTGTGTGATGTGTGTGTGTGTGTGTTTTACTGGGTGTATGTACACAAGAAGGCATAGAAAATTACTAAAAATAACAGGGTGTATTGGTAAAAAGAAGCTGACGTCAAGGAGTTCACAAGAAGGAGAACAATGTTTTAAAACTGATTGTATAAACAATTGTACAAAACTTTTTTATGTGATCAAGCTATGGAATGATATGTACTAACTGCCAATAAAATTATTTTGGAAAAATAAATGTATAAATAATTTTTTTCATTTCAACCAATGTTTTCTTTGTTTTTACACTTTAACAGGTTAATGGACACAGCACACATTCAGTGGTTTATATGGATTCAAAATCGTTTTGCCGTCATTACCACACTTAGTTTCAGATGTTTTTTCATTCTGGTCTCCATTGCTATTTGCTCTCATTTTCCCCAGAACCTCCCCTACCATGACCCTAAGAAAAGATTTAGTCAGTTACTATCTCAAAAATTTACCTATCCTGGATTTCACCTAAAGAAAATCATTTTTAAAAAAGCAAACTAAAGCAAAAACTCACAGAACATTCTTAAAATAAAAAAGGAAATTATCAAACTGGAAAAATTTCAAATAGGTCAAAAGGGAGGACAAATGATAAGGTATTGAATTTTAACCTAATGACATTTGCATGAATCTACTTTCCAATACCACCTGATGACAAGGCTATTTACATTCCTGGTCAAGAGTCAGAGGAGATTCACCAGAAGCTTAAAATCCATGTGGGGACTCTGAAAATGGGTTTGGGGTTTTCACTGTCATTTATAACCTTCTGAAATCAAGTTCTCATAAATTACGCTCTAATACAATTCCCCCCTCTTGAATTTAATGATTACAGACCTTGGATCACACAGGGTGCTGTGCCTCTTTTGTGTGGACTAGTTGATACCTCATTTAGATAGCTGCATGTTTGTGTTTGAAGACATCTTTATGGCTGTCTGATAATCAAATACTACTTTTTCTGATAACTGAGGACACTCTGATTTCTTCAACACACTTTGCTGTAGCACTCATATCTTCAGGGTAAGTAGAGTAAGGGCACATCATAAAAAGTAATTATTCAAAACTTAGGACTTATGATTAAGTGCAAACTAAAAATCCACTCATATATCTATACATTTACCATATATTTCTAGTCCACTTTAGAAACATCATTGTTATTTTGTTGTGAATATTATAAATAATCCCCATGGGCATATGGTAATTCAATTAATAGTTTCGTTAACTTATAATGGTATGGAATTTACAATACTGTTGACAAAAAGAAAGTACACTAGCATAAGTCAGATTTTTAGACTAAACTACAAGGATTGTTGACTTTTACAGATTAGAAGCTTATGTGACTGGACACTAGACAATGAGAGGTAGAAACAGAGAAAACTTTTAATAATGCTCATTCACTACGGCAGAATTGTGCCTGCTTGTATAAGACATGCCGTGAATTTTTTTAAAAAATTTTAAAACAGTATGAAAATAATAAATATACCATAGTCTTAATTTGCCAATTGAGTCACTAATACTAAACATTTTTCACAATTGTTGGTTCTTCCTCCTCCTGGTTTATCCTACAAGAGAAGTGAAATCACCTTCTCCGAGAGAAACATACTCCTTGCACCACCACTGGACTTGAATTTCCTTTAAGGTTCACTCAGTGCTCTGGCAGAATTAACTAATAATCGGGGGTGTCATGAACAATGCTATCTGGCAGGAACTGATTGGTCTTCTCTCCCTTTTGCAAGCATGAGAAACTGACCCCAGTTGAGAGGTTACCTCTTTTAATGAACTTATTTTTAAGGTCTATAAAAAAAGGAGTGATATATGAATTATCATGAATATTAAGTAGGCAAACCGCCTTGTTACTTGGATGCCCAGGTTAGATTACATGACATGGGAAAAGATGCCTGCCTTTGTCATGTTTATACTTATGGTCTCATATAATATTTGTCCTACTCTGATTGACTAACTGCTCAGCATAAAGGTATTCAGGTTCATCCATTTAATAAGGTGCTTTGTGGTTTCACTGCTGTTTTTAGGAATGCATAGTGTTTTACTGTATGTATGTACGAGAGTTTATTTATTTTTTCCTAGTAGGCATGAGGCTGTTTCCAGATTTTAGCTAAAGCAAACAGTGTGGTGATAAACAAGAGAAAAATATATATCTGTTCGTGTTGTGTCTCACCTCGTTGGCCTGCATAACCGGCAGAGATATTGCTGGATTATATGGGCTAACCGGCCCTGGTTGCCTCAAGTAGTGTCATGTCACGTCCCACCATGGGGTGCATATTTACAAACCCACCAGCAGTGTTTAAGATTTCCACTCTCTCTAGGATTTATTGTTTTCGGTTTTGTTTGTTTGTTTTTCAATAGGGCTTTCATTGTAGATATAAGTAAGGGCTGTGGAACAATGTTCTGCTAAGGGTCGTTTGGATATTTCCAATATCATTGGCGGAACATATAGAAATTGTAAACTTAAAAATTAGGCAGCTATATTTGGTCAAACATTTAATTAACCCATTACTAATGTGATACCTAAACCTGCTCTTTCTTTGGTAAAATTTGTAATTTTAGATGGTGTTAATTATTTTTTGGTTCTTACATGGCCTGCAGCCTGGAAATTCCCGACCCCTGGTATAGTATGATATCTCATGTTGGATGGTTAGTAATCATGATCATTTTTTCATATTTGTTAGTCATTTGACTGTCATTTTGTGTGTGTTTGAACTGTTTGTTCATGTCTTCTGCCCACCTTTTTTTACTGGCTTATTTGTTATTTTTCCCCTCATGTAGGTGTTTCAGAATTATATAGATATCAGTCCCTTGTCCATTGAGTTGTTGCTAATGAGTTTTTTTTCCCATAGTTCATGGGTTTTCTTTTCATGGCCTTTTTCCCTTAAATCATCTGTAGTTCAATCACATCAAGCAGTTTTTTACAATTGCTACCACAGTTTCAAAATATTGATATTTGCTCTCCTTTATCCCCTCCCTCACAACCCATATTTAATTTTATTTTGTCATATCTTACACATCCAGTATATTCAGGTAAATACAATTGTTCTGTCCCATCAAGAGGGGTTATACAGTCATCAGTGCTATTAGCTTCCTATTCCCCTACCCCCCTCTCTTCTCGTACCCTCAGGAAACCTTACTCCTGTTACTGGTTCTGAAGGGTTATCTATCTTGGCTGTCATATATTAAAGGATCTTAAATATAAAAATGTAAATCTTATATGATTAATAAGGTAAAACAAATAAAAACCATATTAGTAAGGGGAGGAAGTAATAAAGAACTAGAGGATAGTTATTTGGTCCACTAGTGCTATACTGCACTCTGGATTTATCATCCTTTCCATATGGTCCTTCTGAGAGGGACTGTCCAATTATCTTACAGATGGGTTTTGGGTCTCTATTACATCCACGCCTCTTCACACCTATTTGGATTCTTGATTTTGAACTTCTGATATCTTTTCCCATTGACACCTCATAAAAACACAGGCTACAAAAAAAAAACCCTTAAAAATAAATAAATAAATAAATAAAAAACACAGGCTACTATGCTTCTTCCATATGGACTTCTTTGCTTCCCTGAAAGAGGGCTGCAGACCCTGGACAAATACATCTTTTATCAGCTGGGAACCATCAGCTTTCTTCAGCAAGTTTGATTATGCACATTTTTTGTCTTCCGTGATCATGTCACTAAAGTGAGTATCATACAGTGCCACATTATTAGAACAAGCTGTTCTTATACTGAGGCAAGATTTAAGTAGAGACCCAAAGTGTCTCATTTTTGTAGACCCCACCCATCTATTTACCTTCTATTGGGTGTTGAGGTAGTTAGTTTATTGTGCCAACCTGGCTGAGAAACACATGTGGGATTAATTGAAGGGCAGAGAGATAAATGGCTTGGCGAGCCTCGCCTTTCTTGTCTCTTGCTTGTTGATCTTCGGACCAGTGTGTGGCTACCTTGCTTGTTCTTTGCCTCAATTTTCAAGCTACACTACCTGTGGGACACCTAACCCATGGACTATCTCACTGTAATTTGAGGTTCCTTCAAGACTTGCTTTGTCACACTACTGGAATTTACATCTCTTGAGCTGGGGACTGTCGGGCCCTGTCATCTGGCTGACTGTTGGTGACCTGCCTTGCTGTTTGCTGCCTGTGCCCAGATAGCCTGAATTGCTCTACAGAGGACTACCCCAAGGCCCTCAAGACTTACAGGACTGCCAGTGTCTCACAATTGCCTCATGGGAGTGAGTTGCCTTGAGCCATTTGTACTACTTTATACTTTAACTAACTTTTTATTTCTTATGTTATCTATATATCTATCTTTATAAATATATAAAAATTATTAGCATTCTAGTTATGTTTCTCTAGAGAATCCTGTCTAAGAGGTGTACATCCTTTATTATTTAGGGTAGTATATCCATGCCTGAGTAGCTGTCTTCCAAATTTCCTGGAAAAGGTAAATAAGTGCTCAATTTATAGAGAAATATCATGAATTTTACGTGCACATAAAATTTTGCTGAAGGTCATCCAGAAACGGTCCCAGCATTACAATGTTAGGGAGCTTCCTGAGGTTCAGATCAGATTCTGTGGAGGATATGGCACAAGGGATATCTTTGCCGATATCAGATGATCTTGGCTGAAATTAGAGAATACCAGAAAGATATTTTCATATTTGTATTGATTATAAAGGCATTCAGCTGTGTGGATCATAAAAACAATGGGTAGCCTTGAGAATAATAGAATCCCAGAAGAATTCATTGTAATCATGTAGAACCTGTGCTTGGATAAGGGTCAGTAGTTCAAACAGAAAAAAGGGCATAATGTATAATTAAAAAAAAAAAGGTATGTGTCAAGGTTACATCCTTTCACCAAATGTGTTCTGTCTGCCCGAAGAGCAAAACATCATGAAAATTGAACTATATAAAAAAGAATGTGGCATCAGGACTGAAAGAGGGCTTATTTATTAACAACCTGACATATATAGATGACACATTCTTGCTTTCTGAAAGTGAGGAGGACTCAAAGGACTTGCTGATGAAGATCAAGGATTTCGTTATTCAATATAAATTGCAACTCAATTTAAAGAAGACTAAAATTCTCACAGTTGGACCAATAGGTAACATCTTTATTGTAGAGAAAAGATTGAATTTGTCAAGGATTTTTACTTGCATGAATCCACGATCAATGCATAAGAAAGCAGTAATCAAGACTTCAAATGACACAATGCATTGGGTAAAAATGTAGTACAAGACCTCTTTGAAGAACTGATGTACTGAAAAGCCAAGATGTCACTTGAAGGACTAAGGTGGGTCTGATCCATGCCAGAGTATTTCATTTGCCTTATGTATATGTGAAAGTACACTGAACATGGAAGTCCAAAAAATCATTGATACATTTGCATTATGGGGCTGTCAAATCTTGAAAGTACCATGTACTGCCAAAGAACAAACAAATCTTCAGAAGAAGTACGGCTAGAATGCTTTCTAGAGGCAAGGATTGTGAGACTTCATCTCACAGATATTGGGCATGTCAGGAGAGACCAGTCGCTGGAGCAGGACCTAATGTTTGGTAAGTAGAAAGGCAGCAAAAAGAGAAATGCCTATTGGTTTGTCCCCGTAGCTTGCTTGATTTTGGTTTTTTGTTTGTTTGTTTTTTCTTCTTCTTTTGTTGTTGTTCCTTTGTGTGTGTTTGTTTGGTTGCTGATTATGGCCGCTATTGATGCAGCTGATCTCATGGGGTTGTGATTTTGTCATATTACAACTGCCAAAATAAACCTGAAAGCTGCAAACCCCCATGGACAAGCAGATGGAATCTGGGCTTCTAGTTAACTCCAGCCCCAATTCCAGAATACTTAGCTCAGAAACATGGCCCTCGTCAACATTGACCTTCATGAAAGGACCACTGCAGGGCACTACGGTAAAGTGTGCTGAAGAAAGTGGACGATGACGCGCTATCAACCAGAATAGTGCCTGGATCTTAAAGGCTTGTATTGAAACAAGCAGCCATCTAAGCAAGCAGTCAACTAAGTCCACATAGAAGCTCACTAGCTTGTATGACTCAAAGATGACAATTTCAAAATTTGAATATGGTGAAGGGAAAATTCAAAATTTGAATATGGTGAAGGGAAAATTGTCAGGGTTAAAATCATGAACAACTGATTTGCAGAAAGGACTCTGGAAACCCAAAATCCAAACACAGAGTATCTGGTCATACTGAGCCTCGGGCAGATCCACACTAGCCACCCAGCCTTCAAACTTGGTATGTGGTCAGATGACCTTCCTATAGACCCAAGCTGAATTGATTCTGGGTGTAAATATTCTCTCAGTTGTTCTATGACCCAAAAAAAATGTCTTCCCTGTCTTTTCGAATGATGATTAAGGTCTTTCTTTTCTTACTCATTATGTGTATTTTGGCCATTATATCATTGTTATTTTATTCTTATCACCTTATTCTTATTTTGTTTTATATCGTTTCTGCTGGTTTTCCTGGTTTGTGATGCACAGGGGAGTAGATGCAGAGTGATAATAACATACAGGAGTTGATAGGGAATCCAGCAGTGGGGTGGTGAGTGATAGAGACGTAAAAGAGGTTTCAGGAATCACAAATGAAAGCTGGAGTGGGGAGGGAGCCCTGGAGCTCACTGTGATTGCACAACTTATTTTAAAGGCGATTTAACCTTTAAATGTGGGGCCAGGGGGAATGTTCTAAAATTGATATGGCAATGATTACACAATTCTCCTTGATATAATTGACCTAATAAACTATTGAATTGACTACATAAAATATGTGCCAATAAAACTTTTATAACAAAGAGAGAGAAAGAAAGGGCCTTTAACAAGATGGATTGACAAGTGGCGATGTTGATGGTCTCCAGCTGGCACAGGGCTGGGCGGGTTTTTCTTGTGTGGTACATGGGGCTGCCATGCGTCCAAACTGACTCAGTGACACCTGACAACTGCAGCCTGTCTCTGCCCTGCAGGAGGGCACTGGAGTTTGTCACTGTTTTCTCATTGATGAGCTCTGAAGTTTTCCTTTAGATCTCTGAGCCTATCTGTGTACATAGGGAGAGGTGTGAGTTCTGTTTCATTCTTCTGCTGGACATTATATTTTGCCATCACCCTTTTTTGGAGAGGCTATATTTTTCCTCTTTAATATTTTGAAACATATAAATTGTCTGTAGGTGGATGAACTTATTTCTGGGTGTTCTTTGATGCTCCATTTCTACAAATTTTTTGCAAATAAATATGCTTATTTTCCATTTCTGTCCTGGATAGGACAGAGGCTGTACACTGGTACATATGAGGGTTGGAGGTACAGGGAATCCAGGGTGGATGATACCTTCAGGACCAAGGGTGTGAGGGACGATGCTGGGAGAGTGGAGGGTGAGTGGGTTGGAAAGGGGGAACTGATTACAAGGATCCACATGTGACCTCTTCCCTGGGAGAGGGACAGCAGAGAAGGGGGGAAGGGAGACTCCGGATAGGGCAAGATATGACAAAATAACGAGGTATAAATTACCAAGGGCATATGAGGGAGGGGGGAACGGGGAGGGAGGGGGGGGAAAGAGGACCTGATGCAAGGGGCTTAAGTGGAGAGCAAATGCCTTGAGAATGATTGGGGCAGGGAATGTATGGATGTGCTTTATACAATTGATGTATGTATATGTATGGATTGTGGTAAGAGTTGTTTGAGTCCCTAATAAAATGTAAAAGAAGAAAGGAGAAAAAATGATTAGGGCAAAGACTGTACAGATGTGCTTTATACAATTGATGTATGTATATGTATGAACTGTGAAAAGAATTGTATCAGCCCCAATAAATTGTTAAAATAAAAAAAATTAAAAAAAAATAAAAATCAAATGTACCTTGACTATGAGAGAATTCATACAATAATGAAGCCCTTTTTAAAGGCTAATATAGCATAGGTCCCTGAAATCTGAAACTACAAATGGTGAATTCACACAAACCCTCATGTTTCGCCCCTGTTTTTCAGAAGATTAAAAAGTATCATTCCTAGGATAAATACTCAAAACATTAATTTGGAAATTATGACTAAAATCCTTTAAACATCTTTTCTGAGACTAGATCAATCTCCAGTTTGTAGCTAAAAACATGCTGTGCCTAGCATATGCATTAAACAATAAACTAATTAAAAAAACACCTTATAGTAGCTAAATACATGCTTGGCATTACACAGAAGTATAAAAATCAAGTCTGTTTCCTGGATAAAACAATTAGTAGGTGAGGCTGGGCTCCAAAATCCTCCTTACCTGTTCTATTTCTTATAGGCTAGCTCATAGAGGTTCTCATGATAAAATGGTTTTATACTTTAAAATATGGCTACAGGATATAAATATTGCATTAAGAATCTTTGATTTGTGAGAAATCTTCTGACCTATAAAGAGAGCGTGAAGCCATAAGAATAGAAAAGTACCATCAGTTAGATGGCATGTTCTGTTTGATCCTGTGCTTCATGGAGTAGCCTTTCTAAAAATGCAGGAAGATGTAGCTTTCAATCTAAATGCAAGATTGAGGCGTTCAAATGATGTTGACAGGTTGCTGCGCTACTTTCATGATTGCTGATTTGAGAAATCCTTTCTAGGGTAGCAGACGATAAACTGTCCTTTCTGATTTCTTCTCCTGCTCCCTCCATGTTACAGACTACAATAAATAATACATTTTGCTTCATTTGTTTGGCAGGCAAACTTTTTTATTTTTCCCAACATTTTTATTGGCAAATAATTTACATATCATGCATTTCAATGGTTCATTCATTCACTCATATCAAGGGGAATCGTACAATCACCCCCACATCTATCTTAGAGCGTCCGTCCTCTTCCCCCTCCCCCCCTTAAATCGCCTTTAAAATGAGTTGTCAATCACGGTCAATTCCAGTGAACACAAGTGTTTTATTTTTAATTGGTCCCATTAATTTGTTTCATCTCCCATGGAGTGTGTTTCATTTGTTCATTGTGATAGTCCTTCTATGCCCTGCACTAGGCGTCCTATCCTTGTCTCAATTTTCTTATGGATGATCCTGAACGCTTTGGGTTTTACCTTTAAGTCTTTGATCCACATTGAGTTTGTTTCTCTGTATGGAGTGAGATTTGGTTCTTCTTTCATTCTTCTTCATTTGAATATCTAGCTTTTCCAAGACCATTTATTGAAGATGGTATCTGCTTCCCATTCTTTGATTTTGGGGTCTTTATCAAAAATCAATTTTTCTGTATGCTGATGCTTTCATTCCTGCATTTTCTGTCCTGGCCCATTCGTCCTAGTGTCTATCATTATACCAGCACCAGGCTGCCTTGACAACATAGTTGTATAGTAGGTTTTGAGGTCAGATAGAGCAAGACCACCTACTGTGTTCTGCTTTTTTTTGAGGAGTGCATTTTGCTACCGTGGGTTTCTTCCCTCTCTATATGAAGTTAGAAATTATGTTTTCCATTTCGTTGAAGAATGATGCTGGATTTGGATGGGGATTGTATTGAATCTGTGCAGTGCTTTTGTAATACTGACATTTTCATAATGTTGAGTCTACCAATATATGAAGATTGGCTGTTTCTCCATTTGTGTAGATCTCTTCTGGATTCGTGTAGCAATATTCTATAGTTTTCTTCCTAAAGACCTTTAGTTTTGGGGTTTTTTTTTTTGGGGGGGGGGAGATTATTCCTAAGTGTTTCAGCTTCTGTGCGGCTATTTGTTTCCTTGGTATTTGTTGTTGTTGTTGTTATTCCCATCACTGGTATATAGGAAACCAATTGATTTCTGTGTGTTAATCTTGTATCCTGATACACTACCCAAATCCTCTATTGTTTCCAGTAATCCTATTGTGGACACCTTGGCATTCTCAGTATATAAAAGCATATCATCTGCAAATAACAAAGGTTTCACATCTTTACCCAAATGTACTCCATTAATGTCTTTCCATTGTCTTATGGTACTGGCCAGGACTTCCAGCACATGGTGAATAAAAGTGAGGATAAGCAACATCATTAGCTGGTTCCCTTATTCAGTGAAAATGTTTTCAGCTTTTCTCTACTGAGTGTAATATTTGCTATTGATTTTTATATGATCTTTATTGTATTGAGGATATTCCCTTCCAATTCTATTTTCTTGAGCGTTTTTATTAGAAATGGGTGTTGGATATTGTTAAATGTATTTTTTATGTATCAATTGAAATGATCATATGTTTTTGTCCTTTTTTTCTAGTTAATATAGTGAATTATGTTAAAATTTTTGAATGTTGAACCATCCCTGCATCCCTGGTATGAAATCCACTTGATCATGCTATATTATTATTATTTTATATGTTCAGGGGATCCTATTGGTCAAGAGTTTGTTGAGGATTTTTGAACCTACATTCCTGAGAGATGTTGGTCTGTAGTTCTTGATCCTTGTGGGGTCTTTGGTTTGGGTATCAGGGTTCTGCTGGCTCCAGAAAATGAGTTTGGAAGTTTGCTGTCCCTTTCTATGGTCTGGGAGAGATTGTGTAGGATTGAGGTCAGCTCTTCCCTGAATGGTAGATAGAATTCTCTTGTGAAGCCAGCTGGGCTGTGGCTTTTTATTTTTCACTTGTGAGTTTCTTGATGATCTTATCTATTCTTTTGCTATGGGTTTCTTCAGTTTTGTAATGTCCAATGTGATTAGGGAGAAAGTGTTTTTCTGAGTATTTGTCCATGTTCTCCAAGTTATTGTTATAGTACTGTGTTATCAATCTTTTTATTTCATTTGAGTCTCTTGTGACTTCGCCTGTTTCATCCCTACTTCTTGATTGACATCTGCTCCTTCTTTTCCTCTGTTAACTCTGCAGTGGTCTGTTGATTTTGTTAACACTTTCAAAGAACCAGATTCTTGTTTTGGTAATATTTCCGTTGTGCTTCTGTTTTCCAGTTAATTTATTTCTGATTTTATTTTTATGATTTCTTTTCTTTTGTCTTTGTTCTAATTGTTTGCAGTGCTGGGTTGTGGAGGTGACCATGAATCTATCCTCCTTTTTCATGTTTGCATTTATTGCAATAATGTGACCTCTGATAACCACGTTTTCAGCATCCCATAGATTTCGCTATGTTGTGTTATCATTCTCATTGGTTTCTAGGAATTTCCTAGTTTCCCTCTCATTTGGATTATTACCCATTCCTTTCTGAGAAGTTAATTATTGAGTCTCCAAGTTATTGTCTTTATTTACCTAGTCTTCCTATTGTTGCTGTCCAGTTTAATGGTGCAGTGGTCATAAAAGAGGGTCCGAACGATCTCTATGTGTTTGAATTTTCTCGTTTGCTTTATGTCCCAGCATGTAGTCTATTTTAGAATATGAGTCATGTTATTGGAGAAGAACGTTTGGGTTTTTGTGCTGATGGATGGGCAGCTCTGGTCATATCTATGAGTTCAAGTTGATTGATTGTCTAGTTCTGCTTTTCTGTTCCTTTATTGAGGTTCTTACCTATTGATCTTTCTTTGAGAGTCAGGTATTAAAATCACCTCTTATAATTGTTGATCTAGTGATTTCTCCTTAATTATTTAGGATTTGTTTGATGAATTTTGAGGGGCTTTCCTTGGACATGTATTATGGCTATGGATTTTGGATCTATTGACCCATTTGAGCATTTGTAATGCTCATTCTTGTCTCCTATTATCTTGTTATGCCTTGAGGTCTGTTTTGTCAGAGATTAATATTGCCACTGCTGCTTTATTTGATTGGCATTGGTCTGCTAAAATTTTCACCAACCTTTGACTCTCAATCTGTTTTTGTTTGTGAGTTGAGATGTGTCTCTGAAAGCAGCAAATCGCTGGCTCTTGTTGTCTAATCCAGTCTGCTACTCTGTGTCTTTTGGTGGGCACATTTAGCCAGTTAACATTCTGTGGAATTAAATCTAATTACAGATTAGATGCTGTCATCTCTTACTATTTGTGTGTTGTGTTTCCCTTTCCTCCCCATTGTAATGTATATATGTGAGAAGTTAATTCTTGTCTTCATTTCTCTGTTTAATCTGTGATGTTTTCAGAGCTATTTTCTGTGTTTTGACTTCTGGGTATCATTACACCCTGTGGTGATCTCATGTTTGTAAGCTGCGGTCATTTGTTTTCTGCCCATAAAGAACTGAATAATATGTTTGTAATCTTTGTTTTGTTTTTACATATTATTTAATATCTCTTGGGGAAATGAGAGTGCTCTTGAGATGTTGGCAGACTGCACACACTCTTCAGAGTTTATTTTCTTTGTTTCACATTTTCAATTCAGTATGGATTTTTTCAGTTTTAAAATTAACATATTTATTGACATATTTCACATACTAAATAATTAATTGTTTCAAATATATCAAAATGTGTTAGCAATCATCACCACAAATCAATAGAAGAGCATTTTCTTCATTATAATTATTAGCTCCTCATTATTCTGGAGAACTCAGCAGATTCCTGGTGATCCTTGTGTTCCCTATAGTTCTAGAGATAGTGCTGGACCATGAGGAAATGATCTTTTGGATGTCTTATTCCATGTCCTGGGTGATTTTATACCCAGCTATTACTGTTGATATGAATTACTTTAAGTTTTATACAAAGCAGTTAAACTTCCTTAGCTATCTACTTTAAATTTCACTGAACACAACACAGAATCACAGAGAATTTGAATCTACTCTGTGGCCTCTGTAGACAACAATATCCATATTACAATATAGCAGTTCTTTAAGGCTCTTTTGGGATGGATTTATATTGATGAAAATACCACTTTAGTGATTATACATAGAATTTGGATTTACTGTCCCTTGGCTGTCTACTAACCAATGTTTCTAGGGGAGAAAGATGGTGTTGTCCATTGAACTGTGTGTCCCTAAAAGGTATATCTACCTTGTGAGACCATGATTCTTATCATTATGTCATCATTCTTCATTTTGTGTTATTATATAATGGAGTTATTTGCTATAAATCCTAAGTTCTATGACATTAATGAGGCAGGGTAGAAGTACTTATGATAACGAGGCATGATTAAATCTACAATCTTATATTGTGTCTTGAGACAATCATCTCTGTTGTTATAAAAATAAGCAAATAAAACAAAAGAAATTCACTGTATCAAGTTGATTCCAACTCAGAGTGACCTTCTAAGACAGGTTAGAACTATCCCAGGCGGTTTCTGAAACTGTAACTCTCTAAGGGAGTAGAAAGCCTTATCATTCTCCCTCAGAGCTCCTGGTGGTTTTGAACTGCAGACATTGTGGTTAGGAGCCTTCATCTTAACCACCAAGCTATGAGAGAGATTATCTAAATGAGCACAGCTCAGAAGGACTTAATACCATCAAGAAAGTTGTGTTAGTCTGAATAGATTAGAGAAACAAATTCATAAACCTGCATATGTATATAAGAAATAAATTTATATATAAGAGCAATTGAATATTGAGAAAACATCCCAGTCCAGTCCAGATCAAGTACATAAATCCAATATTAGTCCATATGTCTGATACCAATCTATAAAATCCTCTTCAAACTCATGAAACACATGCAATGGTACCAAATACAGGAAGATCACAAGCCAGTGGGTGGCACGTTTTGTGGATCTAGTGGCATTATAAGCATCTCATCACTAGCAGGGGTCTCCAAGGGGCTTCTTCAGCTCAGGGAGGAAACACATTTCCATGGGTCTTGTCAGCTGCTATGTCTCCCAGGGAGAGAGCAGCGAGAGAGTGTCTCTCACGCCTTCAAGGAGGAAGTACAATAATTCCCAGAATTCTCAGGAGAAGACCAAGCCCACACAGAGGCCTCATTGGCTATGACCCGATTGACAGACTATACTCTACCCCTTCATTCTTAATCCTCTCAAGTCCCAAATTGACACCAGATAAGGTAATTACCACAAAAGTGTAGCCAGGAACAGAGAAAGTACTTTGAATCCAAGTTCCATATTTTGAACTAGAAGATACAGAGAGAGAAATCTTTCTCCTACAAGAAGCACTTTGGATCCAAACTTCTGAGCTCCTAAACGGTGAAGAAAAAAAATTGCTTGGTAAAGTTAAATATTTGTGATAGTATGTCATACTAGAACCAATACCTGAGGCAAATGCCATGCAAATAATCAATATTTTTATGAAAAATTCCAGATTAGTGAGGCTTAATCATGAAGATTTATGTAGACTTAACCTGTACATGATTTATCAATACCTTTGGAAACCTAAAGCTAAAAAAATTACTAAAGGTAAGACAAAAATTAATCACACAATCATACAAATATTTGTTAAACAAAATTGTTAGTATGTACAGCTAGGGCTATAATTTCCTTAATGTGGTATTTCATCTCTCTAGGATCACTAGGATCAAGGGTACAATCCATTCTAATGCTGACTCAGTATTATTCAGAAGTTAGTATTTACAATGCGCAATACAAAATGGCACATAAATATATCATAAACTGAAGAACAACAAAACACCACTGAAACTAATGGCCTAGTCAAATTGACATATATATATTTAGGGGACACAATTCAATTTGTGACAAGAGTTAAAAGAATTATTTTAATATCAGAATGTATAATTAGACCTAATGATCAAATATGTTTTAAGAACAGTAGATTGGATTGTTAAATTCCAATAACCATCATCATCATCATCAACAACACCATTACTATCATGTATTCCCATCTTATTTGGAATACAGACTAGAGTTTTACACTTTGACACATTATTATATAAGTAAAAAAATTAAATCTGTTTTGAAAATGATGTAACAGTGCAAGTGTTTCTTTGGTTTTAAAAAAAACATGGAGTTATAAAAATAATAAGCTTATTTACTACTTTGTCATTTATAAATGACCCAGTCCAAGTTTAAGTCCTGTATCTTCCAACAACTAATTCTATAATTTGGGCCAAAGTTAGTATGGCCAAGATTTTCCATACAAGCCTTGTGACATGCTGGTTATACATAGAGTAGCTAACCACACGTTCATTTGTTTGAAAACACCAGTCATTATGAAGTTGGAATCAACTTGGTGGCAGCAAATTTTGGGAAGCTTTATGATTAGCACTCCACATTTGTTATCTATTTTCACCTCAGTCGCAACCCCCATTTTACAGATAGGAAATAGAGGTACACAGAGACAATATATTTCAAAACTTCTAAGTGATTCATCAATATAAAAGGAATTTGAAATGGTGTATGTACATATAAATAAGCCTGAAAAATAGTTATAAACATATATATTGAAGGTCCTGAAAGCTTTGTCTTTCTTGGACCCATAATCAACGCTCACAGAGGCAGCAGTCAAAAGATCAAAAGACATGTCACATTGAGTGAATCAACTGCACAAGACCTCTCGAGTATTGAAAAACAAGGTTATTACTTTGTGGATGACTGTGTGCCTGATGTGAGCCAGGGTATTTACAATTGCCTCAAATGCATGGGATGTTGGTCATTAAATAATGAAGACCAAGGAGGAATTGATATATTTGCATTGTGGTGCTAGAGAAGAATATTGTAAATACAATGGACTGCCAAAAGGGCAAACAAATCTGTGTTGTAAGAAGTTTAAACAGAGTGCTTCTTAAAGGCAAGAATGGCAAGACTTCATCATACATACTTTGAACACATCATCAGGAGAGACCAGTTCCTGGAGAAGGACATCATGCTTGACAAAGCCAGGGGCAGTGAAAGAGAGGAGGAGTTTGAGGAGGTGTGTAGGAACAACTGTGAGGATGGTGCGGGACCAGGCAGTGTTTCCTTCTGTTATACCCAGGGTTGCTATGGGTTGGAACCAACTTGTTGGCACCTAACAGCAACATATGTAACTTATTACCCCATGACGTCTTTAGAAGAAGTAAATTCAATTTCAAGGATACGCTTATAAGCAAAGACAGTGAAAGATACAGTTAAGGTGCATCAAAATCAATGAACAAGATATACTTTGAACAGTTATTTATTCTCAAAACTGGCACTCTTTAATATTGTACTAGATTGACATTATTTGTATTTAGACCTAGTACTATGTGCTTAATTGTGTGATAAAAAAAGGCAAAAAGACAGGAGAGGGAAAGGAAATTGTATTGCTCTGAACCAGGGTAAACCAATAAATATACATAACAATAAACAGCTCTCTGAACACAGGTACACTGTGCTGAACATGATTTAGATGTTTGGCTCCTAGTTAGAAAATGAACCTCAGTACTGGGTTCACAGAGGCTGTTAAAGTCCGCTGGGGTTCAGCACTGCAGGAAACGTCTCCATAACTTAACTGCCTGCTTTGTAAATTTATTAAACTTTTATACCTGGTAAATTGTTTGTTTGGGAGGTATACTGGCAGAAAGGAAAGGCGTTTAATTTACTCCAAGGTATAATTCATGCTTAATAAATTGTATAACAATAAAAAGAGGATGAACAAGGCTAGAGGTAAATTGGCATTATGATATTCCATATTAAATGTACACACACTTAATTAGCACAGCCCATCCCCTAGGGCCAGGAAACCATGGAAGCATGGCAGCCTTTGCCTTTGAAGGCCACTAAATGAATCATTAGTGCAATAGAAAACAGCCTTCTTCAGGACTTGGTAGTCACACATGAACTTTCAAATATAAATGACAAGTAAAGTAAACAGATTATTTCTACAACGTCATGTGTTTTTATAGCCAGAGAAAATATGCACACATCTAAGTAACACTTAAATTACTGCATCCTTTTCAAAATTGATTTAATTTTATACGTGTATAATGATGTGTCAAAAAGTTTAACCGTTGCCTGTTACAGAGTAAGCTGGGAATACATGAGTGCCAATATATGTTGGAGCATATTTTGCAGGACAGATAATAAAACAAGCATTTGAAACCCCACCCTCGACAGGACTCTCCACATGTGGCAGGTGCTGTTAGCTCCACACTATCAGGCTTCTGACTCATGAAGCTGCAGGGACTGAAGCACCAGGAAGCCAGAAGATGAAATAGGAACACCGCAGGGTGGTGGATTATGAGGCAAATGAATCTACAGTCAACAGTTCAGCTAGCAGGTCACTCATGGCTCCCCAGGGTTAGCAATCACAAGAAATGGACATTGTGTTGGGTAAATGAGCATGTCAACAAAACTAAGGAAAACCATCAGCAACATAGATTGACACAGTGCTATGGGCACAGCCCTGGACTAAGAATATGAAAATTGTGCGCTGCCCTGGGCAATGGTTTTTGTTCTGCTTTATGGAACCAGTGTCAGTCAGAGATGACTGATTCCATGATATCTAAACAGCAACCAAATGGTCACCTCTACGTTCTAAGAAAAATGAATGTGTTTCAGAAAATTTAAGAAAGTTACGAAGGTAGAGGTCTGAGATTTGAGAACAGACCTGCCAAATTAAATGCCCCATCATCGTTTTCATTGCATTTATCATTTGTATAGCAAGAAAAATTCAAGATTCTATGTTCATAATCCAGGTTTAGATCTTTAAAGGAGTCCACTTTGGGGAAGGTAGACAGTGGAGTGATTGGATCAAGTTAATTTAAGGTATCCTCCCTTTGCATAAAACTTATTACCCCACATCTTTATATTGCACCTTTCAGGTCTCTGCTAGAATTCTATTTGAGGGAATTTCTCCCTAACCCTAAAGAGCAGTTCTACCATGTCATGAAGAGTTAACATTGATTTTATGGCAATGAATTTGACTGCAGCATTGAAAATCAAAAGGCTACAGTCTGATATCTGACCCATAGGCATGAAATGTGTCAGCCTGCTCTGATGCTGGAAACGATCTTACTGGTATTTCATATACTAGAAGGGTCACTGGAGGTAAATGGGTTTCAGTGGAGCCTCCAGATGAAGGGGATACTATGAAGAAGGAATAATCTGTCCACTTTTAGCCATGGAAAACCTTATGAATAGCAGCAGAGGAAGTTTGTCAGAGATAGTGCCAGAAACGACCTCCTCGGGTTGGAAGGCATTTAAAATACGATTAGACAAGAACTGCCTCCTCAACATAGAGTTGCTCTTGTTATCATGTGCCATGGACTCTAGGTACAACAGAAGGAAACACTGCCTGGTCCTGAGCCAACCTCAACAACAGTGAGCTTGAGCTCACTGTTGCAGCCACTGTGTCAATCCATCTCATGGTGGGCCTTCCTTTTTTGCACTGCCCCTCTGCCTGACCAAGAATGACGTCCTTCTTCAGGCATTGACTGGTCTCTCCTGAAAATATATTCAAAATATGTACGACCAAGTCTTGCGATCCTTGCCTCTAAGGAGCACTCTATCATACTTCCAAGGGAGGGTAACCTTAATGACATGGAAATGAAGCTTTGGGGCCTTTATTTACTGATGAGGCACACACAACATGAGAAAAAACGCTGCACGTACCCATGAATAATCGTAGCATTGAATATACAATGTATGAAACCAGGAAAATGGCAAGTTGTAAAAACATGAATGGAACACATACAGCTCAATATCCTATGTATTACTGAGCTGAAGTGGACTGGTATTAGCTCTTTTAAGTCAGACAGACATATCTTTTACTATGTCAGCAATAATAAATTCAAGAAAATTTGTCATATTCACAATCAAAATCAACATTTCAAGATCTTGAAGTGCAATGTTGTCTATGATATGGTAATATTTATTTATATGTCTATAAGGAAATGCCATCAATGCAACTATGATTCAAATTTAGACACCAACACCTAAAGATAGTGATGAAGAAATTGAAGAATTTGACCACTTTTCAACATGAAATTTATCAAACATACAATCAAACATGCATTGATAATTATTAGTAACTTAGGTTCAACAGTTGGATACAACAAGGAAGGATCAATATTTGGAAAATATGGCATTGGTGATAGAAAGGAAGCTATAGATTGCGTGATAGAACTTTGGAAGACAAATAACTTTTTTGGAAATTCCCATTTCAGCAACCTAAGAGTGACTATAGACCATATAATACATACTATCTATATTACTTATTACACAAATGGATTTAAGCAGATGTAATACACAGGGGGAAATTTGCTACATTGCTGGAAGGAGACAAAGAAGAGCTTCAGCATCATCAGTCACAACAGCCAGGGTACAACTCAAACAGAGACCTTTGATTATTCATATGTAAGTCTGGTTGAAGTTAAAGAAAATTAAACCAGAACCAAAATAAAACTATGGGCATATTCCATCTGAATTAAGAGTACATCTTGAAAATATATCATATTAATTGAGCCCTAATAAGAGAAGGCCTGATAAGTTGTGGGATGACATCAAACATTAACAAGGCAAAAGGCTATTAGCATTTTTAAATGGAATAGTGACTAACCCAAAGGTGATTTTAGAAGAAACCTTGATATTGTTCTTGAATCTATAATAGCCAAAGCAAATGGAAGAACATGATGAAGTAAAAGACCTGAAAACAGTATTTGGGAAAGTTCTAGAAGACGAAGTAGAATAGTATGATGAAATACTTGGAGCTGGAATGCCAAAAACAAGGACTGCAGAAAATAATCAAGCCTCCAATGACAATATTGAAGGATTCCATGTGCCAATATAATGAACAAGAATAGAAGCATAAAAAATTGGAAGAAATATATGAGGTCTGTGTATTAAAAATAAAGGGTTGCCATTCAGTGGTTTCAAGGAGTCGTTTATGATAAGAACCAGTGGTGTTGAAGGAAAATGTCCAAGCTGCATTGAAGGCATTAACTGGAAACAACTTTTCAGGAATTTGTGGAATATCAATTGAAATTTTCAATAACCTGACTCAAACCTGGAAAAAACTCACTAGTCTATGCCAAGCAATGTAGAAAGGAGATACCTGGTGGACACGTTTGAAATGATCCAGAGTTGTGCCCTGTTCAAAGAAAGGTGACTCAATAGAATGCAGAAATTATTGAATAATAACATTAAAATCACAGGAAAATAAAATCTCATGGGAGAAAATGCAAAAATGGCTGCATGAATGCATTGACAGGGAGCCACCTGATTTTCATGGAAGATTTCAAAGAGGACATGAAACGAGAAATATAATTTCTGACTGATATTGGCTGAAAGCAGAGAATATCAGAAAGGTGTTCACTTGTGATTTAATGACTATTCAAGAGCATTGTCCTTTTTAAATATAACAACTTTTGAAATTTTTCAAATGGTAAATCCAGAGCATTTAATTATGCTCAGGCAGAAACCGCAGACCACAAAGAGGACATAATTCAAAAAGAAGGAAATCTTGCATTATTTAAAACCAAAAAAGGTGCACATCAATATCATATCTTTCATTGTACTTGCAAAGAAAGTACTATACACTCACACACACACACACACACACACACAAATCTGACCTTGAAAGAAGTATAGCCAGATTAGTTAGTATGCTCTTTGTTAGTGAGAATGGTAAAATGCTGGCTCACATCCTTTTATCATTTTATGAGGTGAAACCAGTCTCTGGGAAAGGGCACTGTGTTAGGCAGGGTAGACTAGAGAAACAAATCTAGAGGCACTCCTGTGTGTAAGAGAGAGCTTTATATCAAAGAGCAATTGTATATCAAGAAAACATCCCAGCCCAGTCCAGATCATGTCCATAAGTCCAAATATTAGCCCATATGTCTGCTACTAGCCCACAAATTCCTCTTCAGACTCAACCAGCACATGCAATGATGCAGAATGTAGGAAGGTCACAGACAAGTGATTGGAAAATATTGTGGATGCAGTGGCAGTGGGCACATCTCCAGGGCTCTGGCTGCCATCGGAGTGGCTCCTTGGGGCTTGTCAACAGGAAGATCTAGCAGAGAGAGCCTATCCAGCCTCCACAGAGGAAGAGAGAAAACTCCTAGAATTCTCATGAGAAGGACACACCCACAAGGAGGTATCCATCAAGCTATGACCTGATTGGCAGGATGGACTCCAACCCTATATAACCTATTTATCAAGTTGACATGAAATTATGTAGCTACCGCAGGCACCGTGCTTTATAACACGGAGTTCCTCCCAACAACAGGAACCTCCAGCACTGTATCTGATAATGTTTCTTCACGACTCCCAAGGTTTCCATGCCTTAACCTCTCATAAATGGATAAACTTATCCTTCTTCAGAGTCTGTTCTTAGTCCAAACACTCTGTTGAATCCAATTTACCTTGAGTGACCTTATTCATTGGTGTAAATATCTCCTCATAATTAAACAAACAATCAAGAAATCCATAACCTCTCATCCTCAGCAAAACACTATTAATTTTGCTGCTAAGTATGTTCATTATTTTCATTTAAAAGTTATAAAAAACACTAGATATAAAAGATTTATTAAAAACATGTATTTGAGACAAAATATTCTACATCTGACTAACATTGAATAGGTTAATTTATGAAATTCTCAATTAGTAAGATAACCACATATGAAGCGTTCCTACCTACTGCATGTACTACCTAGCTGTGCACAGGGAATCATTTCAGCCAAGCCACCCTCCTAGTTCCCCCCACACTTCATGATTTGGATGAAGGTTTGCATGACTGTCTTACTGCAATAGACCAGCTATACATCCCTAGAGAATATTTACAAAAGTCACCTCTTATTCCTAATTTCTTTTTTATAGGTAAATCTTTCCTTAAGTGAAGTTCTAGTTCATTTCCAAATGGTATGCACTATTCCTACCACCACTAAAATGCTAAAGAGTGCCCCTAAAATAAATTCTCACCCTACGGTAATTCCAGGTTAAAATAATTTGTGCCTCACCATTTGAATTAAATCAATTCCTAAAATTGACAACCTCATCTCAGATTAATCAGTAAATATTTGTATAAACTTTAGGTATTAGGTTAATTTGTTCACAATTTTAAAATGTCATAGAAACAGGAAAAACACCCTATGATCTTCAGCAACCCAAGTTAAAGTATTATGATAAATAAATAATAGTATTTTAGTCTGTGACCTTCTAAAACTCTCTTGCTATATTCTAAAAATACAGTAGTCACAATTAAAGGCCATCTGCCTAAAGCCAAATTGTTCCCAGGTAAAAGGTAGATAAAAATAATCAATTTAACTCAAAGCAGCCTTCATCTTTATCCCTCATATCTAATTGCCACATTTCATACCAGAGCCAAATAAAAAGGAAGGAAGAAAAGAAATATACCCATAAAGCACAGGGAAACATCTTTAAAAAAAAGAAATATACCCTTTAAACTGACGACTTCAAATTCTGTTTCAAAAATCAAAGACCATATTAAGTTAGGTCTAGCTAACCTGAATTCATGTCTTTATTTGTATTTTTTCATAATTGTCTGATATTGCTTAATAATCCTTGGAAATACTAACAAACATCTTCTAAGATAAAAAGATATGAAGAACTAGACATATACTGTGTGTTATCAGGCCCAGCAGCTAAACAGTTGCAAATAAGCCCTGAAAATAAAACTGGCCTGTCAAGTTCTTTACTGTTGCCTTACATCCAGACTTTATCACTAGACACAAGGGATGTGTCTACAGATAAAGTACTTCTTTGTGGGGGGGGGGAGATAAAGGTTTTAGCCTCAGTCAATGATAAATAAACATAAAGATGATAGATACCTATGGCACTACTGTGATAGCATATTTTCTCTTAAAATTATGTCAGCACCAATAATCATATGCTTTTATATAAATGTTGCCCTAATAGATGTTTTATCTGCCGTGTGTTAAGCTGAGTTCTCTAGAGTTGCAAAACCAATAACAGATAAAGAAAGAAATGTATAATGAGAAAGTGGCTCACACAGTGTAGAAATAGATAAGCTCAGTCCAGTTCAAGTCCACAGTTTAGATATTAAACTGGTGGCTTTTCCAGATGCTGGGACTGATGAGCCAGAAAGATGAAGCACGAAGACCATGGGTGGGAAATACAGAGATGACAGAATCCAAGACCAGCAGGTCACATGCAGGCTCTGATGACTCCCAGGGTTGGCAAGGATAGCAAGAAATGATGACAATACTCCCAACGTCAGCTTATGTGGGAGTAGGCCACAAGGAAAGTTTCCTTCTATGGCTCTCCTCCATAATCTTACAACTCTTTGGCAGTTCTCAGCAAATCCCACCATAATGATAAAAACGAAACAAAAAACTGAAAATAGCCAGGAGTAAGTAATCAAAGACCCCAGGCGGGACCATCATTTATCCTGTCCCGCCAAATATTCTTTTAAAAAAAGATAGAACAATGAATAAAAGAAAGCCATAAATTTAACAAAAGTACCTTCTTATAAATAAAAGCTGAAACCAAACTTATCATCCCCAAGTTTTTATATAGTTTGTTGCAACGTTCCCTCTGATAAAACACTTAAGCCAATTTGAGGGTGTGAACCTTTTTAGATTTAATTGATTTAGTGGCAAATCAATTAAACAAGCAGAACACTCAGAATTTAATCCAAATAAATATTATTACCTTCAACCTTGGAAATATTCTTAGTCCACTGGACCAGTGCTTGAATAGTAAGTGCATTTTACATAATCATCACCTCCAATGGTTATACATTATGTTAATTATCATTTGTAGCTATCCATATTTGACTGATGGCTTTTCTTGTCAAAAATCCATCAGCATTTATCACAAGGAAGCTACCTGAAAATGTAATTCACAGCCTGGGAGACCCAAGAACTCTCCTCCATATCAACAAGCTGAGCCACTTTTCTCAATAAGGAATAAGGGCTAGCTATTGTATTTTTTCCATTTTTCTTGTATTCCATTGTTCTTATCATTCCCAGTCTACTAGAACAGTGCTTCTTAAACTTTTTCCACTTGCAAACCTTTGGACTATGAAATTTTATGAAACGACCAATATATAAAATAGATATACAAATCAACACTTAACTGATAATAAATCATAAAAGTTAATTTTAAAACAATTCCTCAGTATATACATATAACCAAAACCAAAATTCATTATTTTTTTGTCAGGAAGGTCAACTTTTGATATATTTCATTTGATAACTTGGCAAATTCTTCTTGACGTTTTAATGTCAGGTGACTGAGATTTTTTTCTTTCAATTAAGTATGGTTTATGAACCCAACAGTGTTTTAAAATAAAAATTTGAAGGGAAATGTTTCTTAAGTTATATCAGTGATAACACTTAAATCTTTGGGAAAGAAATTTTCCTGTTCCAGTACTAAACAGACCTAACCCTGTTTAGCTTCAGAGATCAGAAGGGATCCGCAAGTTCTGAGCGGTATGGCCTTAGATGGGAAGGCTATTTTCAATTAGTAAATCATCTATAGCTGTAAACATTTCTAAAGAAATATTTTCAACCTTATTCTTCCATATGTGATTGTGTTCGGGTAAACTAGAGAAACAAACTCATAGACACACATACGTGTAGAAGAAAGAGCATTATATAAAGAGTAATTGTACATTAAGAAAACACCCTAGCCCAGTCCAGATCAAGTCCTTAAATCCAATATTAGCCCGATGTTCAATACCAATCTATAAAGTCCTCTACAGACTCACAAAACACATGCAATGACGCCGAATGCAAGAAGATCACAAGCCAGTGGGTGGAAGTCTTGTGGATCCAGTGTTGTGGTAAGCGTCTCAGTCCCGGGAGGGGTCTCCACCTAACTCATCCAATTCAGGGCACTAGTGTAGTCCCATGTGTCTTGTCAGCTGCAGTGTCTCCCGGGAGTCAGCGCGCATTCCACCTCAAACAAGCTGCTAATCTCCTTACCAAATGAGGTCATCAAACTGCCACCTGATTGACAGGCTAGCCTACTCCCCTTCACTTATAGCCACCACAATGAATTTTTTAGCAAAATTTTGATTCGGTCTTTTAACTACATTGCAAATTTTTCCTTGTAGTGACATGTCTAAGCTATTTAATTTTCAAAAACATCTGAAAAATAGCAGCGTTGAAACCCTTAAGCCAATATGAAAAAAATTAATCGTATTACTGCTCGGTCAAGATGCAGCCATTCCAGCACCATCTGAATAGACTCCAGCACAATTTCCCACTGTAAACATTCATTTATGACCAACGTGTCACATTACGATGTGAGTTTTCCCCTCTAGAGTCCCCTTTCAAATTACAAAACAGTATTTCTTCATATATGCTTTCTTCATTGACATATCTTACATAGAATAACAACTGTGTCATATTAGAAATATCAGTTGTTTCATCTAACTGAATTGCTAACTCTGCACTACTCTTAAGCTATGGAATAAGCTGTTGAATTGTTCATTTATAATTTCAAAAATACTTTAGCAAACAGTATTATTCAAAAAAGGAATGTGGTAAATTCCTTCCCCATACTTTTCTCTGTGAACTATTTCTAATATTTTAATAGCAGCAGGTAAGTGATCTATCACGAAGGGAATTTTAGGTTTTATAATCAAATAAGAAATTATGTAAATGCAAGGAAATACTTTGTGTTGATGATAACAAATTTCTCAAAACAGTGTTTTTCTTTTCACTTGAAGATGGTAAAGTCTTTAAAAATAGTTTGGTTATTTTTTGCAGTTCAATGCATGTTTAGTAGTAAGATGTTTTAGTTGGACTGGTTTCATGCTCTCTGCAGCCAAAACTACATTATGAATTAAATAAAAAAAAGTTTTCCACAAAATCATCCTTATTAGAAGTAAGTATATATTATGAAAATTGGGCATCTACACAAGTACTCCCTCAATGCAAGAATGCTTTGTTGTAATAACCTTTCATTTTGTGATGTCACCTTCAGGACATGATTGCTGAAGGCAAATGGGTACATAAGCTAATGCGGTGAAGAAAGCTGATGTTCCCAGCTATTAAAAGGTATAGTGTCTGGGGTCTTAAAGGCTTGAAGATAAACCAGTGGTCATTTTGCAGGGAGGCAAGAAAGTCCACATGGAAGAACGCACACCAGTCTTTGTGATCACAAAGTTTTGACGGGATCAGGTATCAGGCTTTGAACGAGCTAAAACAAGCAATCATATCAATGCAAATGAGGGGACTTGAGTAGAGACCCAGAGCCCATTTGTAGACTATTGAACATCACCTCACAGAAGCGTCCCAAGGAAGGGACGAGCCAGCCAGGGTGAAGTATTGCACCGACTAAGCATACAGCATTCCTCTAATTATTTAATGCTTCCACCCCCCGACTATCATGACCCAAGTTCTACCTTACAAATCCAGCTAGACTGGCGCATGTACACTGGTGCAGCTAAGAGCTTGTAACAGGGAATTGAGGACAAATAAAACCCTCAGGACCCGTAATGAGAGT
The DNA here is from genome assembly GCF_050624435.1 of Tenrec ecaudatus. Lineage (NCBI taxonomy): Eukaryota > Metazoa > Chordata > Mammalia > Afrosoricida > Tenrecidae > Tenrec > Tenrec ecaudatus. The sequence goes on along the minus strand of NC_134532.1, from coordinate 103,012,488 downwards.
AGCAATACCATAAGGTTAGGGGGCAGTTAAGGAAGAAGAGGGGAACCGACCACAATGATCAATGTATATCCATCCCACTCCCAGAGTGATGAGCAACAGAAACATTGGTAAAAGGAAACAGCAGACGGTGTAAGACATGAAAATTGTAATAATTTATCAAGGGTTCATGCAGATGGAGAAGGTGTGCAGAGCAGCTGATACCAAGGGCTCAAGTAGAAAGAAAATGTTTTGAAAAGGGTTATGGCAACATATGTGCAAATGCACTTGATACAATGGATGTATGGATTGTGATAAGAGTTGTAAGAGGCTCCAATAAAATGACTTATTAAACTTTTAAAAATGCCATGACCTGAATAAGGCATCAAAAGAAAAAAAATGATTCGACAAAGTTTTTTTATTTTTATTTAATTTAGGTATAATACAATTTGGTAGTGAATCCTCTGCTGGGTTGTCATCAGTATATACACATATTTTTTTTTGTCTAAATTTAGCCACTGGGTGCTGTTTTGGAATGCTAACAAGATCAGCAGTTCAAATGCCACCAGTCACTTTCAGGGGGATAAATGAGACTTTCTACTGTCTTGAAATTTTACTGTATCAAAAGCACACAGGCTCAATTTTAACCTGCCTGATGGGTCAGTATGTCAGAATTGACTCAATGAAAATGAGTTTGTTTATTGGTAACCAAATATACATAAAAAACAGTTTCTCAAATAAATACTAGCGGTGGTTTAAGAAATTACATTTGTTTATGCATATATTAAAAAATTGATTTTCACACTTTAAAAGGTAATTTAATCGAGCTTCTCTGATTATATCCTTAGCACATAGAAGCATGGTGAGAAGATACAACCATGGAGCACACCACTCCTGATTTTAAACCACGTAGCATTCCCTGTACTATAGTGCTGCCTCTTGATCTATGTACAAGTTCCTAGTGAGCACAATAAATTGTTCTGAAGTTCCTATTCTTCTCAAGGCTATCCATAGTTTAATATGATACATACAGTTGAATATCTTTTCATGGCCAACAAAATACAAGTAAACATCTTTCTGATGTTGTCTTGAGCCAAGATTCAACTGACATCGGCAATGATATCTCTTGTTTATACCCTCTTCTGAATTTGGCTTGAACTTCTGGGAGCAACCTATCAACGTATGGCTGTTGAATGATATCAGTAAAATGTTACTTGGATTTGATATCAATAATATTGTTCTACACATTGTCAATTCTGTTGGGTCACCTATCTTGTGAATGGGTAAAATATGCATCTCTTCTAGTTACTTGTTTAAGTAACTCTCTTCTAAATTTCCTCGAATCAATCAGTAAGTATTTACAGGGTTTCATCCACTTGTAGAAATATTTCCATTTTTATTCCATCATCTCCTGGAGCCTTCTTCCCTTTTTGATTTCCTAACTCTTAGACTTTGCACAATTCATTATATTACTTTGTCTTCTCAAGCCCTTTGAAATATCCTATTCAGTCCTTTGACTTCATCATTTCTTCCATTTTACCTTTGCTACTCTGTAATTAAAGTTCAGTCTAACTCCCACTTTGCTCTTTTCTTCCTTTCTTGTATTTGTAATACCTTTTTTCTTTCTTCCTGTGTGATGTTCTTGATGATCTCCTATAGTTCACCCAGTCTTCTGTCATTAGTATTCAACACATCAAATATGTTCTTGAGATGTTATTGAAATTCACTTGAGATAGACCCATGGTGGTGTTTTGGCTCTCATGGGCTTGTTTTAATTTTCTTCAGCTTGATCCAAATGTACATACGAGCAATTGATGGTCTGTTCCACAGTCAGTAGCTGTCCTACTTTCAGCTGTTGGTATTACATGTTACCATTGTCTCTTCCCACAGATGTAGTTCATTTGACTCTCTATATTCCATCTAGAGAGGTCCATGTGTATAGTCACTGTTTCTTGTTAAAAAAAGTTTCTGTCATTCAATCTCCACTTTTGTTTTTATCACCAAGAGCATATTTTCCAATGACTATTCCCTCCTCTTTGTTTCCAACTTTTGCATTACAATCATCAAGAAATATCAATGTATCTTGATTGTATGTTAGACATATTTCAGACTGCCTATATTGATAAAATTCTTCAATTTTACATCACTAACTTTTGTGGTTGAAGCACAAATTTGGATAATGGTTGTACTGATTGAATTTCTCTGAAAACGGATTGATACAATTTTGTGACAGCCAGCATTACACTTTAAGATCTTTCTTGAAATGTCTTTTTTTTCAGCGTGAAGACCATGCCATTCCTCTAGAATGTGTAATTCTTACCATAGTCCAACTTAACATGTTCAGATTCAATGTCAAATATCAATCTATTTCACCACATTACTGCCTAATATAGATCTTTATTTCATTTCTGGTGACTTTAATATTTTCCTGGATTAATACTTTATACGTCCCAAGTTCCTATTAGGAGAAGATTTTTGCCACTGTTTCTTGGCATCTTTGGTGGTGTCCTATCAGCAAGTGAAGATCCCAAAGGTCCACTCCCAACATGCTCTACTCTACTTTGAGAAGGCAGCTCCTCCTCACTCATATTTCAGATGTCCTTCTAACCCAGAGAGGCCCATCCCCTGACACTGACACTAGCCCAGTTAAGGTGCTGCTTCTACTCATTACACATTCAGTATCTGATAATGTTTTCATGCCATGCATAAAGTTGTCTTTTTAAAATCATTTTATTGAGCACTCATACAACTGTTATTACAATCCATACATATATCAATTGTATCAAGCACATTTGTACATTTGTTGCACCCTCATCATTGTCTAAATATTTGCTCTCCACTTGAGCCCTTGGTATCAGTTCCTCCTTCCCCACCTTCCCGCTCCCCACTCCCTCATGAACCCTTGATACTTTATAAATTATCATTATTTTGTCATATCTTACACTGTCCAATGTCTCTTTTCACCAACTTTTCTGTTTTCTGTCCCCCACAGAGAAGGTTATGTATACATCCTTATAACCAGTTTCCCCTTTTTACTTACCTTCTCTCCACCCTCCAGTATCACCACTCTCACCACTGGACCTGAAGGGTTCATCTGTTCTGGATTCCCTGTTCCTATCTGTACCACTGTACATGCTTTTGTCTAGCCATTTGTAAGGTAGAACTGGGATCATGATAGTGGGTGGCGGTGGGGGAAGCATTTAAGGGTTAGAGGAAAGTTGTATGTTTCTTCATTGCTACACTGCACCCTGACTGGCCTATATTCCCCCCACAACCCTTCTTTAAGGGGATGTCCAGTTGCCCACAGATGGGCTTTGTGTCCCCCCTCTGCACTCCTCCTCATTCACAATGATATGGTTTTTTGTTCTTTGATGCCTCATACCTCATTTCTTTGACACCATGTTCACACAGACTGGTGTGCTTCTTCCATGTGGATTTTGTTACTTCTGAGGTAGATGGACACTTGTTTATCTTCAAGCTTTTAAAACCCCAGGCAATATAGTTTTTGATAGCCAGGCACCATCAGCTTTCTTCACTACATATGCTTATGCACACATTTGTTTTCAGCAATCATATCGGGAAGGTGGGCACACAATGATATGATATTTTTGTTCTTTGATTCCTGATACCTGGTTCCTTCTACACCTTGGCTGAGCTTGATAGTGGGACAAGAGGAAAGTAAAAAGGAAATGGAGGAAAGAACTAGGAGCCAAAGAGCATTTATAGAGGTCTAAATACAGGCATGTGCATATGTAAGTAGATTTATATAGGACTATGGGGAAATAGATCTACGTGCATATATTTATAGGTTTAGTATTCAGATGGACATTGGACCTCCACTCAAGTACTTACTCAATGCAAAACCACTTTGTTCTATTAAATTGGAATTCCATCATGCATCAAGTTTTAAGCAGCTACTTTCTCCAGTGTGGGCAATCTATTCCTTCTTTGTAGTCTGTTGTTAGTCTGGAAGCTTTACTCAAGCCTGATAACTTTGAGTGACCCTGCTGACATTTGCAATTCCGGTGCCTTAGCTTCCAGCATCACAGCAACATGCAGCCATTGCAGTAGGAGAAACTCATAAACAAATGTGAAGATGATGGTGGAATATATTAAAAGCATATATTTTCCATGAATTAACTATTATGCCAACACATATTAACTATATATGCCAACACATGCTGCCACAAAATCCCCTCTGCTAAGATAAAAAAGGATTGTATGTTACAGATTGCAATGTTTTTACTGTATACACATTGAAATCTGTAACACACAATCTTCTTTGTTTTTACTGTATACACATTGCAATCTGTAACATGCAATCCTCTTCGATCTCAGCAGAGGGGATTTTGTGGCAGCATGTGTTGGCTTGTGTAGCATGGCAGTGTGCAATGTGCTCATGATGTATATTCAGGACCAAGGCTTCAGTAAAGCTCTAGGACACATCAAGGCCCAACATGCCAGCAATAAGTCAAATTATTTCTTTATGCACTTTTGGTTTCACTTTTGGTTATCGGGCATTTTGAACACTTTTCCTAGTCCCAATTTTTTTTTTATTGAGACCCCACATTCACTTCAAACACAGTTTAGGAAAACGTGTTTGATAATTGTAGAGGATGAATGCAGCTCTTGTGGCTTAGACTAGTTGGGTTTTTAGACCATATGAGGCTTTCTACATTTGTTAAAAGTTCGTCTCAAACACACAGGGGCCATTCCACCCTGTCTTATAGGATTGCCATGGTTAGTTGTTGGCTTAATAAAATTATAAAAACTATTTTGACAAAAATTCACATCATTCATGGGACTAAATTATAAGTCCTTCTGTTTATAATAATAAACTTAAAGTTACTCTTAGTTTGCATAAATTATTAGATGATAAAGGAGCCCATACGTGTGCTCAGTTCCACAATATTGCAGATTCAAATTTAATGCAACTACATTAAAATATTATGAAATCTTAATTCATTATATAAATAGTAAACTTATTTTTTTAAAAGAAACAACAATTTGTAACAGTACTGACTAAAGTTTCTACAGTTCCATCCCTATTGCTTAAGGACTACATTTATTTAAAAAAATACAAGGTACAAGGTTAGAATGAACCTCAATAAAAGAGACCTTAATTAATCTTGCTCACTAATTCATGTACTGACAAATTATGGGAAATCTAAATTTGGCTCCTTTTATTCCAATCTAATAAAGTCTTGACTTCTCAATGAACTATTGAGCTTCATAAAATTAAATTCTAATATTGCTTGGTAGACGGCAAATGATAGCTGAGTAATTGGTGATCTTGAGATTATCAGACCTAACCTAAAATAGCCTGTATAACATACAAGAAAATTTAATGTCTACTCTCCTTGGGTTTTTAGAATTGCTATATTTCATCAGAGACATCTATGAAATAAGTAATTAACATAAGGCCACTTTTTTAGAAGTTTCTAGTCATAAAAATCATAATTGTTAGCTTTAAGTATTTTAGTAACTTTAATGATTAGATTCATCTCTAGTGTCATCTTTTACCTTAATAACAATTTTGTTAATTTCAGTTCATGAGTGTATGAAAATGTTAGGATTAGTAGGGCCTTGTTTAATTCCTCTTGCTTCTCAAATAGAATTCACTGTAATGATTTAAACTGCTAAATTGGCAAAAAATTAACAATAGCGATGTAAAAATGTATTTTTATTATTACAATGATTTTATTATTGTTGAACTTGAACTATAGGATGTTAATCCATAATTTTACATATTGTTCTTCCCTTGTTAGACCAATACTCCTTAAATAAATGCTACTTAAAGAAGTTATATTTTTATGAGGTTAATTTAGTAAAGTGGGTAAAATTTTTAATCAGCGCATATCTCATTACTATTAATATTTCTGTCATATTTACCCTTTAATTGTAGTGACCACTTTGCCTTCTTTATGCCCTAATTATTATTTTGTTATAATAATCATTTGCATGTTCATAACATTTGCTTTTCTTGTTTAGATTGTGTTTCTGTGCTATACAACCCTTGACTGTCTACTTAAAGCTTTTTTCCATGATTCCATTTATTCCTGAGATTATGTATATATAATTTTCATATTATTAGATATTATAATATTAAATACATATATTATTAGACTGCCTCAAACAATTACTGTGCCATCAGCAACCTCACAAACTGCTCAAACTCTCTGTGTTACTCTGGGTACACTAGAGAAACAAATCCATGGACACTCTCATATGTGTATAAGAAAGAGCTTTATATACAAGAGCAGTTGAATATCAAGAAAACATCCTAGTCCACTTCAGATCAAGTCCATAAGTCTGATATTAACCCATATGCCTGATACCAATCTATAAAGTCCTGTTCAGATTCGTGCAACATAGGCAATGACACTGAGTACAGGAAGATCACAGGCCAGTGGGTAGGACATCTTAAAGATCGAGTGGCATTGGAGAGAGTCTGATAGAGCCAGAACTCTGGAGCCAGAGAAGACACGTGGAGACCCCTGCCAGTGCTGAGATGCTTAAGATGTGTCTTCTTCACACAGATGTCTCACAGGGAGTAATCAGAGAGTCTCACAGGGAGTGAGCCTAGAGAGAGTGCCTCCTGCCTCCAAGGGGGAATTACAGGAGTCTCAGAATCTGCATGAGAAGGTCATGCCCACACACAGGCCTCACTGACTATATCCCAATTGACAGACTAGACTCCACCCCTATACTCTTATTCCTCAAATTGACACCAGATTATGGAACTACCACACTGTCCGTACTTAATTATTTCCATATATTCCTTTCACTATAATTATTCAAAATGTAGGCTAAGCAAATTTTTTCAGATGCTTGAATTTATAAACAATAATGTGGCATTGGGATTAGAGGAAGGCTTATTAACAATAAGAGATGTGCTAATGAAACAATATTGCTTGCTAAAGCAAGGAATATTTGAAGAACTTTGATGAAAACCAAAGACTTCATCCGTCAGTATGAATTGCAACTGCACCAATAAGAAACATCACAATAAATGGATAAAGGAGTGGAGTTTTTGCAGTTTTATTTTGCTTGGATTCACAATCAATGTTCATAGAAACCGCAGTTGATAAAGCAAATGACCCCCAAAAACAAAAATGTTGGAAAACAGGTGTCACTTTGAGGATGAGGTTGCCCCTCATCCATACCTTGGCATGTTCAGTCATTGTGTGTGTATGCACGTGAAAGCTGGACAGTGAAGAGGGAAGACTGGAGAACAGTCTTTATATTTGAATGATGGTGTTTGTTAAGAAAATTGAAACTAGCATGATTGCCAGAGAACAAATAAATCTGTCTTGGAAGTAGTGTAGCCAGAATACACCAGAGAAGCATGGATGGTAAGACTTGAATTCACATACTCTGGACACTTATCAGGAGGAACCAGTTCTTTGAAAAGAACATTGTGCTTGGTAAAGGGTCAACAAGAAAGAAGACCATCCAGGGAAAGGACTGAGACAGTGGCTGCTACAATGGGCTTGAACATAGGCACATTGTGAGGATTTTGCAGGACCAGGCAGTGTTGCGTTCTGTTGTACATAATATTACCTTGTACCTAACTGAAAGAAAAGTGACCCAACAGAATGCTCAAACTATTGAACAATATCACTGATATCATATACCAGTAAAATTTTGCTGAGGATCATCCAAGAAAGGGTGCAGCTATACATTGACAAGGAGCTCTCAGAGGTTCAGGCTGGATTCAGAAGAGGAGCAAGGTATATCATTCCTGATGTCAGATGGACCTTGGATAAAAGCAAAGAATGCTGTGACAATGTTTACTTGTGTTTTATTGAGTATGCCACATCATTTGACTGTGTGGATCATAAACTATGGAGAAACTTGAGAAGAATGAAAATTTCAGGTCAATTAAGGGTGCTCCTGGGGAACTTGTACCTGGATCAAGAGGCAGTTGTGATAACAGAACAAGGGGCATTGCATGCTTTAAAATCAGGGAAGCTGTGCATCAGGGCTGTATCCTCTCAGCAAACTTATTCAATGTGCATTTTGAGAAAATAGTCAAGAGGCTGGCTTACATAAAGAAGAACGTGGCATCAAGCTTTGAAGAATGCTTTATTTATTAATAATCTGTGATATGTAGATAACATAAACTTGCTTGCTGAAGGAGGATTTGAAGCACTTGATGATGAAGACCAAAGATTACAAAACAATGTAAAACATATAAAACTACTCAAAGCTGTACCAAATGGAGAAAAGGTTGAGGTTGTCAAGGATTTTATCTTGCTTGGATCACCATCGGTGCTTTTGGAAGCAGTGGGTCAAGAGATCAGAGTACTGAAAAGCAAGAATGTTACTTTGAGGACTACGATGCACCTGACTCAAGCCATTGTATTTTCAACTGCCTCATAGGCATGTGAACAACTTTGTACACTGAATAAAGAAGATCAAAGAAAATCAATTTATTTGAAATGTGGGACTGGAGAAGATATTGAAAGTACCATGGACTGCTAGAAGGCAAACTTATTTGGGAAGAAGTACTGCCAGAGTGTTCCTTACAGTGAAGGATTTGTCTTCCTTACTTCGGACATTTCAGGAGAGACAGTCCCTGAAAAGGACATCATGCTTGGTGAAGTAGCTGGATGGCAAAGGAGAGGGTGGTCCTCATGAAGATGGACTGACACTGTGGTTACAACACGGGCTCAAGCACAGGAACAACTGTGAGGGGTCTGCAGGAACAGACAGTGTCTATTTTTGTCAGTTTGTTTTCCATTTTGTATAAGAGTACTATGAATCAGAATGGACGTGATGCACCTAACAACAGCAACAACATAGGGTCATTATGTGTCAGAATCAGCTCGATGATATCTAAAATAACAGTCTCCTAGTATGAGTAATAAAATCACTGCATTCCAAAGGCTATTTGGCATAACATTTAATACCCACTTATCTCTTCATAAAAGTCATGGGTACAAATATCTTCCCTTGGATCATATTTTACTAGCTAACTTTCAGAATATATCATTAAAGAAGTTCTAATATCTCTATTGCTGTACATGTAACTAAACATTCTGTGGATTTTTTCATGTATATTTTTAATCCCACCTCGGTTTCTCCTTTTCTAAGGATTGAATACCTAATAGGTGAAGTATTTTATTAAGATTAAATCCTTGATAGATGAAGTAGTTTATTAAGTGAATACTATTGTTGATAGTTCCCTTTGAGTCGATTGCAAAATACAAAAATTTAAGACAAGATTATGCACTAATTAGGCCTATTATTAAGTGTAGCAATTTTGTTCCAGTAGTTTTTATGTAAATGGTATGAATTCAATTAAATTATTTCTATGCCCTTTCTGACTCAATGCTATGTGACACCTATCTGTACAAGTGTGATGCAAAGAAAACCAACAAAGTAATTTGCCCTTTTTCTTTAGTTCCTGAAATTAGGCCACTAAAAATTTCTTGAGCAATCAGTCTATTTGTTTTCTAATATTCTGACTGCATAAATGTGTAAAAATGAGTAAAACCCCCCAAACTGCAACTGTAGGGAAGGAGGGGTTGTGATAAAAGCAATAATGTACAATAACTTATTCAATAAAACATGGCAATGCAATCAGGCCTCAATTGTGACTATACCAAAAAAAACTAATAAAAGAATTTGAACATATACATTTAGGGTAGCGGTTCTCAACCTGTGGGTTGCGGCCCCTTTGGTGGCTGATCGAACCTTTCACAGGGGATGCCCAATCCAAAGCAGTAGCAAAATTGTAGTGATGAAGTATCAACGGAAATCATGTCCTTCTAGGCAGATAGATATTATAAACAACATTGCATTTCAAGATAGATCTTCAAGTATCCTTTTTGATGACAAATGCAACCTCATTCCTCTTGAATCTCACATTCCTAGCAGAGTAAACTACATGATCTTCCGATTCAAAATGGCCAACACCAGTCCATGTCAGCTCACGAGTACCTAGGAGATCAATCTTTCTGTGTTTCATTTCAATGTTTACAGCTATTTCTTCTTTTGAATTTATTCCTCCAGCATATGAAGGCCGAAAGGCATTGTTTCTGGAACTTAACTCCATCTAAGGCACAATGGTAGACTACTTTGAGATGGCAGCTCTTCCTCAGTTATATTTTGAGTGAATATTCCCTGAGGGTCTCATCTTCCGGCACTTCATCTGACAATGTACTGCTGATATTCATGAGCTTTTCTGTATTGTACAATGCTTCAATGCTATCTGAAATATTTTCAGTGGCTAATTCTTTAGACATGAACAGCTTATACCTTCTTGATAGTCTATTCTTAATCATAATGTTCCACTGAGACTTGTTTATTTTGGGTTAACCTACTAGTATTTGAAAAGACCAGAGACATGGCATCTGGTTTCACAGGACTCAACAAGCCACCACTGTATGACAAATGGACATACAAGTATGAAAATTATGTAATTTATAATATTTATATTAGTACATTTATATGTTTCTGTACATTTAAACATAATTATATATGTATGTGCAAGAAAAAGACAAGGCTTTGTATCCAGTAAAGAGTTATACTCTCAAAAACCCACAAGGGCAGTTCTATCCTGTCTTACAGTATTGCTGCAAGTCAGACTTGACATGAAATCAGTAACATATATGTGTGCTTACAAATATACATTGCATTATTACACAAATAAAAACACATCCAACATTTATTTGTCTACTACTATGTCCCAACTACTTGAAAAAAATATTGACATTATGTGAACATGAAAATAATGGTGAAGAAGGGTGTTGTAGGGAAAAATAAAATATATACCTTACTTTCATAAAAAAATACCAATGTAGTTGTTTATGTCTCTCTCAATGTGGTTGTGCTCGCTAGATGCCAAGCAGTCATATCTGACGCATACTGCAACGGAATGAAACACTGAAACATTGTCTGGGCTTGCTCTGTCCTCACAATTTTTATGTGTCAGCCTATTATTTCAGCCACCATATCAATCCATTTCAGTGAAAATCCGTGGGGTTTTTTTTGTTTTGGTTTCTGCATTACCAAGCATGATATTCCTAGCAAGTGATGGTATCTCCTGATGTCATGCACAAAGTACTTAAGATAAAGTCTCAAAATCCTCTTTTATAAGAAATCATGATTGTACTTCCTCCAAGATTGATTTGATTGTTCTGTAGACCATAATTCCAATGCATCAATTATTCTCAGCTCTTCCTTATTCAATATACTGTTTTCACATCATATATGGTGTGTCAGACTGGGTAGACTGGAGAAACAAATTCATAGAGACTCATGTGTATAACCAAGAGCTTTATATACAAGAGCAATGTAATATTAAGAAAACATCTCAGCCCAGTCCAGATCAAGCCCATAAGTCCGATATTAGCCCATAGGTACACAACCAGTCTATAAAGTCTTCTTCAGACTCATAAAACACATGCAATGATGCTGAATGCAGGAAGATCACAGGCCAGTGGGTGGGAAGTTTTGTGGATCCAGTGGTATTGTGAGCATCCCAGCACTGGCAGGGGTCTCCATGTGGCTCCTCCAGGTCCCAGGGCTCTGGCTACATCAGCATAACTGCATCAGGCTCATGGTCCATAATGTCTCACAGGGAGTGAGGGTCCCACTTGGTCAGCTAATTTTCTTCTTAGCACCTCCAAATGAGGTCAGCAAGCTGTGACCTGATTACCAGGTAAACTCCACCCTTCACTCATAAGTATCAAATTAACTATAGATTACATAACTACCACATTTGGCAATTAAAATATCCTGGCTTGGATCAGCCACACTTTAGTCCTCAGGGGAATCTTTGATCATTAATATTTGAAGATGTCTTGTGCACCAGGTTTCCTCAGTGAGCTAAATTGATTGATTTCTATACTGTTGTGTGTTGATTGTAGCTTGAGCTTAACTGAGGTCCTTTACAATTCCAGTCTTTACTCCATATATCCTAATATTGTTTATTCATTTGTTTATTTGTGAGGATCATAAGTTTTTTTTTATATTGAGTTGCAAGCCAGGATTCAGTCTTTGATTTTCATCAACAAGTTCTTCAAGCCCTCCTTGCTTTCAGTTTGTACCATCTGCATGTCATAGGTTATTAATAAAGTATTTGCTTTGAATAAGTGGTCTTGCAAAATTTGATCACAAAATCTACAGGTTCAGTTCTATCACCAAGCTAATGCCAGTGCATTTCAGCTCATTAACACCTACAAAATTGTGTTACTCTGGGTATACTAGAGAAACAAATTCATGGACACACGTATGTCTCTAGGAGAGAGTTTTAGATAACGGGTAAATGTACATTAAGAAAGCATCCCAACAAAGTTCAGTTCAAGCCCATAAGTCCAATATTAGCCCATATGTCTGATACTGATTTATAAAGTCCTCTTCAGACTCACAAAACAAATGAAATGATGCTGAATACAGGAAGATGGGTCAGTGGGTGGGAAGTCTTTCCCACTGACATAATCATCTCAGCACTGGCAGGGTCTCTACATGACTTCTCTGACTGCAGACGTCTGGTTGCATCAGGTTTGGTCCATGTGGCTTCTCCAGCTCTGGCCAGTAGCATAGTTCCATGTGTCTTGTTAGTTGCAATGTCTCCCAGGGAGTCAGTAGAGAGAGATAAGTGTCTCTCCCCTCCAAGCAGGAAAAATAGGAGTTCCCAGAATTTTCGAGAGAAGATCATGCCCACACAGAGGCCTCATTGGTTTTATCTTGATAGACAGGCCAGATTCCACCCCTTTACTCATAATCCTCTCAATTGACAATGCATAGTGTAACTACCACAGAAATGGATATCTATACATTTCATTATATTTTTCTCAAGTTCTATTTTTCCCTAGATTAAGACATTGTACATTTAATATTCCAATTATTATTTCTTGAAGATCTCTGTTCTGGTTTGGGATCATTCTCCACACAGCTAATTCTGATCCCCAAAATTGTGCTCCATCCATATGATGAAGGTCAAATCTGCTGTTAGGACATAGTTCTTCTTCAGAGGTATTTGGGCCCTTTCAATCTAAGTACCATCTGGAATTATATCTGACCATTTTTGGTCAGATATTCATAAAATTCATAAGATTTTCTGCTATTCATAAGATTTCAGGGGCTATCTAAGTTCAGAGTCTGCCTGAGGGCTCCACTAATCCCTCACCAGATCCAGTGGGACAGCATCTGCTACCCCTTTCTACGACCAAGATATGAGACTCCCAGCATGCACTGATTTTCCCCAGGCTGCTGTCTAGAGGTGGTCATAATACCAGAATTGCAGAGAGCCTCTGAGTACTAGTCACAAACTCTCAGACCAGAGTTACTCTCTCTGCTATTCACCCTGCTCTCGCATTCTAGGGCTTTGCATCTCCCCACCCTACCCAGGAATGGAGTGATGGCATTGGCCATCACCTTTCTCCCTCTTCCCAGGTCTGTGCCTGTCAGCGTGGGTAATTATAAATAATTAGTCATTAATTTGCAGCAATTGAGGAAGCCCTGGAATATTCACCCTTAACATTGCTGTGCAGGAGAGCCATAGTGAATAAAAAAAGAGTGCAACCGAGGGAGGATTCAGGTCAAACTCCAATTCTTCATTTTCAAGTCTCAAATTGACACCAGATTATGTAACTACCACAGGTGTCACAGAGAGTCTTTAAAAGACTCAAAAATGTGGTGCGACTGTCATACCAGAATTATGTCCATGCGGTAGGTCCACCCTAAACCTAGCCCAGTGTCGTACCTGTACTCACTGGCCTCAACACATACTCTGAGGCTCCCAATTCATCCAGCCACTGAATTTCCATGGCACTTCAACTATACAGGAGTCAAACCCACCACCATAATAGGCTACAGGTAGTATCCAAAACCATCTTACCAGACACACAGAGCAAAAACTCTGAGCCCCTCCATCTCCCAGGAACATTGCTCCCAGTTCTTCCAGAATGACTCACATACAGTAACATACCTCAACACACTCAACAAGAAAACAAGAAAACCCAAGCATAATAGTGGAGCTAACCATGGTCATAGAAGAATAAGATGTGCATCTGCCACAAAAGAAATCTTCAGAAGGCTGCATGGACTAACACAGGATATGAGGAAAGCAATGCAGAATAAGGATGAAAAGATAGAGGAGATGGAATCCACAATAGAGAGGATGAAGTCCATCCACCAAAGGGAAACACAAGAACTAATGGATGAGGTAACAGAAGCAAAACACAAGCTATGGGATATCACCAACAGTCTAGAAGAGGCAGCAATCATACCAGGCACACAACAAATGGAGAAGAAATTCAAACAAGCTAATCAAAGAGGTGGAAGAAAACCTGAGAACAATGATACTGTGAGGAGGAACAATATTTGAGTAATTGGTTTTCTAGTACAAAACACAAGGAAGAAGTCCAAAGCTAAATTAGTGAGGGAATCCCTGAAAGTAACGTCCTACCCTTAATGAATGAGAATCAGACATTCATATAGGAAGCAGAGAGGACACCAATTAAACTAAAGCCCAGAAAGAACTCCCTGAGGCACACACTAGTTAAAATATCCAACTTTGAGGAGAAAAGTAAAATTTAAGAGCAGCAAGAAAAAAGTGGGTCACACACAATGGTGCTCAGGTAAGAATATGTTCACAACTATCAGTATATACCATGAAGAGGAGGAAAGAATGGAGTAACATCTTCCAAAAGATAAAAGTGCCAACTCGAAAATAATCTACCCTTTAAAACTATCTATTAAGGTAGACAGTGAGTTAAGAATCTTCCTGAATAAGGAAAAACTCAAATAATATGCCAGAAGACACCCAATACTGGGGGAAATCCTTGCTGATTCATTGTGGTCATGAGGCCAACATCCATCAAGCACAAAAAAGAGACTACCATATAATTCAACTCCATCCAGAATTCAATGGGCTGAAAGCAATTACTAAGATAACATTGGCTCAAAGGGAAAAGAAGGCATGAATGAATCCCTCCACATAAACAAAGCAGACTACTATTAAGGGAGATGGGAAAACACCTAAAAGAAGAGGTATGAGATGACAGCAATGAGTTCATAGATGGTGGCAGTAACTCTGAAAGGCAAGGGCCAGAACTCACCCATTAAAAGAAGAAGTTAGACTGACTCAGAAAACATTACCCATCAATCTGTTGCCTGCAAGAGACACATCTTAAGCTCTCAGACAAAATCGACTAAGAATAAAAGGCTGGTGGAAAATATACCAAGTAAATGGCATCTTAAAAAAGCATTGGTCACAATCCTAATATACAACAAAATAAACTTCAATGTGCAAACCATAACAAAAGACAAGGATGAGCACTATGTAATGCCCAAAGGATAAGTAGACCAGGAACCAATATATATGTCTCACATTAGGCACACATAATAATATATGTGTGCTTAATGTGAGACTCATGAAACTCATTAAACTATTCAAAAGATGAAAAAGAAAACACGGATTCAACAAGCATAGTAGGCTTTATTACACCACTGTCACAGAAAGATATATCCTTGAGAAAGAAGTTCAGCAAGGAGACTACAGTGCTAAACACTACAATTGGGTGAATGAACCTAATAGACATTTATAGAGCTCTCTGTCCAAATTAAAAAAAATTCGCATTCTTTTCAAGGTCACATGGGTCATTTTCAAAAATAGGCCACATGTTGGGACACAAATTCTAAGACATAGAGATTAATCAGACATCCCTGTTGGCCCATCACGCCATGAAGCTATAGATCAACAAAGCAGGAAAACAAGGGCAAACCACTTGAGGATGAATAATGATCTTCTGTGACACAATTGGGTACTGGCTCAGATTAAAATTGAATTGAGGAAGTTTCGAAAAACTACAAAGTACCAAAAGTACCAAAACCTATGGGATAAAGCAAAAGCAGTTATCAGGGGAAGTTTGATAGCAATTAATGCATATATGAAAAAAGAAAGACTATTGACTGATACGCCATCACAAAACCTTCAGCAACTAGAGCAGAGTCAACTATCTTACCTAAGCACTATATAATTTTAACACTATCCCAATTCAAATACCAACAACCTTTTTCAAAGAAATGGAAAATCCTCCAATAGCAAAAGAAAAGAAATAATAAAAATCAGGGTGGAGTTAAATGAGTAGGAAGACAAGAGAACAATGCAAAAAATCAAACCAGTAAAACAACTGGTTCTTTGGAAGGATCAACAAAATGTACAGCCTATTGGCAAACCTCACCAAGGAAAGGGAGGAAAAAACACCAATTACCAGATGAGGGATGAAACTGGGGAAATCACAAAGGACCCCAATATGTTTAAAAGCATGATCACACGTACTATAAAAGTCTGTATTCTAATGATTTCAACAATGTGGAAGACATTTAAAAATACCTAGAAAAAGAATCCCTTCCTAGATTATCCCAGACTGAGGTCAAGGACCTTATCAGAAAAAGAAGAAATAGATATGGTTATCAAGAAACTACCAATGAAAAAATCTTCTGGACCAGACCAGAATTCACAGGAGAATTCCACCAAGCATCCAAGGAAGAGCTGACACTGATCCTTCACAAATTATTCCAGAGTTTAGAAAAAGACAGTAAACTACCAAATGCATTCTGTGAAGCCAGTATAACATTGATACCCTAACAGGGCAAGGATCCCACAGATCAATATCTCTAATGAGCATACATGCAAAAATCCTTGACAAAATATTGGTAATAGAATACAAAAATATATAAAACATATCACTCATGATGATTTTGTGGGATTCATCCCAGGGATGCAAGGATGGTTTAACATCTGAAAGTCCATCAGTATTATTCACAACATTGATGAGAAAAATGATAAGAATCATACAATAATATTGATAGATGCAGAAAAAGCATTTGACAACATTCATACCCATTTCTAATTAAGACATTCGAGATGATAGGAATGGAAGGGGAATTCCTTGTGTTAATACAAGCTATTTATGAAAAGCCAATAGTGAATATCATAGTCAATGGAGAAAAGATCAAAACAATCCCATTGAAAAATGGGACTAGAAAGGATGCCCTTTGTCCCCACTTTTTTTCAACATCTTAATGGAGGTCCTAACTAACATAATACAGCAGAAGACTATTAAAAGTATCCAACTTGGAAAGAAGCATGTGAAACTATCGCTATTTGCAGACGACATGATTCTATACACTGAAAATCCCAAAAGCTCCACATGAGTACTGGCAATGATAGAGGAATAGAAAAGAGTGGGGTCAATAAAAGATCAACAAATATAAGCCGATTGGTTCACTCTATACATCAGAAAAGACCATTGAAGAGATCAAGAAAGAAGTACCCTTCACAATAGCCAAGAACAAATTGTAATATCTCGGGATATATATAACAAAAAAACCAAAAGACTTATTTATACAAGGAAAACTGCAGAACCCTACTATAGGAATCCAAAAGTGACCTTCACAACTGGAAGGATATACCATGATTATGGATAAGAAGACAGTATAGTAAGATGTCAATCTTACCCAAGGCACTATATAAGTTTAATGCTATCTTAATTCAAATACCAATAACCTTCTTCAAAGAATTGGAGAAACTGACCACCAATTTCAAATGGAGATTGAAAAAGCCCATAATTATCAAAGAATTCCTCAAGAAGAGGGCAAAGTTGGAGGACTTTCCATACCTGATTTTAACACTTACTATATCGCCACAGTTGTCAAAACAAACAGGGTCCTGCAATGACAGATGCTCAGACCGATGGAAAAGAAGAGAAAACTCAGAAATAAAACCATCAGTATATAGTCAAATGATCTTCAACAAGGGCCCAAAAAATCATCAAGTGGGAGGTTGATGCCCTCTTTAACAAGTGGTGCTGGAAACAAAGGATATCTACCTGTAGAAAAATGAAACAAGTGGTTTATCTAATCCCATGCACAAGAACATACACAAAGTGGATCACAGACTTAGAAGTAAATGCCAAACTATCAGGACCATCAATGAAGGAATTGGGACAAACTTAAGAAGCTTGGTATAGGGAATACCTAGACTAATTGTAATAGGGAAGGGTACACACACAGATGAAATTAAAATTGATAAATGGTATATACTAAGGATCAAATACCTATGTTCATCAAAAGACTTCACCAAGAGAGTAACAAGGGAGCCCACAGATTGGGAGAGGATTTGTAGCAATGACAGCAGACAGAGGGCTTATTACTAAAATCTACAATACCCTCGTAGCCTGCAAAAATCAGAAAACAGTTAACCGCTGAGGAAGTGGGCAAAAGGCCTGAACAGAAGCTTCACTAGGGAGGAGACGTGAATGGCCAATAAAACACATGAGAAAATGCTCCTGTTCATTAACTCTCAGGGAAATGCAAATTCAAACAACTATGAGATACCACCTAACAAACTTGAGGATAGCCCAAATCAGAAAATCAGAGAGCAACAATGGGTGGAGGGGATGTGATGAGATAAGAACTCTCCTCCACTGTTAGTGGCCACATAGATACGTACAGCCACTGTGGAAAGCCATCTGGTGATATTTAAATCAAATGGAAATTGAGTTACCTTAAGACCCAGCAATCCCTCTACTGGGCATCTACCCAGAAGAGGTCAGTGTGCCAATATTTATTGCAGCACAATTCACAATCATACAAAAAATAAATGGAAACAACCTAAATTTCCATCTGTAGATGAGTAGATTACAAATCTGGCACATATACACCATGGAGTACTATACTTCACTAAAAGCACTGATGATCGCATGAAGCATGTCTCATGGGAAAAGTTGGAGAAAATTTTGCTAAGCAAAATTAGCTAACCATGAAAGAATAAGTACAACATGATTTATCTGAGATAAGTAAAATCAGAACAGTAGATATAGAAGAAAAGTCACTTATCTCACACTTTATAGGCTGAGGTGCAGGCAGTTGGGCAGGGGATAGGCCAAGCCCAAGGATGCACATGTCATTCCAATACAAAGAAGGGGAAAGGAGGGCAGGAGAGGAAGAAAAGAGGAGAAAGAAAGAGGGAGATGATGGCCCTGGGGCAGTAGGGCATTAATCCATCCAGGGGGAGGGTATTGCTTATGTCTCCACAGAAATTTCAGTGTGAATGCAGACCTCATCAGGGTGTGCAAAACCTTGAGGGCAATGTAACCACATGGAGCAACTCATGAACGGAGATGTCTGCAGGGCCAGAGACAAACTGACACCGCCTCTTCCTAACCCTAAAAGTATGAGCTACAGAGGGCAGCAATGAACTTACAGGTTGGTGATAGAGGCTGGCCTGCCATGCCCATATGGGAGCAAATCAAGAAGGAAAAGGTGAGAGTGAGGGATTAGACCTTATACGGACACCCCAATCCCTGAGGATGAGGGCCCGGCATAGAGCTGCTAAAGCACAGAGAGGACTGTAGAGCCAACAGCAGCTCAAGACACGAAGTCCCCTTGCTGAAGCACACCACAACAGAGGAGAATACTGGAGACACACAGTAAGGAGTGTGTCTGGTCTGACTACACCTATAATGGGGGGGGGGGGGACCCATAAGGAAACATAAAGGTTAAGCAACAGGAAAAAAACAAAGCCACACTGCCCTGAGAAGTTCCCAAAATAGACTTCAGTCTAGGAGGGGCAGTTCCTGGGACCCCGCAGGACCAGTGGGGGGATAGTCATAAATCTCAGAGGACAGACCTGGAATTCTGTATGCTTTTTTTTTTCAGAGTACACAGTTTTTAAAAATAATTTTATTGAGGGCTCATATAACTCATCATAAAACATATATACATCAATTGTATAAAGCACATTTTTACATTCGTTACCCTCATCATTCTCAAAACATTTGTCTCCACGTAGGCCCTTGGCATCAGCTCTTTATTTCCCCATCCCTCTGCACTCCCCTCTCCCTCATGAAACCTTGAAAATTTGTAAATTATTACTTTGTGATATCTTGCACTGTATGATGTCTCCCTTCACCCATTTTATGTTGCCCATCCCCCAGGGAGGAGGTTATATGTAGATCCTTATAATCGGTTCCCGCTTTCTACACCACCCTCCCTTTACCTTCCCAGTATCACCACTCTCAACACTGGTCCTGAAGGGATCATCCATCCTGTATTCCCTGTGTTTCCAGTTCCTATCTGTACCAGTGTACATCATCTGGTCTAGCCAGATTTGTAAGGTAGAATTGGGATCATGATAGTGGGCATGAGGAAAGTTGTATGTTTCATTGTTGCTACACTGCACCCTAACTGGCTCATCTCCTCCCCACGACCCTTCCATAATGTGGTGTCCAGTTGCCTAGAGATGAGCTTTGGGTCCACACTCCACACTCTCTATCCTTCACAATGATATGATTTTTGGTTCTTTGATGCCTGATACTTCATGCCTTTGACACCTTATGATTGCACAGGCTGATGTGCTTCTTCCATATGGGCTTTGTTGCTTCTGAGCTAGATGACTGCTTGTTTACCTTCAAGCCTTTAAGAACCCAGATGCTATATCTTTTGATAGCCGGACACCATCAGCTTTCTTCTTCACCACAATCACTTGTGAACCCATTTGTCTTCAGTCATCTTATCAGGAAGGTGAGCACACAATGATATGATTTTTTGCTCTTTGATGCCTGATAACTGACCATTTGACACCTCATGATCACACAGGCTGGCTTGCTTCTTCCATGTGAGCTTTGTTGCTTCAGAGCTAGATGGCCACTTGTGTACCTTCAGGTGATTAAGACCCCAGACACTATATCTTTTGATAACTGGGCACCATCAGCTTTCTTCACCACGTTTGCTTATGCATCCACTTTGTCTTCAGCGATTGTGTCAGGAAGGTGAGCATCATGGAATGCCAGCTTAATAGAACAAAGTATTCTTGCATTGAGGGAGTACTTGAGTGGAGGCCCAAAGTCCATCTGCTACCTTAATACTAAACCTATAAATATGTGCACATACATGTATTTTCCCATCCTCATATATAAATATATTTACACATGCACATGCCTTTATTTAGACCTCTATAAATGACCTTTGCCTCCTAGCTCTTTTCTCTATTTTCTTTTACTTTTCTCCTGTCCCACTATCATGTTCAGCCTTCATTTGGGTTTCTGTAATTCCTCTAAGTTACGTTACCCTTAATCATGCCCTACCACGCCTCCTACACCCTCGAACCACCTATTTGGATCACTTGAATTTTCATGTTTTTTAAATTAAATTAATCATTTTACTTGGGGGGGCATGTCTCTTACAGTCCATCATTCAATAGTATTAAGCACACTTGTACATATGGGTTTTTTAAAATCTTTTTTTCCCTCTTCTTTGTATTCAATCTTTTTTGTTTTTTCTATGTTATTGTTGTTTTGCCTACCTATATAAGATAGGCATGAAAAGTAAGCTGAAGGAGAAAACAATGGAACCCATGGTTCCCGAGGCACCTGGGGAGAGGAGGAGGTGGGGGAAAGGCTAGGTGAGCAAACATCGCCATAGACAGGGGAACAGCTAGGAAATTTAAAGCAACAATGGAGAGGACATAGACATTTTAGTGGTGTTGGATAAACAGCAATCTAACGGAGGGGAATTAGTAAAAAGCAGAAGAAGGGGGAGCATGATGGTGGGGTAGGAGGAAGGTAAAAGGAAACAGAGGAAACATCTAGGAGGCAAAGTTATGGATAGGGGTATAAATATAGGTGTACACTTAAAAGAAGAGTATTGGCTATGTACATATATTTATATGGCAATCTCATTAGTCTAGCTAGACTAGAGAAACAAATTCATAAACACTCATATGTGTATAGGAAATAACTTTATATAAAGTTAATTGTACATTAAAAAAACATCCCAGCCCAGCCCATAAGTCCAATATTTGCCAATTATGTCCAAAACCAGTCCATAAATTCCTCTTCAGACGCACACAAGACCAGCAATGACATTGATGCTAGAAGATTTCAGGCCAGTGGGTGGAAAGTCTTGTGGATTCAGTAGTGGTGGTAAGATCTCAATTCAGGAGTGGGTCTCCATGTGAGTCCTCCAGCTCCAAGGTTAAGCATTGCTGTATGTGGCTTGTCAACAGGAATGTCTCGCAGGGAGTGAGTATATTTGGCCTCCAGTGAGATATTTATCTCCATTGCGCCTCCAAATGAGGTCATCAAGCTGTGACCTAATTGACAGGCTAAAAACCACCACCTCACTCTTAATAGTCTCAAATTGACACCAGATTATGTAACTACCCAGCAACACATTGAAGAAGTAGATGGCCTTTAGGCCTCTGCTCAAGACTTCCCTCAATGCAAAACCACTTTGTTGTAATAACTTGCCATTCTGTGATGCTTGCTCTCCTGATAAGATCATTGAAGACAAAATGGGTGCATAAGCAAATGTGGTGAAGAAAGCTAATGGTACCTGACTATCAAAAGATACAGCATCTGGGATCTTAAAGGCTTTAAGTTAAACAAGTGGCTATCTACCAGAGAAGCAACAAGCCCACATCAAAGAAGCACACCAGCTTGTGTAATGATGAGTTGTTGACGGAATCAAGTAACAGGCACCAGAACACTCAAAACGACAACAAAAACCCAATATTTTGAAAACAAAGGGGTCAAAGCAGAGACCCAAAACCCACCTGTAGACAATAGGACATTCCCCTCACAGAAGGGTCACAAGGAAGGGAAGAGTCAACCAGGGTGCAGTATAGCACCAATGAAGCACACAATATTTCTCAGTTATTTGATACTTCCTCACCCCCACTATCATGATCCTAGTCCCCATTCAATTCTGGCAAGACCAGAGCATGTACACTTTACAGAAAAAAGCTCATGACATGACACATGGAATCCAGGTCATATAAAACTCTCAAGAACAGAAATGTGAGTAGAGATACAAGGAGGATAGGGGGAAAGTAGGTGGAAGATGGGAGGAAGGGGAACCGATTGCAAATATTGATGAGTAATCTGCCTCCCCACCAGGGGGTGAACAGCAGAAGCATGGGTGAAGGGAGACAGCAGTTGTTGTAAGATATGGAAACCATAATAATTTATAATTTATCAAAGGATCACAAGGGTGGGAGGTGGGGAATAGGCAGAGATAAAAGGAGCTAATGCCAAGGGCTTAAGTCGAGGGTAAAGGTTTAGAAAATGATGATGGCAACATATGTTTTAAGAGCTGTAAGAGCCCCCAATAAAATGATTAAACACACACACACACGAAAGAAAATGGGTAACTACATCATTGAGGAAACAGGCAGGAAAGTTCCACCAGAGAGTTCCCCTCCATCAGGATAATGCATCTGTTATTCCTTTTGACACTTTGTAAACTGAAGAACAGACTTCTTCAGGGAAGGTTTCCCAACCAAACTCACTTGCCATTGAGTTGGTCATAACTTCTAATGACCTTACAGGATGGGGGAGGACTGAACCTGTAGATTTCTGAGACTGGACATCTCTATGGGAGTCAAAAGCCTCCACTTTTTTCTCTAGAGCAGCCAGTGGTTTCGAGTTGCCGACCTTGGGGTTAGCAGCCTAACACCTTAAGCACGACACCATCAGGGATCCCCAGGGTAGGGTTGAGAGATGAAAACACAGCCTTCAGAGGTATATCAGCCAAGATGGAGAAAGAATATGTTGAGAAATAATCATTTGAGATTTTTTGTTTAATGAAGCTGTCTATGATTTTGTAGCAAAGAAGAAAAAAGAAAACCATCAAAGAATGCTCTGTTGTTTTATTAAATACAAAAATAATGAATCACATTATTTCAGTTTCTTGAAGCAGCTTATATCCCTTCCGAAGCTAAAGGTAATGCAGTGGTAAAGCCTCATCACTTTAACTTCAGAGACATGATTGTGCCAGTCAGTCACTCCCCGTATCCATGCCGGTCACTTCACATTGGTAGCATGAAATGTTTAGGATGGGAGCTTGCGCCATGGAAATGGTAAATGCTACTAATCAGATGTTTTGTTTTGTTGCTGTGCTTCCTGGAGAGCAGGTTTTTAAACATTTACTAGCATAGCTGGGAATGTTTATCCCTAAGGGCAGGATTTTGTGCAATGACATAAAATAAATGTATTAAGATTCACCTAGGAGCAAGGCTTTCTGCAATTATTTTTCAAATGTACTTGGGCAAAGCTAACTTTATTTTCTGAAACAGACTCTCAAAACAGATTTGTCTATGGGAACCTCATCTTACAACAGTTACCTACCATGTCTCCCCTGTTTCTATCAGTCCTGGAATCACAAAGCTAGACCTACCTTTTCTGTCATTCTGTCGCGGAGGATGACATGATGGCAGCAGACAGAAGCATCTCGAGAGGACAGCTCATTGTGGAACATCGTGTGTTCATACACACTTTCCCCTGTTTCTGTATAACTCTGACTTCTTTCTTAAGACCTATAAAACTTTAAGTTGAATTATCTACTTCATATGAGTATAGTCATAATGATTTATTTTATATTCATTGTATTTTTCTTATATTTCAGTGGTCCAAATAAATGTAATGTCAACATTTTCGTTTACGATTTTCCATTGAAAGCTTACTCCACAACTACCTAAATATTTGTCCTAAAAATATTGTAATCGTCTTTGACGTTTCGTTCCCTCTTAACCTGTTCATCTCCATAAATTCTGTTATTACTATTTGCAGGGATTTACAAAGAACTGTACACATTCTGTGTCACCAGTTAAATCCAAACCAACATGATTTTCTCTGATCTCCTTTGCAACTTCTGCATGTGACATCAAAAAGAAATCTACTTACTTCCACTCCAGCTGAAGTCCGCCAATGACTTCTTATTGCATTGCTGATTCACACAAAAGTTTCTTCACTTGTGTCTCTCAGGCTTGTTATATATGATGAACTCTGCACTAAGTTCTAGGAAAATGAGTCCCCTCTCTCTTACCCAAATAAGCAATTTTTTTGGTTACAATCTTCTTTATCTGGAAATATTATCCTATACTTTTTTGGATGTCAATGCACAAATACCCTGTCTCTAAGCTTAAATATCTTATTCTGAGCTTCAATGCCTTATTATTAAAAGAGTCTTCCCTGATGCTCTGATTAGTTAGTTGTCCCTGACAGACATCCTCCCATCACTCAATCCTCAAGCTCTGCACCACACCACTCTTCTTTGTAATGAAATGTTTTTGTAATTAACTATTTATTTTGGAAAATTTCTATAAGAGTTCATTTCAACTCACTACACACCAGCAATATATGGCTTTACTGGATGACAGACCATGAGATTTTGAAAATATACACAGTTACATCACTTCATAGCCACCAGATGTTCTGTGAAATAAGACATCATGTATTTAGATATTGTACAAGCACTCTATTATATTACATTCAGGTAGTTCTACTAAAACCAAATCACAAAATGTCTGAGGTCACACGGTTTGTTCAGGTCTGGGCTCTGATGACTACTGCTCTCTGTGACTACATTCTCCACAGTTTATCCTTCTTTCCTTTTAGGAGTTATTCATAATACACCTCCTGGGAAGACCGTGTGGAGGAGATTTTGCTCCTGGCCCAGTGGTGCTAGCACTGCTCCTGACTTCAGCTATCTGAGGAGCAGGGTCTGGAACCAGAGTTCAAAGTAGAGTCAGTAGCTCTGTGAGCTGAAGTCGCTTCCACCCTGCAAACCTTGCCTCTTTTCAGTCTTCTTCTGTAGGGATTTCAGGTGCATCCACTTCCTGGACCCCTCAGGGAAAACAGGCACTAGAAGATAATCAAGAGTTCTCCTCTGCCTTGCACAAGATCAGTCCCTCCTAGAACCCATCAGCACCACCATCAAGAGGACCTATTTCATTGCCATAATCAACATAACACAACCCTCCAACCCTGAGATGCTATCCAGCCACAAAAGAGAAGGATAATTGTAAGACTTTATGCCCTAGATATCCAAGTCAAGATTGGGGAACATGTCTCCTAGCTAAATTCTGAGAAAGCCCAGGAATGTCACCCTAGTCAGTTGTTCCTGAGGTCATGGTAAGCAAGGACACAGTAATACTTGAGAGTCTTCTGAGAAGCTGTTACCTAAGAATTTACTATGGGTACAACTTTGGACCAGAGAGACCAGATTGGAGCAGACAAGAGCTAGCCACCATGAGCTGGACCCTGGATGTATAAAAGGGGAGCTTGGTGCTGATGCTCCCCCTGCATGGAGTGCTAGTGACCAGGAGTAGTCCTGAGTGTGCTGAGCTAAGCAATTGCTTTAGCCTACCCATGGATTATTAAAGGACATGGGAGGATGTGCCAGGAACAGACTGGACCACTGTTAGATGTGCATCAAGAGATTCAAATTAACTCATTGCTACCGGAGCGACCCTGCGACATATGAATGTAGTTATTGAGGTTAGGCCTTCAGCCAAAGCTTACAGTGCATAAAGCATCTGCACATCTACAGCAATGAGAAATCCTCTCATTTTGACAAGTGGACCAGCTCTTCAACCAGAGTTCAGATTTGATGTGGCAACAAGAGCTCCACGGGGTGAGAAGTCTTATCATTGTAGCCAGGGTGTCAAGGCCTTCCTTGGGAGCTGTATGCTCATTGAGCAACCACATAGGCAAGAAACCCAGTGAATATCATAAATGCATCGAGGACTCCCATAGTCGCTGTCACTTCCTCTGTCACCTGAGCACTCAGATGGGAAAGAACCCTTCTGTTCAGCCCACATTAGGTTCGCAACAAGGTGGATCGACACAGTACAGTAGCTGCATCAGTGGGTTAAACATAGGAACAATCATGAGGATGGCACAGGGCTGGGTAATGTTTTGGTTTTTATTTCTGCTGTGCATAGGACATGATCGGTACCTAAGTACAACAACAATAACAACCACCACAACAAGAACCTGTGGCAAGGTCTTTGGCCGGAGCTTACAGTTTTCCAGCATTGGCTGAGCACTAGAGTACAAGACTCAGCCCGCCTGGGTCTATCAGGGATAGTTGCGTGGACGGAAGTTCCATTTACATAAAGCTCATTTTGTCTATTAGCTGCCTTTCTTTGGAACTTAACCTTGTAAATAAGTGAGGAGTGGGTGTATGTCTATGTTTAGTTTGACATCTTCGGAAAATGTCCTGTCATGTGCTGTAATATAATCTGAAAAATTTTAAGCCAGATGAACATATTGTAAAATATTACAGTAGCCCATATTGAGCAAAGTTATGATTTGTGTTTTGGAAACCTTGATAAAACACATGTACTCCAGAAAGTGCTAAGGAAATTCTACAGAGATGTCTATCAATACTCTGTGGAACTAGAAATATCAGTGCTGAGAGAAGATGGCATTAGGAAGTTGTTATATCTCTCTGGCTCCTCAGACTGATGTAAAAGTTTAATTTTAAGACTGCAATCTAGTCAAGTTCTTAGTCCTCACATGGGTCTGAGTAATTGTTAAAATTTGTCAAGTCTATTCTTACCATACATGCATGTTAATGTTTTTATTAACACTCAAATTTACCACTTTCTTCATGTAAGTTTTTAAAGCTTGAACATTTGTTAAACCATGCTTGCATTACAATTCAAATAAAATCTAAGTAAATCTATTTTTCTCCATGGACTGTCATCTAAAGGAAACCAAACTTCACAAGCCACTTCTTTATACTTTTTATTCAGCTGCATATCCTGTTCATGCTATTGATTCTCAAAGACAGCAATGCATTGTAATCACCTAGATTTCACCAGCTCACTACCCAAGTCCCACTGTACATCAGCTAGATCTGAATATATAGATGTGAGTTTGAGCATTAATAATATTTTAAAGTCTCCTGTTAATTTCAAGAAGAAACCCAGATTCAGAAAGCATTGAATGATTTTACCTCCTTGCAAGAATAAATGTATCTTCTCATTATAGGCTTACTTGCATATATAGGGATTTATTATGCGTTTTATAGATAGGTAATAAGTATTGACTATCTAATATTTGTTGCTGTTGTTAGGTGGCTTTGAGTCAGCCAATTTGTAGCAAACATATGACCACATATCCAAAGTACTCCCAACACATATCATTTGTTGTTTTGGCATCCAATGGCACTTAAGAATGTTTTTTGGATAACTCAGATTCTGATTCATATTGATGCTATAGAACTAGGTAGAACTACCTCTTAAGGTCTCCAAGGCTGTAACCATTGCAGAAGCAGATTGTCACATTTTCTCCCACAGAGCTGGGTTTAGACCTCCAATACTTTGGTCAGAGCTCTAGCACCTGTACCACCAGACAAAATTCTCTTTCTTTTTCTAACTGCTATCTGTTTTACTTTCGTCGAGTTAACACTTGCCAAGTTACTTTAATATAAGTAGGCATGAAATAATAACTTCCCCAATTTTTATAGTATCCTGTTTCCTATTAGATGGAGAAGAATTGTGAGGCTTTACAGAGCTAATTCTTCTGCCACAGAATCAAGTCTGGAAATTTCTAGGATTTTGTGCACTGAAAATGTATTTTAATATAGTGTAACTTAGTATTATTTATCCACAGTATCATCTTTGCATTAGGTTTACCATCTCATAATACCTGGGGGAAAAGTTGTGAGAGTGGGAGAGGATTATGAATAGAAGCCAGTGAGCACATGGCTTTGTTTTCCTTTCATATTACTACTTCACATGTTGCTGTTTTTAGTTGTTATCTAACTCATAGCAACCCTCAGTGCTCCAGGACAATAATTCTAGCTGCTGAGTCATCTGTATTATAGTTGATAAGCTGGAGTTGATTATTATGGTTTCTCTATAGTGTTCCAGGCAAGGGAGCTCACCTCTAGCACCTCATGGCAGAATAATGGTTTCTAGTTGGGCTGATAACTGCAAGGTCAGCACTACACACCCCCAGCTACTTTGAGGGAGAAAGAATGGGTTTTCTACTCCCATAAAGGGACCTGAAAATCAACAGGCGCAGTACGACCATGTCCCATGAAGTCACTAAGAGTTGACATCAACTATATGGCAGTGAGTATGGTTTGGTATAACACTGTGTTTTGATCCATCATGTTTTGTTGTCATTGGCTAATTTTTAAAAGATCTACTAACAGGCATTTCTTCCCAGGATGTGAACTCCATTGATGGCTGCCCAGCAAAGGTCAAATTGCTGCTATTTGAAAGACAACTGGCATAGCTTCCATTATCATGGAAACACAGTACAACAAACTTCCAGATGAGTAGTGGCATTGACATGTCGTTGCTACTTTTCTTACCTGATTTTGAAGAATGTTCAGATTTTCCCTTTTTTTCCGATTTTTGTGAGAGGAAATGAGCACACATATGTGTTTAATTTCTAATGAAAATTTTATTAATGAAAATTGGTGTTAATGTACTTTAACACCTAAAATTACCTCTCAATACTTACTACTATAGATAAAGCAACATATTAACGAATAAGGATTTGTCATTTAGCTTCATAGCTTCATGCTATATTTTGAATTAAAGGATAAACTCACTCCAATTAATTATTTCATAGGGCATTATAATTTACAGCTTAACAACTGTAAATGCAAGTTGTTAGAAAGGGAAGAATTAAAATTTTGGGGGGAAAATGAAGAATGCTTGTGTGATGTCACATATTAGCCTCAGGGAAAGTGTTTAGTTACAAAACCTGTTCCTTGATGCTTCTTTGTTCAGAATTGTGTAGGTTCTTTGATTTTTTTTCCTTTGATTTTTATTATTTGATATTATAAAAGTACTCAAATGTTAAATGGAAAGAATTGTAAACAATTTGTACAGCTCAAGACTTATTTCCCCTTCATGTTTATTATATATATGTATATATTCAGTATAATTTAAGGTATAGAATATAAGTATTAAAATATATTTATGGATATCTCAAGAAAAAGTGTTCTAAAATTATAGCATATGGGGACTGAGTTTAATTTTTATAAGTCTAAGACTTCAGGTCAAAAATGAGATATTTTCTTCATTATAAATTTGAAGAACTATGTCAATAATGAAAGTAAACTTGTTGATCTTTACATAAAGAAAAGGTAAAAATTGAACCAAAATTGTATGGAAATAATTTGCTAAATATCACCAGACTTAAAGAAAATTAAGTAATCCCAATGATCAAACAAAAAGTAATGCTTTTGTTAAAAAAGAATTTCCACACTGTTTGCCTATATGGACAAATATCAGTTCTCTATTATTTATTATAGGCAGTAGGTTTAATTATGATTATTTTTGATAAACACAATTCTGTTAAAACACTAAATGAAAATATATAATGAATTATGCATAACTGATTATCATATAGAAATACATTGTTGGACTAGATACCATATAGTCCCATTGTGCTCATACAGAACAATGACCTAACTAAACCTGTATCATCCTTATAATCTTTGCTGTATGTTAAGAAAATAAGCCCCCATCGAAGAATTCACTTCACAGGACGGCACTGAAGGTACAACTCAGGGTGAGGGACATGCCTGATCAAAGCACACGGAGCAAATGAAGGGGGAGGAAGAGATAGTGGAGCACATCCTGGCCCACCAAGCTCTGAGGATTATATTCCTGCTCAGAGTAGCCAAAGCACAGAGAGAAGCATAGGGCTGGCCCCACTATAAGACAGCACCCTCCACTGACACATAGCACTATCAGGGACAACACGGGAGACACAGTGTGGGAAGTGTGCCGATCTGACCCGACCACACTGAGACAAAGCACTAAATGGTTGCAATGGAAAAGCATGGGGGTCAGAGCAAGGAAGTCCCCAGGGCATACCAAAAGTAGACTTTGGGGCCAGGAAATGGCACCCCATCAGACTACTGGAAAACACTCCTAAAGATTAACAAACTGACCTTGAACTATTTTTTAAAAAATAATTTTATTGGGGCTCATACAACTCTTATCACAATCCATACATACATCAATTGGGTAAAGCACACTTATACATTCGTTGCCCTCATCATTCTCAAAATTAATTTTCTGCTTGGGTTCCAGGAATCAGCACCTCCTTTTCCTTTTTTCCCTTCCCCTCTCTCCCTACTTTTCTGTTGCCCGTTCCCCAGAGAGGAGGTTATATGTAGATCCTTGTGATCCGTTCCCCCTCTCTACCCCCACTTCCCTTCTGGTATTGCCACTCTCACCGCTGGTCCAGAGGGGTTCATTTGTCCTAGATTCCCTGTGTTTCCAGATCCCAACTGTACCACTGTACATCCTCTGGTCTAACCAGGTTTGCAAGGTCGAATTGGGATCATGATAGTTGGCGGGGGGTGGGGGGGGAAAGCTTTTAAGAACTAGAGGAAAGTTGTGAGTTTCATTGTTGCTACACTGAACCTGAGTGACTCATCTCCTTCCCACTAACCCTCTGCAAGGGATGTCCAGTTGTCTACAGATGGGCATTGGGTCCCCATCACGTGCTCCCCTCATTCACGATGATATGATTTTTTACCCACCACCTGCCTTTGTGCTTGATACCTGGTCCCCTTGGCCCTTCATGATCACACATGTTGGTGTGCTGCTTCCGTGGGGCGTTGTTGCTTCTGGGCTAGATGGCCGCTTGTTTACTTTCAAGCCTGTAAATCCCCAGACTTCATATCTCTTGATAGACAGGCACCATCAGGCTTCTTCACCACACTTACTTATGCACACATTCATCTCCAGCATTTATGTGTGAAAGATGATCACACAATGATGGTTTTTGTTCTTTGGTGTCTGCTACCTGATCCGTTCAACACCTTGTATTCACTTAGGCTGTGTGCTTCTTCTCTGTGGGCTTTGTTGCTTCTGAGCTAGATGGCAGCTTCTTTGTCTTGTTCAAGAGTTTAAGACTCCAGACGCTATATCTTTTGATAGCTGGGCACCATCAGCTTTATTCACCATGTTTGCTTATGCACACATCTGTCTTCAGCGATCATGTCAGGAAGGTGGGTATCATGAAATGACCGTTTAGCTGAACCAGATGCTCTTATATTAAGGGAATGTGTGTGAGGAGGCCCAATGTCCACCTGCTACCCTACTACTTAATCTGTAAATGTATGCACATAGGTCTATTTCCCCATAATCATAAATATATTTATATATGTACATGTCTGTATTTAGGCTTCTATGTATGCCCTTTGCCTCCTATTCTTTCCTCTATTTCCTTACGCTTTCCTCCCGTCCCACTACCATGTTCAGCCTTCATTCTAGTTTCAGTAATTCCTCTCAGTAACCTTGTCCTTGATCACTCCCTACCAGTCCTCCCATCACCTCCCTGCCACTGGTTTTGAAACACGTGTTGTTCCCTTGTCCGTGGGTTGGCCAACACCTCCTCCCTTCCCATACCTCCCATAATCTCATGTCCATCTGGGACTGTTGGTCCCATTATTTTCTTCTTACATTATTTGTCCAGGCTATGTAATCTTGGTGGACCTACAGATATAGTAATACATGCATAAAAGATGGATGACTTTGACAGCATCAAAGTGGCAATAAGAACATGGCTATGGCTGCAGCAATACCGACAGGCTAAGAAACAAAAAATCCACTGAATTCTTGTCTGTGTGCTTAAGATGTGTCTGCTGCAGGCAACAGATTGGTGGATTAAGCTTCTGAGCCAGTCCTCAAGCCTTTTTATTTTAATATATGAATTGAGTCCACTGGATTTCAGAGTTATTATCACTATCTGTGGATTCATAGTTTTCATACCCAGTTTTATGTTTTGGGTCTTTACCTATCTCACTTCGTATCTGTGCTGTGTTTGAGTGGAGAGTCTCTATCTTGTCTTCTTTTCCCTCCAAGTTCTATTGATGTCTAATAGAAGGCGGAGATGGGCAAGGCCTCGCTGCTACAAGACATTGTGCGGATCTTGGCTCCGGAGCCAGGCTATAAGGGGGGATAATGCTCTTCAGATCAGCAAGCCCTTCAGGTGCCTACAGACCTGTAGAGTTGAGCCTGTTGGGAGATCTACTCAGGTGGGAAAACCCCGGCAGGGGCAAGCCTTTTGCACTGGCCAGAAAAGTTTGGGTTCCCTAGGTGTGCTGAGGGAGGCACAGGCCACAGCGCCGCCTCCTATGCCAGCTGGGAAGGGCTGGGGCAGGCTTACAAACTGGTGCTGGGGACCTTGCAGGACATCGCAGTGGTGAGAGCCTCCCTGAGTGCATAGACAGCTCTGGCGGGAGCTGAATAGCTGCATCCTAGGCTCCCTAGCAGGTGGGTGTTTATCTCTTGAGTCGCTGGCCCTGTGAGCAGCAGACTCCTCATCAAAGTGGTGGAGCCAATTCGGACAGTGATGGTTCTGGCAGGAAACAGTGGGCAATGGCGCCTGCCCTCCACCCTGGGAAGAATGTGTCAGGACAGGCTCAGAGTTCAGAACTGCCAGCCTCTGGAATCCCCGCAGCACATGGGGAGGGCAAAGCTGCTCTGGCAAGAGTGCAAAGCCCTGTTGCTCATGCTCCCTGTAGGCAGGAGTGCCCACTGTTGAGCCTGCGTCTGTCAGCTCTGGAAGGCACGCCACAATGGCAGTCAGGTTTAGCGCTCCTGCCCGTGGGCACTGGGCTCCATGGTGTCGCAGGCCAGCATGAAGTGTCTCCAGCAGACATGCAGTGTCTGGGATAGAAGTGGGAAGAGTTCTAGGTGCAGGCTGGTGCGGCCAGAAGTGTCCAGTACAGGTTACCAGGCCAAGAGTGGAGCGGGGAGCTAAGTTGACGGGGGTGGGCAACCAAGCAAATGGGGTGCTGGTGGAGAGGTCCCAGGCAGCAATGGGGGTGATTGGTACCACATGGGGTTGCCAGGCAGCCCACAGTGGCCTGCAGGTCAGTTACCTGGGTCTTGGATGAATGGAGGGAGGGACACAGGCCCAAGGGCAGATCACTGCCACGTGGGGAGAAGGGAACCATGGGAAAGGGAAGATTCTCTCCTAGTCAGCCCCACGAGTGGGCAGCTGCTGTAGAGGGTCCTGCCACCGCTGTGCGCTGTGCGTGTCTTGGCAGAGCAGGCAAGCGACTCTGCGCGTAGGGCCCCGGTCTGGGGATGGAGTGGGGATGTAGCTAGTCTTGGCTGCCATGTTGGCAGCCCAGTGACCTGAGATGTCCCATGGATTGGGTTCTGTGTTACCTAGGCCCTGGTTCAGGACAAATATGTGGGTGGGGATGGGGTGCTGTACCGGGGGGATATTTCACTCGCCAGAATCCTACTACTTGGCTATCTGGCCACCAAACCTGCTTTGTTCAAGAGAGGTCTCAGAGTATGTGGGTCCCCTGGTCCGCCATCTTCCCAGAAGTCCCTCAACCTTGAACTATTTATAGCCTTTTCTTTTTTGTTGTTGTTTTGTGTTCTTTTGTTGCTTTCTTGAGCTCTGTCTTTTTTGTGTGTGCATGTAATTAAGATGACCAGACGTCTTGATTTTTAACAATTTTTCCCGCGGCATTTTTAAAAACCCTAATTTTTGCCCAACAAGCTAGTATATATGGTTTTGGGCTGTCATATGGCTATTTTGCTAGGATATTAGTTTTATCAATGGTATCCCACTGGTGTCCCACTTTACCAATATTAAAGTCTGGTCACCTTCACAGGATGCAGTAGGGATCTGGAAACACAGGGAATCTAGGACGGATGAACCCCTCAGGACCAGCCTTGAGAGTGGCAACAACAGGAAGGAAGGGGGTGTAGAAAGGGAAAACCGATCTTGGGGATCTATGTGTAACCTCCTCTCTGCGAGATGGGAAATGGGAAGGTGGGTGAGGGGAGACACCAGTCAGTGTAATATAAGATAAAATAATAATTCATAAACTATTAAGGGTTCAGGGGGGAGGGGGGAACAAGGAGGGAGGGGAAGGGAAACAAAGGAAAATGAGCTGATTCCAGGAACCCAAGTGGAAGGCGAATTTTGAGAATGACGAGGGCAACCAATGTATAAGGGTGCTTTACTCAATTGATGTATGTATGGATTGTGATAAGAGTTGTATGAGCCCCAATAAAAAGATTTATTAAATTTTAAAAAAGCAAAAAAAATCTGGTCACCTTTATGTAATTAACTCTGAAGGTCTATCTAGATAAGATAGGCTTGATAAACAATCTGGAGAAGAAAACAACAGGACCGATGGTCCTGGGGGGACATGGGAGACGGGGAGTTGGGGAAAGGAAGTGGGTGCTAAAAAAATAGGAATGAGTGAACAGTGATCTAAAATCGATGGCAAGGAGGATATAGGAGGCCGGTTAGGACTTGACCAAGGGCAATGTAACTGAGAGGAAATTCTGACACCCAAATGAAGGCTGAACATGATAGTGGGACAGGAGGAAAGAAAAAGGAAATAGAGGAAAGAACTAGGTGTAAAGGGGCATTTATAGATGTCTAAATACAGGCATGTACACATGTAAATATATTTATATATGATAATGGGGGAAAAGATTTATGTATATATATTTGTAGGTTTAGTATTAAGGAGCAGATGGACATTGGACCTCTACTCAAGTCCTCCCTCAACACAAGAACACTTTGACTATTTACCTGGCATTCCATAATGCTCACCTTCATGACATGATTGCTGAAGGCAAAGCGGGTGCATAAGTAAATGTGGTAAATAAAGCTTATGGTGCCTGGGCATCAAAAGATATAAGGCCTGGGGTCTTAAAGGCTTCAGGATAAACAGGTGGCTATCTAGCTCACAAACAACAAAGTCCACATGGAAGAAGCACACCAGCCTGTATGATTACAAGGTGTCCCTAGGATCAGGTATCAGGCATCAAATAACCAAAAAATCATATCATTGTGCATGAGAGGGAATGAAGAGTGGAGAACCAAGGCCCATTTTTGGACAACTGGACATGCCCTTTCAGAAAGGTCATGGGGTGGAGACGAGCCAGTCAGTGTGCAGGGTAGCAATTATGAAACATACAACTATCCTCTGGGTCTTTAATGCACTATCCACTGCCCCACTATCATACTCCCAATTCTACCTTACAAACCAGGCTAGACCAGAGGATGTCCACTGGTACAGATCAGAGCTGGAAACATGGAATCCAGGGAAGATAAATGTCACAGGACCAATAATGAGAGTAGCAATACCAGTAGGGTAAAAAGATCACATTGATCTACATATAACCCCCTCCCTGGGGGATGGACAGCAGAAAAGTGGGTGAGGGAGACATCGGTCAGTGTAAGCCATGAAAAATAATAATAATTTATAAATTATCAAGGGTTTGTGAGGGAGGTATGGGAAAAATGAAGAGCTGATACCAAGGGCTCAAGTAGAAAGAAAACGATGATGGCAACAAATGCACAAATGTGCTTGACACAATGGATAGATGGAGTGTGATAAGAGTTGTATGAGACCCCAATAAAATGATTTAAAAAGAGAGAAAATAAGCATTTTCTTTTCTTTTTTTTAACAATAAAAGCATATACATTGTGAAGGAGCATCTTTAATGCCTCTTTTCTTTTCTTCTGACTTCTCCAGTATGGCTATAGCAGAAATACCACAAGTTAACAAATTTATTATATAACAATTTAGGAAGCAAGAAGCTCTAATTCCAGGTGCTAGTTCCTAGGGAAGACGTTTTCCTTTCTGTTGGCTGTAGGGAAACATCCTTTTCATCTATCATCACAGGGTCCAGTGTGTGCTTCTCTCCTGGCTCATCTTTCCTGGTAATAGTGCATCCCTCTGAGGTCTCATTACTTGTTTAATCTGTATTATACTGAAAAAGATATTTATTAAAAGTACAACTAAATCTTATATATTACATCCTGATACATTAAAATAACTGTATCCTTGTATTTAATTAACATCCTTGTATCATTACCATCTTAAAGGCTAGGATTTACAAAACATAGTGTATTTAAAACAGACATCAAAATAGATAATCACTACTTAATAGTTGGAGGTTGTACTGCATGGGGATAAATATGGTTTGGTCATATTTACACTCTACTCGGTGCAGACACAATTCAACCCATAATTCCCCAATCCACTGACCAAAAGGAAAAGGCTCTATTAATCTAAACCCTGACTATTTTTAGCAAAATCGAAATGAGCCTTTTAATAATATACACTGTTGAGTTATTTCTTTGGTCAGCAAGTGTGAGTAATTAGAGAATTGTGATATCTTAGTCACACAATCCTGTCTGATGAGCCTTGGACATAAGCCTTGGACAGGTAACTGCAAGGATGACTACTCCCACAAAGATGTACAGAACTGGGAAACATTGAGGATCACAATGAGTCACAATCAACCCGGGAGCAGGGCATTTGGTTTGTTTTTTGTTTTTTCTCTGAACCAAGTTGTAAGAGTGCTAACAAGCTATTTCCCAAGGTTTATCAATACATTTATCTAACAGATGAACTCAAGAACATTTTCCTCCATGATGCAAATGCAGAAACAATATCTCAAGAAAAATACCTTGGCATGTCTCCTCTGTAAATTTCCTTGACAATGCTTAAAAGAAAAGTTTCATATGAGCAAGCAGTTTTTAAGAGAGAAGTGCCTGGTAACTAAAACCCTGGTAGCCCCTGCCTTAGGTTGATCAAAGCTTATAACTGCCAATCAGACCAAGTAATACAGGTTCTTTATTCTCATTCCTTCAATATTTGGCTGTTGACCACTTCTTCATTTTTAATGTTGTGATTTTCATATTCCTCATACAAATGATACCTACACTTCTACTAAACCTCTTCATTTTATTTTACTTTAAGGAAATTTATAGTTATTCCTCTTTGACATTTTGAAGTAACTGGACTGGATACTATGTGTCTTACTTTTAGTTGGATACCCCTCGATTGCCCTGAAAATTTCAGAAGAATTTTGGAGCCATCAGTGACTCCATTGCTAGTCTTTTCACTCAAATTCCTTGGGACTGGTTTGGGGACAAATACAATTATCCAGGGATCGCAAAGAGACTTTCAGAAGTTTTATTGAGAAGTCTTCCTTTCTCTGACTTTTATTTTGTTGTTGCTCTTGTTGATTACTCTTAGAATTCTTTTGAAATTCTAACCAACCCCCACCCACCCACCCAATACACCACATCCTGAACCCATCTCACTTTTTCCCTGCCTGATTGAAAGTCTGGGTTACAGTTTGTTTGACCCAGGTTTGGGGCAAAGTTGACGTGGCTTCACATAATTTTGCATTGTGAATGTTACCATTAAAAGGGTGAGACCAAAAATGTAGAAATGCTCACAGCTGCGTCTTTGTAGAACAGGGAGGCTAAATAAAAGGCTAATTTAGAAAGAGAAAAGGAAGTAGGAGAAGGGGGAGAGAAGGTCGGGAATGGGGAGAGGAGCAGAGAGTCAAGCAAAGAAAGACATTTTTTTAAATGTGTACACAGAAAAACACTCTGAGAGGTGAATACATTTTAGTTAGAATCGATTGAATTATGAATATTTTGCCAAATAAGTGTTGCATGTTATACAATTTAAAATATTGAATTGTTTTTGTTGTGTAATCCTGTGTAAAGCCAGTTAGTAATATGATTTTCACCCTTATTTTTTCTATCTTAGCATTTCTATACATATAAATTCATACAATGGCATATTTCTTTAGAATTCATTTCTATATATACCAAATAATTATTATCAAAAGAATGCTCAGCAAATTTAATCTACATTGTTATATCCTCCTGAGCAGCCACTCAGTTGTCCATCTCTTTACATTTCTCTCCTTCAGTCTGTTCTTCATCCCAACCAGGAAGCATTCATCACGGACCATTGCACTAACTAAACTAGGTCTTTCTTCTGCTCAAAAACATTAGATTCCTCTGGTGGGAAACAACTAGATTCTTGGCTTCGCACGAGAAATAAATTCATGCCGAAAACCGAGGTGTAGCTGGAAAAAGAACGCAGGTGTTAGCTTCAATGACTTGGTCAAGGGAAACCATGGCATAACCTGCCTTGTGCATATCCTCAGTCACAAAACTGCTTCCGTCTTAGAACCAGACACTATCTGCTACAGCCAGCAGGAAGTCTTTGAGGTCTGGCCAAGGCAAGTTATTAGTAGTGAGTAGCTCAAAGCAGGAATGGGGGGGCCTAGTGTCATCCCCAGGGCCAGGGAATAACAAAGCTGGATTGAGGGTGCTACAAGAATGGACAGTGACATTGGAGGTTTCTATAAGAAGTATTTGGTACTTTAATAGGTGGCTATCACAAAACCAGTTATAGCTGTTAGCTTGGAGCACTTTGGAGATTTTATGATTAGTGAGGACGTCTAATGTTCCTTCTCTGGTGATCTTTACGGCTTCTTGGACCAAGAGGGCTATGTTTCCGTCTCTGGCAGCTCCACAATTGCCCTTACTCATTGTGAGAAGAGCCCTTTCTTTTTGATAACACTACTCCCAGTTACATTACCTCTTGTTGCACTGGTTGGGCTTTGGCCCTTAAGACTCTCTAGTCACTTTCTGTCAAGAAGTGGAGAGCTTGTACTCTATGAGCAGTGGACTGTTCCTGAGTGGCTGAGCAGATGAGGAGCTCATCTACACACTGTAGAACCATACCCCCCTCTAGATTAAGACTAGCTAGGTCCTGGCTTAGGGCTTGTCCAAACAAATGGGGGCTATCTTGGAACTCTATTGGTAACACAGTCCAGGAGCTTTAATGTGACTGCCCTTGCTCTAACTTCCATTCAAAGGCAAAAAAGGAACAGACACTGCTCGTCCAACAGAATGCAGAAAAATGCAGCCTTTAAGTCAAGGATGCTGTGGCACTGCTTGGAGCTAGGAATTCCCACTGGGAGGCTATAGGGGTTAGGTACCACTGGGTGCAGTGGGATCTCTACTTCATTTATTAACCTGAGGTCTTGGACCAGCTGATAAGACCTGTCTTTTTTTTTACTAGAAATATTGGGGTGTTACATGGGATTTAACAGGGACTACAAAAGTCCATTTTGTAGAAACTTATTAATAAGCAGTTGTAATCCTGGATGGCTTCAGGTTTCAAAGTATACTGTCACTGACAGGGAAACTAGTTGGGACCCCTTAGGAGAATCTTTACATTGGCTGCATACTTAGCTCTGCTAGGTACTCCTATGTCATGGACTCCAGGGGTTATGTCCATTTCCCATGGTTCCTAAGGGCAATCCATAGCTCCTCCATCATAAGTAACATTTGGAAAACTGTAGCGTGGTGAAGATGAGGACCAAGGACTATGCAGGTGTGTCATTTGGACAACACCTCTAGGCCTAAGAGAGTAGTTGGACATCCAGGGACTATGAGGAATCTACAAAAGAAACAGAAATTATCCCAGAGACACCTGAGGGTTTCTGTAAAGTATTTGAATACAGATTTTCCTGACACTCCCAGGATGGTGCCCCTGTAGGGCTCCAGGGTGCCCCAGTGTCTGAGGGGGAATAGACTGACCTGCCTGCCATGTCAATGCTTACCCGGGGCTCCAGACCAGTAAAAGCTATCTCCTGCTGCTTGGCCATTTGAGCAGGGCTCTTTCAATCCTTGGTCAGCAGCAGCAAACTAGCCTTTGGGCGCCTTCCCTCCAGGTTGTTGGCCAGAGAGCAGCCCAATGGCCCGTCTTCTAGCAAGGGTAATATGGCCTTTATGGGGACCTGTTCAGGTTAGGATGGTTCCTAGCCCAATGACCGTACCCAGCCTCCACACACATGACACTTTGTACCTTGGTCATGGATCTGGGAAACCTGGAAGGCATTCAACGGGTGTCAGTTATCAATAGAAGCCAATACCTGGGCATGCTGGATATTCTTCCTTATCTACAATTCCTGAGTCTGAACCACCCCCTCCTGCTCCCAATTTTAAGTCAGCATTGGCACTAGTAACAGTCTCTTCAAGGGTAACTCCTTCAGGCTTCTGCACTAATTTCTGGAGCTTTTTCTGAATGTCCAGTGCAGCCTGGTATGAGAAATTTGTTCCCGAGTAAGACTTTCCCTTTATAGGAATCTACATGTACAGCAATGTGATTCCTCGGGGCATATTTTAGCTGCTCTGAGAAGCCCACAGGGCTTTCCTCAGGTCTTTGGTGAATTGCCATCACTTAGCATAATTAATGGCTTTTTGCCTACCTGACTTCAGTGCACTTGTGATGCACTCCAGAAAATTTTCCCATGCTGGCCTGTTCCTGCGGTCATTATGATCCGAAACAGGGTCAGTAAAAGGCACAGCTCTTTCCACCACTGGGTACTTATGACTCATCGCATGCAACTCCTCTGAAAACTTCCTAGCACTTTTGAGCACTCCTTCTTTCTCAAAGTCTGTCATAGTCTGTCCCAGTATGGCCATTACATCCTTCCAAGTGAAATCATAGGCTAGGGTGAGGTGCTGGAAGCTTTCTATGTACTGTTCGGGTTTGTCAGAGTAACTGTCCAGGTTGCTTTTAATCCACTTGAGTTCAATTAGGATGAAAGGATTGTGGACTGCCTGGGGACCTAACTCCCCAACTGTCTCTATTAAGGGTAGAACATTGGCAGGTTCAGAGCTGGGAGTATAGTCGTCCCTAACTTCAGAGCCCCTTAGGGGTTCCTGAGTGCACTGGGGAAAAAAAAAAATGTCTTTACTGTCCTCAAAAGGAAAAATGCTCCACCAAAGGGAACTCCTTCCACTTCCCCATCCTTCTGAATCAGAGTTGGAAGGGAAAGGGTGCCTGCCATTCTTTGGCCAGGATTCCCCTTCCCTCAGACTGTATGGGGGCCAGATGGAATTGCAAAACGAAATCAGTTTATGTTGCTCCAGCATCTCCAGGCCAAATCTATCCCAATTAGAAATGATACACACAAGTGGGGATCTCCTTAGCCCCAAACCAATGATCCCCATCTAGAAAACACTAAACAGAGACGTGACTTAGAACTTGATGCCTGAAGGTCAATAACAGCAGTTTCAGGATGCAGTACAATGGTTCATGAAACAGGGGCTTTGAGCAGGTGCCTCTTTTAGAGGGGGGGGGGTGCCAGGGATCCAGTCTCTGGCAGAGAACTTGATCCTGACATTTTTCTAGACTTCAAGCTAGGTGGGCCATTGTTTGAAGTGGCCCTAATTACCTTCAAAGGTGACTGCTGGCATGAGCGGCCTTCCAAACCTTTGAAGGAGAGGAAAGACCGATTGGTTGACTCAGGAACATTCTTAAAAAAAAAAATGGGATCTTTGGCTGGCCCTATACTGTCGCAGCAGAGGTGTACCAGGAACATGCTGATGGGGTATTGCTGAAAGATCTTTGGAGATGAAAGTTAGTTACTTAGGGGCTTGGCTCCCGAATACCTTTGGCCAAGCCTTTAGTAATAGAAAAACAGCCAGTAGGTTAAAAACAAAAACCCCAAACTAGCACACTGGTAGAACCCTAAAACAGCTTGTTTGTAAAACCAGGAGAAAACAAAAAGAAGGGAGTGGGGAAGGGAGCATCCAATCACTAGGAGCTAGGTAGGGCCAATTCCCAGAACCTAGCAGGCGGCAGCCCACCAAGCACCGCCCTCCCACGTGGCTGGATTGCTGGGCTCCATCTTGGCCCAAGTCACGTGGTCAGTTGTCCTACAACAAAAAAGGCGGCACCTTGCTGGGGAGCAGAGAGTCACCTGGTCGGGAAAATTGCGGCCACTGCATTGGGCCTATAGACCGACGGGGGCAAGCCACTGGAACCAGGGTCCTGCAGAGACCAACAGGGTTTATGCATGCACGCACAGCTCTCCAGTTGGCTGGGACATGAAGTGGACAACTGAAAATCAAAAAGGCTTTTGGGATTGAAATTCCCCAACACTGTACACTGCAGGGCTTCAATTCTCTCACAGGCGAGGACAGGGAGAACATGCGGGCCGCTGGCAGCACAGAAAGGCAGACCCGCAGTCCCATATGCAAATAAGAAGAGAGGATAGGGAGACAGACACACGGGAGGGTACAAACTCCCACAGTATATTGCACGTGCCCCCACTACTGGCCCAGTGACTTCTGCAGCAGGAAAGGTCCAGCCTCACTTCCTTTCTGCGAGTCCCACCCATTAGCTCTTTCCTCAGCCTCCCAAGGCTGAGGAGGTGAAAGACTGGAAGGTGCCTGATGTCTGGCCCGATCAATATCAGGTGGGCTTCTAGCAACAAGTGACTTTGAATCTCCCCCACCCGTGTGGATCTAACCAGAGCTGGCTGAAACACCTAGCAGTGGGTGACCTTGGATCTCCCACACACCCCTGCGGAGCTGACTAGAGCTGGCTATGTAAAGCAGCTTTGCACATTTTTTTTTTTTTCTTTCTTTCACTCATGGCCCGTTTTTCTCATGGCAAGTTTTGTTCACCGCCTGTTTGCCTCAGTGCCCGCTTTGTCCTCGGCCCACCGCTCTGCACCCAGCAGGAACACACCCGGAACCAGGAAGACACCTTACATTCAGAAACCCGGAGATACCTGGATCTCCCGTTCCCTGACTACTTTACCTTATATGGACTCAAGACAGCCCAGTCACATGTTCTCCGGCAATATAAACAACACTCCTGTAGCCTGGAGCGCAACTCCCTCAGCCCAGATGCTGTGGACTGTGGGGACTTCGCCCAGGATGGCTTTTCTCCATAATAAAGTCTGTTTGCTCAAATTTGACTGATTTTTGACCTCTAACACCTCTCAACTAAAACTTGGGAAAGTGACCCCCTTGGTTGTCAGGGGCACTGCCCCTTCCCTAAGGGACTCTTCTACAGCCGAACTTCGGAGGTCAAGAACGGCATGATCAGTTTTAGACTTGGGTAAGTCCTGCCCCTACATCTCTCCATCCAAGCTCTTCCGGTCCTGTGTCGGTCACGCTGCACCACGGACAGCGTTCTTCTCCCATTTGGGACCCTGTGACCTGAGAGACGTCCCACTAGCAGGGGACCACCTCCATTTATTCTAGAGTATCCTCTAACACGGGGTACGCCTTGTTTTGGGGGACAACTCTCCAAAATGTCAGGCTATCATGGGCAATACCGAGTCCAAAACTATTCCTAACACCCCCTTTTGCTGTTTCCTCCTAAATTTCTCCAAACTGGGATTTTCCCAACGCCTCTGCCAAAACAAACAAA
The DNA here is from genome assembly GCF_050624435.1 of Tenrec ecaudatus. Classification (NCBI taxonomy): domain Eukaryota; kingdom Metazoa; phylum Chordata; class Mammalia; order Afrosoricida; family Tenrecidae; genus Tenrec; species Tenrec ecaudatus. The sequence continues at coordinate 102,968,682 of NC_134532.1, read as the reverse complement.
CAAACAAACAAAAAACGGCTAGCCATTCTGTGTACAATTGAGTGGCCTCAATACCCCTTAGACAACTAATCTAGGTGGCCCCCCGAGGATACTTTCGAATTTGGCATTCATACTGACTTAAACAATTTTTGCCGCCATTCAGGGAAATGGTTGGAGGTTCTGTACATTCAGGATTTCTGGGATCTCTGAGCCTGCCCATCCCTGTGCATCCAGTGTTCTCCCTCATAGGTCCTTTTATCTAAATCAACTGAAAGGAGCATGGCAGCGAATCAAAACTTGAAAATAACCTGGACTCTCGCTACCATACCCTAGCACCGTCTCCTGTGCTTACTGAAGAGCCAGACACTCTTGGGCTCCTGACTCGACCGATTCCTAATCCTCCTCCTCCTTCCCAACCTCCGCCCCCTTATGCACAGCCCCTTCACCTCCCTTCTCCAACGCCATTTTCTCTCTCTGCTGCTGAACAGCCCCCAACCCTCTGCTCCAATCCAGCCCATTTCACCATCCTCTGTTTATCCTGTCTCCTCTCCTGTGTCTCATTCCCACCTCCTGCCTCTTAGGGATGTAGCAGGGGCTGAGGGAGTGGTCCCGGTCCATGTTCTGTTTTCTCTCCCAAACCTGTCCTAAATCGAAGAGCACCTGGGTTCATTCTCTGCTAACTCTAGTAATTGTATTAAGGAGTTTGATAATTTGGCTCAGGCATATGATCTTACCTGGCATGATATATACATCATCCTAGCCTCTGCCTTAATGCCTGATGGAAAGGAAAGAGTCTACCTTGCAGCTAGGCACTATGTCAATCAGACCCACCTGGTAGACAATACTGTGCTGGTGGGCCAGACGGCCATTCCTGTGGAGGATCGGGGTGGGATTATCAGCCCAGAGCAAGGGGTAGCTACCCCTGAGACTTGCTAGTACAGTGCTGAGTACAAGGAATGGAAACAGCATCTAACAAGGTAGTCACTTTTGAAAATCGCCTCCAGGAAGCCCTCACCCAATTTACAAACCTGGACCCCATTTTTAAAGGTAGAGAAGGGACCACAAACCCCATCACAGGAACTGGAAAAAATTTCCTTTAAAGTCTTTAACACCGGGGAGGAAATGGCAGAATCAACCCAACAGTCCAGGTTACAACAGAAGGTGGCCCTGCAAACCCAGGCTCTGGTAGGTGCCCTGAGGCCGGTGGGGGAGGGGCCGAGAGAGCCTCACACAACACTGGATGCAGCCCGCTGGGGCTTGTTTTAAGCGCAGTAAGGACGGACATTGGGCCCACCAATGCCCAAATCCCCAACCCTGCTCCAAGCCGTGCCCGGTGTGCTGCCAGACAGGGCATTGGAAGTCTGACTGTCGGCTTGCAGGCTTCCCCCGACTGACTGCCTCAACAGCTGTGGTCAGCTGGAGCCTCACAGTCCTTGCCGGCTGGGGAGTTTCTGGGTCTTGCCGAAGAAGACTGAAGACGCCTGCACTCGGATACCCCAATAACCCTAGCCGAGCCCAGGGTCACCATCCAGGTAGCGGGCGAGTCCACCCCTTTTTTATTGGACATGGGAGATACCTATTCTGTCCTTCCTTCCTATACCAGGTGTAGTCTCCCTTCCACAGTCACTGTAATGGGGATTGATGGCACCTCCTCAAGACCTGCAAAACCCCTCTTTTGCCTTGCATTTTAACGCAATACCCTTTCTCCCGTGCATTCTTAATAATCCCCTCATGTCCTGTTCCATTGCTTGGCTGTGACATCTTACAATATCTTAAGGCTTCCATTTCCCTAATACCTCAGCAGCTGCATGCTGCCCATTGCCTTTTTGCCATTATAGCCACACTTGAGCCAGTGCTCCTCCTACCTCTCTGCTAGCTCTCCTATCCATTAAAATCTGCCTTCAGTAAGGATGACATGTGACCTCCTCCCTGGGAGAGGGACGGCAGAGAAGGGGGAGAAGGGAGACTCCGGATAGGGCAAGATATGACAAAATAACAGTGTATAAATTACCAAGGGCAAATGAGGGAGGGGGGAGCGGGGAGGGAGGGGAAAAAAAAGGAGGACCTGATGAAAAGGGCTTCAGTGGAGAGCAAATGCTTTGAGAATGATTGGGGAATGGAATGTGAAGATGTGCTTTATACAATTGATGTATGTATATGTATGAACTGTGATAAGAGTTGTATGAGCCCCTAATAAAATATTTTCTTTAAAAAAAGAAAATGATTAGGGCAAAAAATGTATAGATGTGCTTTGTACAATTGATGTATGTATATGTATGGATTGTGATAAGAGTTGTATGAGCCCCTAATAAAATGTTAAAAAAAAAATCTGCCTTCAAAACCCTGACAGTTTTCCATCTTGCCTGTAGTTTCCCTTATCTAAAGAGGCTCCTTTTGGACTTCAGCCTATCAGCAATTGCCTGTTAACACACAATATTTTGGTCCCTATCAAATCTCCATGTAATACTCCCATTCTTCTGGTTCATAAATCCAATGGCCATTACAGGCTCGTTCAGGATCTCCGTCTTATTAATGCTGCGGTAGTATGTATACACCCCATAGTTACAACCCCTACCTTTTAGTAAGTAATATCCCACTGAAAACCACATATTTTACTGTTCTGGACCTTAAGGACACTTTTTTCTCTATCCCTCTACACCTTGATTCCTACTTTCTTTTTGCATTCACCTGGTCGGACCCCCAGTCTCAGATAGCCCAGCAATTAACCTAGTGGGTCTTCCACCAGAGTTTTCAGGACTCGCCCCACGTTTTCGGGCAGGCTGGGTTTTTCTCCACAATAAAGCCTGTTTGCTCAAATTCGACTGATTGGCCTCTGGCACCTCTCAAATACCTTACACCTAAAAAGTCAGCCAGGCTGGAACAGGGACCCACTACAGGAAGACATCTGGAGCTGGCTTACCTTATATCTCTGAGTGATGCGGCACCAGAATATGTCAGATTCCTCGGTGGTAAATTCCTCGGTTCTTGGCTTTACATGAGAAAGAATGGTATAGAAGAAGTTTCAGATTTTACAGTCACAGAACATGAGACAGCACCCCACACATGGCAACCTGAGGCCCGAGAGAAGGACCATGGCACAACTAAGTGGAAGGCCGAGGAGCATCTGGAAAAAGAGAGCATGGTGGTCTCCGCATTCTGGCTTTTTAGGGCCTTCTGCTGGGAGGCGAGTTTGATGGTACTGGTTGACCCCACTGGTTGAATTAAGCCCACCTGGCCTAGATTGGGCCAATCCAGGTGTACCACCCACCTATATGTACTGCACCCACCCCGCTGGCATCCTGAATTGGTGCATGCCCAGTAGACACCCCTGGTACCTGTTCTGCTACCTAACAGAATCTTGGATGCTCTTTATTATCTAGAATTGTATATGCAACTCTTTACAAAATATTTCCCAAGTTAATTTTAAATTTACTATGATTTTTCCCTACTCTCTTCTATATTAAAAGGATACAGTTAATTATCTAAAGCTTTAAAAATGTTTATTTATTATAATTTAGCTTTATATGCCCAGTGAAACTTTCAGATGTTTTTTCCCATAGTTGAACTAACAAATTCTCTTCCATGTGTGTCGAGATCACCTATGAGATATTATTTTGCCCTTGCAAAATCAGGATATCACCCCACAACCCCCCACTATTCTATGTTATCCGACATTCATTTTCCTTCGACAAAAGAGAAATTTATTCTCAGGGATAGGAAATAGAATCTGTTCACAAACAAAAAGCCTCCTCTCTGCTTTTGCTTCTTTCCATTAGGCCAAACACAGAGTGGGGTTCATTCTATGTCAAAATGAGACAGGTTAGCAGGACTGTCCAGCTTCCTGCTTTGAAATATTTAGTCCAACACCCTAAGCCAAATTCATTTAGATAAAAATAAACGACAAGGGCCTGTGCGAATGACAGATGTGATACACATGGTGGCATGCCGAGTTTCTCAATAAAATAACCTCTGGACAATGGGCTATAAAAATTGAGGATGATGCAAATGGTAATATTCATGCTATTTATTGTATTCTGTTAGTATGGTAATAACCAAAGCATGTGCAGAGATTACCTCTCCACAACATCAGACCTTAAGGAACGCAGACTATGTAAGATACCTCAGCATCAATTTTGCTCACCAATCCCAGAACACCTCGTGCCAGAATCCATCATGACTCCACCTAAATGGGCTATTTCCTAGAAATGGATTGATTTTCCTACTCAATGATTAATAAATAAAGAAAACTTTAAAAATGTGTAGCCAAGTATCAAAACTTGAAACACTTGTTGGTGATGATCAAGGATTGCAACCATCAGTACAGATTGCAAATCAAGGAAAAGAAAACCTAAATACTTACAAGGGGACCAATAGTTAATAACATGATAAATGTAAACAAGATTGAAATTGTGAAAGCTTCCTTCTTGCTTGGATCCACAGACAATGCTCATGGACACATCAGCAATGCTCATGGATGCACTAGATTGAGTGAATCTGCTGCACAAGGCCACTTTGGAGTAATGAAACCAAGGATGCTACTTAGACGATGAATTGTGCCTGTTCAACTGACCCACACCATGATCTTTTCATTTATCTTATATGCATATGTAAATTGGACATTGAATAAAGAAGACCACAAGAGGATGGATGCATTTGAGTTAAGGAGCAGATGAAGACTAGTCAATGTTCCATGCGCTGCCAAAGAACAAACTTATCTGTCTTGGTAGAAGCACATCCAGAATGTTCCTTAGAGACAAGAATGGTGAGGTTTCATCTAACATACTTTGTGCGTGTTATCATGAGAGACGAGGCCCATGAGAAGGACATCATGCTTAGTAAAGTAGAGGGCCATGTAAAAGAGGATGACCCTTGATAAGATGAATTGACACGGTGGCTGAAATTGTGAGCTCAAACATAAAACCAGCTGTGAGGCTGGCGCATGATCAAGTGGTGGTTCCTTCTGTTGTAAGAATTGCTATGAATTAGACTCAACTGATGGCACCTAAAAGCAGTAAATATTTTGTTCATGGATATGGGGTTGAGCTTTTCCCAGACCCTCTCTATCACTGTCCACAGCCTCCACTAACAAACGTTTGTTCATATGGAAAGCTATCCCCTCTTCTGATTTTTATCAATTTGTAATACGTGAAATCCCTCTCTTATAGTGTTGGCTAGAAAACAGTGCCCCATTAATATAAGGAGAAAGAAGGGACAAGATGCTACAGTGGGTTTAAGAAAGGGGACAAAATAGAGGAAGCCCATGATTGGGAGGGGAATACAATTGCCAGGTAAGAACTCATTGTGTATGTATACTTTTGTCTAAGGAGCTCAGATAGCAGAGTGAGTTCTTCATTGGGTTGCTAAGCACAAAGCTGGTGGTTCAAATCTACCAGCTACTGCTTGAAAAAAATGTTGAGACTTTCTGCTCCTCTAAAGATTGACAGCCCTTGGGCTTACAGAGACAATTTTACTCTGTCCTATCGTGTCCCTATGATGACAATTAGTTTGGTTTGAGGTTTTGGTAGTTCCACTTTGGCCTATAAAGAGATGGCAAAATCCAAAGGAGGGCAAATTGATTACTGATGCATCTGGAGAAGAGAGGCTTTCTGTGCCTACTTTTGAACAAAAAAAGTTTATATTCTTGAACTTAGAAATAGTAGTTAGCTATATTTAAGGAACAACTCAAGTTAAGTGTATTAGATATAAATACAATAAGTTTGCATTCCTTGCACAGAAAAATACGTAGAATAGGTATAGGTCTATATTAAGATAAAGACACGTCCAAACTCCAAGGTGAATTCAAAGTATGTTTTTACTGAGGAAGACAGTATAGTGCTCCCTCAAATAATGGAGAATAGAAATTCTAAATGACTCAACTCCTTTAACTCAGTATACACCCGAAAGAATAGGGAACGAAGCACATTCATGTTCCTTGCAGCACTTCTTACCATAGCAAAAAGATGGAAACAACGTAAATGCGCATCAATGGAGGAAGAGGTGCACTTCAGGACATACACACATTGCTAAAGAATAATGCTGAAACTGGGAAACATCTTCTGACATGGATTCATTTGGAGGGCATAATGGTGAATGAAGTTAGTTGATTACGAAAGGAGAAATGTATTAAACCACTGTCACCATAGATATATAAGATTAAAGTTTTCATATCAAAAGAAACAAATTTGAATGGTTATCAGGAGTTAAAGAAAGGGGAGCAATAAGCTAGAAGGTAGACAGGTGTTAGCACAGGGGAATTTAATATCCTACAAAAGGCATATGAGAATATAAAGGGAGAGGGGCAGAGCCAGATATTGAGAAGTTTCATAAGTTTTCTAAGTTGTTGAATAAAGAAAAAGGATGTGATATGTAAACCATCATCTAATTTAAATTAAAAATTCAGTGTGATTTTTCATATGCAATTTTATTTTATAATTTCAGAATTAATTCATTTATCCTTATGCGCTAACCAACTATCAAGAATATGTTGGAAAAAAACATTTAATAGGAACTTTGGTATATAAATTATGAATGTAGGAAAATTAGAAGTGAAAAAAATGAAATGGAATTCAAAATATTAATATCCTAGGTGTTAGTGAGCTGAAATGGACTGGTCCTATCCATTGTGAATCATGAAAATTACAGGGTTTCCTATGGCAGGAAGGACAAACTCAAGCAGAATAGTGTTGCATTCATAGTCAGAAAGGCTATTATGAGATGTCTATTTAAGCACAATGCTGGTTGTGATATAATTTGACCTATCAGCATTCAAGGTGACCTAGTCAATACAGCTATTATTCAAACTTATGCACCTCCCACAAAAGCTAGTGACAAAAATTGAATAATTCTATTAAAGTCTTCAGTCTGACATTGATCAAACATCCAATAAAGATGCGTTGATAATTGATGAAAATTGGAAGGTAAAAGTTGCAAACAAAGAGGAAACAATGATAGCTGGAAATTATTGCCAATGGTAATAAATGGGAAGCTTTAGATCACATGATATAATTGTGAAAGACCAACAACTTGCCCATAGCAGATACATATTTTTTTCCAAAAATATACACAGTAACTATACACATTGTCTTCTACAGATGGAATACACAGAAATGAAAGTGGCTACGTCTGTGGGAAGAGATGGAGCCCTGAGAGTATAATGATTACCTGCTGGACTGCGATTCCCCTGGTCAGCAGCTGGAAACCACCAGCGATTTCTAGGAGGAAGTCAGGGCTTCCCACCCCCAAGAAGAGTTACCGCCTCAGAAACTCAGAAGGGCAGTTCTATGCACTCATATGAGGTCTCTATGGGTTTGCATTGATTGCCCAGTAGTGGTTTAAGTGTTTTGTTGGACAAAAGAGAGGTTGGAAAATCAGGCAAGGGGTGACTGTGCAGCAGATGATCAATTGCTCATATGTAAATTCAGATGGAATCTGAAGAACATTAAAGCGAGTCCACCAGAACCAAATAAACCTTGTGTTTATCCTGTCTGAATTTTAAGAGCACTCAAGACCAGATTTGGTACAGTGAACACTATTCACACAAGACTAAGGAGCTGGGGCGGACATCAAGACCTTCGTCTTGTAAAAAGAAAGAAGAGATAAAAGTCATGTCCTAAGAGATCTGAATTCTCTCTTAATCCTCGAGTCAACCAAAGCAACTGGTAGAAAGATTGAACTCAAAGAGCTGAACAGAACCAATCAAAGGTCAGCTTGGGAGGCAGAAGGCAACTATCATGATGGAATGGGCAAAGACCTAGAGTTAGAAAAACGTTAAAGAGGGGCGTTTGCTTTGAGGGCTGATGGTACCTGATGGCACATTGTGACGATTGACATGAAGGAAGGAAGACCAGATCAGAAATGGCACATTGGAATTGTGCTGGCGAAGAATATTCAAAGCACTGTGGCATGCAAAAGGGCAAACAAATCTGTTTTAAAAGTACGGCCAGTGCGCTCCTTAGAGGCAAGAATTCCCTCACATACTTTGGACATGTTTTCAGGAGAGGTCAGTCTATGAAGAGAGAAACCGTGCTGCCTAGTAGGGCAAAGAGAAAGAAGGAGGCCCGCAGTGAGATGGACGACACAGCGGCTGCACCACTGGCCCAGGCATACAGGCAATGGTGCGAAGGAGCTACGGCATCACAGCACTGGTGAGAACGGCGCAGGCAGGGTTCCCACTCCTTTTCACAGCTTAGTTATATGCTGGATGTGACTCCAGGGTACCTAATAGCAATAACTAATGTTAATCATAATAATAATAACACTTTAATCTAAAACTTAAAAATAACATTTCTGGCCAAGTCATTTTCCCTATATATTGATTTTTATATTTTTTAAGACATTTGTATACAGATATATTCTTTAACAACATTTTGTACATTATAAAAGAAAAATTAGCTTACAGTAGTCTTTATTATTTCAACATTTCCATTGCAATAAAGAGAACCATTATAAGATCTGTAAGAGCCCCAATAAAAATTTGCTTTTAATAAAAAAAGAACTATTAGAGAAAGTATTTTTCTGTTTTGTATATTGCTCAGCATATCACGTAAATTGGCTTGCTCTGTTTTCTACTGAGCAGTGATACTAATCAATCTTTGAATTTTGTATTTTAGCTTTCTTTGTTAACATATGCCAGTGAGTTCTGAATTTGTACGGACTCTATATTCTGAAATCTGATAAACAAATGCGCTGATAATAAATCAATATGCTTCTAGGTATGTTCACCTCTCTATATTTATATTTCTCTAACCTGCAAATTTTCAGTCATTGTGGAATAGAAAATAATTTAAAACTGAGAACAAAATTAAACCCATAAACCTCTACAGACATTTGCAAGTTGCTAAACCTGTTTCACTCTCAAGCATTACAAATACAATTCAAGTTCTACTTATGCTATTGTCTTCTCTCACACAACAGTCTTCTTTAATTTCTGCTTAAGAATATTGAAACAAGCTTTTCTCTTGTGAACTGTTTTGGTCTGTTCTTTTTCAGTGGTTTGTTTTGTTGTCTGGTTGTATGCTGTTGCTTTGTTTTCCTCTGTCTAGTTTTCGTGCATGTTAGTGACTCCACAGGTCTGTCTGAATAGGACAGGCTGGATGAACTATCTGGATGAAAAACAACGGGACCGACAGTTCCGGGGGGACTTGGGGTCGGGGGGTAGGGGGGGTAAGGAAGTGGTGTTAACAAACCCAGGGACAAGGGAAAAACATGGGACCCCAAAGGGTAGAGAAGGGGGAGTGGCAGGCCTGGTGGGAAATGATCAAGGGTAAGGTTGCTTAGAGAAGAGGTATACTCTAGCCCAGGTGGTGATGAAGCATGGTAGTAGGGCAGGAGGAAGGTCAAGGGAGATGGAGGAAAGAGCTAGGAGTCAAAGGGCATTCATGGAGGTCTAGACAAAGACATGTACATGCAAATATATATAGGAGGATGGGGAAATAGATCTATGTGTCTATATTTATAGGTCAAGTATTAAGGTGGCGGAAGGACCTTGGGCCTCTACTCAAACACTCCCTCAATGCATGAATTCCTTCTTTTATTAAATTGGAACTCTATGATGCTCACTCTCCCAACACAACTGCTGAAGCCAAAGTGTGTGAACAAGTAAATGTGGTGAAGAAAGCTGATGGTGCCCGGCTATCAAAAGAGATAGTGACTGGGGTCTTAAATGCTTGAAGAGAAACAAGCGGCCATCTAGCTCAGAAGCAACAAAGTCCACATGGAAGAACACACCAGCCTGTGTGATCGAGTGGTCCCAAAGGGATCAGTTACCAGGCATCAAAGAACAAAAAATCATATCATTGACTGCACACCTCCATGATAGGATCGCTGAAGACAAATGGGTGCATAAGCAAATGTGGTGAAGAAAGCTGATGGTGCCCGGCTATCAAAAGAGATAGTGTCTGGGGTCTTAAAGGCTTGAAGGTGAACAAGCGGCCATCTAGCTCAGAAGCAAATAAGCCCACATGGAAGAAGCACACCGGCCAGTGCGATCACGAGGTGCCCAAGGGACCAGGTATAAGGCATCATGCAAAAAAAAATAGATATAAGTGTGTGTATGTATGTGTATATGTATATATGTATGTGTATATATGTGTATATGTATATCATATTAAATGAAGGGGGAAGTGCAGAGTGGAGACCCAAGGCCCAAGTGTCGGCCAATGGAGATCCCCTCATAGAGGGGTTTAGGAGAGGAGATGGGTTAATTAGGGTGTGAGGTAGTATCGATGAAGAACACAGCTTTCCCCCAGATCCTGGATGCTTCCTCCCCCCAACTACCATGATCCGAATTCTACCTTGCAGGGCTGGATAGAACAGAGGCTGTACACTGGTACATATGAGGGTTGGAGGTACAGGGAATCCAGGGTGGATGATACCTTCAGGACCAAGGGTGTGAGGGAAGATGCTGGGAGAGTGGAGGGTGAGTGGGTTGGAAAGGGGGAACTGATTACAAGGATCCACATGTGACCTCTTCCCTGGGAGAGGGACAGCAGAGAAGGGGGGAAGGGAGACTCCGGATAGGGCAAGATATGACAAAATAACGATGTATAAATTACCAAGGGCATATGAGGGAGGGGGGAATGGGGAGGGAGGGGGGGGGAAAGAGGACTTGATGCAAGGGGCTTAAGTGGAGAGCAAATGCTTTGAGAATGATTGGGGCAGGGAATGTATGGATGTGCTTTATACAATTGATGTATGTATATGTATGGATTGTGGTAAGAGTTGTTTGAGTCCCTAATAAAATGTAAAAGAAGAAAAGAGAAAAAAATGATTAGGGCAAAGACTGTACAGATGTGCTTTATACAATTGATGTATGTATATGTATGAACTGTGAAAAGAATTGTATCAGCCCCAATAAATTGTTAAAAAAAAAAACTCACCCTGAAAAACCCAATAAAAACTCCCAACCTAAAAAAAAAAAAAAAAGAATATTGAAACTGTGTGCACAGGTCCTTCAGATCTCCTCTTCCAAGTTCATCTGAGTCCCGGGTTCTAAGATAAGGCCATGTCACTACTCTGTACTCTGCTCTTTTTTCCTCAGGCTCATTCTGGTTCAGCACAGGAAATGTAACGTGCACCTTGTTTCTGAGAACAGCTATGCCTTTGATGATCCTGGGCTTAGTGATTTTAGCCTGGTTCTTTAGGCTTCCTCACTCAAACACTATACTGGGCACTTGATACACCATTTATTAATTCATAAGGAGGAAATAATTCAATTGTTTTGAAAAAGACTTATTTCAAATTTAAGAATGAGATCGCTAATCTGGAAATGAGCAAATATTTGTCACACTGTCATTGTTTATTCTTTTTAAAAATTAAATGTTACAGTTAGAAAATTAATATAGCATTATAAATATGTTGTTTTCATTGTTGAAGAATATCTATTCCCCCTTTTCAAACAGCACCCTGACCTTTTTCTATTTTTAGTCATTCTTAATCATACTTTCAAACTTTCAGGATCATTTTCTGTATAAGAATAAGCATTTTCATACATTTACATAATTTAAATGCATAGATTCTAGTCAGTCTTCTTATTCAATGTCCAACATTCGCAAATATATGAGATAATTGGAAATACTATGACTTGAGTCTGGCCCATCTTAGTCTGTAGAGTAACACCCTTGTTTTTCAATTGTCTACAGAGGTTTTGTGCAGAGACTTTACCCAATGCAAAACATCATTTGATCTTTCGACAATTGCTTCTGTGAGCAATGATTGTGCATCCAAGCAAGATAAAATATTTGACAACTTCAATCTTTCCCATTTATCATGATGGTAGCTATTGGTTAACTTGTAAGGATTATTTTTTCCCTTGACTTTTAAAGGCTTATATGGTTGATCTTCATCAGCAAGCGCTTCAAGTCCTCCGCACTTTCAGGAAGCAAGGTTATGTAATCCATGTACCACAGTTTCATACTAAGCCATCTTCCAATCCTGATGCCACAGTCCAATTGACATAATCTGTCTTCTCTGATGACTTGCTCAGCATACGTGCTGAATAAAAATATAGTGAGAAGATACTACCCTGAGGTACACTTTTCCTGATTTTAAACCATGAAATAGACCCTTGTTTGGTTTTCACAATTGCATCTGGATCCATGTACACAGAAGTATTCCAGAATTCACATTCTTCTCCAGGATACCCATAGATTTTATGATCCACAAGGTCAAACGCCTTTGTTTCATCAATAAAACACAGGTAAATATATTACTGGCATTCTCTGTTTTCAGCCAAGATCCATCTGACATCAGGAACGATATTCCTTGTTCCACAACCTCTTCTGAATGCAGACTGAACTTCAGTCAATTATTGTTGCAGTTTTTATTGAATGTTCTTTAGCAAAATGTTGCTTGCATGCTTTATCATGATATTTTTCAAGAATTTTGAGCTTTCCATTGAGTCTCTTTTCTCATGGCTGGTTCCCCACTCATCTACCCCCACTCCCCAAACCCCCAGTAATCAATGTGAAGGGGCATGGATATAGTGGAGACCAAATGCTGACCTTTAAGATAATTGGACAGTCTCTCAAGGAAGGGCCACCAGGAGGGATGATAAATCCACGGGATTTGTCGCACTGATGAACCACATAACTATCCTCTAGTTCTCTAATATTCCCTTCCCTTACTATTATGGCTTTTATTTGTTTTATCTATTAAGCATATTCGATTTGCGTATGTTCATCTGTATACATAAGGTCTTTTGATACATGAAAATCAAGATAGATAACCCTGCAGAAACAGTACCAGAGTAATGGTTCTCTGAGGGTAAGAAAATAGAGGGTGAGGAGGCAGGGAATGGGGAGTTGATAGCATTGATGATTGTATAACTCCACTCAATACGCTTGACCAACGGAATTATATGTGAACGGATGGATAGGATTGTGTAAAACATGGCAAAAACAACAGCAGTAAAAAGAATGATGTTCTGGATTCCCTCCCACAGGTCATCAGGTTTTCTGTCATCAGTGTTCAATGCAGCAAATCTCTTCTAGAAATGTTCTCAAAATTCAAGTAGACTAGACTCAAGTTCATATTTTGACTGTGGTGAATTTGTTTTAATTTTCTTCAGTTTCAACCTGAACTTCTACAGTTAGTTTCTGGCCTGTTTTTAGTTGCTGATTTTGAGCTTCTCCATTGCGTGTTCCCACAGATGTAATCAATTTGATTTCTGCTACTCCATTGAGAGTACAGTCCTATTTGTGTTGTTGAAAAAGTTAGTGAGAGCATAATTCCTGAGCTGTATTTCTCACATAGATGCCACAGCTATTGACAGGCAGGTTATGTCTGCTAATGACATTTAACAAGAATTGAACCAGTATATCATCTATGTGCTCCTAAAGTGTATTGGCTATAATCTGAGAAACAATTGATAAAATCTCAAAATTTCTTTCTAATTTGGGTCTTGGAGGACAGGAAATACAGTGCCAAGATAGGTTATTGAAGTGGGTGAAACACTATGCTCAGCAAGGGGCTTACTTTATCTGCCAGGCTTAAGACGACAGGAAGCTTCAAAGAGGAAAGGTGAATTAGAATGCCAATGATTGGAGACAATGTAGCGTAAGAAGTTATAAAAATTAAGTCATTGTTTTAGATGCATTTCATAAAATCTGGAGCCTGCACAGGACTCGCTGTGTATAATAGGCAATACATGCTTTTATGAGATGATAATATTCTCCTTAACTCTCAAGACCCATTGTTTATAAGAATATCCGGCTGATCTATAATTTTTGCGGTAGAAACAGGAGTATGAAATGATTGATTTGTGATAGATTTAGTTAGAAAGCCTAATTTTACCACTTGGCATATTCATTCTTATGGATTCTTTATATTGCTATCTAAAATAATGGATAAATTACCTAATTTTTCTGTTGATTTTTATGGGGTTACTATGGGAATAAAAGATGAAAAATTCAGGAGAAAATATTTGGGAATATATAATTCAATAAGGAAATACAGAAAGAAAATTTCTGAACATGATAAATTACTTCTACAAAAATCAAAACGAACCTTCTGCCACCATCACTCTGGAGTCATGGGGTAGCATACATGCATGTAGCAGTGGCTGCAAACATCAAGCTAGTGATGTATGTCTTCCAAAAGGCAGTTCCAAAAAAAATCCCTGAAAATAAACTTCTGGGAGAAAGCAAAAACACGAGCACACACACACACACACAAAAAAACCCCTCTGAAACACAGCGCTATTTTGAAAAATATTTTATCATAACACTTAATAATTTTTTAATACTGGAAATTTCCCCTAAACTTAGAAAGACATTATAGCTTTCTTTTTCACTACTTCTACTTAAAAATGCATTGGTGATGCTAGCCAGTTCAATCATACAAGAACAGTAATTCAAAAGTGGTTGGCTGACACATATAGATTATCTTCAAGGCGGTGCTAATATCCCCAAATAGTCACGTGACTACTACTTTAAGGATCCGTCCAGCGGCATTGACATGTCTGCTAGTGCTCTGTTCATTATTCTAATAGAGCAGTACACAAAACTGAATAAGAGAAAGTACTTCTTTTTTTTTTCTTTTACAGAAAGCAGCAAACATCACGAAACAAAGTTATGGTAAGTTAGGCCGTCTTGGAATTTGAAAACTCCCAGTGGAAATTGAGACTCTTCTACATATTTCCTATGTTGCACTATATGAGAAAGACTTGCTTATGTCTCAAAGGATCTTGCCTAGTTTCTTGAAAACATAAGAAGAGGTACATACCAAAAAATGTGTTTTTTTTCAAAGTTATGCATTTAAATATTTTTTAAACAACCTTATCATGTTCAAAGTATTCTCCATTACACTTAATATATTTGTCAAATCTGCAATTCCATTCTTGGAAACACTTTTCTTCACCTCGTCAGCATCATCCAATCAGTGTCCTTTCAAGGCCCTCTTCACTGGTGGAAACAAAAGGAAGTTGGGTGGAGTGAGCTCAGAGCAAGTTGCACAATGTTTGCAAACTAAGAAAAATGTGGACTCTGAAAGCTCCACCCAGCGGAGACTTTTTTCTGAGATTATTTTTTTGGGCGGGGGTTACTCCTTGTATGATCATCCTTTACACTGGATGGGCAAATCATCACTCAGGAATCATCAAGTGCAGGTGCTGGGTATTGGTAAGTCAAAGCTTTGGTAAGTGCATTATTTTAGCTGCCATTGAGTTCACCTTCTTTATCATGTTGGACTAAATTATCCCTTTTATTATCTATCTCCTAATATGGAGCTCTGAAACGCACTAGACTAGTGTCAGTGACAGGATGGAATCACATCCCCTCAATAAAGCACAACTCCCCCTTGGCAAGCCCCTACATGGTGTGCATCAAATTCAGCAGGTAGAGCGTTTCACAGGGAATGTTGACACCTCTTGCTCTATGGGTCTTTTGCTTCCACTTCTATTCTGGGATGTAGCCTACTTTGTCTGTTCCTGCTCAGTATTACTTAGCTAGTTTTCTGTTACTACATGGTATCCATTGAACTCTTTCCCTGGGATCTGGTCAGTTCTTAGTGCAAGACTTCATGCCAAAATTGCACATTCACTTTTAGGTGCGTGTCTAACAGAAGGCTTCTCTCATCTGTGGGCTCAGCCATTTATACAGGCAACTCCATAGCCTAGTGAATTGCATCTACATAATTCTTAGTTGGATCGTAGCTCAGTCAATCCACGATTACCTAGGAGATGCCAGTCAAATCAGGCCAAACTTATATTCAAACGTTTTTTAAAAAAAAAGAACTGAGGATAAATTTCACATAAGGGCAAAAAACCAAGAGCAAAGGGTCATATAAAAGGATAGCATTATACCACAGAACAGATATGAATAAAAGTAATTAAATGTGTGCTTACTGATGGATATTGTGTGGCTTGTGTATAAAATTAAATAGAATCAGTTAAAAAACTACAGGGCTAAAAATAAATTTAACAAAATTTTGTGACACAAAGGTCAGTGTTGCACATAGCTTTAATAATATCACAAAACATTGGGAAAACTTATGGTATCATGAAAATGTGATTATGTTTCAAATTAATAGTTGGGATATGCTTACATACATTAAATGCCTTCATGAGTGAATGAAATATTTCCTCATGTGCTTGTTCACCTTTTGGGTGTCATGCTTTGTGAATTGTCTACTGAGGTCCATTGCCCACCTTTCAACAGGGCTATGATTTTTTGTAGGTTTACAGTATTCTGTAGATATTAGTAATTTTTGTTTTTGTGCATGGGGTAAGATATGGATCTGGAATCATTCAAAATCTATAGAATTCTGCAAGACCCCAAATAAAAAATAAGAAATGACCCTACTAAAATGAGGGCAGAAGACATGAGCAGAGAATTCACTAAAATTGGCACTCACGTGGCTAACAAATATATAGAAAGATGCTCATAACTACTAAGTTAGGAGATGCAAATCAAACCATGATGAGATATTTCAGGACACTCACAATGATGACTCAAAAAAAAAAAAACAGAGAACTTTGTTCTCATAACATGACACTCTTTGATACTCACCTTCCTGACATGATTGCTAAAGATAAAATGGGTGCATACATACATGTGTTGGAGAGGCCTAATGGTGCCCAGCTATCAAAAGATATAGCATCTGGAGTCTTAAGAGCTTCAAATTAAACAAGCAGCTATCTAGAACGGAAGCCAAAAAGCCCATATGGAGGACACAAACAAGCTTGTGTGATCATGAGGTGTTAACAGGATCAGGTATCAGGTATCAAAAGATCCAAAACAAACAATTATATTGATGCAAATGAAGGGAGTTGGAGTGGAGACCCAAAGCCCATCTGTAGAAAATTGGATATCTCCCCACAGAAGGGATATAAGGAAGGGATGATTTGACCAAAGTGCAGTACAGCACTGATGAAAAACACATTATTCCTCTAGTCCCTGAGTGCTTCCTCCCACCAACTACAATGATCCAATTCAACCTTACAAATCTGGCTAGACTGGAGAACATCCATTGGAACACATAAGGGTTCTGGACACATGGATTTCAGGACACATGAACCCCTCAGGAACAGTAGTGGGAGTAGCAATATCAGAAGGTAGGGAAATGGTCATGTAGGAGGAAGGAAAAGAAAGGAAGAACTCATCACAAGATTGGATATATACCCCTTCTCTGTAGGGGATGAATAATAGAGATATGTGTGAAGGGAGACAACCAACAGTGTAAAATATGAAATATTGATCACCAGGCTGGTGTGCTTCTTCCATGTGGGCTTTTTTGCTTCAGAGTTAGATGGCCACTTGTTTACCTTCAATCCTTTAAGACCCCAGACACTATATCTTTTGATAGCCGGGCACCATCAGCTTTTTTCACCACATTTGCTTCTTCACACACTTTGGCTTCAGCGGTTGTGTCGGGAAGGTGAGCATCATAAAATGCCAGGTTCCAAATGGATCAGTTATCAGACATCAAAGAACAAAAAAATCATATCTGTGTGCTCATCTCCATGATATGATTGCTGAAGACAAATGAGTGCATAAGCAAACGTGGTGAAGAAAGCTGATGGTGCCCGGCTATCAAAAAGAGATAACATCTGGGGTCTAAAGACTTGAAGGCAAACAAGCAGCCATCTAGCTTGGAAGCAGGAAAGGCCACAGAGAAGAAGCACACAAGCCTAAGTGAACACGAAGTGTTGAAGGGATCAGGTAGCAGACACCAAAGAACAAAAACCATTATTGTGTGATCATCTTCCCTACATAAACATTGAAGACAAATGTGTACATAAGTAAGTGTGGTGAAGAAGGCTGATGGTACCTGGCTATTGAGAGATATAGCGTCTGGGGACTTTAAGGCTTGAAAGTAAACAAGCGGCCATCTAGTCCAGAAGCAACAAAGCCCACATGGAAGCACCACACCAACATGTGTGATCATGAAGGGCCGAGGGGACC
This sequence comes from Tenrec ecaudatus, assembly GCF_050624435.1. Classification (NCBI taxonomy): domain Eukaryota; kingdom Metazoa; phylum Chordata; class Mammalia; order Afrosoricida; family Tenrecidae; genus Tenrec; species Tenrec ecaudatus. Next base: position 102,950,803 of record NC_134532.1, on the reverse strand, counting down.
AGGTTTCAAGTAAAAAGGCGGGCTAAAAAATCCTATCATCGTGAATGAAGGGAGTGTGTGATGGGGACCCAATGCCCATCTGTAAACAACTGGACATCCCTTGCAGAGGGGTAGTGGGGAGATGTGTCACTCAGGATTCAGTGTAGCAATAATGAAACTCAAAACCTTCCTCTAGTTCTTAAACGCTTCCTTCCCCCAATTATCATGATCCCAATTCTACCTTGCAAACCTGGTTAGACCAGAGGATGCACGGGGGTACAGTTGGAATCTGGAAACACAGGGAATCTAGGACAGATGAACCCCTCAGGACCAACAGTGAGAGTGGCGATACCGGGAGAGAAGGGGGTGTAGAAAGGGGGGACTGATCTTGGGGATTTACATATAACCTCCTCTCTAGGGGATGGGCAACAGGAAAGTGGGTAAAGGGAGATGCCGGGCAGTGTAAGATAAGATAAAATAATAATATACCAATTTTTAAGGTTTCATGAGGGAGGGGGGAGAGCAGGGAGGGTAGGGGAGGGAAAAAGTAAAATGAGCTGATTCCAGGAACCCAAGTAGAAGGCGAAATTTGAGAATGATGAGGGCAACGAATGTATAAGGGTGCTTTACTAAATTGATGTATGTATGGATTGTGATAAGAGTTGTATGAGCCCCAATAAAGTGATTTATAAAAAATAGTAAAATAAAAGATCAAAGATTTAAAAAAAATACCCAAAATGATGAGGGGGCATATGTGCAAATGTGCTTGAACGACTGGATGAATGTATGTTTTGTGATAAGAGATATAAGAACCCTCAAGTTTTTAATTTAAAAAAAGAATAAAAAGAAAATGATGGCAACAAATGTACAAAAGTGCTTGACACAATGTATGTATGTATTGTGATAAGAGCTGTATGAACCCTCAATAAATAATTTATTTAAGAAAAAAAAACCAAAATCTTATCATAGTGAATGAGGTTGGGGGGAATGTGGAGTGGTGACCCAAAGCCCATTTGTAGGCCACTGGGCATCCCCTTACATAAGGGTCTCGGGGAGGAGGCAAGCCAGTCAGGGTGTGATGTAGCAACGATGAAACATAAAACTTTCCTCTAGTTCCTAAATGCTTCCTCCTCCCCCACTATCATGATCCCAATTCTACCTTACAAATCTGGCTAGAAGTTGTACACTGGTACAGATAGAAACTGGAAACACAGGGAATCCAAGTTGGATGATACCTTCAGGACCAGGGGTGTGAGTGGCGATATTGGGAGGATAGAGTGAGAGTGGGTTCGAAAGGGGGAGCCAATTACAAGGAACTACATGTGACCTCCTGTCTGGGGGATGGACAACAGGAAAGTGGGTGAATGGAGATGTCGGACAGGGCAAGATATGACAAAATAATAATTTAAAAATTATCAAGGGTTCATGAGGGAGGGGAAAATGAGGAGCTGATGCCAGGGATTTAGGTGGAGAGCAAATGTTTTTAAAATGATGAGGACAATGAATGTACAGATGTGCTTTACACAACTGATATATGTATGGATTGTGATAAGAGTTATATGAGCTCCTAATAAAAATATTAAAATATGAAATAGTAATAACAATGTGTAATTGATCAAGGATTCACAAGGTTGGGAGGGTTGGGAAGGGATGGGAAATAGAGGAGCATATACCAAAGGTTCAAATAGAAAATGTTTTGGAAATGATGATGTCAACATATGTACAAATATGCTTGATACAATCAATGTATGGAATATTATAAGAGCTGTAAGAGCCCCCAATAAAATGATTAAAAACAACAACCAAACCAGAAAACAATACATTCTGGAGAGGATATGAAGAGATTGGAACACTTGTAAATATTTACAACCATTGTGGAAAGAGACATGTTGCTGCTCACAACAATTAGGAATGGCAATCCCACATCGCTGTTGATGTCGTTAGGTGCCATGGAGTCTGTTCTGACATAGCAACTCCATGCGCAGCAGAAGGAAACCTTGCCATCGCACGTCACTCCTGTTTGAGCCCACTGTTGCAGCCATTGTGCCCATCCATCTCCGTAAGGGCCTTCCTCTAGTTCGCTGCCCTTCCACTTTATCAAATATGATGACCTTCTCCAGGGACTGGTCCTTCCTGACAACATGCTCGCAGGATGTCAGACCAAGTCTAGTCATCCTTGCCATGAAGGAATACTGGACATACTTCTTCCAAGACAGATTTATGTATCTGATTGACAACCCATGGTACATTCAATGTTCTTTTTCAGCATCACAATTCAAATGTATTCATTATAATTTCAATCTTCCTTATGTAATGTACAACTTTCACATGCATATGAGGCCATTGAAAATACCATGTCTTGGCTTAAGTCCACCTTAGTTCTGAACCAAAATAACATCCAGGGTTTTTAATATTCTAAAGCCGACTTTTGCAGCAGATTTACCTAATGCAATGCTTCATATGAGCTCTTGACTGCTGCTTCCATAAACATTGACTGTGGATCCAAGCAAGACAAAAGCCTTGATAATCAAAATCTCTTCTCCATTTATTACATTACCAAGTGGTCCAGTTGTGAGGATTTTGGTCTTCTTTACATTGAGTTGTAATCCATATTGAAACTGGATTCTTTGATCTTCTTCAGCATAGTATAAGGGCCAAAACCATAGTCCTAAGAAGAGTGAACTCAAAGAGCTGATGTGTCTGTCAGTCTTATAAGAAAGATCAACATTAATGATGATAATATTATGGAATGAATTGTAACTAGAGACAATTTACTGGAGTTAACAACAATATCTACAGGGAAATGTCCAATTAAAATAGTGGATTCTGAGAGGACATCAAGGCCAGTTAAATTCAAAGCATAGTGGTCAGCTCAGAATGTTATGGCGACTTCCTCTTGGGTAATCTTGATGGAGTTTTTTGAAAGACACAGGACCATTATATTTGAATGGGTTCTTTTTAGAATAGAAAGGCCAGTGACATATAATATGACTTCTATACCAAGAAAGTAACTCACACGGTTGTAGAATCAATTAAGTCCAACCTGTTTCTAGACTGTGGGTCAGATACCAAGGTGGAGGTTTTTCCTGACTCAGGTAGCTGCAGCAGCTTGATGGACAAGGAAGATAGAGACCATAGGGCAGTGGAGATAGAGACAGATGGATACAAGCTTAGCAAGTCAGACTCATGGCTGCAGAGTTCAATGAAAGTAAGGTTGGCAGGCATATGGCTGGCCAAGTAATCACAAGTATGATCTGGACCAATAAGAAAGACGCAGCCTTCCCAGAGAATCTGCTTGAGTAGGCATATAGCACACTCATAAGGAAACTTCCTTTTAATTACATCTCACCCTAACCTTTCCACAATTTCTTTGCTTTCACAGAAGATTCCAGTATGGAACAGAATTTATTGTGTTTTATCACATCGTGAGCAATCTGAGTTGCCAAAGAACCCCAACACCCAACCATCATAGCAGCTGCTTATGAGGAAGTTAACAAAATTATGAAAATTGTATAGGTGCGTAAAAAGGCCAGGGAAGTTGTGGTGAGTAATTTTTCCCCCTTGTAACAAAATTATACCTGCTTATTCATCCAAGGTAGCCGGATTACAAGATTTTTAGAGATGACTAATATGCTATGCTATTAATTCTAAACCTTGATTTCCCTTTTCAAAAAAAATTCCTCAAACTCCAATGACATTTATAAGAAGCACAATGTGTGACAATTGAGGAAGCTGAAACTGCTATATTGACTGGTGTAAATGAAAGTGCACAGTTCTTCCAGCAAAGGTTAGAAGAATGGAAATGTTTTCTTCAGAACATGTAGGTTTAGATGGGGAATTACTGAGAAAAATGAACCATACCTAACCTACTTCCATCAAGTCCATTTCAACTTGCAGTGATCCCGCAGGACAGAATAGAATTGCACCTCTGGGTTTCCAGAACTGTAAATACAGAAGCGAATTGCCTCATATTTCTCTCAGAGAATGACTTGGGGGGCAGGGAACATCATTCTACCCACCTTTCCTTTAGAAGCCCAGCACTCAATCGATTGTGCCACCAGGGCTCCTCTGAAAAGCAGTAGCTTCACTTACTGTTATTTTGGTTTAATAATCGCCAGAGCTCATTTGAAGGAATGCAGTAGAAAGATTGGAACTACGTTAGCAAAGACAGGCTCAAGTAGTTGCACCAGTTTTATTTTCCATCATGAAAATGCACCTGCTCATTTGTCTCGGGAAGCAAGAGCTGTTCTTTGATTAGTTTTTCCTTCCTAGAAGTCCTTTGGTAGTGATATACAGGCTGAATATGTTCTATAGATAAGACAACACCATATCAAATTATACAGAAGTAAAATAAATCGCGTATGAAAATCAACTGTTGTCCGTAGGCAGCGCGTTGGCAGCAATTCCATTTGCTTTATTGTGGTCTTGACAGGCTTCCTGCTCCCTGATGGTGAAGCTCACATGGCTCACTAGTGACAGCAAAAGCAGCCTTGGGTGATTAAATCTCAATCTTTCTGTCAGGAAACTCCCTGTGATTTTTTTTTCATGCAACTGAATTAAGTCTTATTACAAGCCTCTTTACTTCTCTATAAACTTGTATATTATCAATTAAAAGTGCTCATAAAACAGGTTTGCATTCAAGTTCTGTACCTTTAAATTTTAGGTGACAATATGGCACATGTGCTCATTGAAGAAAGATTTTTCACATCACTTTGGTTGCTTCTTTTGGACCTTCTGATACCTATTCTCATTGACACCTCTTGATCACACAAGCTGGTGTGCTTCTTATATGTAGGCTTTGTTACTTCCCTGGTAGATGGTCACATTTTTTAACTACATGCTTTTAAGATTCCAGATGCTAAAAAAACCAACAACAACACAAAACCCAAACCCAGATATTCTATCTTTTAATAGCTGGAGCAGAGCTATAGTGGAGACCCAAAACTCACCTGGAAGAAAAATGGACAGTTCCACACAGAAGGGCCAAAGGAATGGGTGATAAATCCAGGGTGCACTATAGCACTATTGAAACACCTAGTTGTCCTCGAGTACTTTAATATTTCCTCCCCCTACTAATATGGTTTCAGTTCTACCTGATTAACCTTGTTAGACTTGCGTGTGTTTGTTGGTAAAATTAAGATCGTTTGATGTATGAAAGCCAACATAAATAACCCCTCAGAAAAAGTAAGGAGAGTTATAGTTTCCCAAGGGTACAGGAAAAGAGGGGGTGGATGGGGGGGGGGCGGAAACTGATAGCAATGATGTCTGTATGGCCCCACCTGAGGGGAGCAAACAACAGAGTTGTAGGTGAATGGATATGTTGAATAATGTAAGATATGGAAAATAAATTAATAAACAAAATATATAATAGTAACAATCATAAGGGTTCTGGGCAGGTAGAGGGGAGGGAGGAGATAAAGGGAAGCTGATATCAAGGAGGTCCAGAAGAAGGAGAATGTTTTGAAATTGATTGCGTTAACAAGTGTCTCATGCTACTCGCTGTGATTGACCTATGAACAAAATCTATAAAGTGATTACAAAATTTAATATGATTAAAAATAAAATGATTACAAATTTTAAAAAAGCTAAAATGCAGAGGAATATATTTTAATTAGTGACTCTTCCAGCTACTTTTGAAATCACAATCATATACTTTAACCTTTGTTTCTTTATGAAGATAATGAATTTTTATTATGGGTCTGAATTTCCTAATATTTTCTGAATATTTACACCTCAGTACTTGGCAACTGTGAGTTGACTTGATATATCAACCTTGGGGGATTCAAGTATCCCAGAAATGAACTCCACTTCTAACACCATTGAAAATTTCAGCTGTCCCCAGGACCACCTTAGTTTGTGTCAGCAAGTGTTAATTTGGCAGGCTCTCAAACCACCAAATCACCTTTGAGGTTTGATATTTTGCCAAGAAGACTGAAATAATTAATTGAAAATCATAGGTGTGGATATTGTTTATTATAGAAAAAGTATTCAAATTAATATTAACCAATGGAAAGAGATACATGTAGTACAGTCCAGGAAACTTCCATGTATAAAGATTTCAGGATTCTTTCTCAATGGAGTCATAGAAATTGTAATTTTGGTGATCACATGTGGAAATACATATGAGATTTGGCCAACCAGATATGTTTGCACAATTAATGGTTTCAAGGAATTTAATGGGGTTAGTCATGTGAATATGCTTAAACATTTGTGTAACTGAATTTCAAAGATTGAAATGATATGATACAACCCAAAGCAACCAGAATATATTAAATTGTTAGATAATCAAGCATGGCTGAAGGGTTTGGCACTCATATCATGCACAACATTGCAAAGTTTTTAAAAGAAATTAAGAGTACATCCGTTAGTCTAGCCAGATATGGAAGGTAGAATTGGGATCATGATAGGGGGGGGGGGAGTATTTAAGAACTAGAGGCAAACTGTATGTTTCATCACTACTACACTGCACCTTGATTGACTCATCTCTTCCCCATGGGTCTTCTGCAAGGGAATGTCCAATTTCCCATGGATAGGCCCTGGGCCACCCCTCTGCACTCCCCCTCATTCACAATGCCATATATATATATATATATATATATATATATATATATATATATATATATATATATATATATATATATATATATATGTCTTTGATGTGATCTCACAGGCTGAAGTGCTTCTTCCATGTGGGCTTTGTTGTTTCTCAGGTAGATGGCCCCTTGTTTATCTTCCAGCTTATAGGATCCCAGATTCTATATCTTTTGACAGCCAGCACCATCAGTTTTCTTCATCACATTTGCTTATACACTTGCTTTGTCTTCAGTGATTGTGTCAGGCTAGACTGTTGGGCTTCTTCCCTGTGGGCTTTGTTGTTTCTCAGTTAAATGGCCGCTTATTTATCTTCAAGCTTATAGGACCATAGATTCTAAATATTTTGACAGCTGGGCATCATCAGCTTTATTCACAATATTTGCTTATGCACCCACTTTGTCCTCAGTGATCAAGTCGGGATAGGCTGGTGTGCTTCTTCCATCTGGACTTTGTTGTTTCTGAGCTAGATGGCCGCTTGTTTATCTTCAGGCCTTTAAAACCTCAGATGCTATATCTTTTGGTAGCCAGGAACCATCAGCTTTTTTCACCATATTTGTTTGTGCATCCTTTGTCTTCAGTGATAGTGCCAGCAAGGTGAGCATCTCAGACTGCCAAATTGTTAAAACAAAGTGTTCTTGTGTTGAGTGAGTACTTGAATAGGGTCTCACTGTCCATCTGTTTCCTTAATACTAAACCTATAAATAGATATATATAGATCATTTTCTCCCTTGTTGCATATAAATATATTTACATCTGTATATGCCTGTATTTAGATCTCTATAATTGCCCTTTGCCTCCTAGTTCTTTCCTCTATTTCTTTGTACATTGGTACAAATAGGAACTGGAAACTCAGGGAATCCAGGACAGATGAAAACCTCAGGATCAGTGGTGAGAGTGGTGATACTGGGAGGGTGGGGGGAAGGTGATGGGGAAAGGGGGAACAGATTACAAGGTCTACATATAACCTCCTCCCTGGGGAACGGAGATAGGAGAAGTGGGTTAAGGGAGATGTCGGATAGTGTAAGATATGACAAAATAATAATAATTTATAAATTATCAAGGGTTCATGGGGGAGGGGAGCAGGGAAGGAGGGGGTAAAATGAGGAGCTGATACCAAGAGTTCAAGTTGAAAGCAAATGTTTTGAGAATGATAAGGGAAACAAATGTACAAAAGTGCTTGACACAATGGATGGATGTATGGATTGTGATAAGAGTTGTATGAGCCCCCAATAAATTGATTTTAAAAAGAAAGAAAGAAATTAAGGATACAGGTCAGATTTCTCTTGAGCAAAGTTGTTGCAAAAAATACATTAAAAGTAACTGGGGGGGGGCATGCAATCTAATTTCCTGTTTCTTAAGCTTTTGTTTATTTAAGAATTGTAGTTGTCAAGGATTTCATCTTGTATGGACTTACAATCAATGCTCATGGAAACAGTAGTCAAGAGATCAAATAACACATTGCATTGATGTATCTGCTGCCCAATATTTCTTTAAAGGGAATGGCAAGGATACCTGCTCACATCTACAAGGGTGACTATAATTAAAGACAGATCATTACAAGTATGATAAAGAATGGAGAGAAAATGGAATCTTCATACCCTGTTATTGGAAATTTAAAATTCAGAAAGCAGTTTAACCATTTAAAAGTTCAGAAAACAGCCTTGTATAGCTTCAACAATTAAACATAGTGTTATCATTTTGCTGTTGTTAGCTGCCATCCAGTGACTTTTCACACACGGCAACTCTACATATAACATAAGCACAACTTACCTCAGTTATTTAATCACATATCAAGTTAAACACACATTTGAAGATATATGGCAATTTTTTTTAATATTCGGAGATTGTTTTTGGTGAACATGTTATTAGGTGAGCTCTTAAAGATATTGCATTTTTGTTTGCTTTCATTTTCCTAGAGAACAACAATGGAAAGATTAGAAGTTCAACATGGGGTGGGGTCTCTGTTCATGGTGATCTTGGGTATAGAGGCACCTATAGGACAGCGAATATAAGTAGCTCCAAGAGCTAAGTGCCAATTTTGCTTTAAAGCTAGAAGCTTTAGCTCGACATGCATAAATAAAGAAGCACTTCTTCAAAATCTTTGAATGAACTTCTCTAGGACCTCGTTTTGGTAACAGAACTTGGCTAAGACTTAGACTCTAACATTTAAAACCCTGTGCAGGGAATACATCCACATCAAATTCATGCTTCTGATGTACAGAAATGTGAAGCAATAAATGAGTCATTTTAAGTTATTATGATTATGACAGTTTATTTTGAAGTAGTGTACATCTAATAAAATCATAAAGATGAGGGAGATATTCAGACAAAAAGTAATGCTTGTCAAATTTAAGAATGCAGTCTGTTATTACAATTTCAAGGAATGCTGAGATTGTAGGACTATATTTATGATGGGAAGCTAATAGAATTGTTTCATTTCAAAGTCAATAAAAGTGACAACACGTATAATGGAGTACTGGTTACTTACAAATGTGGTACTGTGGAATTTGGAAACATGTTACTTAAAAAGACACTGTGAATCACATTGTAGGGATCCTATTGCTGTCGGTCAGAATTGGTTTGATAGCAGCCTGGTTTTGTTGGTAGCTACTACCACAGCTCTTTTTCATCTGGTATCCACCTGAAATTGGTGAGCAGATTTATCATCGAACAAGTTTAGACTTTTAGTGGACAAAAGGCTCTGACTATTAATATTGATCTAGACTCAATTCGTTTTACTATGTGGTTGTGTGCCTTAATTCAGACAATATTTATGTACATTTGGCATTGCTGTTTCAATACTTCCATCATATCTTGCTTTTATATAATCAAATGTCATTTTAGAGGGCATATGATATAGTTAAAGTTTATTGTACCAACCTGGCCAATAAACACATGTGGGATTAATTTAAGGGCAGAGGGATAGATGGCTTGGCAAGCCTTACCTTTCTAGTTCTCGGGTCTCTTGATTTGTGATGCTTGGACTAGAGTGCAGCTGCCTTAGCCAGTTCCCTGCTTCAGCTGGCAAGGCTCACTTCCTGCAAGACATCCCCAAGGAGAAGCCGCATGGGCCTACCCCAAAGAAGCCCTGGGTGCTGGAACAGCCATGTGGATACCCCTGCCAGCGCTCAGATGCTTACACGTTCACTGATTCAGCTTTCCTCCTGCAGTCATCATCATAGTGTGTGTTTTGTGAAATGGAAGAGGAATTTGTGGATTGGTGTCAGACATATGGGTTAATGTTGGACTTATGGGCACTGGATTGGGATGTTTTCTTGATGTGCCCTTAACCGTTATATAAAACTCTCTCATATACATGAGTTTCTATGGATTTGTTTCTCTAAAGAACCCAGACTAATACAGCATATAAAAAGTTTTATTAATGAGCTTCCTCAGTTATCCTGAGCCAAGTACACATATAATCTCTCTCTCTCTCTGTCTCTATCTATCTATCTATCTATCTATCTATCTATCTATCTATCTATCTATCTATCTATCTATCGAGAGATTGTGTGTGTGTGTGTGTGTGTGTTTGTGAAATCTTGTGCAGTGAAATCAACAAAAGCCTTCTTTTGGACCTAGAGGATTTCCAAAATTGTTTTCTTCTTTTTCCTCTACTTCTGCATATTGTATGTTAATTTTTTAAACATGGATTTAGGGAGAATCCATAAAAATGTCATTCAGTCTCTGAAACAATAAATAACATTTTAAAATCACTGAGCAACTTGTACATACCAAGAACCTTTGAAATTTTAGAATTGATTGAAGCTCACAGATTCCTCGTGATGTAGGTAGTGGGTTATGCACTGAGCTACTAACTACAAGGTCAGCAGTTCCAAACCACCAGCTACTCCACAGTTTACAAATGAGACTAAAATATCAGAAACACACAGGGGCAGTTCTAGTCTGTCCTGGATAGATTCTATGAGTCTGAACCAATTCAACGGCAGTGTGTTTGTTTTTGTCTTTTGCACCAGCCCACATATATTAACTCTGATGAAATGTAACAGTCTTCTGGACATAATTTTTTGGGGAAATATGTCTATATCTTGTTACTTATTAATTTATCAAATTACACCAATATCTCTCATGCATTAACTATAAATTTTTTATTAGCAACTTCGACCATGGCTATGCAAGTCATGGATAATTGGCTCCCAATATTCACATAATTCCTTCCCATTACATGTTCCTACTCATGGTCAAGCTACCTGAGATAAATTGTAGGCAAAATACAATTGCAGAATGGGAACTTATATCTCCATTTAATCAAATAGAGTTCTCTCTATATTGAAAGTTTACATATTTATTTGTGTCAAATCAAATATTTATCAAAGTAATCAATAATATAATATTAGAACACACAATTACTATATCAAATGTCAGAATTAGAATTCAACATAGTATATACATTAAAAAGATAACATGGGAGCCTTATCTGACTGTCTTGACTACACAAAGGGGAAAGCAAATCCAATTCCATCCTAGTGCAAGGTTGATTACTACAAGGAAAATATCAAGTTCACCTCCACTCTCCAACCTACTTCCCCTATTCTGGCATTAGTTGTTCCTCGCACCGCATTCTCAACTGGGTTTGACAATCCACTATAATGACCACACAACACTATTAAGGAGGTTTCTTAAGAAAGAATATTTAACAAAGGTTGCAGCAGTACACTGAGAGAGCTTCCAGAAATTCAGGCTGGATTCAGAAGAGTACTAAGAGCTGATGATGCCAGATAGATCTCTGTGAAATCAGAAAACACAAGAAACATCGTGCTTGTCTTTTATTGGCAGGACAAAGCACTTGATCATGTGGATCATGACAAACTATGGGTGGTCTTGAGAAGAATAGGCATTCCAGAACACATGCTCACGAGGAACTTGAAAACAGGTCAAGAGGAAGTTGTACGAACAGAACAAGGAAACAAGGAAAGGTGTGTGTCAGAGTTGTATTCCCTCACCATAATTATTCAAACTGTATGCTGAGAAGATCACCAGAGGAGCTGGCTTATATGAGGAAGAATGATGCCTCAGAAATGGAGGAAGCCTTATTAAGAACCTTCCATATGCAGGTGACTCAAGCTTGCTTGATGAAGTGAGAAGGACTTGGAGCACTTGCTGATGCAGAACAAGAATTGTAACCTTCAATATGAATTACAGGTTAGTGTAAAGAAAATAAAAATCCTCGCAACTGGACCAATTAGTAACATAAGTGGAAAAAAATTATATTGTCAAGAATGCCACCTGATCTTCATTCAGTCTCTTAGTTAAATGGCCCTTTGGCCTCTGCCACACTAAGTAAAATGTTAGAAAGTCCTTCAAACCAGCCTCCTGCTGGAAGGCACTTAGTTTCACTCACCTCAAGGGCTGGGAGTCCCAAGCCCAGTATAGTCTCTGTACTTTTCCTCTGCTCTGCTTTAGGAGTTCTTGTGCCTCTGCTGTCTCCACTACTTCAGACAGAAATCTTGCATGCTCTCTGATGATGGCTCTTCTTTCCTGATGAGCATAGTTTTCCATATCCTTGTTTCTGAGTAGATTCACTTTTATACCCACAGAATGGTAAAACTGATCAACCCCCAAGTTAGAGAGCTATATGCCACATTTCTGCATCACGTGTCTATCAGTTTGTCATATTCGGGTGACTTGTGTGTTGCTGTGTTCCTGGAATCTATGTCACCAGTATTTCAAAAACCAGCAGAGTCCCTCAAAGTGAACAGGTTTCAGCAGAGCTTCTAGGAAAAGAATGCAGAAGAAACATGCTCCTCACTTCAAAGTAAGGAACCACCAAAAACCTCCTGCATATCTTAGAAACATTGTCAGTTACTGAAGGCCTAATGAATAAGAGGAGAACATTGTCAGAAACAGTGCTGGAGGATAGGCCCTTCGGAGACAAGGACACTTATGTCTCAGAGTGGGGCCGCCATGATGACATGAGTTATATAAAGCCTGTGGGAGAGACTTCAGGATCTTCATTTGTCCTAGGGAACAACTCAAGGAAGGAAAAACAGCTACAACAATTTGTTAATGATTGAAACTTGGAATATGGGAAGCATGAATCTAGGAAAAGTGGGAGAAGACAAAAATAAAATAGAGTGCATAAAAAATTGATATCTCAGGCATCGGTGAGCTAAAATGGTCTGGCACAGAATATTGAAAGTACCATGGACTGCCAAAGAAACAAACACAACTGTCTTTGAATAGTACACTGAGAATACTCCTTAGAGGCAAGGCCAGTAAGACTTCTTCTCACATACTTTGGGCATGTTGTCAGGAGACTAATCCGGGGCTCACAAGCAGCTTTACAAGTAACAATGAAAAAGAATATGCTAGTAATTTACTTAATGTACCAACAGAAAACGTCATTAAAATATTCCTCAGAACAAGAAAATGAAGGACAGCATACTTGATAAAGTAGATTGGCTGTCAGAGACTCAATTCCGACTCATCATTCTCCCCCGGTAGGACCGGGTAGAACTGCCCCTGCAAGTGTCCGAGACTGCGACTCTTCACAGGAGTACAAAGGTCCAGCCTCTCTCCCAAGGAGTGGCTGGTGTTTTGAACTGCTGACTTTGCCATCAGCAAGCCAGCTTGTAACCACTATGCAACCATGGATCTTTGGTGAAGCCGAGGGGCAGCAGAAGACAATAAGCCCCTCAATGTGATAGAATGACACAGGGGGCCCACCAATGGACTCAGCCATAAGGACAACTTTAAAGATGGTGTAGGACCAGGACGTGCTTTATCTGTTGTGCACAGAGGTGCTGTGAACTGATTTAATGGCACCTAGAAAAAACAACAATATTAAATTGCTTTATTTAAAAAAAAAATCCACTAACTCAGTCATCCATCTAACCACCCATCAATCTATCTTTGTCCCTGCCTTCTTTACATTCATTCACCAGTCCTCCCAGCCACCCATCCACTCACTCTTCTCATTTTACTTGACTGTTTCTTTGTGGCAAGAACAAATGCTAGCCCTCAAGGTGTCCTCTGGCATACCTCACCTTCAGATGGGAGAGCTCCTGTTCAAGAATGCCCTATGCTGGGCTGGCTGTAGATTGATTAATTTCTTCCATTTTGGGGTGATGTCAAACTCTTTGTCAAATATTGTCCTCAGATACTCTGGATTGCATGGCAGAATCTACTAGGGAATGCCAGGCAAGTAGATGACATTGGCTTAGGCCCTTGCCCATAGTTCGCCTAGTCCATGAACTACAATGCCCCATTCAGCTGGCATTCCTCCAAATTCAAATACTTCTTAGCTATCCTTGGCCTTGCAGAGTGGGCATCCTCATGGTGTGCCCAATCCACTCAAAAGAACTACTACCACTTGTGTTGGCAAAAAGCCAAAACTCTGACCTGGAATGGGGATCCTTTTAGCCTAGAGAGGTCTGAGAAGGGCCCAAACTCTTGCAGGGTGGGAATCTTATGTGTTCTCCTTAGAGGGAAGGTACTGGTTAGGAGACACTGTTCTGGGTTTGACACAGCTGTGCTATAGCACAAGAAGACTCTTCCCATGACTCTGTTTTTAAACACTTCCTACCCGAAGAATAAATAAATTTTGATTTTTCAGCGAAAATTGAGAATAAATATTATTTGTTTATGGTTCTCTGTTTTATGGTTTGTTGGTTGGTTTTGAATCTTTTTCCTGAATTTAAATTTCTATTATAGGGATTTTTAATTTATAAAATTGCAAGTTGGTCTTGGTACTGCTAAATTGCTTACAAAAGTACTTGAGTCAATGTGACAATTGCCAAAACTTGTAACTGAAGGTTAACTCAAACACAGTGTGTATATTCAAAGAATCCCATGGGTGAAGAAAACCTTTCTGAACAGCGTGCTAAAATAAAATTTCTATTAAATTATACATGCATAGAATGAGAGAGAGTGTCTTAGCATGAAGAAATGGCTACACAAAAAGTACATTAACTTTAAATCATTGGTTGGTTGAGAATCTAAATTTATGTGTTGAAATATCATATACTTCATGCAAATGTTGGTAAGACAGTGTCTCCCAGAGATCTTAAGTTGTAGTTTACCTGTTCATTTTCTACAAGGTTTGTGGTGACTAAAACCATTCTGAAAAGGAAAAGGGACACTGGTCTCAACATGTGATAATGCCACTGAGTGTCACCTCATGTGATGATTGTATTCTGCAATCAGCTCATAGAAAAGTCCATTTGTATCATTACAAGTAATTTCGTAATGCAACATTTAAAATATATTTTTGAGCTAAACATATAGTCTGTCTATATAAAACCAAGAAAGAAAATATTCCTTACAGTATTAAAATAAGTGTTATTTCTTCATTTCAGTGCAAGAAGAAAACACCAAAGTATCAATTTTTAAGTTCTCTATTGAGTTTTTCTGAATCACTTTTCTGGGGGCTCTTACTGCTCTTTTAACAATCCATACATCAATCATCATTTTTAAAACATCTTTCTACTCGAGCCCTTGATTTCAGCTCTTCTTCACCCTCAGGAACCCCTGATTAATTATAAATTATTATTGTTTTCATATCTTACACTCCTCTGCCTTCCTTCACCCATGTTTTTATTGTTCGTGCCCTGGGGAGGGGGGCTGAGGGTGGCGTTAAATGTCAGTCCTTGAAGTTTTTATCCGGTTTACTTTGCCATTTTTGTTAGTGTGTGTGTGTTTAGCTTGTTTTTATGTATGTGAAACCCAGGATAGGACAATCTATATTCAGCCTTATAGTGGGTGACATGTTGGACTGCTGATCACAGGTTGGTAGTTACCAGATGTTCCATAGGAGAAATATGAGAAATCTGCTTTGTAAAAATGTACAGGTTCATAAAACTGCAGGGGCCCTTTGTACTCTGTACTATAGAGTCTAGATGAGTCATAATAAGCTTAATGGCAATGAGTGAGTGTGGGTGGTTGAAATGATCTTAGTGTCTTTATGTGTTGTATGCCATTGAGTTGGTTTCAGCTCACAATACTCATATATGACTAACTAGAACTGCCCTAAGGAGTCCTGATGATGTGGTGGTGAGGCTGTTGGCTGCTCTTCTCAAAGTCAGCAGTTCAGAACCACCTCCTATTCCAAGAGAGAGAGAGAAGGCTGTCTGCTCTGTGAAAGATTTGTAATCTTGAAACCCTAAATGAAGTTGCTATGACTCCAAACAGAGTTGATGTCAGTAGGTGTTGTTTGGATTTATAGGGCTTGCTAAGTTGTCATATTTATTGAAGCAGGGAGCCAGGTCTGTTACTCCGTGGAGCTTCAGGGTGCAGTAGAGTCAAATCACCACAGAGTTATAGTAGGAAGAGAAGAGCTGTTATTTGTCATATGTAGTAAAGAGAAATAGAGGTGGAAATAGACAGCATGTCATCAGAATGCAGTCTACCCAATTCCTAATACCATTGCATGCCCCCATTTCTATATAGCTTATATATTAATATATGTATTATAATAGGTATAATTACATTATAATTAATCAGCTGACTCTCAAGGTAAACTGCATCTACCCAAATTCTCAAAATTGTCTCAGTCCCGGCCTCTCTGCTTTCCCAGGCTCTTTCCCCGGTGTCCAAGATCAGAAGTGTCTGAAGTGCACAGTAGTGGGTGTCCTCGCGTCCACACTCACGAGGGAGGGAAGACTCTGACAGCGAATCACAGATTCTGGAGAACCGTTCATATTTTAGTCACCATGCTGTCATGTTATATCTTTTCTACACCTCCCTACCCCCCTTTTTTTCTCTTTGTAGGGAATTAACTTCATTATTTAAACTTTCATTCTGAGCCAAAATTTTGTAGAAAAACAGTGAAAGCCAAAAATTCTTTTGCAGAGCCC
This sequence comes from Tenrec ecaudatus, assembly GCF_050624435.1. NCBI lineage: Eukaryota > Metazoa > Chordata > Mammalia > Afrosoricida > Tenrecidae > Tenrec > Tenrec ecaudatus. Next base: position 102,934,415 of record NC_134532.1, on the reverse strand, counting down.
CAGATTAAGTTTCCATTGGCTTCTTCTCTCTGTTAACTAGGGAATTGCGCAGGCCTACTCTCGGGTAGAGCGGGTTAGGAAGTGGATGGCAGTGACGCGAGGCAGCCCCGGGAAGGCCAGTCTCATTGTGGAGTTTGCCTGGCTGAGTTCTTGATGGAGATTACCCTACTCGGTTAGTTAGCACTCAGGGCTGTTTCCCTTGGAAGCTCCTGACCCCATCTGTTAAAACGCTCTGTAGAGGATAAAGTATGTGTTCCAACCATGATTCCATTTTGACAGTTTCTCCTACAGCTGTGAAGCACTGATGGATGGCCAGCCATGCTTCCGTGACAGTTGTCTTTGTCCTCCTATGTCCAATTTCAGCCTCCAAGTCTCTGTAAATTTTGGGGCTCTGTTATGACCTGCTGCTGATTGCTAATTGTCTCCCTGACTTGGGTGACTTGTTGTCATCTGCATCTTGTGCTTGTCCTGCATAAGACTTCCTACAGGTCCTCCTTAAACTATATTTGAAATTTTGGATGTGTACTTCTCCTAAAACATCTCATTTGTACTTTTAAATTCAAGGGAATAGTTATTGATAACTCAGTAAAATACACAATAATTTTTTTCCTTCTTTGCTTAGTAAATGGAATTCTTTTTTGGTCTTAATTTTAAAAGCGAATCTTAAAGGATAAGAGTAGTATGTAAAAGTCACATGCAAATATCAACAAACACACAGACAGACACACAAGAATTTCATAATGACGAAAGCTCATCTTCAGGGCATTAAGAGAAGATGCAAGTCTAAGAAATCACACAGGTTTCAGGTCATTTTAGGCAAAAAACCTAAATATATGTAACATGTTTTGATAAAGGAATGGAGAGATCAAATACCTGACAGGGCATATTCCCTTAGTTTTTCTCGGAATGTGAAGGGAGAGTAAATAGGTTACACATGGTACCATGAAAATCTGTCATAACACTAAGCTGCATGAGTTCAACCTTGCTTTCATAGTATGCACAGTGACATGCTGTTCACTAAGAATTTACTGTAATCTTGCTGCCAGATAGACAAGCCAATTCTGTTTAGTCAGTGACCTTCCACTGACTGGGTAGAATAGGTGTTTGGAGACAGTTGGGGTAGCGATGTTGGATAACGTGGTTGATGCCTATATTTCTAGTTTTCTTGGCAGAGTGGTTAACTTCAAAGCATGAGTAACTGGGTTCTGGGAAATTGCCAGGCTCTTACTTCTTAAATAAATTCAGCCTCATATGTCTATGTACAACATTTTAGCAACAAACCACAAAACAAAAAACGACCCTTCTCACATTATAATAAAGAAATCAAAGCCATTTTTGAAAAGTACAACTGACAGCTTATTCTTTAGTTGAATAGAGCTGACAAGGCATTGTGAAAGAATTGTTCATAAATATTTAAATGGACTCTTAGGGCAATAATTAAGATTGCATTACATTAATGTGACTAATTTAGTTTTTCTTTTTTTCAATTACAGAAAAATCCATTTGCTGAGCAAAATGGTTTGCCAGCTTTATTTTTTTCAACCCAGTAGTTTTAATTTAGAATCTTTTGTCTACCCATGCACTTGTAAATGTTGCTAATTCATCAATAGAAGGTGAATTCAATCTACATACGAAATGAGTTAGAGTTGAAACAGCTGATTATAGACTTAAGTAACTTGTTAGCATTCTATCCATTGCTTTTTTGAAAAAAATCTAGTATGTTATATAGGTCCATTCTTTGTACCTTCCCCTACTGAAAATAAAAAAAATTAGACTATATGATACTTATATAGCAAGTTGAAAGATTGGGAATGATAGGTCTACTGAGGTGTTGAAGAAGGTGTGCGTTATGGATTGAGTGATGTTCTCCAAAAAGTCATATTTAATTCGCAACATGTAATATCTATGAAACTGACTAGTTTTGAAAATGTAGTATTTGAAAATATGATCTGTTAATACAAAAGGTCACACCGGAATAGAGCAGATAAGAATCCAATTGAATAGTTTCCTTATGAAAGAGAAAAGACACAGGCAGTTAAAGGAAAGATGACGACATGAAGATGTATCCATACATCAAGGCAGGAAGACCTGGGGAGGGGATCTCCCAGGATCTGAGAGAGACAAGTAAGGTAATTGTTCTGACTATGCTGACATGCTGAATTCAGATGCTTAGCCTCTAAAAATTTGAAAAATATCCATTTTTTATGTGTCTGGTACATAATGGGACTTTGAAAAGTTAATGAAGAATGCCATTATCTTTTCATCTATTTTCCCACAAACTTTCTGAAGCCCCGTCATAGCAGCCTCCATAGGATTCTGATGCAGTGTGTCAGATAAAGATCATGTATAAAGCCTAGGAGAACCACAAGCACAGAGTGATGTTGTCATTTGCATTTAATCACATAAATATAAATATTTATACCTTTGTGATTATCTTGGGTTCCATTTCTACCTTTGTGATTATCTTGGGTTCCATTGTCACATTTTCTTCCCACATAAGAGTGCTTTTTAAATAAAAAGTCTGATCTCCTACCTGAAACTCAGGAAAAAAATAGAATGATTTCTTAAATATTAAAGTCATTTCTCTGAGATTTTAATGACTGATTTAAAGTAGTGGAAAACAACTCAATATCTGAGTATTCAATAACCAAGAGTTTCATTTTAATGTAGTGTGTATAGACTAGTGTGTTTCATCATCTGCTTAATCATATTTAGACAAAGATTAATTAATATGCAACAATATTGTTATTAGGTTTATCAGAAAATATACTATGTATTATTACATATTTTAGTGTCTTAGATAAACATATATAGATATGGAGAACATTCTAACTATTTACCTAAAATTAACAGAATATTTTTGACTGGTGTTTAGGTTAACTATGGAAAATGTACTTCATATGCTATTAATTTAATTTTTAAATATATATATATATATATACATATATTTAGAAGTCTGGGGGTAATGTGAAACTTTTAAAATTGCTTCACTTTGGATAATTTGTATATAAAAATGTGCACTCCTTTCTTTGTGTGTTTTAACTGAACAATTTATTTTCTGATTGCTTCTATATGGTATGATTTTAAAGTTATGTCTTATGTGGGCAATGTAATTTAGCAATCACAATATAAGTCCAGAAAATTTTGCCACAGATAACAATGTTTAAAGATTTACTCCTTTTTGTGTTTTTAGTAATGTTCACTTTCTTTTTTTTCTATAATAATAGTAGTAACAGTAATATAATGAGAGCTAATAACCTTTAGACACTTGGTCAGCTTAAGCGATAAGCTCTTGATTTATATTGTTGTTGTTGTTGCTAGGTGACATCAAGGTGACACTGACTCATGGAATCTCCAAGCAGAATAGAACCAATTCTGGTCAAGTCCTGTGCCATTGTCATGATCGCTGATATTTGTGATTGCTAATATCATGAGTTAACTTGGCGGGCTCGGATTCCTAGTGGTTTGGCAGCTACTGTTTAATCACTGCGTATTTTAGGATCTGATATTAGCAATTGATGTTAATATCAACTGTTAGAAAAGTTAGAAAAACTTTCTTTGGATATAAGGCCTACATCCTTGTGTTGGCAAAACAATCTCCATCCTGCATACATCTCAGCACCGTCTGATCTGTGGTCCCGGGAGGTAAAAAGCCACCTGCCCCCTAAAATGCAAGGCTGCATTCATAAGCACATACAGCCACATGAGACAGCAAAAGTTTCGAGCCTGCATCCTAACCTTCAGTTTTTGGCTGAGTTTTCTGCTCTTGCTGTTGTTGGTAGGTGCCACCTGGTCCATCCCTATTAATCCTGTGCACAACAGAATGAATGAGGCCCAGATCTGTACCATCCTCACAATACTTTCTGTGCTTAAACCCGTATTACAAGCACTGTGACAATTCAGCTGGCTGCTGCTCCTCTATTTCTAAAGCATGCTGTCCTCCTCCAGGACTTGCCTCTGACAACATACCCAGAGGATGCGAGTCCAGTCTCCAGATCCTTGCCTCTAAGGAGATTTCTGGTTGTGCTTCTTTTATTTTTTTCTATGTGAATTGTTTTACTTAAAAAAAATCATTTTATTGGGGGCTCATGCAACTCTTATCACAATCCATCTATCCATCCATTGTGTAAAGTGCATTTGTACATATGTTGCCATCATCATTCTCAAAACATTTGCTTTCTATTGAGCCCTTGGTATCAGCTCCTCATTGTTTCCCTTTCCTCTCCGCTCCCCCTTCCTTAAAAACCCTTGATAATTTACCAATTATTATTATTTTGTCATATCTTACACCATCCAACGTCTCCCTTCACCCACTTCTCCACTTCACCTGCCCCCCAGGGAGGAGGTTATATATAGATCCTTGCGCTTCTTTCAAGAGAGATTTGTTTCTCCTTTTGGCAGACCTTGGTACTTTAATAGTCTTTACTAGCACCATAATTCTAGCACAGCAGTTCATCTTCAGTCTTCCTGATTCCATGTGCAACTTTCATGTGCTTATGGGGCAATTGAAAATATAATCACTGGTTTCAGATGCACCTTGATCCTTAAATTAACACCCTGCTTTTCAGTACTCTAACGAGGTCTTGTGCAGCAGATCTACCAATGCAAATTACCATTTGAGTTTTTTGATGGCTACTTCCCTAAGCATTGGCTGGGGTTCCAAACAAGACAAAACCCTTGACAACTTCTAGCTTTTCCCTATTAATCATGACATTACCTATTGGTCCAGTTATGAGGATTTGGGTCTTTTTTACATGGAGTCGTAATTCATACGGAAGGTTTCAACCCTGAACTTTATCAGCATGTCCTTCAAGTATTACTCACTATAAGCAATCTCAGGTTGTTAGTAAGTGTCTCAACAGTTAATAAGCCTTCCACCAATACTGATGCCACAAAGGTTTTGCATATACGTAATCCAGCTTCTCTGATTATTTGCTTACTATACAAATGGAGAAGTATAGAGAGAGGATGCAACTTTGATTCACATCTTTCCTATTTTGAAAACATGAAATATTCTCTTGTCTGTTCACACAGTGGTTCTTGGTTCATGTACAATTGCTACAGGAGGACAAAGAATTATTCTGAAATTCTCATTCTTCTCAAGGCTATCCATTATTTTGATGCATCTTGTTGAATGTCTTCACATAGTCAATAAAACACAAATAAACATCTTTCTAGTAGTCTCCACTGTCATGCAAGAGCCATTTGACGATAGTAATGATAGCTTTTCTTCCACATCATGTTCTGGCAGCTCACTGTCAATGCACTGCTGCAACTGCTATTAGATGATCTTCAGAAAAATTCTACTTGTCTATGATATTTATGATACTGTTCTATAGTTTGAGCATTCTGTTGGATCATTTTTTTTTGAATTGGTACAAATTAAAATCTCATTCTCAAGTGATGACCAAAAAAAACTGTCATAAAAACTTCCTGGCATATATGAGTGAGTACTTTCAGTGCTTCATCAGCTTGTTGAACCATTCCAGTTTGTAGACCATTAATATCTGCATGCTTGATGAAAGCTGAGCATGAAAGTGGGACAAGAGGAAAGGAAAAGAAATAGAGGAAAGAACTAGGAGGCTAAGGGAATTTATAGAAGGCTAAACTGAGGTGTGCACATATGTAAACATATGCATATATGATGATGGGGAAAGGATCTATTACATATATTTATAGGTTTAATATTAAGGTAGCAGATGGACAAGGGGCCTCCACGCAAGTACTCTCTCAATGCAAGAACACTTTATTTTATTACACTGGCATTCCATGATTCCCACCTTCCTGACACTATCACTGAAGACAAATGTATGCATAAACAAATGTGGTGAAGAAAGCTGACCGTGCCTGGCTATCAAAAGATATAGTGTCTGGGATCTTAAAAGTTTGAAGGTAAACAAGCAGCTATCTAGCTGAGAAGCACCAAAGCCCACATGGAAGAAGCACGCCAGCCTGTGTGATCACGAGGTGCCGAAGGGATCAAGTATCAGGCATCAAAGAACAAAAAAATCATATCATTGTGAATGAGGAGGAGTGCAAAGTGGAGACCCAAAGCCCATCTGTAGGCAACTGGACATCCCATAGAGAAGGGTCACAGGGAGGAGACAAGCCATTCTGGGTGCAGTGTAGCATCAATGAAACATACAACTCTTTCCTTTAGTTCTTAAATGCTCCCCGCCACCACCACCACCACACACACACTATCATGATCCCAATTCTACCTTACGAACCTGGCTAGACAAGAGGATGTACATTGGTACAGATAAAAACTGGAAACACAGGGAATCCAGGGCAGATGATCCCCTCAGGAACTGGTGAGAGTGGTGATTCCGGGAGGGTGGAGAGAAGGTCGGGTAGAAAGGGGGAACCTATTACAAGGATAAACATATAACCTCCTCCCTGGGGGACGGACAACAGAAAAGTGGGTGAAGGGAGACATCAGACAGTGAAAGATATTACAAAATAATAATTTATAAATTATCTAGAGTTCATGAGGGAATGGCTAAGGAGGAGGAAGGGAAAAAAATGAGGAGCTGATACCAAGAGCTCAAGTAGAAAGCAAATGTTTTTAGAATGATGAGGGCAACAAATGTACAAATGTGCTGGACATAATGGATGTGTATATGGATTGTGGTAAGAGCTGTAAGAACCCCCAATAAAATGATTATAAAATTAAAAATAAAAATATATATCTGGACGCTTGTTCTTAGCTAGTTCTTTTATTGTCTCTTTGTCTTTTTCCTGGAGTTCTTGCTCATATCTTACATCCTGAAATGGTGGAATGTTGACTAATTAATTCATATATAATGACTGTGTGTTCGTCCCATCTTTTTTGATGGTTCCTGAATCATTCAATGAATAGTTTGCTCGTGGAATCTTTCAATGTTGAAACTTGAGGGTTGGATTCTTTCTTGAGGTTTTTCAGTTTAAGATATGATGAGCATTTTCTTCCTTTTTAGTTTTCTTTTCTTTTTTAAGAAATCATTTTATCGGTTGCTCTTACAACTCATGTTACAAACAATACATCAATTGTATCCAGCATTTGTGTACATATATTCTATCATTCTTTTCTAGATATTTCCTTTCCATTGAACCCTTGAGATTAGCTTCTCTTTTTTTCTCTCCCTCTTCCCGCCGACCCCTAATGGTCCCCTGATAGATTGTAGACTGCTAATTATTTTCAAGTCTCATACCAACCACTGTCTCCCTTCCCCTCTGGTTTCTGCTATTCTTCCTACTGGATGGGGGTGTGTGATTATGTGCCATTCATTGAGATCGGTGCTCCCCTTCCTCCTCACCTCTGCCCCCTTCACCCTACCCTTTTGGTATCTCTATTCCCATTCCTGTGTTCCATGTGTTGTGAGTTTTATCTCTTGCCTATACCTATGTACTTGCTCCCATCTAGTCTAGATTCGGAAGCAGCACTGGGGTCATGATGGGGGGTGAGGAAGGTGAAGAGGTCTCAAGGGATCAGAGGTATATTGTGTGACCCATTAGTGCTCTATTGCACCCTGACTGACTCACCCACTCCCTGCAACCCCTCTGTGGGGGGATGTTCCATTGTCCATACATGGGTTTTGGGTCTCTGCTCAAAACCCCCTCCATTCTCACCAATATATTTTTGTTTGTTTGTTTAGTGTTTGTTGTGAGTCTTCTGATGCCCATTGCCCAATCTTGATGACACCTCATGATCACATTGGCTGATGTACTTCTTCCATGTGGGCTTGTTGCTTCACCGTTGGATGACCACTTGTTTAACTTTGAGCCTTTAAGACCCCAGCCACTATATCTTTTAATAGCTGCACACCATCCTCTGTCTTCACCACATCTGCATATGCATCCATTTTGTCTTCAGTGATCGTGTGTTTGTGTTGGGGGGTTGTGGTGGGTGGTGGTGTTTTGTGAGCATCACAGAATGCCAAATTGTTAGAACAAAGTGTTTTTGTATTGAAGGAAGATGTAAGCCATAGCCCAAGGCCCATCTGCAGCTTCAGTGTATTGCCTTATAAATATATGTACATAGGCCCATACCACTATTGCTATGGGTTAATGTATTTGCATAAGTGCACACCTCTGGTAACTAGGTTTTTGCTAATTTTATTGTAACATTTCACTTTTCCTTCTCAAGCTGCCCTTTGCAGTTTTCTGTTCAGCTTATTAACTTCATCATTTCTTCAATTTGCCTTAGCGCCTTTACAATTAAGAGCAAATTTAAGTGTCTCTTCTGACATCCACATAATTCTTTTTTTTTTTAATGTAGTGATTACTCATTGGGCTGATTACTCAACTGCTGCTCCATAGAGTCAGCAGTTCAAAATCACCAGCTTCTCCTCAGGAAAAATACAGGAAATTCTACTCCCATAAACGTTTACCATCTCAGAAATTCACAGGAGCAGTTTTACCCTGTCCTGCAGGGTTGCAATGAATTGGAATTGACCTGATGGCAGTGAGTTTGAGAAGGTTTTTTGTTTTTTTTTGGGGGGGGGCTCTATTTATGTTTTATATTATTGATGTCCTTCCACAGACTATCAGGTTTGTTAATGTACCAGTCTGTTCATGAGACGCTCTTGAATTTTAAGTGGGATACACTCAAGATTGCCACTTGGCACTCTTGAACGTGTATAACTTTTCTGCAGCTGCAATATGAACTTGCACAGAAGTCATTAGTGGTCTGTTCCAGCACGAACTCCTGAATTGGTGTCAGCTGCTGATATAGAGCTTCTCTATCACCTCTCCCAACAGATGTAGCCATTTTCAGTTCTGTGTTTTCCATATGCAAAAGTGCACATTTATAGAAACCTTAGTATTTAAAAGATGTATTTGCAGTTCAGAAGTCATTGGTAGTGCTGAAATAGGTCATGAGAACTCCAGCATTATTTTTATCACCAAGAGCATGTTTTCCAACTACTGGTCCTACCCCTTTCTTTCCAGAATTTTCATTCCACTTGCAAATAATTATCAATGTATCGTGATTGCATATTTGATTATTTTCAGGGTTTTAACAAGTTGGTGAAGCACTAAGAAACACTCATTGGTATATGCCAGGAAATTTGGAAGACAACTACTTGATCAACTGACGTATTTGTGTCCATTCCAAAGAAAGGTGACCCAATAGATTATTCAATCTATAAAACAATATCCTACTATTATGGTCAGCCTTCCCTTGGGTTTCAGTAATTCCTCTCGGTAACATTTCCCTTAGACAAAGGGCATTTATAGAGATCTAAATAGAGGCATGTACATGTGTAAATATATTTCTATTTGACAATGGGGAAATAATATCTATGTACATATATTTATCAGTTTGGTGTTAAGGAAGCAGATGGATGGACATTTGGCCTCTACTCAAGTACTCCCTCAACACAAGAACACTGTATTCTAATAATCCAACACTCTTAGATGCTCACCATCCCAACAATGATCGCTGAAGACAAAGTGGGTGCATAAGAAAATGTTGTGAAGAATGCTGATGGTGCCTGACTATCAAAAGACATAGCATATGGAGTCTTAAAGGCTTGAAGATAAATAAGCGGCAATCTACCCGAGAAGCAACAAAGCCCACATGAAATAAGCACACCAGCCTGTGTGATCATGAGATGTCAATGAGATCAAGTAACAGGCATCAAAAACCTAGAGCAAAAATTCATAATGTGAATGAGAGGGGTTGGGAGTCTGGAGTGGAGGTCCAAAGTCAATCGGTAAGCAATTGGACATCCCCTAACAGAAGGGTTATGGGGAGAAGACAGTCCAGTCAGGGTGCAGTGTAGCTCTGATGAGATATACAGCTTTCCTCTGGTTCTTTAATGCTCCCATCCACTCCATCCCACCGCCACTATCATGACTCTCATTCTACCTGACAAATCTTGCTAGACCAGAGTATGTACATGGGTACAGATAAGAACTAGAAACACAGGGAATACAGGGCAGATAAACTTCTTGGAACCAATATTGAGAGTAGCCATACTAGGAGGGGAAGGAGAAGGTGAGGGGAGACTCACAATGACCTATCTATAACCCCCTCCCAAGAGGATGGACAACAGACAAGGGGATTGTGAGAGATATCAGACAGTGCAAGTTCTGGGTAAGTTCAAACTACCAGCAATTTGGCTAGTATCCAAGTGGAAGCCATACATGCTACATAACACAGAACGATAGTCTTTTGAAGCATACATATAATATACATTATATATGGCTCTATGAAACATATAAATTATTTATGGACAGAAAACATACATATAGACACACACATATGTGAAAAAATGAAAGGCATTCTAAAATAATTCACATTTCTCTCAGGTCCAGAAGTATTCTTATTTCATATGGTATATGAGTTTAGCTTCAAGGGAGGACTGCCATACATTATTAATACTATGTTCATAACACACAGATACTGGGTTATTCTTTGATATTAAGCTTGCTGATTCAAAAAATATATAGTGTTAAAGAAAACTCTCTATATTGAATGTGCCTAGTTATCCTGAAAAAATGAATTTATGTTACACGTGATTCCTATGCTTATTATCTGGCAGGGATTGACGAGGTTGAAAAATATTTGACTAGTTAGTTAGTAGCCTTTATTGCAAATCATTTCCTTAGGCGTTTCTGTTTCAATTTCTACTTCAGCTGTTATCATCCTCCTCCTCCAGCACACCATCACCCATTTATGGTCCGTTCATTGTGCTCTTACATCTCTTCATTAGTCCCTCTTTCCCAGAATACAGGAGCTGCCACCACTTGATTTCACATTTTCCTTCACAGTTGCCTGAGTGGCAAGTCTCCACGCCCACATTTCAGAAATCCTTCCATGATCTGTAATCAGACATCCGATTCTACTATTTCTGTAGATCTACTCTCATGAAGGATCCCTGTGACTTTCTAGTCAAATCCAAAGACCCTTGCCAGTTTCCATTATTTCTGTCCCTTCACACCACTTAAAAATGACATTTTTTCATCCTAAAAATCTAAAATCGTGGTAGATTTTACTTATAAATTTTAACTTGTAGTTCTTAATTACTTAAATCTTTAGCTATTACTTGCAGACAACTAAGAAACTTTTCTGCCTTCATAAAATCCTAAGCATTACAATGGACATTGACATTTAAATAGACGTTAAGTTCTGATCTGAAACCATGGCCAGACTTATATAGTTCATATATTTTAATTATGTTTGCTCCAGAAGCGTTTGAATATTATTGCAAATAGGTTCATATTGTTTTATGATTAATAACATGTAGGCATAAATGTATATTTTGCACTAATGATTTCCTGAGGTAGATAAATATATTAAAGAATTAATTAAACTTTTAAAAAGTATATTTTATAGCTAACTCATTATTAATAGAAATAAATATAGATGTTTTCAACATATAATGACTGCATAAAATTATATGGTTTTTGTTGTTTATTTTTAATTTCTATTTACGAGTTCAGAATTCATGCAATAATTGAGAGAATTATGATGCAATAGGGAAAATATTGTATTATGTTCCACAAAACTATAAAGCAACTGACATAAATGTATTTGTGGAATGACTAATGCTGGGACTATCATAGAGCTTTTGTAGTATTTTCCACTCTCCATTTGTTTCTATCATAAGTTTCAAAAAGGATTTTCTTCTTTACCATAGGTAACTAAAGAGTTCTCATGATGGAATGGGTAGAATTTCTATATTTAATTAACTTTGAATCTGTTGGCAGCTGAGAATGTCTTCTAGGACGGATGCGCTGCTGAGATGTGGCAGGCGTCTGCTTCAGCCTGGCATACTTTGGCACTTCTCACCCTGTTCATGCACTGCTAAATTACGACAAGTCAGTTCATTAGAAATGACATCGGTACTGCTAGAATATAAAAGTAAATTGCATCTTACACTGAAATAGGTGCTAAGGTTATTGAAGGTGACAATAAGTTTTGACTATGCTAACTAAGGTCAATATATGGCAATTTATAATTTTTAAACATTACTTTTAACAACCTACATTTCAGGTTTCTTCTTGTAGCTTGATTGTGGGAACAATAGCTAAAGTAAAGCATCTGTCATAGTTAACTGACTCTCTTCATGGATTTGCTTTAATTCATTTAAGACAGCTCAAATTATTTTATTCCTATGAGTAAATGAATGCTTACTTGTAAAAAAAGGCCTAATTTTAAGGTTTCAGTAAAATATTGTTGACTACCAGAAATGAATTCAATTGAGCTTTCCCACTGTGTCTCTCTTCTCTGATTGAATTGCAATCCTAGTTTTTTATTTTCTTCATTTTTTTTGTTTTGCAATACCAGTTTTTTTTCAACCTGAATATTTTTCACCAGCTTAATTAGCAGTGTATAAAATTTTTCACAAGATCCTCTCCTACAATAGTTAGAAGTGTCCCAGCAGTAATTACATGTATCACCCAAATGCCTCGAGGCTCACGAATCTTCGTGCTTCAAGGTGAATTCTTAACCTTTGGAAGAGACTGTAATGGGCAGCAATGTCTCATATATAATTACCCTATGTGTGTGAATTGTGCCAATTTGTGAGTCCCCTTGCAACCACAACATTTCTCTTTTCCTCGACTTCCTGATGTGAGTTTCCTTGCATAAGATTTCCAAAAAGAAAGAAAAATAGAATTAAATGATATACACATGTTTGAAGCCCTCACCCGCCTCTCAAGCTAATAGAACACTTTCTCATTGTTATTGTTATTATGATGATTATTATTAACATCAGATGATTTTTCCCAAGACTTAACTTTTGGACATTTTTCCAAAAATACCTCTTACACGTTTTTAATACAGATGAAGGACTGCATGTTCTTATTTGCATATTTTAAGATTGGAAGCAGCAAATGAACTTAAACAAGAACATAAGATCTTATTAGGTTTGCAAATGTACCTTCGCAGTGAATAGGAGCAAGTGATGCTAAACAATGCACAGTGATACTCAATCACCGTGTGCCACTCTTGGAAATGTCTTTTTAGTCTGTGAACATCAGAGTACAGATAACAAGAAAGCATACCACTGAGGCTGCCCCCACAGAATACGACCTTTTGCAAGAATCTTTTGCTTTCTTACAATCTAAAAGAGAGAACTTGCCTTGCTAAGAATTTGTCATGTCTCTCACTGACACATACCTGCTTTCAAGTTTAACCTAAACTCCCAAAAAGCGTCTATTTGTGACACTGACAGTGGTTTAAAACACAGAATCTTCAATCCTTGGTCATACATGTTTTTAAACCAAATATCTCTCTCTCACACACACACATACACACACACACACACACACGATGGAAATAAATTCCTGGAAGGCACAATAAAATTGTTTTTCGAGTAGATATTTATAGTTATAGATTTTGCAGTGCCCGTGGTGAGTGCCAGAACCCGAGTTATACAGGTACTGAAAAGTGACCAGAAAAATGGTGTGTGTGTGTGTGTGTGAGAGAGAGAGAGAGAGAGAGACAGAGACAGAGACACAGAGACACAGAGACACAGAGAGATACAGAGATAGAGAGAGAGATGAAGGACTTCCAACCCACAAGCCCCAGATGACTGCACTCGGCTTCCCATGCACCACCTCTGACCCGGCTTTCTCCCTTTGCATCCAGCACTCTGACTCTGTCATTTTCAGTCGCACACCTTCCATGGATTCAATGCTTTCTTATGCATTGTGAACTCTCCCTTAGTTTACCTTTTTCTGCAAAACTTCTGGATTCATACATGATAATTTCCCCAAGATTTTATTCGTCTTCTTTACAGCACACCCTTGCTTGTCACCGTCCAATCATTTAAAAGTTAGCTAATAGGCTCAGATGGAGAATGTTAAAATTATTCGTCAAACAGTTCTTGACGCCGCATAAACAGTTGACTACATTAGTGTGTCAGGATAAACTGTGTAGACAAACAAACCGGTGACGCACGTCTATGTGCAGGAAGAGCATTTACATTTAGGAGCGCCCCAGCTCTGCCCAAGTGAAGTCCGTAGATCCAATGACCCTCTTCAGGCTCTCCTCAGACTCATGGGCTTGCAGACCAATGACACAGAAAAGTGAGGCAGGAAGCAGGGAGCGCACAGGCCAATGGATCCAACCTAGTTGGAAGCCTGTCAGGACAGCCACAGCTCTCAAGGCGATGGCCAACATGAGAATTGCCTGCAGGCAGACTACGAGCCCCGCTGAGGTCCCGGTCAGGAGAAAGGCAACGTGCCAGAAACAGGCAGTTGCCAGAGCCCTTCACTCTCATACAAAAAAAATTTGGTGACATCCCCACAGAGGCATCATCAAGCTACCACGTGACTAATGTTTGACTCTACTCCTAGCCAGGACTAAATAGTTGATTAAAAAAATCATCCAACTAGCATTTTTTAAGAATCTGAGAATAATCTATGAGTTATGAACAATTTCCAAAACATTTAGCAGATTGGGGGATGTTGTTGTTAGGTGCCATTGAGTCAGTTCTGAGTTTTAACAAAGAAGGGTACAAATAAAACATTACCCAGTCTTATACCATACTCTCAATTCTTATATTTGAGAATAGCGGTACAGTCACTGTGTCAAGCCATCTTGTCAAGAACGTTCGTATTTTTTGCTGCCCCTCCATACTCTCCAAGTGTGAAGGCCTTTTCCAGGCATTGGTCTATCTGATAACCTGTCCAAAGTACATGTGATGAAGCCAATGTTTTCGCTTTTAAAAGAAGAGTTAGACAGGGCTTCTAAGACAAATGTGTTCTTCTGACAGTCCATGGTACTTTCAATTGTTATTATTGTTGTTGTTGTCAGCACCATAACTGAAATGCAATGGTTCTTGTTCAATCTTCATTATTCAATAACCACTAAGACAGAGTAACAAAAACGTCTGAAAATGTACTAATGCTTCAAATATTTGGAAATCTGCTTTAGGCCTTATAATTAAATAATTTATTGTAAGAAGAAAATAGTTTAAACTGGGCATTTAAAAATAAAATCCAAGAAAATAATTACAAAAGTCAAAAAGGAAAAGTTGAAGCCCCCTGCACAATTCTTTTTTTATCCCCTTCCTGCTACCCCATTGTGTAACAGTTTAAAGAGTTCTTGTAGATCAGACTTACCTAATACAAAGCTTTGTTTGAGCTCTTGACTACTGCTTCCATGAGAATTGAGTGTGGACCCAAGGATGATGAAATCCTTGACAACTTCGAGCTTTTCTCCATTTATCATGATGAATTTGCTGGACTATTGGTGAGGATTTTTGTTTTCTTTACATTGAGTTGTAATCTGTACTGAAGGCTGCAATGCTTAATCATCACATAAAGTGCTTCACCTTCTCTTCACTTTCTTCAAGGAAGGTTGTGTCATCTGCAATTCACAGGTTGTTAATACGTCTTCCTTCAATTCTTATACCATGTTCTTCTGCATATAGTCAATATTCTATGATTATTAGTTCTACATATAACTTGAATAAGTATGGTGAAAGAATTTAACCTTGAGGCACACCTTTATTTTAAATCATGCAGTGTTTGCTTGATGGAATAACTAACTACCTCTTGATCCACATATAGGTTCCACATGAGCATAATCAAGTATTCTAGAATTTCCATTTTCCTTAAGGCTATTCATAGTTCGTTATGGTCCACACAATCAAATAGTCCTTGCATAGTCAATAAAACATGCATGATCATCTTTCTGAGATTCTCTGTTTTCAGCCAAGAGCCATAAGACAGCCATTATATACCTTACTCCACAATTTTCTTCTGAATCTGGCCCAAATTTATGGCAGCTCTCTGTCAGTGCACTACTGCAAACATTGATGAATGATTTTCATTAAAATTTCAATCGTACATGCTTCCAGTTATATTGCTCTGCAAAATGTTCATTTTCCTTGACCTGTCTGACATCTCCCTTCACCCACTTTTTGTTGTCCGTCCCCCAGGGAGGAGGTCACATGTAGATCCTTGTCATTGGTTCCCCCTTTCCAGGACAAGATATGACAAAATAATAATTTATAAATTATCTAGGGTTCATGAAGGAGGGGGGAGCAGGGTGAGAGGGGGAAAATGAAGACCTAATGCCAGGGGCTTAAGCAGAGAGCAAATGTTTTGAGAATGATGAGGGCAATGAATGTATAAATGCACTTTACACAAATGATGTATATATGGATTGTGATAAGAGTTGTATGAGCCCCTAATAAAATGAATTTTTAAAAGTTCACTTTTCTGGGTCACATTTTATGATCATTATATAATCTGGTGTCAACTTGTGGGTGGAGACTAGCCTGTCAATCAGGTCGCAACTTGATGACCTCATTTGGAGGTGCCATGGAGTTAAATAGCTCACTGGAGGAAGGGCACATATACACCCTGTGTGACATTCCTGTTTACAAGACACATGGAGCTATGCTGGAGGAGCTCTGCCACCATCAAGATGCTTCCACTGCCACTGGATCCACAAGACGTCCCACTCACTGGCCTCTGATCTTCCTGCATTCAGCAGTGTTGCATGACTTTGTGGGTCTAAAGAAGGATCTATGGGCTACTATCAGACATATGGGCTAATATTGGACTTAGGGACTAGATCTTGACTGGGCTGGGATGTTTCTTACACACATATGAGTGTCCATTAATTTGTTTCTCTAGTCTACCTGGGCTAACACCCCTTTGTTTAAATGGGAACAAATAAGAATCTCTTCCTGTCAGTTGGTCAAGTACCTGTCTTCCAATTTTCTTGGCATAAACTAATAAGTACTTCCAGTGCTTCATAAATGGGTTGAAATATTTAAATTAGTAACCCATCAAATCCAGGACATCCCCCCCCACTTTTTTTTTTTGAAAATGCCTTCAATACACTTTGAACTTCTTGCTTCAGTACCACTTGGTTCTTGATCATATGCTAGTTCTTGGAATCATTGGAAGTCCATTAGCTCTTTTTTGTACCGTGACTGCTTATTTTTTTCCCTATCTTCTTTTGATGCCTGCTGCATCATTCAATATTTTGACAATAGAATCTTTCGATATTGTAACTGCAGACTTGAAGGTTTTTTCTTCAGTTCTTTCAGTTTGAAGTGTGCTGTGTGTGTTCTTCGTATTTACTTTTCTAACACTGGATCTTTGGACATTTCATGAAAATATTTTGCTTTATCTTCTCGAGCTGCTCTTTGAAATCTTTGGTGTAACTCTTGTATTTCATCCCTCCTTCCATTGGTCTTATCTAGTCTACACTTAAGAGCAGGTTTCCAAGTCTATTTTGACATCCACTCTGATCTTTTCTTTCCTGTTTTTTTAATGACCTTTTACCTTCCTCGTGTATGAGGTCCTTTATGTCATCCAGCAGCTCATTAGTTCTGTCATTAATGTTCAATACATCAAATATTTTTTAGATGTTCTTAAAATTCAGGTGAGATATACTCAAGGATATATTTTTGCTTTCATTTACATGCTTAAATTCCTCAGATTCAACCTGAGTTTACATATTAGCAATTGATAATGTTTTTTCACAGTTGACCCCTTGCCTTATTTTAGCTGTTGATTGTAATCTTCTCCGTCATCTCTTCCTAAAGAGATAGTATTTTGATTTTTGTGTACTCTTTCTGCAAATGATGATTCTCTGGAAGCTTAATCCATTTGGGTACCCTGAACATGGAATTTGGGCTTCCAATACCATCCACAGCCTTCTGCAAACTTGGGGTTACAAGTCAAACTTTGAAACCATTTTATTATTTATAGTCGTTGGAT
Source organism: Tenrec ecaudatus (assembly GCF_050624435.1). Taxonomy (NCBI): domain Eukaryota; kingdom Metazoa; phylum Chordata; class Mammalia; order Afrosoricida; family Tenrecidae; genus Tenrec; species Tenrec ecaudatus. Next base: position 102,916,736 of record NC_134532.1, on the reverse strand, counting down.
AACATAAATTGGTGTGCTTCTTCCACATGGACTTAATTGACACCTCATTTAGATTGCTGCTAGTTTTAAAACAAGGCATTAAGGTTCCAGATGCTATTTTTTTCTGATAGCAGCACATCGTTTAATTTTATCACACTTTGCTATAGCACCCATATAATCAGTTATCTCTTCATGAGGTCAAGAATCCAGGAGGGCTCTGTCATAAGAACCATTTTTTTTACATGAGGTTAGAACTAAGGGCAAGCCCCAGATCCCTTCATATATTTATGGCTTATATATGTCTCTTGCTCGCTTCAGAAATATCATCATCATTTTATGATAGGGAACTTTCTAAATCATCCCCATGGACTATAAGGTAATTCCTGGGTGGTGTCATTACTTTTGCCAATATTATACAATTTAAAACACTGTCAAGAAAAGAAAACTATGCAAGTAGAAGCTGGCATCAGTCAACGGTGCATGGATTGTTGACGTGTACATTCCTCGTCATATAGTTCAGCGTCTCTGATTATTTTTCATCCCACAAATGGAACAAAGATGATGAAAATAAACAGCCCTGATGCATGATGTCGTTGTTAAGTGCCATTGAGTTGGTTCTGAACCATAGCAGTCCTTTGCACAACTGCAAGAAGCACTGCGCGTACCTGCGCCATCCTCATAACCAGTCCTATGTCTGAGTCCATCCTTTCAGCTGAGGGGCTTTCTCTTCATTGCCATCCTTCCACTTTGGCAGACATGATGTCCTTCTCCGGGGACAGTTATCTCTTGAAAACATGTCCAAAGTATGTAAGACAAAGTCTTTCCATGTTTGCCTTTAAGGAGCATTCTATTCTTACTTCTAATATATATCAGTGTATCCCATTAGCCTTTGATGGTACTTTCAATATTCTTCTCCAACCACTCATTTCAAATGCATCTATTCTTCTACTGTCACCCTTTTTTTCAAAGTTCAACTTTTACATGCATATGATGCAATGGAGAATACCAAGGCTTCGGTTGGGTTCACTTTAATCTGTAATAACTTATTTGCTCTTCAACACTCTACAGAGATGTTGTGCACCAGGTTTACTCAATGCAAGGTAACTTTTGATATTTTGACTGCTTCTTTAATGAGAATTGATTGTGGAAACAAATAAGACAAAATAATTGACAATGTTAACCTTTTCTCCATGTATCATGATGCTACCTATTGGTCCATTGTGAGGATTTTGGTCTTCTTTACATTGAGTTATAATCCACACTGAAGGCTACAATTCATGATCTCGTTAGCAAGTGCTTCGATTCCTCCTCACTGTTAGAAGGCAAGGTTGTGTCATTTGCATACCACAGTTTGTTAATAAGCCTTCCTAACGCCGCATCCTAACGCCGCATTCTTCTTCCTGTAGTCTAGCTTCTCTGATGATTTGCTTAGCACAAAGTTTGAACAAGTGTGGTGTGAGGATACACCACTGTTGTACACCTTTTCTGATATTATACTATGCAGTATTTTCTTTTTCTGTTCATAAAACTGCCTCTTTAACCATATACAAATTAGTTATGAGCACAAAAAGTGTTCTGAAATTTATATTGTTCTTAAGGCTTATTCACAAGTTTATTGTGGTCCCTATATTCTAATAACTGTACACAGCAGAAGAAACACAAGTAAACATATTTCTGGAATTCTCTGATTTGGAAGCAAAATCCATCAGACATTAACAATGCTATCCCTTGTCCCATGTGCTCTTTTTAATCTGGACTAAACTTCTGGGAATTCCTTGAAAACTTACCACTGCATCTCTTCTTGGATGATCTTAGCAAAATTCCACTTGTGTAAGGTATCAGTGATATTGTTCTGTAGTTTGAACGTTTTATTGGATCATCATTCTTTGAAACGGGCATAAATATGGATCTCTCCCTGTAAGTTGGCTTCTCGTTTTCCTGGCATAGGTATGTGAGTAGTTCCATTGCTCCTTCAGCTTTCTGAAACATGTTGGTGGGTAACCTGTCAATTTCTGGAGCCGGTTTTTAGCAAATACATTCATGCAGTTTGAACTTCTCCCTTCAGCACCATTGGTTCCTGCTCATAGGGGCTACCTCCTGAAATGGTGAACTGACAGCTAGTTGCTTTGGTACAGTGATTCTTTGCATTTTTCCATCTTGTCTCTTGAGGCTTATCAACTTGAGTTCTTTCAGTTTTAGATATGCTGAGTATTTTCTTTCCTTTTGGTTATCTAATTCCAGGGCCTTTCTCAGTTTGTTGTAACATTTAGTTTTGTCTTCTCAAGCTATCCTTTGAAATTTTCTATTCAGCTACTTGACCTCAGTAATCAAATTGACTACAATTGTGGGAAGACATAATGGAGAAGCTCAGCAATTAAACCAGTTAAGAAGTATTAGCAGTTAAACCAGAACAGGGACCCATTGTGGAACAACTCATCAATTGCTCAGATGTAAGTTCTTGATAAATCTGAAAAAAAAATTTAAGCAAATCCACAAGAGTCAAAATACCTTCTTGAGTCTATCCCACCTGAATTTTGAGAACTCTCAAAAACAGATTTGAGGTATTGAACAATAATGAAAGAAGACCCTATAACCTGTGGGAGGACATCAAGATTATCATTCATGAAGAGTGGAAAAAGTCATTTAAAAGACAGGAAAGAAAGAAAAGACCAAAGTAGATGTCAGAAGAGACTCTGAAACTTGCTCTTAATCGTAGAGGAATAAAGGATGAAGTCAAGGAGTACCCTGACACAAATCTTTTATGATTTAAACCATACAGTATTTCCTCATTCTCTTCAAATGATTGCTTCCTGGTCTGTACACAGGCTGTGCATATGCATAATTAAGGATTTGGATAGTCCCATCTTATGCAATAATATCCACAATTTTTTATGATCTACATAGTCTCATGCCTTTGTATAATTGATAAAAACAAATAAACAGTTTTACACTATTTTTGAATTGATTCTATATTGATTGGTTGGGATCTTGATTCAATATATTCATTGCTTCAATCACCATCAATTCTTTTATGGTTGATGAAGTTTTTCAATTTGTATATTTGAAGGTAAATTTGTCACTATCCAGTTCTCAAAGCTACATCTTTGCTTCTTCAGGTCTTTAAAGAAGTCTTGACTGCTATCCATTGTAGTTCCAAGTAAAATTAAATCCTGGAAAAGTTCAGTATTTTCTTTTTATTGTCTTGATACTCTTTATTGGTGCAGCTGTGAGAACCGTTGTTTTCTTTTTGTTGGCATGTAATTATTACTGAATTCTTTAATCATTGATCTTCATTAATAAGCATTTCAAGTTATTTCCTGTTTCAGCCAAGATTTGTATCTCACTTGTATAAAAATAATCAAATATTTTATGAACATAATTAACAAGAAAATATGTTCTTATATAATTATTTTAGTTACAATGCTTTTGAGTATTTTTTCTATGGTCGTATCTCCAATGTAATATTAAACACAACTACAAAAATATCCCTAATTTGGATAAAGATTAGAAGTGTAAACAAGAAAAGTTTCAATGGATGTTTTCTACTCATTACTATTGCCATGTCCTTTCTCAAATTCCGAATAAACATTCATGAAGACGGATAATAGATGTTTATTTGTATTAAATTAATTTTTAAAATACCTTTTAAATTAGTACTAGTGACAGAACATTATTCCATATGAGATAAATCACAATTTGTTGACTGGAAAAAGCTTGCTTATGTTGTGATTCCATCAGAAAAAGAATAAACATGAACCTGTAGAAAGGTTGAAAAACGTTTAGTGTCTTATCAAGTGTGTATAGGGAAGTTATCAGAAATTTGTCCAAACATTATTATTTAATTGCTGTTGTGATAAGAATATTTGACAAACCATTGTTGGAATAATTAATTGACAGGTATTATGTTCATGCTCAAAACCACCAACCACTTCTGGTGTGATTACACACTGTGAGAGTAAGAAGGGTTGAAAATGGAAATAACAAGAGGAAAACATAACAACAGGAATAAGCCAATTTGTAATACTTTTTTGCAGTTTTATATTCAGGCCCAAAGTTGTTGCTGCTGTTGTTGTTGCCTTCACGTTGACGCCAGCATATGGTCATTTTATGTATAATAAAAGAAAATGCAATGGATCCTGCATCATCTACAAGGTCTTTTGTATACTGTAATACATTGTTGTAGCAATGGCATCAATTTACCTAAATGAGATTTTCTCCCAATTTACTGATCTATTTTCCTCAGGTTAAGTTCTCTAGAGAATGTGTTTCTTAATAATATGTGCAAAATTAGGGAGCTGAAGTCTCACTGTAGTTGCTGTTAAGAAACATTATGCATGTATTCCTTTTAAGGCTGATTTGCTCATTTTCCTGGCATTCTATATTTTAATTTCCTTGGCCAACACTATTATAGAAATGCATAAGTTTTATAACTTAAAAATTTTTTTTACATCTTTTGCAATTAGAAAGACCTTGGCTTTGTTCATGATTACTTTATTCAAAACTCAAAATCACTGCTATTCAATTGGTTACAAATCTTACTGACCTGCTTCATCTTTCTCACTTAAAGCACCTCCTGGATTTGAACTGCTGACCTTGTGGCTAGCAGTCCAATGCTTAGTCAGATGTGATACCAGTGCTTCCATCATATTAACAGCATAAAAAGCTACAAAGGAAATTCTTCCCAGGAATAAAAGCTACAGAGATTTTATGCCAACATGTACCAATTTCAATAGAAGATGAACTTAAGTATAGATGTAAAAACTTACTTTAAAAATACAGCTGAGTGTCACTTGAGAGAGAATTTGTTCCATAAACTATTTTTCTCTGTAGTTCTCCTCCCAGAGAAAAATGAGACCATATCAGAAAATATTTAATGTAGTTCATTTTCAATTGTTATTATATAGATACTGTCTATGAATATTTACTGCAGTACCCTGTAGGTTGAGCACTTGATTAAATTTCAGCAAAAATTCTTTATTGTTCCTGAATTAGATAAAATACAATATGGATATATTGATGCTGGCTGGTCAGTTTTTGTTGCTGTTGTTTTATTTTCCATTAGCTCTTTCAATATCCTATTTTATAAGCTATAAAATAAGAATTGGGTTGGCATTCACTTATAACTAAAAAAAAAAAATCCTTTATATAGGCAACAGTACTTTCCAAAAAGAAATCTATAGTTAGTGTCTGGAAAGTGACAGAGCCAACTGATATTGATTTTGACATAATGCATTATAACCCTCATATATCTGCTCAGTGCCAGATGCAAAGATCAATACATATATTGTTTGCCTAGGGGAGTCCAAGGCTACTCTATATTTAGTCATAGGTTCTCTAGATTGCTGATGTGATTAAAGTATAATTAACATATTTTCTAGAAGCTTTATTTTCCAACATAGTGCAGAAACTTTTTATTTCAAAATGATCTTCCTAATCAAACTGTGTTAAGTGTTTTGCTTCAGCCCTTAAGTTTTTTGTTTTGTTTTTTATCATTTTATTGGGGGCTCATACAACTCATCACAATCCATACATACATCAATTTTGTAAAGCACATTTGTACATGCGTTGCCCTCATCATTCTCAAAACATTTGCTCTCCACATAAGCCCCTGGCATCAGCTCCTCATTTCCCCCATCCCTCCCTGCTCGCTCCTCCCTCATGAACGCTTAATAATTTATACATCATTATTTTGTCATATTTACACGGTCCGAAGTCTGCCTTTACCCACTTTTTTTTGTTGTTCGTCCACCATGGAGGGGGTTATATGTAGAAACCTGTAATCTCTTCCCCCTTTCCATCCTACCCTCATTCCACCCTCCAAGTATCACTATGCTCACCACTGGTCCTGAAGGGATCATCTGTTCTGAATTCCCTGTGTTCCCAATTATTATCTGTCCCAGTGTATATCCTCTGGTCTAGCCAGATTTGTAAGGTGGAATTGGGATCATGTTGGTGGGGGGTGGGGGGAGGAAGCATTTAAGAACTAGAGGAAAGTTGTGTGTCTCATTGTTGCTACACTGCACACTGACTGGCTCGTCTCCTCCCTGCGACCCTTCTATAAGGGGATGTTCAGTTGGATACAGATAGACTTTGGGTCCCCATTCCTCATTCCCCCTCATTCACATGATACGGTATTTTGTTCTTTGATGTCTGATATCTGATCTGTTTGACACCTCATGATCACACAGGCTGGTGTGCTCCTTCCATGTGGGCTTTGATGTTTCTGACCTAGAGGCCGCTTGTTTACCTTCAAGCCTTTAAGACTCCAGACAGTATAAATTTGATAGCCAGGCTCCATCAGCTTTCTTCACTACATTTGCTTATGCACCCGTTTTGTCTTCAGTGATTGTGTTGGGAAAGTGAGCATCATGGAATGCCAGTTTAAAAGAACAAAGTATTCTTGAGAGAGTACTTGAGTGGAGGCCCAATGTCCATCTGCTACCTTCATACTAAATCTAAAATCATATGCACAAAAATCTATTTCTCCATATATATATTTACATATGTATATGCCTTTATTTAGCCTTCTATAAATGCCCTTTACCACATAGTTCTTTCCTCTATTTCCTTTGACTTTACTCTTGTCCCATTATCATATTCAGCCTTCATTTGGGTTTTAGTAATTCTTCTCGGTTACATTACCCTTAATCACACCCTACCAGGCCTCCTAAACCCTCCTTACCACTGATTTGGATCACTGTTGTTCCCTTGTCCCTGAGTTTGTTTACACCACTTCCTTTCCCCCCACCTCCCCTTCTCCCATGTCCCCCCAGAAGAACTGTCAGTCCCATTGTTTTATCCTCCAGATTGTTCATACTGCCTATATTATTTAGACAGACCTGTGGAGATAATAATTTGCACGAAAACAAGTCAGAGCAAAATCAAGCACCAAAAGAAAACAAAACAACAACAAAAAGTCAATGACCAAACAAACAAACAAAAACCAATACAACGTAAACAAAGAAAAGCTTGTAGTTAGTTCAAGGACTGTTTGTTGGCCCTTAGGAGTGTTTTCCAACAGTGTCTGATGGGGTGCAAAGATCTGGCCCCAAAGTCTACTTTTGGTATTCCCTAGGGACTTCATTGCTCTGTTCCCCTGCTGTTCTGTTGCATGCCAATAGTGTTTTGCCTTGGTGTGGTGAGATCAAATCGGGCACAATTCCCACACTGTGTCTCCAGTGTTATCCCCTATAGGGCTATGGGTCAGTGAGGGATATCATGTCTCATACTGGAGCAGGTCATATGGTCTTCTCTGTGGATTGGCTGCTCTGAGCGGGAATGTCATCCTCAAGCTTGGTGGGCCAGGATGTGTTTACCCTCTCTTACCTCCCTCTTCATTTGCTCCCTTGTTCTCTGATCAGACATGTCCCTCTCCCTGAGCTGCAGCTTTAGTGCTGTCATCTGGGACAATTATTCTGGAGAGAGGGGCAGCTATCCATGTAGTTGGGATTGGGGCCAGCCCCTCAGATCTGTCCACTGGTTCCCTACTCCATGCCTACATGTTGCATTCACATCTTGGAGTATTGGGTTGAAGTCTGTTCCCTCTTTCCTTATGGAAATATAAACAATACCCTCCCTTTGGGTGGGCTAGTGCCCTGTTCCCCTGCTATCCATTTCTCTTTTTCCCCCCCCCTGCCCTCCATGTTAGTTGGCTAACATATGTATCCGTGGATTTGTTTTGGCTCCTGCCATACTACCTGGTCCTCACCCAGTAATATTTGTATTTAGTAGCTTTTTCCCTATGCCCCTTTTACATTTTTTTAAAAGCTTACCTCAGTGGACTCATGTTGTACTTGTCCTTTTGTGCTTGGTTTACTTCGCTTAGCATTATTTCCTCTACTTCTTCCCATGCGGCAATATGCTTCATATTTCATTACTGCTTTTTAGGAATGCATAGTATTCCTTTATAAGTATGTACCACAGCTTTTTAATCCACTTGTCAGTTGATGGAAATTTGGGTGGTTCCCAACTCCTTGCAATTTTGAACTGTGCCACGATGAACATTGGAGCACAGATGTCTGGCCTTGGTTTGTTTCTTGCCTCTTCTGGGTATGTGCCCAGTAGAGGGATTGCTGGGTCGTATGGTAGCTTGATTTCCATCTGTTTTAGATATTGCCAGATTGAGTTCCATAGTCTCTGTGAATAGCTACAGGTCCACCAGCAGTGGATGAGAGTTCCCGGCTCCCCACAGCCCCGCCAACACTTGTTGCTTTCTGATTTTTTGAATTCAGCCCTTAAGTTTCATAGAGCCATTTTATAATCATATCCTTTGACACTCCCAGCTGAGTTTAAATGAAGGGCATAATTTGTAGGCTCATGTAAATCTCACCACGAACACTATGTGTTTTTTTCTTAAATGATCAACAAATATTTATGATAAGATATTATTATACAGTTAGAAAACTGTGTTATGACTACTTTAAAAAAACAAGGACTTTATATGCTTTCAATATTTGTCAACAGCATTTAATAGTGGGAAGTTGGTTCAAAACATACAAATGAGTTGATATTTCTCTTTTTCTCTCTCTTCTTCAATAAGCACCCAACCTAAGTATCTATTATAATATCAACATAGTTTTCAACTATATACATACATATATATGATATATTAATATGTATCAGTACAGTACATGAGATTGAACATAGGTAAGACTGAGATTGAACATAGGTAAAGTCTCAGTGCCATCAGGTCAATTCTGATTCATGATTACTCTCTAGGAATGGTCGAACCTTGCCTGTGAGTTTCTAAGACTCTAACTCTGTGCTGGATTAGACACCATTATTCTCCCATGGAATGGCTGGGGGTTGCCAACTTTTTACCTTTAAGTTAGCAGCCCAAGGCATAATCACTATGTTAATATTTATCAAGGAAATAATAAATCGAGGATTCAATTGTGTATCTTTTAAATATGCAGTGGAAACTGGACCTAGATCACGAGGCAGCTATTCCAACAGAACAAGAGGATATAACCTTGTTTTAAATTAGGGGAGATGGTTTTCAGGACGTGTCTTTTCACAGTACTTAGTTACTTCGTGTGTGAGTAAATAATACCAGACTCTGTCATACCTAAAGCGTCCATTAGTGAGACTGTTCAAAGTTTCCCTACTTTAATCCTCTGCTATTTGTTTGCAAACAAATCCATGCTCCTTCTCTCATCAGTGCAGCCACAAGGCAAAAGTGACTTCATCACAGCCTACAGATGTGAGTGCTCACCCAGGGGCAAGAAGGATCCAGCCAGAAAGATGTGCGGGAACCTTCCTGTCCAAAAGAGTTACAGACATCCCAAGGTCTTCAAAACCTTTGTTCTCTGTCTTATCTAGCTGGTACTGCTCTCTAATTGCTCCTACTGCTTCCTTGGTTCTGCTGTGGGAAGAGGCTAGTCTGCATCTCTCTCTCTTTCTCTCCCTCTCTCTCTCTTTAAATTTCTTACTTCTATTTCTACCTGCCAGCTCCTTTCTTCACTTCTGGTTCTCTGCCACACAGTTGCTCTCTGCCTTAAAAGGGCAGGCATTGGCTGCAGTCAGGGAAGATCCCATTAACTCCTTCTTCACCAAACTCTATTGTAGCTTGCTAGTGAGTCTGTGTTAAAACCTTTTTCTCTCTCTTTCTGTGCAAGTGAGTTTCTCATAGCCTCTATACCTTATAGCTACGTATCTCCTATTCTTTCACTCAACTCCAACCTCCCCAACTACACTAATCCCATTTTCCTCATTCCCTTTGAAATGTGGCCAATTTGTTCATAAGTCAGTCACCAGTTCATCTCTTTTAATCTGTCTTGGTTTGGAAACTCTGAAGAAAACTGTCCAATACGGGTGACTGTGGTGGTTTTGAATGCTGTTGATGGAGGTTTTATTATTAGAGCAACACACAAGTCACTGCGTTATGGAAAACTGACAGAGCAGTGGAAGAGCTGTGATCTCCCCAGTAAGGCCCGTAACCAAGGACAGACCTGAGACGGAGGAGTGAGCATCACATCACACAGTTGAATACAGCAGACAAGTGAAGAGTGCCTTGGGGAGGGACATCTGATGTCAAAATGGGTAAAGAGTTTAGAGAGAAGAGGTATCTTTTACCTGCAACCCAGAGATTAGCCTTGAGCTGATGCTGATCTTGATTCTTTTCCAATCCTGAAGTTAAGAAAAGTGGTCTTATGTTGGCACAGGTTTTTGCATCGTGTAATATGTTATAGATTCATTTACAAAATAGAATAAGAATCACAATCAAAAACTAAATAGAATAAGTGTGATAGAAAACAAATGTTACAATGCCATCCAAGAATTAATAAACTCATCATTACAAAATAACCAATGATTAAAAATACACTTGTAATTTAAATCAAAACATTCTTGTCCTTGCAGTTACAGAACATTAATATTAGCCTTCTTTTCTGGAAAGATTGAGATCCTCAAATACTCCCAAATATCCAAATGAAGGCCTGACTTAAGAGGCCTATATGATAAAATATACATAAAGAAATAATAATTCATAGTAGCATATAAGTCACATCATATGGCTGAACACACCTGACTCATACAGTACATTAAATTTAACCCTTTGAAAAATGATACCATCATGGCTAATAGCCAGACATATGGACATGCATTTTTTATTGAAATTTTTTGGACATTTGCTGCTATAAAAGAAGGAAGTACCAACTACCTTTATGCCATTTACTGTGTCTAGCTTCTGGTTATTGACAGCACCTTACAGAATATATGAAAGACAATCAATATTATTTTATAGGCATTATTTTCATTAATGAAAACACTACAATTCCCCAAAAAATATTTCTTTTTAAAAGTTAGAAGCCATTTAGCTTTAGAGAAAAATAAAAAAGAAACTTTAAAATGCTAGACAACTTTAAGTGGAAATGCTATTTCTTTAAATATTAACGTTAGTTTCTCCTTCTGATTAGTTCAGTCTAAGTAAAGACTAGGAGGCCATCAGTAAGGCACAACCTCTTCAAATGCAATGACTTTGATGCTTCCTATTATCACCCTTCCTCACTGTCGCCCCGGCATGCAGTTCCTTCAAACTTCCCACTGACGTTCCGTAACATAGATTTTGTTGCTGTTAGGTGCTATGAGTGACATGTAGTGTAGGCCCGATAGCAAAGTAGAATTGGCCCAAAGGAGTTTTCTAGGATGTAATCTTAATGTGAGCAAAGCACTTGGTCTTTCTCCCACAGTCTTTAGATGGGTTTGAATGGTCAACCTTTCAGTTCATAGCAAAGAACTTAACCAATGTGTCATCACGACTCTTTATAGAAAAGATTTTTCTTTTAATTTGATTACCTTTGTAATCCAAACTAACATTCTGGAGTAATTTAAACTTGTCTAAAGCAAAGGAGTCCAGGGCGACACTGATGAAGAGTTCTGCTACTTGCCAATGGTTTGAATGAAGGAGCTACCGCATGGGAGAAAGATGTGAGAGTTGGCTTTCATACCGATTACAGCTTTGGAAATGAAATGGGACAATCCTGCTCTGTGCTTTGGGTCCACTGTGAATCAGAATTGACATGGTGGCAATGGACTAAACTAGGAAAATGTCAACGTTAATTAAAGTACTGCCAGTAAATCTTGAAGGAATGCTTTAAAGCTTTCAATAAATAAAGCATGTCTGCTTTTCTTCAAAATATCAACTTGTACACTTTTCACGTGATATTTATTACACTAAATTCTCAGAAGGTTTTATACTTTTATCTGTTGTGAAAAACATAACACTAGTATTGGCCATTTTAAATCATAAAATCATATGGTTTACTATGCTGGGAATGACTGATCTAGAAGAACAGTGTTACAATTACCACCCATAAAGGACATGTCAACATCTATGTTGAAGTGCAGTGCTGTCTGTGATCTAATTGCTACTATCCCCATTTAAATAAATCCAATCAATACCACTATTATTCAAAGCTATGCTCCAACTATGAATGCTGATTCTGCAGACGTTGAGCAATTACCAATATCTTCGGCCAGAAATTGCTCAAACATGCAATCAAGACACATTAGTAATTATCTTCAAATGGGATGTAAAAGAAACAATAAGGAAGGAACAGTAGCTGGAAAATATGGTCTTGAAGAAATAAACAAAATTAGATATCACATGATAGAATTGTGCAGTAACAACAACGTGCCCATAGCAAATATCTTTTCTCAGCCACACAAAAGGCAACAATGCACATAAACTTCTCCAGATGGAATTCACAGAAATCAAACTAGCACCATCTGTGGGAAGAGACAATAGATAATCTCAAAATCAGCAACCAAAATGAGACCACAAGCTAAATGTGAAACAATCATAAAATTTCTCATATGTGAGTTCAAATTTAAGCTGGAGAGAAATAAAACAAATCCAAGAGGGAAAAAATACAACCTTACGTCTATCCCACCTGAATTTTGAGACTATCTCAAGAACAGACCTGCGGCAGTGAGCACTACTGACAGAAAGACCTGAAGCGCTGTCGGAGGACATCAAGAACGTCATCCATGAAGAAAGCTAAAGGTCTTAGAATGTCAGGAAAGAAAGAAAAGATCAAAGCGGATGTCAGGAGCAACTGTGAACCTGCTCTTAATTGTAGAGTAGCTGAAGGCAAAAGAAAGAAATGATGAAGTCAAAGAGCTGAACAGAAATTTTCAAAGGGCAGCTCGAAAAGACAAAGTAGAATATTATAATGAAATATGCAGCGACTCTACAGCATTCCAGTCTCTTCTATAGCAGGCCACTCTGAGTCTGAACTGACTTAGTGGCACCTTACGAAAGCAACAATGTTTTAAAATAAAAATAAGGGAGGTATATTTCTAAAAGCACAGTTTAAATATTTACTCACAAAATGCATCTCTTTTCTTGTTTATATCACAATATATAATTATTGTTGTCATACTTTGCCAGACCTTTTTGTTACTAGAAATATCAGTGAGCTACATGCAATTGCTACTGCTGTTCATTGTTATTGCATCGGTCCCCACTCCTGGTTAGCCGTGTCCTATGGAATATACAGAGAAACCCAGTCCTTTTCCGCTTTCACCATCAGTATGCTGGCGTCCATTACTGCAGTCACTGTGTGTTCTGAAAGCTTCTAAACTAGTCAGTTAAAGCTTCCAGCACGACTTCAGAAAAAAATATCTTTACGTGCACCCAGAATTTTTATGAGTTAACTGTTAGAAGTAGATTAGCAAGCCTTTCTTTTTCATCTATTTTTGTCTTGAGGGTCTACTGAAATGTGTCCACAATGAGGAACCCTGAAGCATCATTGCAAATCACATGTAGATTTCCACCTACTGAGGTGGATGGTGAAACTACACAAAAATTACCTAAAGCGCCATGAAGAAGAGACCTTCATTTCAGATAAGAAAGAAATCCAAATGAGTCGCTTTGTTTTTGCCTTCTGGCAGAAAAATGGAATTCTTGGAGAATTTTATCATTGGGACTTTATCCTCGTGTTTTTTATCATTGGAGTCAAAATTGAAGTGGTTTCAGGACTTACTGGTTAAATATTTTTCTTGAAATAATGAAGAATTATTGTTTTAATCTACTAGTCACTAAAGGACAATTTAGGATCCCCGGTGGCTTAGTGGTTATCAGTTGTGCTACTAAACCAAAGGTCAGCAGTTCGAAATCACCAGCCAACTCCACAGGAGAAAGAAGAGGCTTCCTAATCCTGTAATTAGAGTTTGGACACTCAAAGGGGCAGTTCCACTCTGTGCTATTGTGTCACTATGAGTCACCATTGACAATGGCAGTGAGTGTTTTTAAAGAGAAGTACAATTTACTTTTAATCAACGAGTTAAGAAGAGAAATTAGATGGTATTCAGGTCATTCATTTCCATGGGGAGCACTTTACCTTTCATCAGAGTCTTTTCCATATTAATTTTTATAGTATGGCTAAGACCCATGTTTTCAAACAAGAGAGATTTGAAGACTCACATGCTTCACTTAAAATGTTTTAGACCCATTTGTGATAACAAAGTGTAATGGATTCATATTTTCTAAAGGATTTTGTTACTGTTCCAACCTTAGAACTTTCCGTCAGAGATACCAAATTAAGCATGGGATAGTAGAATGCAAAGATCAGCTTATACTTGTTTGTCTACACATTCCTATTAAACACATTAGAGGTGCACTGGCATTGCATTGCAAGAACCATCTACTTGAAAAGGAAGGCTCGAGGAACAGAGAAATCTTACATTACATTAAGAATGATATTTGGAGCACTCCAAATGCATCCCACCCACAAATGCCATAAAATCAGAAAAATAATGACTATGACAAAAACAATATTTCTTCATAAGAATAAATAAATGTCATATTTGTATACAAATAACCCACATTTTTATTAGAACATGTAAAACTCTTATACTTTGTTCATAATCACTTTTAAAAAATATTTTTGACTTAAATGTTATTTTTCCCCTGTGGATTGGATTTAATATTATTATTGTTGCTAGATGCCTTTGAGGTGGATCCAGAAGTATTTTTCTAAACCACATAAGCAATAGGAGGCAGGCTATGATGGAAATGAGACTTCACATTGAAAGCAAATGATATGAATGGGAGACTTAGAAATTAGTAAGTAGGATATTACCCTTGGCTAAAACTATAAGAAAAGATGTTTAAAATCAAATAATATATTTTAGAATGTCTTTGAAATTGGCAAATGAAAATAATATAAGCCATTTCATTTTCATCTACAAACAGGACAACTGGATTTATTCATTGATTATCCTCATCATCCAACTCCTTGGCACCCTTCAAAGCCTAATCCAGCTTCCTGATCGTCATTGAAATATCCCCTAGCTGCCTGTGCATTCTCTTCCAGTACTTCAGAACTGTTGTCATCGTCAGCAAAGTCTTCCTTGTCATCCTTGGTATTTTAGTGGCATACAATCCCAGTCTTTAGGAAGGTACTATGGGTAACGTCTGGGCTTATTTTCCCTAAGCAAAAGCCAGTCCGTTGCAGACTTTTGTAGAAGGTCCCATTTTCCTGAAAGTGTTAACTCATATGCCCCATCCACGAAATGGGCTACATTCACTAAACGCACTCTCTTTGCAGAAAAACATTAAACATTTGGTTGACTGTTCATAGCTGAAGCTCACAGCTAAGGTCACTATAGGTAAGTTCATGTCAACTTGATATATAGGTGTTTAGGGGTGGAGTCTAGACTGTCAATTAGGTCCCAGCCTGATGGTACCTACTGGTGGCATGACCTTCTCATAAGGAGGGTCCTGGGAACATCCCCGCCTCTCTCTGCCTCCATCTTCCTCTCAATGAACCATGTTGAGACCTGCATGAACCCTGTCATTTGGCCACTGCCTTTGGATCCACACAACCCTGCACCCACTGGCCTGTGATCGTCCTTCATTCTGCATCAAGGCATGAGTCTGAAGAGGGATTTATGCACTAGTATCAGATTTAGGAACCAGTATTGAACTGATGGACTTGATCTGAACTGGGATGTTTCTTGATATACAATTACTTTTTAATATAAAACTCTTTCTTGTAGTATATATATATTTTTTGTCATATATGTCTTTGCCATATATATATGGCCCCTTTGTTTGGTGCTGTTGAGGCCATCTGCAATTTTATGCACATATTACTATCTCTGCAGGTCCATCTAGATAAGATATGCTGGATAAACAATGTGAGAAGAAAATAATGGGATCAACAGTCCCGGAGGGAATAAGAGTGTGGGAGGTGGGGAAAGGGAAGAGGTGTTGGCCAACCCAGGGGCAAGAGAACAACGATTGGTTCAAAACCAGTGGCAGGGAGGGTATGGGAAGACTGGTAGGGAGAGACCAAGCGAAATTTAACTGAGAGGAATTACTGAAGCCAGAATAAAGGCTGAACATGGTAGAGGGAAAGGAGGAAAGCATAAGGAAATAGAGGAAAGGAGTAGGAGGCAAATGGCATACATAGAGGCCTAAATACATGCATGTACATATGTAAATATGTTTGATTATGGGAAATAGATCTATGTGCATATATTTATAGGTTTAGTAGCAGGGTATCAGGTGGACATTGGGCCTCCTGGTGCACATTCCCTTAATACAAGAGCCCTTTGCTAAGCTAAACGGTCATTAAGTGATACCCACCTTCCCGACATGATCGCTGAAGGCAAACGTGTGCATAAGCAAACATGGTGAAGAAAGATGATGGTGCCCAGTTAGCAAAAGATATAGCGTTGGTGTCTTAAAGGCTTGAAGGCAACCAAGCGCCCATCTAGCTTGGAAGCAAGTAAGCCCACAGAGAAGCACACAAGCCTATATGAATACGGGGTGTTGAAGTGATCAGGTAGCAGACACCGAAGAACAAAAACCGTCATCATGTGATCACCTTCCCCATATAAACGCTAAAGACGAATGTGTGCATAAGTAAGTGTGATGAAGAAGGCTGATAGTGCCCGGCTATCAAAGGACATGGTGTCTGTGGTCTTAAAGGCTTGAAAGTAAACAAGCGGCCATCTAGCCCCAAAGCAACAAAGCCCACATGGAAGCAGCACAGGAAAAAAATCATATCATCATGAATGAGGGGAGCACGTGATGGGAACCCAATGCCCATCTGTAGACAACTGGACATCCCTTGCAGAGTGGTAGTGGGGAGGTGATGAGTCACTCAGGGTTCAGTGTAGCAATAATGAAAGACAACCTTCCTCTAGTTCTTAAACCCTACTCCTCCCACCCCCCAATCATGATCCTAATTCTACTTTGCAAACCTGGTTAGACTGTAGGATGCACAGCGGTACAGATGGGAACTGGAAACACAGGGAATCCAGGACAGATGAACCCCTCAGGACCAGTGGTGAAAGTGGTGATACCGGGAGGAAAGAAAGGGGGAATCTATTATAAGGATCTACATATAACCTCCTCCCTGGGGCACAGATAACAGAAGAGTGGGTGAAGGGAGACATCAGACAGTGCAAGATATGACAAAATAATAATTTATAAATTATCAAGTGTTCACTAGGGATGGGGGAGGGGGGAGGGGGAGGGGGGATGGAGGGGGAGGGGAAAGGAAAATTGGGAGCTAATTCTAGGAACCCAAGCAGAAATCGAGTTTTGACAATGATGAAGGCAACGAATGTGTAAGTGTGCTTTACACAATGGATGTATGGATGGATTATGATAAGAGTTGTTTGAACCCCAATAAAATGTTTTTTTTTTAAGAAAAATACGGAAAGTACCATGGACTTCTCTAAGAACTGCAAATGTGTCTTTAAAGAAGTATAGCCAGAATGGCCCTTGGAAAGGAGGATGACAAATCTCATTCGTTGTGGAGATATAGTCAGAAAAATGATACCATCCTTGATTGAACAGAGGGTCTGCAATAAAGAGGAAGATCTGCAAGAAGAGGGACTGATCCGATGATTACAATAATACCCTTCGGCACAGTAAGTCTAAGTATGATGTAAGATTGGGCCGCATTTCCTTCTGTTGTAAATAGACTCACCGCTGAAGACACCTAACAAAAACAATAGATATGTCTTAGAAGTCTAGTACAGCGTTTCTTGACTCACCCTAATGGTGGTGACATTATGCATGTTTACATTATTTTCCCAGTGGAATTCCTTATTCTTTGCTAATGCTGCCGTGCGTTTCATCATTGTCCCTGCTCACCGGCCTTCTGCTGCTTCCTTCGAAACACACTCCTAGTCTGCTTCGATCCCCGCTGTTTTCCCTTCTTGTATGATTTTGAGCTTTGCTGGAGAAAATTATATAACTCTGTCAAGTAAGGCAGATTTATATTTTCCAATTTTAGTTGGGCTCTCAAAATCACTTCTAACCCCTTTAGTCAAGTGACTCTTTGTTTGATAGCCTGACCTATGTAATGGTGTGGGTGCAGTGCTCGTCCACACCAATCTGAACGTACATGGGACAGTTTCTGAGGAGTTTTCTGGAGTCACTCAGATGTGAATTCTAAACTGCTAGACCTACAGTATTGAGATGCCATTTTTCTCCTGCCATTTGCCCATACCGCCCCATGGCCAAATGTTTGAACCTCAATTGCCATCAGAAATGCTAGTGTGCTTGCCAGGGAAGAAGTCTTGAGACTGAACTGCAAAGGTAGCCAATACTGAGAAGCCCTATGACTATTCTCATAATAGTGAGTAGCTGTCAATATAGGCCATTAATAATTTGAACATAGTACTGGCATAGTAGGTACTCAAAATGTTTTTAGTTTAATTATGTTTTGATTCCAAATATGCTCTTATTAGCAGTCATCAAAATGACACCGGTTTATGTAAACTCTATGGCCAATTGAAAGTAATGATGCATGGTCCAACACTATCTCCACGATCCGGTGTGGATTTGACACCTGTGTTCCATAGATTTTCAGAAGTATATCATCAGACCATTCTTTCTAGTTTGTCTTAGTCTGTAAGTCACATTGAAATCTATTCAGATACAGTAACTTACAAATCTCAACTGATGACTGTGTATCAAATTCATTATCCATGAATGGAATGTGGGTGTACAGAAATCAAGAATTCTACCACTGAGCCAAGTATTATTATTATCTTATTTTAATAAGTCATCTACTACATACTGTGGAATTTAAACAATATAATGAAGCTTAAGATTTTTTTTCACTGAAGTAGTTGTTGTCTAATTGGCCCTAGATGACCCAAACCCCAAAATGCAATGAGCCAAACACTGTTTGCTTATTGCCAAATACATATTACAAGAACATTTTCCCATAAGAGAATGCTGGGTCATTTACACTAATAATTCTTCCAAATTGTAGCACGCCTCTCTCTTGTTGTTGCTGTATTTAAGTGATTTTCAGGAGAATCTGACTCACATTGCTCTTAGGAGTCTTCAAGTCATTTCTGATTCATAGCACCTGGTGTGCATCAGAAAGTAACTCTGCCCAGCCCTGCATCTTCATCATAATGCGTATTAATATTGAGCCCATTGTTGCAGGTGCTGTGTGAATCCATCTCAGTGGCAGTTTCCCTCATTGCCTCTGGCTTTCTTCTTTACCAAGCAAGATATCCTTTTGCAGGGATTGGTCTCTCCTGATAACATGTCAAAATTAAATAAGATTAACTCTCATCACTGTTGCTACCAAGGAACATTCTGGCTATACTTCTTTCAAGACAAATTTGTTTGTTCTTCTGGCAGTCCATGCTAAGTTAAATAATCTTTCTGACCCTATAAATCAAATGCATCAATTTTTCTGTGGTCTTCTTATTTATTGCCCCACTTTTTGATGCCTATGAGGCAACGGAAAACATCATGACTTGAGTCAAGTGCACTGAGAAAATAACTTGGAGGGCATAAATGGACTCTGGCTATCTTATTACTTAGAGGCAGACACCAAACCCACCTCTAACCTGGACACTTCCTTACATATTATGACACCAAATGTTTCGCCCATGGTACTCACCTTCTATGCAGGTTCAATAATCCATTGCAATGGCCAAACAGCGCTCTCAGACAGCACCCACAAGTTTCCCTATTTATTAGGGAAATTACCAGGTTATCACCAGCCAGGATCAGAATACAATAAGGATATAGTCTTCCCTACAGCAACACCATTCCTCAACCAGCAAACAAGTCTCTCTCTCTCTAGTCTTCAGCATCTCAGATGTGTGGTCTTCTAGCCTCTGCCTGCATAGGCCAGGAAGCCAGCCCACTGCTTACTCACAGCCTAACGGGCTTGGTGTCATGAAGATGAAATTTAAATAATGTATTCATATATGTAAAATATATAGACTAACTTACAAAGTTACATTTAAAACTGGGAGGGGGAGGGGAAAGGAGGAGCTGATACCAAGGGCTCAAGTAGAAACAAAATGTTTTGGAAATGATGATGACAACATATGTACAAATGTGCTTGACACAATTGATGTATGGATTGCTCCAGGAATTGTAAGAGCCCCCTAATAAAATGATTTTTTAAAAGAAATTATTCTATATGTTAAGTATGCAAGAAATATGCTAAAGTTAAGAAAAATTGCTCTGTTGTGAAACTTGTAGAATAGATAGATAGATAGATGATAGATAGATCAGTTACCTAAGGAGATAGACCTAAGGTAGTGATGCCCATAAAAAGCACTTTTAGCCTATTGGAAAATATCACCAGAAAGGAAATTTCACTCACCTCTGGTCGTCTGGTAGTTAAGGCTACCCTCAAACCAGAACAGTCAAACTTGTTTAGGAGTGATGGCTGGATTTCACATGGTAGTTAGCTGGTGAAGGAAGAGCAGTCAAAGACCCACAATGGTTGCTGGAAGCTGAGACTCCCAGTTTTTGTGCTACTGAGCGTTCCTAGCAACTCCTTGGAGTCGAGTGCTGGAAAAGGAAACTTGACTTTATCACACTAAACCAGAGGCCAAAGATGGGAGTCTTCCTTTGTCTATTGTAAGTGTAACTTTGGAGCTCTGCTCTTTTCCACCTTCCCTATCTAACTCACAAGACAATAGGGTTCTGTCGGTTAGTTTATATTGTTACGCTATTGGACAAATAAATCTGGCAACTCATATTCATATATTTTCTAAATTTGCAACTTACTCAAAACACTTGCCACTGTTCCTCTGTTCTTTCTCATGGTCTCCTTGCCCTCGCCTCTGGTCTCAGTCGGGCCCTTTTGCTCTGCCCCCTGATCCCCATGGCACAGCATCTGGTGCCTGGTCTTAGAGTCTACCACTTTCAAGATCTCAAATATAATCCATTTTCTAGGACCTTCTTTCTGGTTGGTCCTGCAATTTCTGTTTCTCCTTCTGATGGAGGTGTGCTCTTTCAACAAACCATATCACCCAAGACGGTGACTGGTTCACACCCTCTAAAAAGGTGGAGATTCAGAATACATTTTACCTTAATCCTGCTCGCAGCATAACAGATAACTTCCTCGCAAACAGGATTATAGAAACAGGCACAAAGTTTATAATTTACAATACATCACATAAAGGGCTATGACTAGAAAAGACAATTAAGTAATTGACTATAGCTTAAGTATCTTAGTCTTCAAAGTGACATGCTTGTTCTTTTTTATCTCTTGCTCTTTAACACTTAAAAGAGGTCTTGTGCTGCAGATCTACCAAATAAAATGCAACATTTGATTTCTTGATTTCACAGTGTTTCCATGAATATTGATTGTGCATGCAGCCAAAATGAAATCCTTGACAACGTAAATCTTTTTACGATTTATCATGATTTGGCCTATCTTTCCAGCTCTGAAGATTTGGGTTTCCTTTTCATTGAGTTATAATCCATAGTAGAGTGCATACCTTGTCTTCAAAAATGTAATTTTCCAGCAAACTTTCTAAGCCTTTTCACATTTATAAGCTAGTTTAAGGCATATCATGATGAATATATACAATTTTAAAAATAGTAATTGCAATGATGGGTGTATTGAGAACATAGTAATAAAGGTCAGACTTACCTTGAATAACTATTGATCTTTTATATTCTGAGGAAATTGCTACCAAAATAATTTGTAGCAGTTGATGAAAAGCCAAAATAATAAGCTATAATTATTCAAATATTCAATTTAAACTTAGAAGATTTTTTTGAATCTTTAAAAAATTAACTTCTTTCATTCCTATTACACATATCTATAGATATGTAATAATGCACATTTTTGATAATATTGAAACTTCAAAAATATAGTGAAAATAAAGATCTTATAAAAGTTTAACTATTTGTGAATTATTTCACAAATTCTTAGATAGGAAAAATTAACTCCTCAGGTGTATCACATCTAAGAGTTGTTGTTTGCTTATTATTTTGATATTTCATACAGTGGTGATAATATAAACTAGTAATTAAATAAGAAAATCTTGATGTTTCACTAAATATATTTTACAATGATGATCTATACATAACAAAAGTTACATATTTGCTAATTTTGTAAAACTATTTTTTCAAGCAAATGTACACATGAATATCTTTAAAAGATGAGTATTATTATTTTACAGCAATTCTTTTAAATTACTTTTTGTTAAATACTGAAATTGTTATTGCATGTAAAATAATTTTAAATGCATATAAATTATACTTTTTTAAAGAGAGATTTAAAATAAACTTTATTGGGTAACTCATATCAATATTTGGGGTGGGGAAACAGGCTAAGTAATCCTTGTCTACAATTGCGTATAGACTTTGGGAAGACAAAAATGATCCTTCTTAACAATTTTGAAAAGAAATGCAGTTTAGTCTCTGAGAACTTCGAAATACATATTCAGTATCAATAAAATCCCAAATCCACTACCTTAGAGTTGATTCCAACTCACAATAACACTGTACAGGGTTTCTGAGAGTGTAAATCTTTTTGGCAGCAGATCACCTCATCTTCTGCAGAGTGGTTGGTGGGATTGAACCCTTCACCTTGCCATTAGCAGGCCAGTAAATAGCCCCTTATGACATCAGATCTCCTTTCTTAATGTTAAATAGTAGTACACATTTCAAATAATGTCAAATGAATAAAACATTAACCCAATAACTTCCCAAGGAAGAGTGCGGGGAATGTTTTAATATGCTTCCCTGCCACAACTATTCCTGGTTGACACATCCTCTGATCCAGCTGTGATTTCTTCTATCCAAGATCCAAAAGTTGCATCAAGCATGCCTGAATAAGTACAACAAAACAAAAAATTAACGAGGATATTATGAACTCGAGTAGGTGCTACTTGTACCAGAGCCGTTCACCCCGGGCTGCTGTTGCGTTCTTGTTAGAGCCCCATGCACATTCTATCCTCGCATTAGTCTTCTGGATGCTACTTACCTCTCATCTCTATTGGTGGCATCTGAAGATTATATTGAAGCTGAGCATCAAGCTGTAAATGCCACTTAATTGTCGATTGCCTCTTAGTAAATTCATTTTTTGTATCTCCCATTGCTTACTGATGATTCTGGAATGTACTATAAAACAAACTCACTACTATCAAGTCAATTCTGATTCATGGTGACTATAGAGGGCAGAGTAGAACTGCCTCTGTGCGTTCCTGAGACTGTAACTCTTTACAGAAGTAGAAAGCTCCCTATTTTTCCCAAAAAGTTGGCTTGTGGCTTTGAACTACTGACCTTGTGATTAGCAGACAAAACTATAGCCACTAGGCCTCTAGATCTTCTTTGGAATATACAAAGACCCTGGTCAATATTTGCTGATTTACACTTAAACTATCATGGCTGCCGAGACTCAATTTTCAGATTGAGCAAATTACTACCACATTTTTAGTGGGTATTCAATTGAATAAAGCAGAATAGAAGACCCACAAAGATTATTAAGCAGATACTTTAATCTTACACAGAACTTCATTATCACCAGAGTTGAAATAAATTCAAGTGAAATTCACATCATTTGACCTGAAACCAACTTTGCTTGGACCACAATGCACGATTACTGTTTACTAAGCCACCTTATCCAGGGTGCACTAAAGTTTTGCTTTGTTGTGGTTTTGTCTGGACACTTCTAGCCCAGTAGTCCTCCCTCCACCACAAACATGCTTTTATCAGACATTCTTTGCAAATTTTAGCATTTGTACATAGCCTTGAATAGGGCTTATGTTATTTATTCTTATGAGTATGCATGTGATAGATATGTAACTTTCATGTGTTTTATGATAGATATGTAACTCCATTCAAATAAACGAAATCATGTTTCAATGATTGTTTAAAATAATTCCCATTTATGTATTTTAAAAAAATAGTTTATTGCCATCTACATCACACATCATACCATTTAATTCTGCAATCAGATTAAGAAGAGTTGTGCAAATATCTGCACAATCAATTTCAGAACATTTTTATCCCAGAATAAATTCAGTCTCCAAAAAGGTATAAAATTAGAACTTGATTTTTGCTAACAAATATTAAATCCTTCCAGAAAATTTGTTTTGAATTAACATTATTCACATGGATGATAAAATTGATTCAAACATCGAAAAGTGATTGTTAGTTTATTTTTCACTTGTTGGTGTGGATTTTAAATGCAGCATATCATTTTTTAATTGCCATGAGCTCTATTTAGTTCCCATAGTAATGATAATTAAAATGAAAAGTTAGAACCTTAAATTAAGGAGCAAAGTTCAGATACATGGTTTTCTCAGCGTCTAATGAACACCTGGTACCTATGAAATCCATTATGTCAATTGATTTATTTGGAAAGTCGAGGTGTTGGTGGAGGATATTGAATGTCAAATGGGCTCCTAGGTAAATGGACAGCGCTGTCCTGGAAGAAGCACAGTTAGAATGTTCTCTTAGAGGCTATGATTGTAAGGGGTTTCTCTCACATACTTTGGACATGTTGTCAGGTGTGAATAGTCATAGAGAAGGACACATTTACGCTTAGTAGACAAAAATGAGAGAAACCTTTAACACAGGAAATGATGCAAAAGTTTAAATGGCTCAAACATGTCAACAATGGTGAGTATGGCAATGTCACAGACAGCTTCGTTCTAATGTACATAAGGTTGCTATGTCTCAAACGGAATTAACTGCACCTACCAGCTACGGAGGTGATGGGATGAAAATTAGGATCCAGGGACAAGACAAAGCTGTGAGAGATTATTTTGTATCATAGCTACCAATGATGGCAGCTTTTAGTCATTGTTTCAATTGAAGCTGTTGGTTTTTGACTGAGTTATTAGAGATTTGGTTATAGCTTTGAGTTGATTAAATATAACTTGAGTATTGCAATACTATTGAACTTCACCTTTGCTGTTTAAAAATATGGGAAAACCTAGCTAACAAACAAACTATTTATTTTTTTGTATTTTAATATGAATTTTAATAGTGAATATACAATCAGAACTCATGATGTGCCTGTCAGTTTGTCATATTGTGGTGGATTTCATGTTACTGTGATAATGTAAGTTCTGTCACCAGCATTTAAAATATTAGCAGGATCAGATATGGTAAAGAGGTTTCTGGTGAGTTTCAGATGAATAACAAAAGAAGGGATAGGCTGCCCACTTTTTAGGTTTTAGCCACTGAAAATGTTATGGATAGAAGCAGAACTTTGTCAGATATAGTGCCAGAAGATGACCCTCAGTTTGGAAAGCATTCAAAACACAGCCTACGAGGAGCTGTCTCCTGCAAGAAGACTTAACCTTAATAACACAGATAGAGGCAAGCTTTGGTGAACGTCGTTTGGTGAAAGTGCATGACTCAAACTGAGAAGAAGCAGTTTCAAGCATTCATTAAAATAGAAGCATGGAATTTATAATGGAGGAATATAGTAAAATTGAAAAGGGAACACATAAAGATTGTTATACTAGTTATTAGTGAACTGAACTGAAATGGGCTTGTATTTGGAGTCAGAAAACCATATTCAACACAAATGATGCTGCATTCATTGTCAAAAAGAACATTTTGAAGTGAAAATATTGCCATATTTCCAACTGTCCTGGTTTGTGTAAATTTCTAGTCACACAAGTTTTGATGTTGTTCAAATGAACAATCCACATATTCTAGTCTAATAAGATGTCCTACACATCTATTAATTCCTTTCCACAACAGTGGATTAAATTTGATACTGTTGACTGAAGCGATGCTACTATCAGTTGAATTACCATATATTCCATGGAGATGATTTATGATGTATGTCAATGAAATGGAATGATATCTTTAAGGTGAACTAGGGACATTAATAAACCACCAATATATGAATAGATTTTGAGATCTCACATGATCTTAGCTCTGATATAAGAATAATTAATTCTTGTGTCATGGCAATTCTCAGTACTTGCTGTGGTAGTTACATAATCTGGTATCAATTTGAGGATTAAGAGTGTAGGGGTGGAGTCTGGTCTGTCAATCAAGATATAGTCAGGGAGGCCTCTGTGTGGGCATGGCCTTCTCCTGAGAATTCTGGGAACTCCAGTAGTCTTCCTTGGAAGTGGGAGATTCTCTGTCACTCCCTGTAAGAAATCTCTAAGGAAAAGCCACATGGACCTACCCTGATGCAGCCCTGGGAACTGGAGAAGCCACGTGGAGACCTCTGCTGGCACTTAAATGCTTACACCACCACGGAATTCAAAAGACTTCCCACCCACTGGCCTGTGATCTTCCTTCAGTTGGCACCATTGCATGTTTCCTGACATATGTGCTGATATTGCACTTATGGACGTGATCTGGACTGGGCTGGGATATTTTCTCAATGTTCAACTCCTCTTGTACATAAAGCTCTTTCTTATACACATATGAGTGTGTCTATGAATTTGTTTCTCTAGTCCACCCTGACTAACAAACTTGCCTTCATGAGGAGATCACCAAAGACATGGGTACCATAGCAAAGTTTGGTTCAGAAATCATATGGTTCCCACCTTTCCTGAAAAACATTATCTGGGATCTGAAAGGCTTGTCTCAAAACAATCAGCCATCTAAGTGAGGAAAGAGCTAAATCCTTATGGTAGAAACTCACCAGCCTGTACGATCCAGGATTGTATATTATAAATTTGAATCCAAAGAAGAGAATGGTGTCTGAGTTATATTGTGAACACCTAGTTTGCAGATGAGTATCGATGGCAGTAGAAGCCCCAAATCCATTTGCAAGGTCCTCACAAGGATTAATCTTCTGAGTCCCCTCTGAACCTAGTCTGGGAATGTGAATAGTCTCCAGGGCAGACATAAAGTATCATAAACCTGTAATGAACCTGGAATATAATACTTTGTCAGTAGAACTCCTTTTCACTCATTTGAAATTACTTTAATTTAAAATATATACTCTGTTTTCATTTCTATTGAGGTTTAATTCTGTTTTATTTTGTTATTGTTTCTTGTGCCTTTATTGTGTTTTGCTTTATTTGTATGATTTTTCTGAATAGGGAAGTAGGATGGATGAAACTATGAAGACAGAAACAGGGTAAAAAATTATCTGGGAGGCAGGTAGTTGGAAGTTCACAGCAATGGGTTCCCAAAGGAAGAAGCTGTACCAAGGTTGATTATGATGATGACTGTATAACCCTTCTTAATATACTTGAATTATTGAATTGTATGAAATGTTGATTATAAATCATTTTGAGATATATTCAGAAGTACAAGATTGTCTGTGATAGGATAATATCTGCATGCCTGAAGAATATCTAGCTAATACAAGTCTTATTCAAATTTATAAACCAATCACTAAAGCAAATGATGAAGAGATTGAAAATTTTACCAACTTCTTCAGGCTAAAATTGATCAAATATTCAAACAAGATGCATGGACAATTATTGGAAATTAGAATGCAAAAATTAGAAACAAATAGAAAGAAACAGGTATGCAAGGATTGTTGAATATTAGGAAAACAATCAGTATAATTCATCGCATAAAGAAAGCAAAGGAAATGAAACTCTGGAGCATATTGCTTGAAGCAGAAAGGGTATTTGATCCAACACCAGTTCCTGACACACCCAGAACCTGCCCCCCCAAAATCCATGTAATAGGAATAGAATAGAAATTAATCAACAAAATTAAAGGCATATGTATGAAGCAAACATCCAACATTACTCTCAATCAATAGAGACATAAAGCATTTTCTTTGTGAACTGAAACTCACAAAGATGTCTCTTATCCCCACTCCTACTTATCCTTTGTGCTAGAAATCTTAGAGGTATCAAGCAAGAAAGGAAATAAACGCAACCAAATTGGCAAAAAAGAATAATTATATTTTCAGATTGTATGAACTGTTATACAGAAAAAAAGATAAAAATACACAAGAAAATTATTGGAAATAAGAGAAAGATTCAGAAATGTGCCAGGGTAAAAGAACAACAAACACAATTCAGTTGACCTTTTTTTTTACACCAACGAGGAAAACTCATAAAATTAAATAATGGAAATGCTAGCATTTATAATAGCCACCCAAAAGACAGCAGAGTTAGGAGTAAGTCTAAGCAGAATAATAAAAGACTTATGTAAAACAAACTACAAAACAAAAGAGAAAGAGAAGAAGATATGCTACTGGATAGCAAGCATGAGAAAATCTCAGCACCTACTGGAGAGGTTCCCTAGGAGGGATATCCTGCACCTCCTGAGAGTGGGAAAATCAACTGGAAACAAAGTAGGCCAAGGTGGGAGAGCAGTATCACCTGCTGACAGACTCTCCTGTACCATTGTCCAGTCATTAAATCACGTCTGTGATTCCAGTTCCTATCCAGAACAGCCGATTCTTTCTACTGTGTAAGGCAATCCAGCCCACCAAACTTCTTGTTGCATTGGCCTCTGGGGGCCCTGTGGGGATAGTAGGCCCTTGGCAATTGGTGCAGGCATTCTCTGTACCCAAGCTGCACTTATTGGCATCCCCTCCCCCTTTCTCCCTTTCTCTGACGTTGTTCTCTGACTCCCTCCAGCCCAAGTGCACCACCTCCTACCCACAGCAGACACATACACAAAGCAGCACTACCACAGTCACAGGAATCTCAACCACAATGTCTTTTTATTTTCTACAGCTTTTGCATTTTTGTTCTTATTACAATACTTTTATTATTTTATTTCGAGTTCTCTTCCTCTTCTGGTAAAATGCCATCTTTCTGAGATACCCAACTCCAGCCTCCTAGCCCCCCCCACCGAAGCAAAACAAAGCAGACCTGTAGATATGTAGTTTTCACCCAAATGAGTGTACATACCCACTCACATTCATGCTCCCATAGCAACTGAACTTCAGCCACCATACCCAAGCCACATATGAGATTTTTGTCTTTTTTTCTGCTTATCTTCCCTGCACATCCACTCCTTATCTTATTTTATTTTTTCCTTGTGAAACACTTTCACCTAACGTACTAATTCTAATTACACTCAATATATTTTGCAATTGTTTTTACAAAGCTGTTGGTCTATCCAGAAAGCTGCTTATTACTATTATTAATTTGTTATCTTTCTTCTCTGCCTCCACTTACTCCCCTTTCGCCCACACACACATTTGCCAC
This sequence comes from Tenrec ecaudatus, assembly GCF_050624435.1. Lineage (NCBI taxonomy): Eukaryota > Metazoa > Chordata > Mammalia > Afrosoricida > Tenrecidae > Tenrec > Tenrec ecaudatus. Next base: position 102,887,903 of record NC_134532.1, on the reverse strand, counting down.
TTGCTCATCTCTGTCCTGTTTTCTTCATATCACTACCATATTTTTTTATTTTGACTCCTAGGTCAGCAGTTCAAAACAACCAGCTGCTCGGCAGGAGAAAGATGGGGTTTTTGATGCCCATATGAGTTACAGTAGCAAAAACTCGGAGGGGCAGTTGTACCCACTTCTCTAGGGTCATTATGAGCTGACATCAACTCAGTGCAGTGTGTTTTTTATTAGACCCACATCACCGGGCAAAGCCAACTACTTTTACCTCCAAGCCTACAACACACCCAGAGTAGTCAAAACACCCTGGCACTAGTACAATGATAGATGCATTGACCAACGGAACTGAAAAGAAAATCCAGAAATAAAAGCATGTACCTACAAGCAACTGTCATTTTGACAAAGGATGAAAAAAGGTCAGGGTGGGGGCATTCTCTTCAATAAATGGTACAGGAAAAATTGGATCTCCATCTGCAAAAAAAGGAAACAGGGCCCATACTGCAACCCATGCCACACCAAAGAAAAAAACTGAACTCCAGACGAACTAAGGACGTGACTATAAATCTCAGAGTTATACTGATTATCAATGCAGAAGTGGGGACAAACCTTTGGACCCTATTACAGGCTATCCACAGACTATCAGATATAATAAAGGAAAACACACACTGTGGAAGACAATATAGATGACAATATAGGTACCTAATAAAGTTAAAACACGTATGCACAGCAAAAGACTTCATCAAAAGAGTAATTTTAGAACCCGTGAATTGGGAGAAAGTTTTAAAATTTTAATTAATATTGACACGATGCAATGAGCAGGGGCAGAATTACTAAAAGTTTTAGCATTCTGCTGACGAAGATTGTTGCTTTCAGTATGGATTACAATTCAATGTAAACCAAACCAAAATCCTGACAGCTGAACCAATGGGTAACGTAATGATTAAAGGGGAAAAGATTGAAGTGGTCAGGGATTGGAACCACACTCAATGCTCAAGGATGTAGCCATCAAGAAATCAAGTGATGCATTTGGAAAATCTGCCACCCATGACCTTTGTAAACACTTGAAAATCAAAAATACTACTTTGAGGAATGAGGTATACCTGACCCAAGTCATGGTATTTTCAGTTGCTTAATATGCATGTGAAAGTTGGATATTAAATAAATTAAGAACAAAAATCAATGCATTTGAACTGTGGTGTTGGCAAAGAATATTTAAAGTACCGTGGACTGTCAAAAGAACAAACACATTTATGTTGCAACAAGTATAGCCAGAGTGCACCTTAAAGGCAAGGATGGCAAGACTTTCTTTCAGATACTTTGAAAGTGTTACCAGGAGAGACCAGTCCCTTGAGATGGACATAGATGAACATTATGCTTATCGATGTGGAGGGGCAAAGGAAATGAGGAAGGCCTTCAAGGAGATCCGCTGATGCAAAGCTGGGCTCCAACATAAGAAACCTTGTCAGGATAAGAGAACTGAGCAGGGCTTTGTTCTGCTGTACATGAGGCCACCCAGAGTTGGACCTGACTCAATGGCACCGAACAACAAAAACAACAGAATTATTCAACACCCCAATATGAGAAAAAAAATCATCCAATTATGAGATCGGCCAAAGATATGACGAGACAATCCACAAAGATCGACTCTAGAATAGCTATCAAACACATGAAGAAATGATCACAATCACAAGCCATCAAGGGGATGCAAATCTACGCAACAATGAGATGTTTCCTTACACCCACAATGTTAGCTCAATTCAAAAAAACAGAAAAGAACAAATGCTGAAGATGGTGTGGAGAGATTGGAACTCATCCACCACTGTGGGCTCATACATAGGCCCCGCCATTGTGGAACATGAGAGTGAGCTGCCTAAAATATTTGGGAATAGGAATACTGCACATCCTAGTAATAACTTTGCTGGACATGTACCCCCAAAGAAATGAGAAGGAACATGAAACATGAACAGATGGATACTCCACCATGTTTACTGCAGCATAGTTCACAATAGAGAGAAGCTGGAAACAGCGCAATATTCCCTTAAGTATAAGAATGAAGAAAGAAACTTTGTTACATACAGACAATAGAATATTCTCCATCCTTTTAAAAAAAGTGATGAAACACTATGACATGGAGGGATCTGGAAACCATTAAGCTGAGTGAAGTTAGTCAATAACAAAAGGACAAATATTTCATGAACCTAATACTGTAAGGATTAAACAACAAGTGGAAGTCAGGTTTTGGCTTTCAGCTCCTGTAATCTTCTCATGCTGCCTCACAGCAAGAGCTCAAGAGTCTGCCGAGTGCCCATAAGCCATGGCTCCCTCTCTCTATGCGGACATCTTCAAAACCACTTGGAGAGATGCAAGTTCACCTTTCGAATTCAGTCCATCAAGATGGATGGCAAGAGTGAAAATCATTCATTTGCTTCCATACAACATTATGCTAAGGTCACCCCAAAGTAATGGACATGGCTCCCCCGGGTGAGTAAGCAAACTTTACTGGAAAGTCAAGTCAAGATTGGGGAGATGGCCATGTATGTCTCAGAGAAGATGATTATACTTGTGATGATTGGTAAACTGGATGGAATAACCTCCCATCTGGAAAAAATACTAACAGTATTTATAGAGAACCCAAAGGGAGAACCTGCCTGGTACCATGTTCCTAAGTGGACACATTTTATTTACTTTCTATACAACCCTTGGTGGCCCAGGCCATGTGCTAAAGACAAATGGGACTTTAGACTTAATCCTTTAGAGGCACATAGCATCCTTCATAGACCACACCAGAAATATTAGGTACGGAAACCCAGTGAATCAAACTTGGCTTTTTGCAAACCCACTGGTAGCAGGTCTAAAGAATGGACAGACTCCCTTGGAGTTAAGTGTGAAATGTTCTGGTGTGAGCAGAGGCAGATGGCTGCTGTCACAAGGTTGTGGAATCAGTGGACTTTGGGCTTTCATTTGAATCTCTTGCTTTGGGGGTGCCTAATACATGGTGGTGTGGGACTATAATCAATTACTATTTTAATGCCCTATTTGTTTCCTTATGACAAGTATTGATCCTGTAGGTATGGTTCTGCCTGTGTGAATGAGTGTTATTGGAAGGTTTGTCCTATCACCAACCTCCATTGTTCATGAAAATAGTGTGCAGTCACTTAGCATTTTAATCTGTATATGTCAACAGTTCAGATACTGCGGTCTGAACCTGGCCTATACTTGTATAGTTTCCTTTTCTGAATAGTATTTAAAATTCTACACCACTGGTCAAATTAACGACACTATAATTAGAATTACTTTATACCCCATTGGGATGAATTATAATGTAAGCTCTATCATAAAATGATAATGATCTCTCTAAAGTGAACCAGAGACACATATAAAGCACAGGTGCATGCATGAATGGATATTGGACTTACACTTAATTCTAGGCTCATCTAACAAGTAGCCCTTTTGAAATGGTCCTACTTGATATTTGCCCTAATGTAAAGCTCACTTAAGATATGTGTGCTATAGCAAAGTTTGGTGAAGAAATCAGATGCTGTCCAGCTATCAGAAAGAATAGCATCTAAGGATCTTAAAGAGTAGCTTTAGACTCATCTGAGTGAGATGTGAACTACGACCATATGGAAGAAACACACTAGCTTGTATTGTCCAAGGATTTTAAATGTAAAACTAATAACCTAAATCTGAGGCAAGGAGCAGTATCGGAGCTTAAATTTTGAACACTCAATTTTCAGAAGGTTATGGTTAGCCTTGAAAGAACAGACTCCATTTGCAGGGTCCCACCTGGATCAAACCTCCAGTGAATCCCTCTGAATATAGTCGAGGGATGCAAAGAACCTTGATATCAGACAATGAGCATTGCAAGTCAATTTCCCCATATGTGTTTAGGTGTCAGGCCAAGCATGATGTCTTTCTCCTCACAACATGACCTAAATAAGGGAAAGTCTAACTGTCTTAAGAAGTGTTTGGGCTATATTTTTTCCACAGATCTCCCAAGATCTTCCAAATACCTTCTGGCATTTTATAGTACCTTCAATATTCTTCTGCATAATTCAAATGCATAGATTCTTCTCTGGTCTTCTTTATTCAATGTCTAACTTTCACAGGCATATGAGGCATTTGCAAAAAACATGGCTGGGTCATGCACACCTAGTCCTTTTTACTTTTGGTTTGTGTTTTGTTTAAAATGGATATGTTTGCCTGAATTATAAATATGAAGTGATCTTAGACACATGGATCACAGGTATACACAATATTACAGTGAAATTAATTTAATCTTTTCATTTAAACTATCAAATCACCCTTTAAGCCACATATCATATTCAATTGTCTTTGGTAAAATCCCTTTCAGTGGTCAGTTACTACATCAACCCATTTTCCAGACAGTAAAATCAAAAGAAATTATCTTAATCCAATTGTCTAAAATACAATGTGGTCACCTGTTGGGAAAAGAAGGAGCCAGTGAATGAACTCAGGGACAGATTTTTTTAATATTTGACAATATCCCCATTTATTGAATAAACTGCCCATGGTGGCTCACAGCCTTAAAAGGTATTTACATGGCAACATTTATACAGTGTTATGAATGTATAATTATCAAGAAAATTCAAAGTCAACAATTTAGAAACATTTTTTGTCTGATGGAATTTTAACAACATTCAGAAGCAATAGCAAATAATACTGTTTTATTTAGAGTGGGTAGTTTCTTACAGGGTGGAAATTTGATTAAAAGCTTTCAGTAAAAGCTTTTTTTCTTCTCTTTCAAGAATAATATGGGAATAATTATGAATTCTTTGGTAATTAAGACAAATTGCCTCATTATACTCATCAGTACCAACAACATCACCCTTATCAACCAGATGAGGAACTCCTCTGCATCTCGATTGCAGTGGCCTGCTCTCCACCCTGGAATGCATTCTTTGCCAGATTGCAAGTACCCAAGTGCTGGTCCACTCCACATCCACAATCTCAAAGGCGCTTCCCCCAAAGAACTTTCCTTCAGTAGCTACTTTGATGGGCTATTTCCTTTGCCAAGCACAAGAATAAAAGTTCTCTGCTATTATAAGTTATTCTCACATGGTTTAGTTGGGTGACCACATAAAACTTTACCCTTGTTTTTCCAAGTTGTAGAATATTTAGAAATGTTTTTGTCTTCAAGAAAGGTTTAAATTATTCATGTGGTAACTCTAGTCACCTTAGATGTAGTCCAAGTCAATACACCGTTGTCTACTACCATGATTTTGTTACAGATTTAAAAAATGCTGATAAGAATTAAATGTTTATTTTCCAAAATTGTTGCTACTTAATAAGTAAGCATCATATTTCAATATGGGTTATCATTTAAACTGTCTTTTCTAAGATGTGAGGCACATCAGGTTTATAACAAGATCTATTGAGAGAGAACTTTAATAAATATTTTTAAAAGGCTATTTTAGTCAGACTTTCCTCTTTACATTAACTACTTAATTTCCCAATGTCCAGTTCACACGTTTTTAAAATGACAAGAATGATTTTACCTCTATAATTGTCACTGTTAATGACACATATTTTGAATCAATATATAATCTGCACACATTTTAATCACTAATACCTGTTTTGTTTTTTGTATGTTTCTTTGATGGGAACATAATATTAACAACACTATTTATAAAATGAAGCATATGGATATTCTGTGGTTTTAGGAATCTCTCCAGTTATCAATTCTGGTAAAAATAAATAGAAACCTAAGAATGACTTAATACCACAAATATAACACTGGTAACTGTCTCACTTAGGCCTTTGTAGTATTTCCATCTTACCATGAGAGAGAATTTGAAAATAAGATCTTGCTAAAATTTTTTTAAAAAATCTAACTAATGTTATAAAAAAATTGGTAGGAACAAGAGTAAGATTAGTGATATGTGAAATGACTACAGCTCTCTCTCCACATCTGTTCAAAGGTTACCAGTAATAAATAAAAGTAAGAAAATAAATAATAACATAAGTGTGCAAATGGTGGTCCCGACACTTTAGAAAGTGAGTCACATCAATTTAACTCAATGCTTTCACTGATCATTATGTCCTCACTCCCGAGGTCTCAAAGGGAAAAAAATTATACCGAACTGTACAATAACCAAAAGTATCCAGAATAGCTTCAAGAACAGAGAGCAATACTCCTGTCCAGGAAGGTTGCTTTGGGGACACTGAGGAGTTAGCTGGCGATTCATTGGCATTTTTCTTTCCTATTGCGGGGAGCGTCTCCTTTACTGGACGTTTCCACTCCGTTTTCAGAACCTTTCCGACCCGATCTCCCCTTACTCATCCGTTTCTTCTTCACACCGCGGGCCTCAAAAGCAGACCCTTCTCGCCACCTCTGGAACTGGACAGTAATTACATTCCACGTGACGAACGCTTGGATGGTGCAACTAGAAGCCAAAACCGCGATTTTTGCAGCCAGCACGTTGAAGTTCCCAGCAATGATATCAGGCTTCTGCGTCTCTGATCCAGCAAGATGAAGGCTGACGGCGAGGACCGAAAGGACTAAAATCAGCAGCCTGCCCAGAACAATCACAACCGTCCACAGAGAAAACCTTCGCTCATACTTTTTGTCACTCAAATAAAAGAGGTCGCACATGTGGGAGAGTAGCTCCACGAAGTAATGCATCACCAAAAGAACCAGTCCTAGGTGATCCAAGTACAAAAGGTAGGCGCCAGCAATGTGAAAGAGGTGCAGGCCGCAGTAGATGAGCAGGCGAGGAAGGTCTTGCTTTTTGGTTCTCTGGAAGTAGAGTTCAGGGAAAGCATGGAGCCAGTAAGCCAACTGGGAGATGTAGAAGAACTTCATTTGAAACGTCATCATGTTGCTGGGATGAGCCCTCCACAAGACAGAAGTGTCTGAAATGTAGTTTTCAGAGACTAGAATCAGTGTGCCCCAAATACAAGAGATGAGATAAAATACACTGAGCTGCCCAGATTCATTGAATTTGCTCTGCTTCGTTTTGGGAAAATGCATTTGCCTGTTGATTTTATCCAGCACATACTCCTGAAAGGTGGCGTGAATAATGATCGCCACCAGCATGTAGAAGAAAACCGTTGCCAGATCTTTGACCCCGTAATTATAAAGGGACCTGGAGTCCCGAGCTCTTCCTCTGGCTGCAGGGGCCGTGACACTGTGCTGAAGGGTGACGAAGACCATGGAGGTTTCTGCTGTTGCCTCGAACATCAGTCCCAGCACGAAGAACATGCCCACACAGGAGACGATGTCCGCGTGATTCTGCAGGATGAATTCCTGGCTCAGAACCGGGGGGTTCTTGGGGCTCTTCTTGCGGATCGCCATCGTGGCGCTTTCCGGGATACTCACCGACTAGCAGCAGCTGCCTCCCCTGGCCGGGCTGCTTCTCACAGAGTCGCCGCCGCCGCCGCCGCCACCGCCGCCTCTGCCACCGCCGCCCGCGAGGTCTCTGGGCGCATCCCCAATCCGCCAGGCCGCCTCCCTGCAAACAATCCTAGGAAGGGCTGTGGGGCTGAGCATGCGCAGGAGGGGACAACGCAGGCTGGGAAGGGAATCCTGCGCCCCGCCCCAGCCCGCGGTAGCCTGGCGCGGCCGGGAGGGGCCCAGGTGATGCGGAGGTTGCTGGAGAAGTGGTGCTACCAAGTAAGGATGCTCCTGACCCACACGCAAGGATATTTTAACTAGTCCTCGTGACATGCTTCATCAGGAAAGCTACTGAATAATCATCACCGCAGGATTACAATCATAACCCACTCACATAATGCTTTAGTACTTACCATCTCCGCCCCCAACCCTAACCAGGTGTTTGTTATAAACACTTATATTTCTTTACCAAATGAATCCGAAATCATCCTGGAAAACTCAACGAGGTGCATGCCAGTTTAATCTTTTACTAGTATTGTTATTTACAAAATAGAAACCGAGGTAGAAAGAGACGAACTGACCCAGAGCACAGGACGGATAATTTCAGAGCCAATATTTGAGTCTGAATGGATCCAAAGGTGTGCCCTGAACTATTACTCTATAGTGCCTTTCGTAGTAAATCGATCATATCGGAAAACTTTGCTAGTTAGGGAACAGCAAAGTTAAAAAAATATTTACCCTGTTAGCAAACGATAAAATAATAGCAATTGTGGTAATTATATTGCCCAGTTAAAAAACTTGTCTTTTAAAACATACTACATGGTTGGAATATGAGACTACTTATGAATTCACAGAAAGGCTTTTTGGGGCACAAAGTATAAAATAGAATTTTCTCATTGAAAGAAAAAAATCATGTTTCATTTTATATATATTGCATATATTTTTCCTCCCAAAATTCAAATATCAAAAGAGCTTCTTTTTGAAATAACACATCTAAATTAAAATTTCAAGACACTCAAATTTTAATTTTAAAATATACAGATATTTTCCTGTTCTATTATTCACTAAATTACTAACAGTTACTTACATGAATAAGGTTTCAAGTTCAGAATATGCGTTTCAGAAGAAAGGGTACTACCTGATTTAAAAGATTGAGGTTGCCAAGGATTTCATCTTGGTTGGTTCCATAGTCCGTGCTCAAGGAAGCAACAGCCAAGAGATCAAATGACCTATTAATTGGAGAAATCTGCTGCACAAGACCTCTTTAATGTGTCAAAATACAAGGGTAACTCTTTGAAGACTAAGGTACAGCATAGTCACGCCACACCATGGAATTTCCAATCACCTTAAACATATGTGAAAGTTAGACAGTGGAAAAAGAAGACTGAAGATGAATCAATGCATTTGAATTACGGTGCTAGCAAAGAATATTGAAAGTACGATGGCCTGCCAAATGAACAAGAATATCCCTCTTGGAAGAAGTACAGCTAGAATACTGTTTGGAGGAAAGAATGGTGAGACCTCCTCTCATGTACTTTGCACATGTTATCTGGAGAGAGCAATCCCTGGGGGGGAAAGGACATCATGCTTAGTAAAGCTGAGCAGCAGGGAGTGAAAAAGAGGATGGCCCTCCCAAGCTGGATGGACAGCGGGGCTTCAACACGGGGCTCCAAGGTAAGAGCACTTGTGAGGATGGTGCAGGACTGAGCATAGGGTTGCTATGAGCCAAAACCTATTTAGGATTACTTGTTTGGCTCTACTTTATGGTGGTGATTTCCTTTTGGTTTGGTTTTGTCCCTACCTTTTAATGTGCTCTAGAGGGGCCCTGGTGCTGTAGTGGCTTATGCCTTGGGCTGCCAACCACAAGGTTAGCCGTTTGAAACCACCAGGCCCTGTTCAGGATCCAAGACAGATTTACAGCCAGGAAACCATATGTAGAAATAGCTGTTATTTTATCACACACATGATGGTCATAGAATTGGTCTGGTTTTAAGTGTCTTTTATCCTTGCTTTTTTTAGCATACTATATACTTACTAAAAATGCAGTCCAATAGACTTCATTACTTTTAAGATACTAAAATAACATACTGAGATAAACACTGGCATCTGAATTTCCAGAACTAAATACGTAGATATGAAATTTGTTTATGAAATACATATTTATCCATAGCAAGAATTCCCTATTTCTTGCAAGGCCCCTCATTGGATAATCATGTTTTTAAAGAGCTGTTGCAGTTTCTTTTTAAAGATTTTCCTCACTGCTCCCCAGTTCTTGGCTCTGACAGCTGTATTAAAAGGCTCACTAAATCCATGAGGAAGTGTAGAAGGAGAAATATTAGGGCACCGAACCATGAGGAGAAAAAAGAATCAAACTTCTCAAAATCAGTCTGGAGGAAACAGAGAGGCGGGGAGGAAACAAAGAGAGGAAGAGTGCCTTGTGGCAATTAAGAGTTTATTCAAGACCATACTGATGTATCTTTCTGGAACCTTATAATTTTTAATTATGTATATATAGAAATCTTATAATTTTACCTGCAATAGGGAGATAATACAACCTTTTGTTCAGAAAGTAAAGAGTATTGAAAATACTTGCGGATGAAATCAAAGACCGCAATTTTCTTATCTGAACCAATATACAACTCATGATTAACAGAGAAAGATTGAAGTAGTCATGCATCTCATTTTATTTATAACTACAATCTGTGCTCCTGGAAGAAGCAGCTATGATATCAGTCAATGTATTTTACTGGGAAAATCTGCTGCCCAAGACCGCTTTCAAATGAGCAGAACAGAGAGGTGACTGGAAGAACTATGGTGGGCCGCTCGCACATCATTGCATTTTTGAGACACAGATACATGTGAATTTGCACAATGCACGAGGAAGACAAGAGAAAAATTAATGCATTTGCATTATGGTGCTGGCAAATAATAATTCAAGTGAATAGACTTCTCAAAGAACAAACAAATCTGTCTGGGAATAAATACAGCCAGAATGCTCCTTGGAAGGGAGACTGGCCAGACTTTTCTCATGCACTTGGGGTTTGTTTCAGGAAAGACCCGTGCTTAGAATACTGACCAGCATAGTATGGGGTCAAGGAAAATGAGGAAGACCTTTAATGAGAAGGATTGACTCAGTGGGTCTGAAAATGAGCTCAAGCATGAAAAAAATTATGAAGAGATAACAAAAGTTCAGGTGGTGTTTTGGTTAATTGATCATAGTTTGCGATTCACTTAAATTCACCTAATAACAGCACAAATGTATACCAATAATCTAAAGTACATGTTAGAAAAATGACCTAAGAGATGGTCTGAAAGAGAGTTTCTGAAAAAGATATTTCATTTTATTCTTCTGGGGCTCAGAAATCAAAAAGAGGTGTTATAGGGGCTAATTTTAAGGTGCCAGAAAAATTGTGCTTCATGTGAAATCTTTAGGGAAAATCCAAATTTTTATCTTTTCACATAGATCACAACAGTTTGTAGAACAGCTAGTTTTGAACTGTTTTGCATAGGGTCACGATGGGTTGGACCTGGCTTAAGGGCATCTACCAACATCAGAGGTCGCCAGCATTCCATGACAGATGGGCTTTTAATCCATCTTCGACGGCAACAAGTGCGTCATTCTGACTGTCCTCTTTTTTCCTTATCAAAGTTTCTTTTCTGATTTCTGTTTACCTTGTCACATATTTTACTTTACTCTTCCATGCTTGATGCATTTGGTCCATCATTTGGTTGCATTAGAAACATCAGAATAATCTAGGATGGTCTGTCCATATCAAAATATTTAACTTTAGGCACTCTAACAATCATAGCTTTGACACAATTCAGACATCCCATGTAAGGCAGCATATTTGTAGGCTTCAAAAATTAGAACAGGTATATAGTGTGTGAAGAGACATAATTATTTCCACTACACTCACTTCGGAGGGGCAGCAATTCAACATGGAAAAGTGTTCTCATCATCAGACAAATACCTTGTGAATCTTGAGGAATCTAAATTGATTTTAATGACTCTACAGTTTTGAAAAGCAAAGATGTTAGGACTAAGGTATGCCTGACCCAGGACTAAGGTATGCCTGACCCAATCGTCTCAGATGCATGTGGAATTTGGACACGGAATACGGAAGACCTAAGAATAACCAAAGCATTTGAATTATAATGCCAGTGAAGAATATTGCAAGTAATATGGACTGCTGAAAGAACAACAACAAACATCTGTCTTGGAAAAATCCTTAGAGAAAAACTTCAAGTCACACACTTTGAATATGTTATCAGGAGATACCAGTCCCATCATGCTTAGTAAAGTAGCAGGGCAGCGAGCAAGAGGAGCACCCTGGGCAAGATGGGCTGACACACTGGCTGCACCAATGCGCTCAAGCATTAGGGGATGGTGCAGGACTGTGTTATGTCTCATTCTATGATGCTTAGGTTTGCTATGAGTGGGAACCAACTGTAAGGCTCCTAACAACAATTTGCCAAACAGAATTCACAAACCATATGCATTGTGATGGGATCCATTTGGGAAGTAACTGGTTCCAATTCAGCTTAAGGAATGCATAAGTACAGTGTGATCAGGCCAGCCTCTTCTTAGTCATGAAGGTAGGCATGCCTTTCTGTTAGTGCTCAGAGTTACCAGACTCTGACAAGAGCTTCCTGCCTCAAAGTACTTGGCTTTCTTCTTCCAGGGTCCAGGAAGTCTTCTGTGGCATCGCCTGCTGGCCTTCTCAGTTTGCTGTCTCGTCTGCTGCTACATCGCTGTCCTTGCTTCCTGCTTTCTCTTGCCAACCTGGGTCCAAAGGATTCACTACAATCCTGACCCATCTTTTTTTTTTTTCTCCCTACAGTTGTGTGGTTTATTGGAGAGTAAAAGGCTACAACTGGCCTCGGGATCAACCTGCAAGTAACAGGACTACCTCAGGAGACAGGATGTACCTCATCAAATGGGAGAGCTCCTGGCTCCTTCCCAGCAGTGTCACAGGGAGCCCCTTCTTTTGACTGTGCATGAGTCTCTCTCTGACTTAGGTTCTGCCAACTAGGTCTTTTTTAAAAATTATTTTATTGGGGGCTCAAACAACTCTTATCACAATCCATGCATACATCCATTGTATGTCAAGCACATTTGTACATTTGTTGCCATCATCATTCTCAAAACATTTGCTTTCTACTTGAGCCCTTGATATCAGCTCATTTTCCCTCCCTCCCCGTTGCCCCCTCCCTCATGAAGTCTTGAAAATTTATAAATTATTATTATTTTGTCATATTTTACAGTGTCCAATGTCTCCTTTCACCCACTTTTATGTTGTCCATCCCCCAGGGAGGAGGTTATATGTATATCCTTATAATCGGTTCCCCCTTCCTACCCCACCTTCCCTCCACCCGCATAGTATGGCCATTCTCACCACTTGTCCTGAAGGGAGCATTTGTCCTGGATTCCTTGTGTTTCCAGTTCCTATCTGTACCAGTGTACATGCTCTGGGTTAGCCAGATTTGTAAGGTAGAATTGGGATCATGATGGTGGTGGGGTGGTGGGGTGGGGGTGGGGGTTAGCATTTAAGGACTAGAGGAAAGTTATACATTTTTATCCTTGATCTACATTGCACCCTGACTGGCTCTTCTCCTCCCTGGGACCCTTCTTTAAGCGATGTCCAGTTACCTACAGATGAGTTTAGGCCTCCAATCTGCAGTCCCCCTCATTTCCAATGATGTGATTTTTTGTTCTTTAATACCTGATACCTGATCCCTATGACACCTCATGGTCACACAGACTGGTGAGCTTCTTCCATGTGGGCTTTGTTGCTTCTGACCTAGATGGTTGCTTGATTATCTTCAAGCCTTTAAGGCCCCAGATGCTATATCTTTTGATAACCAGGCACCATCAGCTTTCGTCACCACATTTGCTTAAGCATACATTTGTCTTCAGCGATCATGTCAGGATGGTGTGCATCATGATATGTCAATATAATAGAACAAAGTGTTTTTGCATTAAGGAAGTACTTGAATGAAAACCCAATGTCCATCTGCTGCCTTAATACTAAACCAATAAATATATGCATGTAGATCTATTTCCCCACCATCATATATAAATATATTTACATATGTACATACCTGTATTTAAACTTCTATAAATGCCCTTTTCCTCCCATTTATTTCCTATATTTCCTTTTACTTTCCTCTTGTGCCACTATCGGGCTCAGCCTTCATTTGGGTTTCAGCTACTTCTCTTGGTTACATTGCCCTTGATGAATCTCTATCAGGCCTCTCACACCCTTCTTGTCACTGATTTTGGATCACTTGTTGTTCCCTTGTCCCTGGGTTAGCCAACACCACCTCCTTTCCCTGACCTCCCGCTCTCCCATGCCCCCCCACCCGGAACCATCGGTGCCCGTTATTTTCTTCCCAGACTGTTCATCCAGCCTATCTTCTCTAGATGTACAGGCAGAGATAATAACACATATAGAAACAAAGCAACAAAAGAAAACAAAATGACGGCAACAACAACAATGACAATAAATAAATAAAAATTTAAAAAGAAAAATCTATAAATAATTCAAGGTCTATTTGTTGACCTCTAGGAATGTCCTCCATTTGACTCCCATGGGGTGACACACCCTGGCCCCAAAGTCTATCATTGGCACTCCCTAGGGACCTTCCTGCTCTGCTCCCACTTGGTGTGATGGAGTCAGACTGGGCCAATACCAACACTGTGTCTGCAGTTATGTCCCCTGTAGGGCCATGGGTCAGCTAGAGACATCATATCCCATAGGGGGGCTAGCCATATGGTCCACTTTTTGCATTGGCTGTTCTGAGTGGAATATTATCCGCCAGGCTTGTTGGGCCAGGATGTGCTCCACTCTCTCTTGCTCCCCCTGCATTTGCTCCCTTGTGCTCTGTTAAGACATGTCCCTCTCCCCAAGCTGCAGCTTCAGTGCTGTCCTCTAAAGTAAATTCTTCTGGGGGGAGGGGCAGATGTCCACATAGTTGGAATTCAGGCGGGGCCCTCAGACCCCTTCCTTGGCTCCCAGCTCCAATGTTGGCATGCTGCATTCATGTCCCAGAACACTAAGTTGAATCTTTACTACATTGAGTCTTCCAATCCATGAGCATGGGATATTCTTCCATTTGTTGAGGTCATTCTTGGTTTCTTGCAATAGTGTTCTATAATTTTCCTTTTACAACTCTGTCATTTTTTTAGTCAGTTATCCCTACATATTTATATTTGTATTTGGCTATTGTACCTTTTTAATAGCCTCTTCTGTGATCTTGTCTGTTGTGTATAGCAGACTGATAGACTTCTGTTTATATCTTATATCCTGCCACTCTTCCATATTCCTCTATTGCTTTCAACACCCCACTTGTGGAGTTTAGGGGATTTTCAATGTATAGAATCATATAATCTGCGAATAGTGATAATTTTGCCTCTTCCTTCTCCATATGAATAATTTTGATGTCTTTTTCTTGTCTTATGTTGTTAGCTAGGACCTCCAGTATTGTGTTAAATGGGAGTGGGGAAAAGGGGCATCCTTGTCTGGTCCCCTTTTTCAGTGGGATTGTTTTCATCTTTTTGCCATGTACTACCACGTTGGGTGTTAATTTTCATATACAGCTTGTGTAATATTGAGGAATTTTCCTTCTATTCCTATCTTCTTAAGAATTTAAAGAGGAATGGATGTTGGGTGTTGTTGAATGTTTCCCCACATCTATCGATATTATCGTGTGGTTCTTATCATTTTTCCTGCCAATGTGATGAATAATACCAATGGTTTTTCATATGTTGAACCATCCCTGAATCCTGATATGAATCTCCCTTGGTCACAGTGAATTATTTTTTCAATATGCTTTGTATTCTATTGGCCAATAATTTATTAAGGATTTTTGCAGCAATGTTCATTAGGGATATTGGTCTATAGTTCTCAATTCTTGTGGGAGATTTGCCAGCTTTAGGTATCAGAGTTATGCCAGCTCCATAGAAAGTGTTTAGGAGTTTTCCATCTTTTTCTATGTTCTGGAAGAGTTTGTATAGGATTGGTGTCAGTGCTTCCCTGAGTGTTTGGTAGAATTCTCCTCTGAAGCCATCAGGCCCGAGGGATTATCTTTTTAGTAATCCCTTAATAACCTTTTCTATTTCTTTCACTGTTATGACCCATCATTCTTAATGGTAATATGATGGCCCTTTCAGCCTCTAGGACAGTGGTGTGCCAACAGTGACCAATCCCCTTATTAGGGTTCTACATACTTACTTGCATAACCTCACCCCATTTTGACCCATCATAAGGTTGTTTCAGTTTTTAATATATTTTGCTTTCATTTTTATTGAGTATTTTTTCTGTTTTGCTTAGTCATTATTGTTGATTTTAATTTTGTCTGTTTGTTTTTGTTTCCTTGCTGTTTGTATTGTGTATGATTTTCTGCATATCAAATCCAGGAGAGCTAGAACTATAGAGACAGTAACTGGATTGATTATTCCCTAGATGTATGAAAGGGATGGATGGGGGGAAAGAGAGAGGTAATAACGAGTACAAGATGACACTGTTCAAAAATGATAAGTCTGAGGGCCAGGCCCCAATCCCAACTATGTGGACAGTCCTCCTTCCCCCAAAAGAATTCACGTCAGAGGGCAGCCCTGAAGCTACAGCTCAGGAGAGCAACATGTCTGATCAGAGCACACAGAAGCAAATGAAAGGGGAGGAGGAGAGGAACATATCCTGGCCCATGAAACCTTGAGGATGATATCTTTCTCAGAGACGCCAAAGCACAGAGAGAACCGTATAGTGGGCCCCACTATGAGACACAATATCTCTCACCGACCCATAGCCCTACAGGGGACAACACTGGAGACAGAGTGCAGGAATTGCGTCCAATCTGACCCCACCACACCGAGGCAAAACACGAAGGGCAGGGAACAGAACTACAAAGGGAGCAGAGCAAGAAAGTCCCAAGGGAGTACCTAAAATAGACTTTGGGGCCATGGCATGGCACCCATCACATTAAACCAGAAAACACTCCTAAAGGTCAACAAAGTGACCTTGAACTGTTTTCAGTCTTTTCTCTTTTATTGTCATTGCTTTTTTGTTTTGTTTTCTTTTGTTGCTTTGTTTTGCTCTGTCTTGTTTTTTGTGCATATTATTTTGTCTGTGGGTCTATCTAGATAAGATAGGAAGGATAAACAATCTGGAAGAGAAAATAATGGGACTGACAGTTCCAGGAGGGCATGGGATAGGGGAGAGGAGGGAAAGAAAGTGGGTATTAAAAACTCCAGGGACAAGGGAACAGCAAGTGATCCTAAATCAATGGTGAGGAGAGTGTAGGAAACCTGGTAGGGCTTGATCAAGGGCAATGTAACCGAGAGGAATTACTGAAACCCAAATGAAGGCTGAGCATGAGAGTGGGACAAGAGGAAAGAAAAATGAAATCGAGGAAAGAACTCGGCGGCAATGGGTATTTATAGAGTTCTAAATGCAGGCATGCACATATATAAGTATATTTATATATGACAATGGGGAAATAGAACTATATTCATATATTTACAGGTTTAGCATTAAAGCAGCAGATGGACATTAGGCCTCTACTCAAGTACTCCCTCAGCAAGAAAACTTTGTTATATTAAACTCGCATTCCATGATGCTCACTTTCCTGACACGATTGCTGAAGACAAATGGGTGCATAAGCGAATGGTGAAGAAATCTGATGGTGCCTGGCTACCAACAGATATAGTGTCTGGGTCTAAAAGGCTTGAAGATCAACAAGCAGCCATCTAACTGAGAAGCAACAAAGCCCACATGGAAGAAGTACACCAGCCTGTATAATCTTGAGGTGTCTATCGGATCAGGTATCAGGCATCAAACAACAAAAAAATTATATCATTGTGAATGAGGGGGAGTACAAGTTGGAGACCCAAAACTCATCTGTTGGCAACTGGGCATCAACTTACAGAATGGTTGAGGGGAAGAGATGATCCAGTCAGCTTGCAGTACAGCATGGATGAAACATATAACATTCCTCTAGTTCTTTAATTCTTCCTCCCTCCCACTATAATGATCCCAATTCTACCTTACAGATCCGTCTAGACCAGAGGATGTACAGTGGTAAAGATAGGAACTTGAAACACAGGGAATCCAGGACCTATAAGCCCCTCAGGACTAATAATGAGACTAGTGATACCAGGAGGCTAAGGGGGATTTGGGGCAGAAAAGGTGGGGGGGGGGGAATGGATCACAAGAATCTACATATAACCCCTCCCTTGGGGATGGACAACAGAAAATTGGTTGAAGAGAGACATCAGACTGTGTAAGACATGAAAAAATAATAAAAATTTATACATTTTCAAGAATTTTTGCAGGAGAGCAGGCTGGGAGAAAGGAGACAATTGAGGAGCTGATACCAAGGACTCAAATAGAAAGCAAATGTTTTTAGAATGATGATGGCAACATATGTACAAATGTGCTCGATACACTTGATGTATGAATTGTGAAGAGTTGTACAACCCCCAAATAAAATGACTTTAAAAAAAAAAAGAATTACACTCTCAGAAACCCACAGGGGCAGTTCTACGCTGCCCTACAAGGTTGCTATAAGGTGCCACGGAAAAAAAAATAAGATACTGTTCAGAAATTTATTGTATTGATAAGTGCACGAATTTCCTTAATATGGTTGAATGATTAAATTGCATGGTATATGAGGTATACACCATTAAAATTCTTTTAAAAAAGTGTTCTGTATATTTTATTTACATTATTAGCAGCTCACCTGTCCTGTTGGTGGAGCCATACACACCTCATACTTGCATAGTCTTATACAGCCATTTGGTAAGAATTTTAAAGTCATATAAAATAATGTGCTGATTTATAAGAGTGAGAACATCAATACATACATTTTTTAAGTTGTTTAAAATCATTTTTGGGGGTATTACAGGTATGACAATCCACACATAAATACATTGTGTCAAGCACATTTGTTTAGATGTTGCCATCATCATTTTCAAAATATTTTTTCTCTACCTGAGCCCTTGGTATCATCAGTTCATTGTTCCCTCCCTACACTCACCATTTCTCCCTCCCTCCTTCACTCTCTCATGAACCTTTGATAAATTACAAATTATAATTATGCTCTTATCATACATTATCTACTGCCTCCCTTCAACCACTTTTCTGTTGTTCATCTCCCGGGGGACAAAGTATATGCTGATCATTGTGATCGATTCCCCCTTTCTCCCCTCACCTTCCCCTACTGTCCTGGTATCACTACTCACATTATTGGTCCTAAGGAGATTATCTGTCCTAGAATCCATGTGTTGTGAGCTCTTATCTGTACTAGTGTGTATGCTTTGGTCTCTCCAGATTTGTAAGGCAGAATTGGGATCACGATAGTGGGGAGTTGGGGAAAGGAAGCATTAAAGAGATAGAGGAAAGGTGTGTGTTTCATCAGTGGTTCATTGCACCCTGATTGGCTTGAATCCTCCTTGTGACCCCTCTGTAAGAGGATGTCCAAATATCTACAGAAGGGTTTTGGGCCTACACTCCCATTCCCCCTTATTCAAATAGATATGATTTTATGTTCTGGGTCTTTGATATCTCTGATACCTGATCCTATCAACACCTCATGATCATACATGCTGGTGTCCTTCTTCCATGGAGGCATTGTTGCTTCTCAACTAGATGGCCGCTTGTTTATTTTCAAGCCTTTAAGACCCCAGACACTACATCTTTAGGCAGACTGGCATCATCAGCTTTCTTCATCACATTTGCTTATGCACCTGCTTTGTATACAGTGATCCTTTGGTGAAGGTGAGCATCACAGAATGCCAGGTTATTAGAACAAATTGTTGTTGAGTTGAGGGAGTACTTAAGTCAAGGCCCAATGTCTATCTGCTGCCTTAATACTTAACATATAAGTATATGCACATAGAACTATTTCCCTCTAATTATATTTAAATATATTTATGTATGTACATGCCTGTATGTAGACCTCTATAAATGCCCTTTGCCCCCTAGCTCTTTCCTCTATTTCCGTTATCTTTCCTCTTGTCCCACTATCATGCTCAGCCTTCATTTGAGTTTCAGTAATTCCTTTCAGTTACATTGCCCTTGATCAAGCCCCACCAGGCATCCTATGCCTTCCTTGCCATCAATTTTAGATCGCTTGTTCTTCCCTTGTCCCTGGATTTGTTGAAACCCCCTTCCTTTCCTCTATCTCCCATTCTCCCGTGTCCCCTGGAACCATCAGTCAGGTGGTTTTCTCCTCTGGAATATTTATACTACCTATCTTGAGATAGACATGCAGAGACAATTATAAGCACCAAAACAAGACAAAGCAAAAGAAAACAACAAAAAAGAAAAGCCTATAAAAATTCCAGGTCTATTTGTTGACCTTTATGAGAATTTTTTAGTGTAATCTTAAGGGCTGCCACATTCTGACCCCAAAGTCTAATTTTGGTATTTCCCAAAGTCTTCATTGCTTTGCTCCCCTTGATGTTCTGTTGCATGCCCTTAGTTTTTTTGCCCCGGTGTGGGGGGCTCAGATAAGGCCCATTCCCCCCACTGTGTCTCCAGTATTGTCCCCCTTACTGATATGGGTCAGTGAGATACATCCTGTCTCATGGTGGGACCAGCCATATGGTCCTCTCTGCATTGGCTGCTCTGAGCAGGAATCTTGTCCTTGGATGTGTTTCTCTCTCTCTTCTTCCCTCTTGCTTGCTCCTGTGTTCTCTGATCAGATTCTCCCCTCTTTGTAAACTGTAGGTCAGTGCTGTCCACTGAAATACATTCTTCTGGGGGTGAGGGGTATCCATGTCATTGGGATTAGAACCTGCCCTGCAGACCTCTCTATTGATTTGCTGCTTCATGGCTGTATGTTGCATTCATATCTTGGCACACGAGGTTAAAATCTGGTCCCTGTTTGCCTCTCCTGTGGAGATATAAACCATACCTTCCCCTGAGGTGGTTTAGTGCCTTGTTACACCACTATCCATGTCTCTTTTTTAGCACCTCCTTTTTAGTTAGCTGTCATATATATCCCAGGATAGGATCTGCCCCCTGCTACAGTACCTGGACCTCACCCCAGGAATCTATGTATATAGTAGTTTCCCCCTGTGCTCCCTTTGCATTTTTAAGCTTAGCTCAATCAACTCCTGTTGTAATTGTTCTTTTGTGATTGGCTGACTTCACTTAGGACAATTTCCTCCAATTCGTCCTAGGCAGCGATGTGCTTCATGCATTCATCATTGCTTTTAGGGTTGCACAGTACTCCGTGGTATCTATGTACCACAGTTTTTTAATCCATTTGTCCATTGATGGAAACTTGGATTGTTTCCAATTCCTTGCATTTGTGAACTGTGCCGTGATTAATATCAGAACCCAGATGTCTGGCCTTGGTTTTTTTCTGGCCTCTTCTGTGTATATGCCCAATAGGGAGATAGCGGGCTCATGTGGTAGCTCGATTTCTGTTTTAGATATTCCCAAATCAATTTCCATTATGGCTGTCCACCAGTAGTGGATGAGCTTTCCTAACTCCCCACAGCCCTCCAACCCTTGTTACTTTCTGATTTTTTTAATTGGGCTGTCTTTGAGGGTGTTAGGTGGTATCTCATGGTTCCAAACAGAATTCTTGAGATGTCCCAAAGGAGGCCTCAGGGGATTGATTCCAGAGTCTTGAGGGAAAATTGGGACAACTTTTTCTTATGTTCAATGAAATTTCCATGGAGACTAGGAAGGCTTTGGTCCTTTTGGGTCCAATAAATTAGACTGAATCAAATGAAGTTTGAGATTTTGGGAAGAAGAAAGTATCAAAAAGCATTAGAAAAACGAGACTTAACTTGATCAATAAGGGTTAAGCAAATTAAAATTACTATCAAAATAATCCAGGAATAGATATTTTTGAAGGAAGGACAATGTCTTCCTTACCTGAGTTATTCTAGAAAACAGGAAAAGAACTATGCTGCATACCTATCTTGTGAGACTACAAAATCATGATTTCAGAGTCAGATAAGAGCTTTCAAGAAATGTATAGGTTCTTTTCACTTGGATCACAGAGGCACACGTCTTTTTTTTTTGTTTTAAACGTTTTATTAGGGGCTCATAGAACTCTTATCACAGTCCATACATATACATACATCAATTGTATAAAACACATGTATACATTCTTTGCCCTAATCATTTTCTTTTCTTACTTTTTTTTCCTTTTCTTTTTTTACATTTTATTAGGGACTCATACAACTCTTATCACAATCCATACATATACATACATCAATTGTATAAAGCACATCCATACATTCCCCGCCCAATCATTCTCAAAGCATTTGCTCTCCACTTAAGCCCTTTGCATCAGGTCCTCTTTTTTTTTCCCCTCCCTCCCCGCTCCCCCCTCCCTCATGTGCCCTTGGTAATTTATACATCGTTATTTTGTCATATCTTGCTCTATCCGGAGTCTCCCTTGCCCCCCTTCTCTGCCGTCCCTCTCCCAGGGAGGAGGTCACATGTGGATCCCTGTAATCAGCTCCCCCTTTCCAACCCACTCACCCTACACTCTCCCAGTATCGCCCCTGACACCCTTGGTCCTGAAGGTATCATCCACCCTGGATTCCCTGTGTCTCCAGCCCTCATATGTACCAGTGTACAACCTCTGCCCTATCCAGCCCGGCAAGGTAGAATTCAGATCATGGTAGTTGGGGGGAGGAAGTATCCAGAATCTGGAAGAAAGCTGTGCTCTTCATCGGTACTACCTCGCACCCTGACTGACCCATCTCCTCTCCTAAACCCCTCTATGAGGGGATCTCCAGGGGCCGAGACTTGGGCCTTGGGTCTCCACTCTGCACTTCCCCCTTCATTCAATATAATATATATATATATATATATATATATATATATATATATATATATATATATATATACACATATTCTTTTTTTTTTTTTGCATGATGCCTTATACCTGGTCCCTTGGGCACCTCGTGATCACACTGGCTGGTGTGCTTCTTCCATATGGGCTTTTTTGCTTCTGAGCTTGATGGAGGCACACGTCTTAAATAAAATAACAGTGAACTGAATTCAACTGTGTGACTCATAATATATCATGATTGGGTAGACTTTACTTCAGATATACTAAGAGTTTTACATCAGAAAAATCTGTCCATATAGTCCTTTGAAATTAATTAGCAATGTATAAATAGTAATAGAATTATCCCCAGTCCAGAAAATAGTATACAAAAATTAGCATAACATTTGTGATATTGGTATAACATTTATGATGCTTTTTTAGTAGGAGTTGAAGTTATTAATAGCAGAAAACTTTCTTCATATGGTAAGGTCATATATTCCTCTCTCAAAAGGGATTTAAAATTTTGGTACAAAGTGGCAATTATTGATAAGACTCTCGATCATAAAATAACCAGGAAGTTTTGAAAGGGAGTCAAAGGCAGATTTAAAAACAAGCAAACAAACAGAAACATAGAACCAAAAATGGCTTTGGGGCTCGCACTAAATCCTAGCTAAAATTTAAGAACAATTATTTCTTACATCATGGCCCTGCTCAATACTGGCCCTCAGGAAGGGAACACATCGGGAAGGGAACACAGAAAACATGGCACTATAGCAAACAGGGATGAAGAAATTAGATGGTGCTGGGCTATCCGATAACATAGTGCCTGGGGTCTCAAAGGCTTGTCTGCAACATCAACAAAGTCCACATTGGAAGAAGCACACCATTATCAGTTGCTGAAGGATTGTAAATCATATAATCTGAACTCAAAGGAGGGATTAGTAGCAGAGCCCACATTGTGAGAATCTGATTTGCAGAAGGCTATGCACGACAGTGGGAGCACAAGATACATTTTTGGGATCTACATGGGGAATAGGCCTCCAGTGATCTCCCTCTCTCCCTAATTGAGGGACAGGAGGAAAGTGTTACTAATCAGAGGGTTTTGGAGAGGTAAGGACAGAAGATCAAAGGAATAAACCTGCCTTGAACAGTTAAAACCTTGTCGGTTAATCCCTTCTCTGATGCATGCTGGGCCTGATCTGGTATTCAATATTTTCTATATATTTATTTTAATTTTGTTTTTTGTGTGATCATATTAGGGTTTACCTCAGATGTGTTGTCATTGGGGGTCACCCTATTAAAGTAGTGTTATAAGATTTTTTTTTCTGTTTTCTGGCATATGAAAACTAGGATTAATGAACCCAAAGGGACAGCAAGTAGAATAAAGATTTCCAGGGTTAGGGGGTGCGGTGGGGTGGGGGTTTGGTGGTGGTGGGGATCATGTGAGCTCCAGCTTCATTTCTACCCCCAAGGCCACATTTTCCCACTATTGTTCTCTATTTCCAACTTTTGCAATCCATTCACCACTAATGACCTTGATTGCATGTTCGCTCGGTTTCTGACTGAGGACTTTGGTAGAATTCATCCATGTGTTCATAAACAGCTTTGGTGGTTGGTGCCAGTGTTTTAATAGTGCTTATTAATTGGATTTCCTTGAAGCAGATACATATGATCCTGTCACACACAGCATTGGACTCCAAGACTGATCTTGAAATGTCCTTTTTGATGAGGAGCGCAAAACCATTTCTTTTGATTGTCCAAGTCCAGAGCATAGTAATCGATATGATTTTCTGATTAAAAATGACCAATACTAGTCCATTTCAGATCACTGATGCCTAGAATGTGCGTATCTATGTGTTCCATGTCAGTTTTTATAACTTCCAATTGTCCTGGATTCATATTTTGTAAATTCCAAGTTCCAATGATTAATTGGTGTTTGCAGACAGTCCTTCTCAGAATGAGTTGTACTCTATAAGTCAAGAAAGGTCTAGAAGGCTTTACTCGCTCAGACATTGCTCCATCCATGTCATTGTGGTGGACCCTGCTTTGAGAAGGCAGCTCCTTATCAGTCGCATTTTGAGTGCTCTCCAACATGAGTACGACCTTTGACAATGATCTGTTTCTTTTCATGAGGCTTTCCCTGTGTAACAAAGTTTTGATTCTGTCCAGAACTTTTTCTGGGGCAAGTTCTGCATGAGTATAAACAATTCATTCTTTTTGTCTCTTCTCTGTCTGGAAGCTTTGCCAAACCCTGTTCACCTTGGGTGACCCTGCTGGCATTTGAAATACCGGTGATATTGCTTCCAGTATCACACTACACACAAGCTAATACTCTATGAAAAACTGACACACAAGTGATGGTTGGCAGTTATAAAATAATGTAATATTAATGTTATGTGATGACTTCCATTTGGTGATAAATTAATTCATTGTTAAAGGACAGAGAGGGGTCGACAGTAATTTTAATTCTATCACCACTGTTCCAATACAATGGAAATGACCTTGGGTTGTGTGACCTGAAACACCTTTTATCTTACGAGAGATTAAAGGAGGGGGAAGTGAACAGAGACAGAGGAGCCTACAACCACCAATACACCACGTGTCCATCAATTTCTCAGATAGTGATGGTTTAGGTTGAAAAGCAAGGAGGTACATTTGAGGACTAAGATGTGCCTGGCCCAAGTGATATTGTTTTCAATTGTCTAATGTGCATATGAAAGTGGGACATTGAATAAGGAAGGCCAAAGAAGAATTGATGCATTTGACTCGTGGCTCCGGAGACAAATATTGAAAGTACTATGGACTGTCAGAAAAGCAAGTAAATCCATCTGGGGAAAAAATATGGCAGTGTTCCTTAGAGGCAAGGGTGGTGAGACTGTCTCATATACTTAGGAAATGTTGTCACGAAAGACCTATCCCTGGAGAAAGTAAAGTAAATAAAATAGTGGACAGGCAATAGTAGGACAAATTAAAGAGCAGTAAAGGTGAGGTAGAGGAAGGCCCTCTTCTTGCCCGTTGGTAAAGTGATAAAGGAAAGGGCCTCAATAAGGTGGATTGACACAATGGCTGCAATCATGGGCTCAAGCATAAGACCTGTTGTGAGGATGGTGCAGGACCAGATAGTATTTTGTTCTGTTGTGAATGGGGTCGTTATGGGTCAGATCCAACCCAATGGGACCTAAAATTTTCCACACAGAAAGAAGATAAACTTGTGGACTGTGTTCAATCACTCCAGTTTCCTGCACTGGGAACCTCCAATGTCCAGGTGAAGAACGTTGTCAATTAAAACCCATCAAGACCCCGAGGAATGCCAGCCTGATAGATCCAGACCTCCTTTGTTGGCCCAACAGTGACAAGAGCCTCCGCCTAAACTGGGGATGGACAGAGAGAGAGAGCTTTCTCTTTGAGCTGCTGCCAGGAAGTCAAAAGTCTGGACTCCTATACTGAGAGAAAAGAAATAACAGTTTGTAAAAGCGACCACGCGTGGTGTTTCTGTCACAGCACCACTGGATAAGTAAGTGAGGATGAGTAAGGAGAATGTAAACGTAATACAAAGAAGAGAGATCTGACTAGAAACCAGTGAAAAAGGAAACAGAAATCTAAGAGAATGTCCTACTTTAAAAACAGTTAAAATTTCTGATTGAGGTGAGATTCAAATAATAAATCAATCATTTTCAAGGAAAGAATTCAATGACATTTAGTATATTCAGACTTGTGTAATCACACTCTGTATCTAGTTGCAAACATTTTCATTACCCAAAAGGAAACACAACATCCATTAAGAAGTTACTGCCCAGTTTTCCCTCCTATAGACTGATAATCCATCCATGTCTGTAATTTTCCTGTGAATTGAGCTGTCATGAGAGCTTCATGTGAAAGGAACAACTACAATAGGTGCACTTTATGTTGTTATTTTAGGTACCCTTGTGTTGGTTCCAACTCACAGCAACGCTATTACAGTCAAATGAACCCCTGCCCAGTTTTGCACCATCCTGTTATGTTTGAATCTGCCTAGCATGCATCTTGATGCTCATCCACATCGCCGTGACTATCAGAACTTTCATCAGTTTATGGCTGGATAATTCCCTGGTGGATATGATAGTTTGTTCATCCATGTTCCGGCTGATGTACACTTGGATAACTTACAACTTGTGACAATCGTGAACAATGCTGCGATGATTACTGTGTGTATCTGCTTCTAGTCTTTGGGGTGTAGGGATGGAATTACAGGGTAATGTGGTGATTTCATGTTTTGAGGAGTTTCCAAACTGATCTTCACAATATTTTAACTATTTTACATTCTAGACAATAATGTACACAGACTTTCATTCTCCGCATTTTTATCAGTACTTGTTGTTTCCTGTTCTTAGTTTATCACATAGTCCCCCTAGTAGTTGTGAAGGGGTATCTCATTGTAATTTTGATTTGCACTTCTCTGATTAATAATGTAATGCATCTTTTGAAAATATTGATGGCAATGTATGCATGAATGTGCTTGACTAATGGACGTATGTATTGATTATGATAAGGACCGCAAGATCCTCCAATAAAATTATTTAAAAAATAATGTCATGAATCTTCTTATTTGTCTCTGTGTATTTGTAAATCCAATTTGAATAAATGTTTCCAAGTCCTTTGCTCATTTAAAAATTAGATTGTCTTTTTATTAAGTTCTATAAGTTTTTAGGATAAAACTCTAAGTCCTTTGCCATCAAATCAACTCATTTCCCCGTAGTCACCCTAGATGGATCCTCCCCCAGAGGAAGAGAAGTAGAACCTTGTCAGAAAATCAAGCTCAGGGGAGAGGAGCATCAGATTTCAGAGGAGACACAGATCATTCTGTTGATGAGTATGGTGGGTGACTGGGGAGAAGTAACCCCACACAGGGAAGGGGTGCTACACATTGATTGCAGGGCACGTAGGGAGGCAATGATCCATTGTTTATGTTCCTGGGTAAACTCTAAAAGGATGTTTCTATCCAATCCAACCCTCAGTGAAACACTCCAGGGATTAAACACCATGATGTCCTTGGATGAGGACTGTGAGGGCAGCATTGGCATAATTTAGAGGATACACCAAAGGACTTCTCAGAGAGGCCTGGCAGAATAAGCTGAGTGGGCCCTGCCTGAAAGCTGCCTGCAACCATGGACCAAGGACCGGGGTACTCAGATGGGAGAGAAAGCAGAGAGAGACCGCCCCAGAACTGTGGAAGGGGCAGTCATTGGAACTTAGGGGGAACCCTTGATTTGGTGAGTGTCCAATGGAAAAGGACCCAGAATCACCGCCTATTAGTACTTGGAGCCCCCCCTCACAGTGAAATGACAGGCTTTGATCTGTTGGGCAGGGATCTGAACTTGGAAGAACTGATCCAGGAAGTTTCCCTGAGGAACACATCTCCATATTAAGGTAAACTGAGCTCCATCGAATAGGAGCGCTGTGCGGAGCCACACCCCATGGGTGGCAGCTCACAGTGGAACTATACTTGCACAGACTCCTAGTGCCTACAGTGTCCAGAGGGAAGTGTCATTGGAAACACTGATGATATTACAAGTGCAATCGCCTTATACCCCAGGGGGTTGATTGACAATGTTTTACTCTTCTGCCTCTGTGGGTAGTTGTTTTCCTGCCTTTAGTGTGCTTGGTTTGGATTGTTTGTTTCTTGTTGTCTGCTAGTTGGTTGGTTGCTTTTGTTGGGGTAGTTGGTCTTATGGGGCTTTGAATTTGTTCTAATGCAACTGCCAAATAAATCTGAGTCATTCATATCCCAGAGACAAGCTGATGGATTCTGAAACCCCACTGGACTGTAGCCCCAACCCAAGGGTAATTCTGATAGCATGGCCCTGCTCAAAAGTCAAGTTCATGAAATTACCACGGAAGATAAGGGTACTACAGCAAGGTGTGGTGAAGAAAGCAGATGGTGCCTGGCTATCAATCAGAATAGTATCTGAGGCCTTAAAGGCTTGCATTCAAGCAAGCAGCTATCCACACGAGGAGTCAGCTATGTTCACATGGAAGAGCACACCAGCTTGTGTGATTCAAGGATGTCACTAAAAGGTTCAAATATGATGAAGGGAAAAGTATCAGAGCCTAAATTGTGAACACCCAATTTGTAGAGGCTGTGGAGGACTGTGGGGACCCAAACCCATCCGCAGAGTCTGTTGCCTGATTAAGGTGGCACATCCCTTTTAGCCACAGGCAAGGATCATAAAGAGCTTTACTCTCAGATAGGGATCACTGTCATCATGATTATACTGGATCAAAGTTGATCCTTGTCATTCAAATTCCTTCTTGAACCAACCTGAAATTCTTCTAGGTGCAGGTATTTCTTGCTTGTTCCATGATGAAAATTTCTTCCCTGGCCTTTTATGTTGTCACAGTGGAATTTTCCTTCTTACTGTTTGTGTTTTTATGTTTGCATTAATATTTTTTAATCGTTACCAAGGTATTGTGTTTCTTTTTAACTTTTTTGTTGAGTTTTCCAGTTTCTGAAGCACAGAAAGAGGAACTACATAAAAATAAGAACTTAACATGGATTTACAGGAAGGTAAAGGTAAAGTATAAGTGATAAGGAGGGTGAGGGGGGCAGAGGTATCAAACAGTGGATGGGGAGGGGGGAGCTAGAATTGGTGGTGATTACATAGATCATTTTAAGTTATTTAACCCTGGGTGGGGGGATGTTCTAAAATGGATTGTGATGATTATTGTATAACTCTTCTTGATATGCTTGAAATATTGAATTGTGTTATATGTGGATTAAATGACAATAAAACTCTTTCTTGTTTAAATAAGTCTCCTGGAGAGACTTCTTCCAGGAAGACGGTGACTGAATAATACATACCAGAGGGACTCTGCAGAAATCAGCACATCAGAGTTACTAAAAAGGAGCTTACATAATGCTGGTTGAAGGAGTAGTATCATAAAGCTAGGAGGCACATTTCCATTATGATCTGAAGGACTGGGGGTTTTGGGGTTAACACAGAGGAGACTGGCTAGAGTTTGACCTTTTCCCTGACCCTGTCTCGGCCAGAGTTTGGATAATTTGGAGCCAGCACAGGGGCGTTATCGCAACACAGCCATAGCTTGCTGCCACCTTGGGTCAGGAATTAAGTCCTTCCAACCTCACAGTCAGGGATCTGGGCTCAACTATATTGTTACTTTTGTTTCGCTCTCTTCTCTCTATCCCCCACAGACTCAGCAGGCTTAATTTTCTTTTTTCCCCCTTTTTCTCTTTTTCTTTTTCTCTTCCCTTTTCTCACACACGCCACCGCCAACCACCAGACCACTTCCTTAGGTTAGGTCATTTATTCCTATCCCCCACACAGCCAAGAGTGCTCCACCCTCTACAGTGTAAACCAAGGCTGGGGAAAGCCCGCCCAACCTCCACGAAGGGATATCCCACCCATTTTCTTCCTAGGAAACTTCCGCGTGACCATCCTTTGCAGTGCTAAAACCTGGCTGAAGAAATCCTGCCCACCTTCTTCTGGGGAAGCCTTGCCTGCTTGGCAGGGGGACCTCCTATCCATCCTGTGTGATCTCAAGTGACTGAGGCAATTCCTCCGACATGTCATAGTTCCTCACGCGATGTATGGCTGCTCGGCTAACACTCGCCCACAGTCCATGCTGCTGTGGGACACTTTGCCCAACCTTTTCAGTGACCTACCTGACCAGAGCACTCTGCCCACCATTTGCGATCCTTTCGACCAAAGCAGTCAACTCACCAGCCTCCTGTGACACTCCCAAATTAGTGGGCACACCCTTATACCCTCTGCAGCACCCCAAGATACTGTGGGCAACACCATCACAGCTTCTTGTGACATCACCCAATGCAGCACCATCCTCGAGGGTCCACAACAACCTAACCAGCATCCCCTGAGATGACCATCCAACTTGGTCTCCAAATAACAGTACACTGGTTGACTAGGGGAAGTGAATCCACAGATGGATAAAGTGGTAGGGCAATTCCATTGTGAAATTAGCTATAGGAATTTTAAAGAAGCATTCCCACAGGTCTCTAAGAGAGAGCCAGTGCTCTTTGACTCCCTGGAAAATCACCTGGCTCCTCTAAAACAATATAATGCAAGCAGTAAGCAGCCCCAAAGACTTGAACAAAACAAAAAAGGAGAAAAAAGTGGCAATGACAGAAGATGTCCTGAAGCTAACAATGTGCACAGAAGAAGCAGACATTGATCTGTCACAGAAAGAAATTTTCAGAATGCTTTTTGGAGTCATACAGGATATGAAGGACACAATACAGAAAAAAAGGATGAAATGATAGAGGAGATAAAGTCCATACACCAAAGAGAAATACAAGAGCTTAGGGACAAGATAGCAAAAGTTGGTCGCAGACTCAGGGACCCTGACAATCAACTGGAGGAGTAATAAAATCACACCAATGACCCAGAGGATGGCCAAGGAGACATTAACAAACGTTAACAAAAATAGAATAAGATCATCTGAGACGCTGAAGAAAACATAAGAGCTATGTGTGATGCTATGAAGAGGAAAAACATCAGAATAATTGAATAACCGGAGGAAGACACAACAAAGAAGTCATCTGCAATAATAGTGAGAGACTTCTTAGAGGAAAATGGCACCAGCTTAAAGAATGAAAACCAGCAGCGATTTAGGAGGCTGAAAGAACATCAGCTACATTGAATCTCAAGAAGACACTAAGGCACATATTAGTTAA
Organism: Tenrec ecaudatus; assembly: GCF_050624435.1. Classification (NCBI taxonomy): domain Eukaryota; kingdom Metazoa; phylum Chordata; class Mammalia; order Afrosoricida; family Tenrecidae; genus Tenrec; species Tenrec ecaudatus. The sequence continues at coordinate 102,857,070 of NC_134532.1, read as the reverse complement.
ACTATCCAACTTTGAGGAAAAGGAGAAAATATTGAGAGCAGCTAGGGAAAAAACCAAGAAATCACATATAATGTTTCCCAAATAAAATATGCTCAGACCTATCCACAGACTGTATGAAGAAGAGGAGAGAGTGAGTTATATATTCCAAAAATTGGAGGAAAAAATGAAAACCCAAGAATACTCTACACAACCAAATTATCTATCAAGAAAGATGGAGAAGTAAGAGTCTTCCCAGACAAGGAAAAACTCAAAGAATATGTTAGAAGAGACTCAGCCCTACAAAACTGCCTTGCCCACACAGTATGGGCAGAAGAACAGCACTTACCAAACATAAATAAGAGACCACAACATAGAACAACCCCACTCAGAGGGGACAAAGAGAATACAGTCCCCAAGGTGGCATTGGCTTAAGGGTGGAAAGAAGTCAAGAATTAACTATATATACATGCATAACACACTGATAAGAAAGGGAGATAGGAGAAAAGCCAACACAAAAGGCATTAGATGACAACACAGAGTCCACAGATGGAGATAATAACTCTGAATATCATTGGAGTGAACTCAGGCATTAAAAGACTGTGGCTAACAGACTGTCTTAGAACACACAACCCATCTATCTGATGAGTACAGGAGATCCATCTCAAGACTAAAGAAAAAATAAGCTGAGACTCAAAGGCTGGAGAAAGGCATACCAAGCAAACAGCAATTCAAAAAAAAGGAGTGGTTGCAATCCTAATCTCAGAAAAATTGACCTCAGAGTGCAAACCATAAAAAGAAATAAGGAGAAACACTATATAATGCTCAAGTGAATGGTAGACAAAGAACCTCTAAGCATTTTAAACATATATTCCCCAAATGAAGGACCTATGATAAATGTCAGCCACATACTTCAAAAGATTTAAAAAAAAGAAATCACAGTCTCAACAATAATAGTAGGTGACTTCAATACGCAGATCTCTGAGAAAGATAGATGACAGGGAAAAGAACTCAACAAGGAGGCTAAAGATCTAAACTCTACAATTAGACAATTTTACTTGATAAATATTTACAGAGAATTTCATCCAAATACAAGAAATTTACATTCTTTTCAAGCATACATAGCAGATATTCAAAGATAGACCACATGCTGTGGCAAAAGGCAAATCAACAAAAATTTAAGCATATTGATATCATGCAGACCTCTCTGATCACTGTGCCATAAGGCTGGAAATCCACAAAAAGAAGATGAAGTAAATAAGAGCAAATAATTGGAGGATGAATAGCTCTCTATTGCAAAAGGAGTGTGTACTGGGCTAGATTGGAGATGAAATTAGAAAATATCTAGAAACCAACAGAACGAGAACATGACATACCAAAACTTTTGGGATACAGCAAAGGCAGTTATCAGAGGAAGTTTCTTAGCAATTGATGCACACAAGAAAAAAGAAGAGAGGCTATTGTGAAGAGAGACTTATGATTGCTATGCTGGTACAAAATGTACCACAACTACACCAGATTCAATGGGACAATCTTACTAATAGCAAAATAAAATAAAATATCATGGCTGAGATTCAGGAGAAGGTAAATAAGAAAACTATGGGGAAAATTAATGCAGCTAAAAGTTGACTCTTTGAAAGGACAAACAGAATCGACAGATCACTGGCTATCCTAACCAAAGAAAGGATGGGACAAATTTCAATAGCAAGGAGGAGGGATGAAAGAGGGGACCTTACAACAGACCCTAGTGAAATCCAAAGGATAACTACACTATGCTGTACTCACACAAAGGACGACTTCAATGAATTCAACAACTTAGACAACATGGAAAAATTCTTCAAAAAGGAATCACTCACTAGACTGTCCCTAATGGACATCAATAATCTCAACAGACCCTTAGCAATAGAAGAAGTGGAGGAGGTTATCAAGGGGTTACCAACAAAAAAATCTCCTGGACCAGATGGCTTCACAGGAGAAGTCTACTAAGGATTCAGTGAAGAAATGAATCCAATACTACGCAAAATCTTCCAGAACATAGAAAAAGATGGCAAATTCTGACCTCCTTCTATTAAGCTAGTATAACTTTGATACTGAAACCAGTCAGGGATTCCACAAGAATTTAGAACAACAGACCAATATCCTTATTGAAAATAGACACAAAAACCCTTAACAAAATACTGGCCAAAAGAATACAAAAGTATATAAAACAAATAATACACCATTATCAAGTGGAATTCATACCAGGGATGCAAGGCTGGTTCAACATATGAACGGCCATTATTCTTGTTCGCCACATTGACATGAAAAATTATAAGAAGACATGATAATATTGATAGATGTGGAAAAAGTATTCAACAACATCCAACACCCATTTTTGTTTAAGAAACTCCAAGGGATCATTTATCAGGCATCAAAGAACAAAAAATCATATCATTGGCTGCACACCTCCATGATACGATCGCCGAAGAGAAACGGGTGCATAAGTAAATGTGGTGAAGAAAGTTGATGGTGCCTGGCTATCGAAAGAGATAGTGTCTGGGGTCTTAAAGGCTTGAAGGTGAACAAACGGCCATCTACTTCAGAAGCAATAAAGCCCACATGGAAGAAGCACACCAGCCTGTGTGATCACGAGGTGCCAAAGGGACCAGGTATAAGGCATCATGCAAAAAAAAAAAAAAAGAATATATATGTATATATATATATATGTATATGTATATATATACACCATAGTGAATTAAGGGGGAAGTGCAGAGTGGAGACCCAAGACCCATTTGTCGGCCACTGGAGATCCCCTCATAGAGGGGTTTAGAAGAGGAGATGGGTCAGTCAGGGTGCTATGTAATACCGATGAACACAGCTTTCCCCCAGATCTTGGATGCTTCCTCCCCCCAACTACCATGATCCAAATTCTACCTTGCAGGACTGGATAGGGCAGAGGTTGTACACTGGTGCATATGGGAGCTGGAGGCACAGGGAATCCAGGGTGAATGATAACTTCAGGACCGGGGGTGTGAGGGGTGATGCTGGGAAAGTTGAGGGTGAGTGGGTTGGAAAGGGGGAACTGATTACAAGGATCTACATGGGACCTCCTCCCTGGGAGATGGACGGCAGAGAAGGGGGTGAAGGGCGACTCCAGATAGGGTAAGATATGACAAAATGACAATATATAAATTATCCAGGGCTCATGAGGGAGGGGGAGTGGAGAGGGAGAGGGAAAAAAAAGAGGACCTGATGAAAAGGGCTTAAGTGGAGAGCAAATGCTTTGAAAATGATTAGGGCAAAGAATGTGCGGATGTTCTTTATGCAATTGATGTATGTATATGTATGGATTGTGATAAAGGTTGTATGAGCCCCTAGTAAAATGTTAAAAAAAAAAAAAGAAACTCAAGAAGAAAGGCATGGAAAGAAAACTCCTCAATATTATACAAGCTATATATGAAAAAAAAACAGGCAACGTGGTAGTCAATGGAGAAAAGAGGAACACAATCCCACTGAATTGGTGGAGCAGATAAGGATGCCCTCTTGTCCCCACTCTTATTTATCATCGTACTGAAGGTTTTAGCTAACAGCATAAGGAAAGAAAAGTCATCAAAGATATTCGTCTGGGGAAGGAAGAGGTGAACTATCTTATTTGCAGATGATATGATTTTACATATGGAAAATCTCAAAAGCTACACAAGTGGAGTACTGGAAGCAATAGAGGACTATGACAGAGTGGCAAGATACAAGAGAAACAAACGGAAGTCTCTCAGACTGCTACACATATCAGGCAAGATCACAGAAGAGGAGATCAAAAAGTTGGTACCCTTAACAATAGCCAAACACAAATAGAAATATCTAGGGGTATACATGACTAAAAGAACAAAAGATTTTTATGAGGAAAACTACAGAACACTATTACAAGAAACTAAGAGTGACCTCCATAAATGGAAGAATATTCCATCCTCATGGATTGGAAGACTCAATATAGTAAAGATGTCAGTTCTGCCCAGAGCACTATATAAGTTTAATGCAATTCCAATACAATTACCCTCATCTTTCTTCAAAGACATGGAAAAACTGATGACCAACTTCATATGGAGAGGGAAAAGTCCCGGAATCAGCAGAGAACACAAGAAGGGCAGAGCGGGAGGGCTTGCTTTACCTGATTTTTGCACATATTATGCAGCCACAGTGGTCAAAACTGCATGGTGTTGGTATAATGATTGATTCTCAGACTAGAACTGAAAACCCAGAAATAATATCAGCATATGTACCAGTGATCTTTGATTAGGGCCCAAAAAATAAATGGGAAGCACATTTCAAGAAGTGGTGCTGGAAAATAATTGATAGCTACCTGCAGAAAATTGAAGCAAGACTCTTTTCTTGCTCCATGCAAAAGCAGAAACTCAAGGTGCATCACGAACCTCAACTTAAAACCGCAAACTATTAGGCCATCAATGAGGGAATTAGGACCAACCTGAGACTTTGGCCCAGGAAATACATAGGGAATCAGAAACAGGAAAGGACACAAATGCAGATAAGTCACAAATTGACAAGTAGGATATACTGAAGATAAAACATCTGTATACATCAAAAGAATTCACCAAGACAGCAATAAGAGAGCCCACGGACTGGGAACACATCTTGAGTAATGACACATCAGACAAAGGCCTTATTACTAAAATCTACAACTCAGCTAGCTTCCAAAAAGAAGAAACAGAACAGAAGTTTCATGAGAGCAGAAATCCAAATGTCCAATAAACGTATGAGAAAATGTTCCCGATTATTAGACATAAGAGAAATGCTAATTTAAACAATGAGATACAACGTAACACCCCAAAAGATAGCACATTTCAAAACATCAGAAAGCAACAAGTGTCGAAGGGGCTGTGATGGGATAGAACTCTCATCCACTGTGGTGGAACTGTAAGTATGCACAACCACTATGGAAACCAATTTTGCGATATTTAAAGTAATGGAAACTGAGCTATCATATGATACAGTATTACCCCTACTCGACATATACCCACAAGAGGCAAGAAAAAAAACACACACACAGCCAGACAATAGTGCTCAAATGTTCATCACGGCAGAGTTATCAATTTGAGGGAGTTGGTAAAACCCAAATTTCCATCAAGAAATGAATGGATTAAAATTGTGGAACTTACATAAAATGGAGTACTACACATTGCTAATAAGGAGTGAAGAACTCATGAAGCACATGGCCCATGGGAAGAACTGTAGGAAATTAGGCTAGGCAAAGAAAGGAATTAGCAAAAGCTATTACAGACATAGACACAAACACACACACACATACACAAAAATATTAGGTCAATTCTAAAAGGCTACTGAAGAATCCAATTCTTTATTGGTATTTTTTTAGGTGGCGAACGTTCCCAGGGCAGTGTTGCTGTGGGCAGGCAGGGCTGGGAGGAAGGTGGGATTGTGGGAAGTGGGCACCTTTTTGATGTGCACAGCAGAGATGATTCCAAGGAGCAGGCGGCTGTGCTTACGGTGGCCAGGAGGCTCTCGTGGGTGTTGTCAGTGGAGGGCTGGACGTGGTGGGATCGTTTTTTGCACTGCAGGATGGCACCCCTCCGACCCCCCAGTTCCTCGTGTGGAGCAGCTGGAAGGCATGGCAGTAGAAGCTGTGCCCTCCACGGGCAGGCGGCCTTGCTGTGCAGAAGCGAGGCGATGACAAGCGGGGTGGCTTAGTAGGGGATCAGCTGTCCCTTCCTAGTCTGGGAGGCTTAGGGATGGACAGCTAGGACGGTGGCAGTGGGGAGGTTTAGGAGGGGATTCCATCAGCGATGGCGATATTTTGGTGTAAGGCAGAGCTGCCCATCCTTGGAGAGGAGGGTTTACAGAGGGCAGCTTGTCCCATGGCAGCGTGAAGGTCTTGCCCGCCACCAGCGAAGCCTTGCCCACCACCGGCCATGAGCCTTCTTGGCATCCTGAAGGGAAGGCGTGGTGGCGGTTGTGTCCTCTACTTCAGGGAGGCTTGGTTGCGTGTCACCTTGGCCGATGGCACCAGGGTGGCCCTGGGATGCGCGGCTGTGCCTGCGATGGTGCGGGGTTTTAGTGCATGGCATCTTCTTCCACCATCTGCGTGGAGAGGCTGCCCCGCGGGCAGCCTTGTTTTCGGTGGACTGGACACTTTCAGGAGGGCAGCCCTTCTGGTGGTGCTGGGCAGGTTTGTGTCCAAAACACACCAGCTTTAAGCCCCAACGGCCACCCACCTTCTTGGGTGGTTTCGGGGCAGAGGTTCGGCCAGCAGAGGCCTCCTTTGCAGGCGGTCTTTCCTGGGAGGAGGCTTGGTTGTCGCCTACAGGAAGGCTTTGCCCAGTAAAGGGCAGCAGGCCTTCAGGTATGGCTGGCAAGGACTCCCCCAAAAGTTGTCGTGGTGGACAGTTTGGAGAAGCGTCCCAGCTAGCCCTTGTGGCCTCAGAGACGCAGATGCCTGTCGGGGGGCCAGCAGTGGCATCAGATGCCGGGAGGTTTTCCGGGCAGTGAGTGGGCCCTTCAGATATTGAAGGTGTTTCCGGCATGTGGGCAGTTTCCTCAGAGTAAGGGAGTGTTTTCCATGGACAACTCGGACGGTGGCGGCGTGGTGGTTTCAGAGGAGCCTTTTTTCTGGTGGCCACCAAATGAGGTGTGTCAAGGGTGGCTGGCATGCTGTCTGTAGCAGTGCAGTCGGCCGGAGGGGCAGCTCTCTGCAGTGTTGTGGGCAGATCCTGTGGGAGATGCGCCGAGCCATCATGAGCAGTGGGGAGGTGCTCCTCTGTACCAGCTGGTCCCTTGTTGGAACACGGACTCCTTGTCTGGCAACTAGGGGGCACCTTATTGACATCACTGAGATGAGAGGTATCGGTGCTGTCTGGTCTGCACACTGTGGCAGTGGGTTCGGTCGGCGTGGCTTCTATCTCTATGGATGTTTGCAGATCTTGCTGGACATCTGCGGAGCAAGCAGCGGTGGTGGGGAGGCTCTGCTCCCTAACAGGTGACCCCTGGCTGACACTGGGTCTATCTGTCTGGCCACGTGGCCTGTGGAGGCGTGGAGGTTTCGGAGGGGCCACCTTTTTGACATCTCTCGGGTGACACGTATCAGAGCTGTCTGGTGTGCCCGCATTGCCAGCGTGTTCGGTATGCGTGGCATCTACCTCCATGGATGGCGGAATATTTTGTTGGAGATCCACTGAGTCAGCTTTAGTGGATGGGAGGCTCTGCTGCCTAACAGGTGACGACTCACTGCAGTTGGGTTTCACCGTCTGGCAGCTTGGCCTGTGGAGGCGTGGAGGTTTAGGAAGGGGCACCTTCTTGGCATCTCTGAGATGAGGGGTATCAGAGCTCTCTGGTGTACCCACTATGGCAGTAAGGTCGTTCGGTGTGGCATCAATCTCCATGGATGAGGACAGATCTTGTTGCATATTTGCTGAGCCAACAGCTGTGGTGGGGATCCTGTGCTCCCTAACAGGTGACCCCTCACTGCAACTGGGTTTGTCTATCTGGCAACTTGGCCTGTGGAGGCATGGAGCTTTTGGAGGGGGCACCTTCTTGGCATCTCTGAGATGAGTGGTATCAGAGCTCTCTGGTCTGCACACTGTGGCAGTGGGTTCGGTCGGCATGGCTTCTATCTCTATGGATGTTTGCAGATCTTGCTGGACATCTGCGGAATAAGCAGCGGTGGTGGGGAGGCTCTGCTCCCTAACAGGTGACCCCTGGCTGACACTGGGTCTATCTGTCTGGCCACGTGGCCTGTGGAGGCGTGGTGGTTTCGGAGGGGCCACCTTTTTGACATCTCTCGGGTGACACGTATCAGAGCTGTCTGGTGTGCCCGCATTGCCAGCGTGTTCGGTATGCGTGGCATCTACCTCCATGGATGGCGGAATATTTTGTTGGAGATCCACTGAGTCAGCTTTAGTGGATGGGAGGCTCTGCTGCCTAACAGGTGACGACTCACTGCAGTTGGGTTTCACCGTCTGGCAGCTTGGCCTGTGGAGGCGTGGAGGTTTAGGAAGGGGCACCTTCTTGGCATCTCTGAGATGAGGGGTATCAGAGCTCTCTGGTGTGCCCACTATGGCAGTAAGGTCGTTCGGTGTGGCATCAATCTCCATGGATGAGGACAGATCTTGTTGCATATTTGCTGAGCCAACAGCTGTGGTGGGGATCCTGTGCTCCCTAACAGGTGACCCCTCACTGCAACTGGGTTTGTCTATCTGGCAACTTGGTCTGTGGAGGCATGGAGCTTTTGGAGGGGGCACCTTCTTGGCATCTCTGAGATGAGTGGTATCAGAGCTCTCTGGTCTGCACACTGTGGCAGTGGGTTCGGTCGGCATGGCTTCTATCTCTATGGATGTTTGCAGATCTTGCTGGACATCTGCGGAATAAGCAGCGGTGGTGGGGAGGCTCTGCTCCCTAACAGGTGACCCCTGGCTGACACTGGGTCTATCTGTCTGGCCACGTGGCCTGTGGAGGCGTGGAGGTTTCGGAGGGGCCACCGTTTTGACATCTCTCGGATGACACGTATCAGCGCTGTCTGGTGTGCCCGCATTGCCAGCGTGTTCGGTATGCGTGGCATCTACCTCCATGGATGGCGGAATATTTTGTTGGAGATCCACTGAGTCAGCTTTAGTGGATGGGAGGCTCTGCTGCCTAACAGGTGACGACTCACTGCAGTTGGGTTTCACCGTCTGGCAGCTTGGCCTGTGAAGGCGTGGGGGTTTAGGAGGGGCCACCTTTTTGGCATCTCTGAGATGAGAGGTATCTGAGCTGTCTCCAGTGCCCACCATTGCAGTGAGGTCGGTCTGCTTGGCATCTACCTCCATGGGTGTGGGCAGATCTTGCTGGACATGTGCTGAGCTAGCAGCAGGGGTGGGGCTGTTCTCCTGCCTCATCGGTGACCCCGCATTGCGTTTGGGTCCCTCTGTCTGGCAAGTTGGCCTGTGGAGGCGTGGAGGTTTCGGAGGAGGCACCTTTTTGGCATCTCTGAGATGACAGTTATCAGAGTTGTCTGTTGTGCCCACCATTGCACCAAGTATGGTGTGCTTGGCATCTATGCCCCCCAATATGGGCACATTTTGTTGGACATCTGCCGAGCCAGCAGCAGTGGTGGGGAGGCTCTGCTGCCTAACAAGGAACCCATCACTGCCATTGGGTCTCTCTGACTGGCAACTTGGCCTGTGAAGGCATGGAGGTTTCGCTTGGGGCACCTTTTTGGCATCTCTGCGATGAGAGGTATCTGAGCTGTCTGGTGTCCCCACCATTGCAGTGTGGTTGGTCTGCATGGCATCTATCTCCCTCAATGTGGGGTGATTTTGTTGGAGAACTGCTGAGCCAGCAGCAGTGGTGGGGACGCTCTGCTGCCCAACAGGTGTCCCCTCACTGCCATTGGGTTTCTCTGTCAGGGAACTTGGCCTGTGAAGGCGTGGAGGTTTGGGAGGGGCCTCTTTTTTGACATCTCTGACATGAGAGGTGTCAGAGCTTTCTGGTGTGCCCACCATGGCAGTGAGGTCGGTCTGCGGGGCAACTATCTCCACCGGTATTGGGACATTTTGTTGGATATCTGCTGAGGCAGCAGCAGTGGTGGGGAGGCTCTGCTGCCTAACAGGTGTCCCCTCACTGCCATTGGTGCTCTCCGTCTGGCAGCTTGGCCGCTGAAGGCGTGGAGGTGTTAGAGGGGGCACCTTCTTGGCTTCTTTGAGATGAGAGGTACCGGAGCCTTCTGGTGTGCCCAGCATGGCAGTGAGGACAGTCTGATTGGCGTCTCTGTCCATCCATATGGGGAGTTGTTGTTGGAGATATGCCGAACCTGCCTCCGTGACGGGGATACTCTGGTCTGCGCCAGCAGACCCCTCACTGGAAGTGTGGCACGATCCTATTTCGGATCGGTCCCCATCGGCAGTTGGTCCCTCGCCGGATTGTGGGCTCTGGGGTAAGCAGCTAGGCTGGTCATGCCACGCAGGCTCTGACCAAATGGGCCAAGCTTGGTCCCACTCCGGCCACCCCCCTGTTGTGAATGGTGCCACTGGGGGCGTTTGGTCAGCAGCACCCTGTGATCCAGGATGTCTTGGCTCTTGGGCTGCTTGTTGCCCAACGTCCCGGAGGTGGTGCTGGGCGGTGGACGCCATGCCTTCGGGACTGGGTTGTGAAAACTCACCCAAAACGTCCAGCTGGGGGCAGGTTGGAGATTGTGGATGTGCGCCCAGCAGGCAAGGGTCACAGGGATCAGCGCCTGGGAGGGGTCCCTCGAGGGCGGCGCTGTGCTCCCCGAGGTCAAGGCTGGGCTCCTGGTGGGTCACACCGCTTGGGCAGCGGCGGAGGTGGCGGCGGCGGCGGTGTTTGCGCACCAGGAACCGGAAAGCAGAGTGCAGTAGCGACATTGCTGAGGCGCTAGCGCGAACTGGCGAGGGCTCAGGGCCGGGCTCCAGCTCAGTTCTGGCGATAGCCACAGCATGCTGCGGGGACGGCCCTGGCCCCCTTTATGACATCACAGGGTGGGGCCGTTCACTCTTCCTGACGTTGGCCCACAGCGCTGTCAGACGATGTGCCTAATTTTAACTGTTTTTCAGGTTTCTGGGTATGTGCATGGTGACTTATATGTTCACATACGTGTGTTTACTATATATAAATGTACATAGTATGTGTAGGTATAATTGTTCCAAGAGCACCTCAATCCATGGAGTCTCCCTTTTTTGGACCCCTTCCCTTGGAGAATATCATGTGACCCTAAACCGATGTGAACCCCACGCCGACCCTTCAGCCCGGGGTCTGCAAACTTTTTTGTCAGAAAAGCCAATCCTCACAACAATTCAAAATTTATTGGAGACCCTGAAATACATAATGACAAACAAATGAAAATTCCATTATCTGAATTATATCCCTCTGAATGAAACTATAACAACTAATTTCAAATTTTCCTTCATTGCCCCAGGCACATGACCAAAGAGCCAAATCTGACTCAGAATCAGTTGTCGGAGCCCTCAGGTGGCCCAGTGCTCCTACTTCCCTCCTTTGCCCTCCCCCTTTGGTGACCATCAAAGCCTCTTCCATTGGCTATGTAATTTTTTTTCTAGTTGATATAAAACTACCGAACTACTCCACTACCAGAAAGATAAAATATTTACAGATAGAGACAAACAGATGACAAGTGTCCATCTTGCATGTTTGGGGCCTGTTGTCAGGAGAGACAAGTGGCTGGAGAAGGAGCAGGAGATGGAGAAGCAGAAGATGGAGGGGGAGTGGAGGGGAGGCACATGGGAGGAAGTGGAGGAAAGCAGGCTAAGTGTAGTGAGCCAAGCACAAAAGGACAAGCACAGCATGAGTCAGCTGCCTGAGGGAAGCTTGAGAAGAAAACAATGCAAAGGGGGCATAGGGAAGAAGCTGCTGCATACAAACACTCCTGGGGTGAGGACCAGGTAGTGTGGCAGGGGCCAGACCAAATCCAGGGCTACATATGGTAGTCAACTAAAAAGGAGAGGGGGAAAAAGACAAAGGAAAAAGGAGAAACGGGTAACAGTGGCACTACGGTCCTAAACCACGCAAGGCGAGGACATTGTTTCTATCTCCACAAGGAAAGAGGGACCAGAACTTAAGCCGGTGCTCCAAGATGTGAATGCAACAGACCACTGGCATGAAGCAGGGATCCAGTCGAGAGGTCTGAGGGGCCGGGCCCAATCCCAACTACCTGGACAGCCACCCCTATCCCCATAAGAATTGACTTCAGAGGACAGCACTGAAGCGACAGCTCTGGGAGAGGGACATGTCTGAGCAGAGCACCATGGGAGCAATTGAAGGGGGAGAAATAGAGAATGGAGCACAGCCTGGCCCACAAAGCCTGGAGCAGGATATGCCCACTCAGAGCAACCAATGCACAGAGAGGACCATATGGCCGGCCCCACTATGAGACATGATACCCATCACTGACCCAGAGTCCTACAGTGGACAACACCGGAGACACAGTGTGTGAACTCCACCAGATCTAACCCCACCACACAGAGAAGAACACTAAGGACGTGCAACCGAACAGCAAAGGGAGGCCGAGCAAGAAGTCCCGTGGGAGCATGAAAAATAGACTTGGGGCCAGGGAGTGGCGCTCCATCAGACTCTACTGGAAAATACTCCTAAACGACAACAAACTGACCTTGAACTAGTAACAGGCTTTTATTTTATTATTTTTTGGGGGGGTGGGTGGGTAAATTTTGTTGTTGTTTTGCTCTGTCTTGGTTTATTTTTTCATATTATTATGTCTGCTAGTGTATCTAGATAACATAGACTGGATAAAGCAACCTTAGGAGAAAGCAACAGGATTGACGATTTGAGGGAGACACATGAGAGGGGGAGGTGTGGGAAAGGAAATGGTGTTAAAAAACCCAGGAAAAAGGGAACAACAAGTGTTACAAAATCAGTAGCAAGGAGTGTGTAGTACGCCTGGTAGGGCTTGATCAAGGGCAATGTACCTGAAAGGGCTTACTGCAACCAAAATGAAGGCTGTGCATGATAGTAGGACAAGAGGAAAGTAGAAGGACATCGAGGAAGTAACTGGGAGGCAAAGGGTATATATAGAGGTCTACGTACAGACATGTACCTATGTAAATATATTTATATATGATGATGGGCAAATAGAGCTATGTGCATATATGTATGGGTTTAGTGCTAAGATAGCAGATGGACATTGGTCCTCAAGTACTCTGTCAATGTAAGAACACTTTGTTCCATTACATTGGGCATTCCATGATGCTCATCTTCCCACCAGGATCGCTGAAAACAAATGGGTACATAAGCAAAGTGGTGAAGAAAGGTGATTGTTCCCACCTTTCAAAAGATATAGCACCTGGGGTCTTAAAGTCTTGAAGGTAAACAAGTGACCATCTAGCTCAGCAAGAACAAAGCCCCCATGGAAGAAGCTTACCAGCCTGTGTGATCACGAGTTGTCAAAGGCATCAGGTATCACGCATCAAATAACACAAAAATCATAACTTGGTGAATGACGGGAAGTGCAGATTGGGGACCCAAAGCCCATCTGTAGGCAACTGGACATCCCCTTACAGAAGGGTCCTGGCAGGGACGGGGTGGGGGTAGGGGGAGGAGACTAGCCAGTCAGGGTGCAGTGTAGCAACGCGGAAACAGACTACTCTCCTCTAGTTCTTAAATGCTTCCTCCCCCCACTCTCATGATCCCAATTCTACCTTACAAATCCGGTTAGACCAGAGGATGTACAGTGGTACAGATAGGAACTTGAAGAACAGGGAATCAAGGACTGATGATCACCTCAGGACAAGTGGTGGGAGTGGTGATAGAGGGAGGGCAGAAAGAAGGTGGGGCAGATAGGAGGATGCCATTACAAGGATCTACATATAACCTTCTCCCTGGGGGACGGACAACAGAAAAGTGGCTAAAGGGAGACATTGTACAGTGTAAAACATGATGAAATAATAATTTAGAAATTATCCAAGGATCAAGAAGCAGGGGGAGTGGGGAGGGAGTTGGAAAATGAGGAGCCGATAACAAGGGCTCAAGTAGAAAACAAATGTTTTGTTAATGGTGATGGCAACAAATGTCCACATGGGCTTGACACAATGGATGTATGTATGGATTGTAATGAGAGATGCAGGAGCCCCAATAAAATGATTAAAAAACAACAACAAAACTGTCCCTAGGATTTCTGAAACTATATTCTTTGTAGAAGACAGTAGCCTCTTCTTTTCACCCGGCAGCAGACAGTGGGCTTGAATCATCCATTTTGAGGTGAGCACCCCAAATGGGGAAATAGAACAATGTGCCTATATTTATAAGCTTAGTATGAATGTAGCAGAAGGACCTTGGGCCTCTACTCAAGTACTCCCTCATTGCAAGAATACTTTCTTCTATTAAATTGGCATTGTATGATGCCCACCCTCCCAACACAACCCATGAAGACAAAGCGGGTGAATAAGCAAATGTGGTGAACAAAGCTGATGGTGCCAGGCTATCAATAGATATAGCGCCTGGGGTCTTAAAGGCTTGAAGATAAACAAGTGGCCATCTTGCTCAGAAGCAACAAAGCCACCTGAAGAACACACTAGCCTTTGTGATCACGAGGTTCCGAAGGGATCAGTTATCACGCATCAAAGAAGAAAAAAATCATATCAATGTGTGTGCACCTCCATGGTAAGATCTATGAGGACAAACGGGCGCATAAGCAAATGTGGTGAAGAAAGCTGATGATGCCCGGCTATCAAAAGGTATAGCGTACTGGGGTCTTAAAGGCTTGAAGGTAAACAGGCGGCCATCTAGCTGAGAAGCGACAAAGCCCACATGGAAGAAGCACACCATCCTGTGCGATTACGAGGTGTTGAAAGGATCAGTTATAAGTCATCATCAGAACAAAAATGTCTTACAATAGTGAATGAAGGAGGAAGTGCAAAGTGGAGTCCCAAAGCCCATTTGTGGTTACTGAAGATCAACCCTTGGAGAGTGGTCCGGGAGATGAGTCAGTCAAGGTGCCATATAGCACCGATGAAAAATACCCAATCCCTTATGCCTTAGCCCTAAATATTAGTCTTAATGACTGGAAAAATAAAGTAAAAGTAAAACTGGAAGAAAAAAATGGAAAAATACAACTTTCCTCTAGTTCCTAAATGTTTCCTTCCCTCTTCTCCCACTCCCCAGCAGACACTATCATGATCCAAATTCTACCTTGCAAGTCTGGCTGGACCAGAGTATGTACACTGGTAGAGATAGGAACTGGAATCACAGCAAATCCAGGGCATTAAGATACCTTAGGACCAGGGTGTGAGTGGCGATACTGGGAGGGTAGAGGGAGTGTGGGTTGGAAAGAGGGAACCGATTACAAGGACCTACATGTGACATCCACCTCGGGGATGGACAACAGAAAAGGGGGTAAAGGTAGACATCAGACAGGGAAAGATATGACAAAATAATTTATAAATTATCAAAGCTCATGAAGGATGGGGAAGTGGGGTGGGAGTGGAAAATAAGAGTACTTGATGCCAAGGGCTTAAGTGGAGAGCAAATGTATTCACAATGATGAGGGCAATGAATTTACAGATGTGCTTTACACAGTTGATGTATGTATTCATTGTGATAAGAGTTGTATGAGCCCATAATAAAACATTAAAAAAAAAAAAGACCTATTTTTCCAACAGAGCACCTTGAGCCTCTCCAAAACCAAATTCGCTGCCCTTGAATCCATTCTGACTCCTGGCCACGGACCTGCATAGGACAGGAAAGAATGCTCCAGGGTGTTTCTGAGCCTGCCCCAACAGACTGGACTGGAAAACGCTCCTAAGGGCCAGCAAACAATCCCTGAACTAACTACAAGCTTTTCTCTTGTGAACTGTTTTGCTCTGTTCTTTGTCAGTGGTTTGTTTTTGTTGTTTTGTTGTCTGGTTGTATACTGTTGCTTTGTTTTCCTCTGTCTTGTTTTCGTGCATGTTAGTGTCTCCACAGGTCTGTCTGAATAGGACAGGCTGGATGAACTATCTGGAGGAAAAACAACGGGACTGACAGTTCTGGGGGGACTTGGGGTGGGGGGTAGGGGGGGGGTAAGGAAGTGGTGTTAACAAACACAGGGACAAGGGAAAAACATGGGACCCAAAATGGTAGAGAGGGGGGAGTGGCAGGCCTGGTGGGGAACGTTCAAGGGTAAGGTTGCTTAGAGAAGAGGTATACTCTAGCCCAGGTGGCGACGAAGCATGGTAGTGGGGCAGGAGGAAAGTCAAGGGAGATGGAGGAAAGAGCTAGGAGTCAAAGGGCATTTATAGAGGTCTAGATAAAGACATGTACATGCAAATATATATAGGAGGATGGGGAAATAGATCTATGTGTCTACATTTATAGGTCAAGTATTAAGGTGGCGGAAGGACCTTGGGCCTCTACTCAAACACTCCCTCAATGCATGAATACTTTCTTTTATTAAATTGGAACTCTATGATGCTCACTCTAAAGACACAAATGCTGGAGCCAAAGGGGGTGAACAAGTAAATGTGGTGAAGAAAGCTGATGGTGCCCGGCTATCAAAAGAGATAGTGACTGGGGTCTTAAAGGCTTGAAGATAAACAAGTGGCCATCTAGCTCAGAAGCAACAAAGTCCACATGGAAGAACACACCAGCCTGTGTGATCGAGTGGTCCCGAAGGGATCAGTTACCAGGCACCGAAGAACAAAAAATCATATAATTGACTGCACACCTCCATGATAGGATCTCTGAAGACAAATGGGTGCATAAGCAAATGTGGTGAAGAAAGCTGATGGTGCCCGGCTATCAAAAGAGATACTGTCTGAGGTCTTAAAGGCTTGAAAGTGAACAAGCGGCCATCTAGCTCAGAAGCAAAAAAGCCCACATGGAAGAAGCACACCGGCTAGTGCGATCACAAGGTGCCAAGGGACCAGGTATAAGGCATCGTGCAAAAGAAAAAAAGATATATGTGTGTGTGTATGTATGTGTATATATATGTATATATATATATACATATATATACACATATATTAAATGAAGGGGGAAGTGCAGAGTGGAGACCCAAGACCCAAGTGTCGGCCAATGGAGATCCCCTCATAGAGGAGTTTAGGAGAGGAGATGGGTTAATTAGGGTGCGAGGTAGTACCGATGAAGAACACAGCTTTCCCCCAGATCCTGGATGCTTCCTCCCCCCAACTACCATGATCCGAATTCTACCTTGCAGGGCTGGATAGGGCAGAGGCTGTACACTGGTACATATGAGGGCTGGGGACACAGGGAATCCAGGGTGGATGATACCTTCAGGACCAAGGGTGTGAGGGCCGATGCTGGGAGAGTGGAGGGTGAGTGGGTTGGAAAGGGGGAACTGATTACAAGGATCCACATGTGACCTCTTCCCTGGGAGAGGGACAGCAGAGAAGGGGGTGAGGGGCGACTCCGGATAGGGCAAGATATGACAAAATAACGATATATAAATTACCAAGGGCACATGAGGGAGGGGGGAGAGGGGAAGGAGGGAAAAAAAAAAGAGGACCTGATGTAAAGGGCTTAAGTGGAGAGCAAATGCTTTGAGAATGATTGGGGCAGGGAATGTATGGATGTGCTTTATACAATTGATGTATGTATATGTATGGATTGTGATAAGAGTTGTAAGAGTCCCTAATAAAATGTAAAAAAAGAAAAGAGGAGAAAAAAATGATTAGGGCAAAGAATGTACAGATGTGCTTTATAAAATTGATGTATATATATGTATGGACTGCGATAAGAGTTGTATGAGCCCCTAATAAATTGTTAAAATAAATAAATAAATTTAAAAAAATAAAAAATCTTTCTTTACACACACAAAAAACCAAAAAACTTTACTGTCATAAAAAGTCCCATAATTCTCCAACAGAGGGCGCTGGTGATTTCAAACTGCTCACCTTGAGGTTAATATGTTGACTTTGCAACCACAAAACCATAAAGGGCTCCTCCTTTATCCTCAAAATCAGGGGTGTCAAACAGGCAGCCTGTGGGCCTCATGGGGTAATGTTTTGGGGTCCGCGATGCTCTGGCATAAAGTGTAACGCAGGAACTGTGTGTAGGGTGTTGCCTCGAGATCTCCTAAGCGTTATTTTCTTCATAACCATTTCTTTGTATTTTCATTTTATGTCAGAACATCGAGGGTCACAAAAAAAGACGTTGGGGGCATTATGTGGCATGCGGGGCCACCAGTTCGATGCCCCTGCTCTAGATAACTCCAAACAAGAAAAACCCAACTGCTGTTCAACTATGTGTGGTTTACATGTGAGGGGGATAGTGACCTTGGAGCTCATTCCTCCAGGTTCCGACTGTTATTCAAGCGTTCTCTTCAGAAATTCAGAAAAGATTGAGTAACAGTGTGCGACAAAAAAGTCCTGATATGTGGCAGACGGGAGAATGGTATTGCCACCATGCACCCTCTCGTGCAGCCATCTCAGTGCACCAGTTTTGGGCAAAAACAGCAATCCTCTCTTGCCCCATGCACCTGATTTACCTGACCTCACTCTGTGTAACTTCTTTTTGTTTCCAAGAATGAACAGTGGCAGAAAAGCAGTGAATTGTCGATGTAGAAGAGGTCAAGGAAATAACGAGGAAGTTTCAGACAAAAATGAGGTAGATTCTGTCAGTCATCCAAGAGATGAGATTGAAAAATATTTCCAAGAATGGAATCACGGATGTGACAAATGTATTAAGTGTAATGGAGTGCAATCTGAAGGTGATAAGGTTGTCTTGTCACAAAAATGATACACATAGCCTAGAAAAAATAAAAGGTTTTTTCAGGTAACTCACTCATATGACAAAATTCTCAGAGGCTACCTGTCCAAAAAAATGAGAGGAAAATTAACTAAGTTCATGTTTGTTGGCAAGTGAACATGTAATCCTTAAAATCACCTTTCCATTACCCTGGTGACATCTCACTTCATAGAACCTGTCCATTCCACTGGTAACATTGACAGAGGCTGAGGAGCTAATGCACAGGGAGGACCATATGACCATATGGTCAGCCCCACTATAAGACATGATATCCCTCACTGACTCATTGCCCTACAGGGGACATCACTGGAGACACAGGGTGGGATTTGTGCCAGATGAACCCACCTCACAGAAAAAAATGCTAAGGCCTTTCAAGAGAACAGGAAAGGGAGCAGACCAAGGAAGTCCTGAGGGAGCACGACAAATAGACTTTGGGGCCAGGGAGTGGAACTCCATGAGACTCTACTGGAAAATACTCCTAAACTTCAACAAACAGACCTTGAACTAGTAACAGGCTTTTCTTTTATTATTATTTATTTGGGGGGGGGGGTAAATTTTTGTGGTAGTTTTGCTTTGTTGCTTGTATTGCTCTGTCTTGGTTTATTTTTGCATATTATTATCTCTACCAGTCTATCTAGATAAGATAGGCTGGTTAAAGCATCTACAGGAGAAAGCAACAGGATTGACAATTTGACGGAGACTCATGAGAGGGGGAGGTGGGGGAAAGGAAGTGGTGTTAAGAAACCCAGGAAAAAGGGAACAACAAGTGATCCAAAATCAGTACCAAGGAGGGTATAGGATGGTTGCTAGGGCTTGATCAAGGGCAATGTTACCGAGAGGGCTTACTGCAAACAAAATGAAGGTTGAGTATTATAGTAGGACAAGAGGAAAGTAGAAGGACATCGAGGAAAGAACTAGGAGGCAAAGAGCATTTATAGAGGTCTATGTACAGGCATGTAAATATATTTATATATGATGATGGGCAAATAGATCTATTTGCATATATTCATAGGTTTAGTACTAAGGTAGCAGATGGACATTGGGCCTCCACTGTAGTACTCCCTCAATGCAAGAACACTTGTTCTATTGAATTGGCATTCAATGATGCTCACCTTCCCAACAGGATCACTGAAGACACCTGTGTGCATAAGCAAAGTGGTGAAGAAAGCTGATGGTTCCGGACTATCAAAAAATGTAGTGCCAGGGTTTTAAAGGCTTGAAGGTAAACAAGCAGCCATCTAGCTCAGAAGGAACAAAGCCCACATGGAAGAAGCTCACCAGCCTGTGTGATCACGTGTTCTCGATGGGATCAAGTTTGAGACATTAAAGAACAAAAAATCATACTGCGGTGAATGACAGGGAATGTAGATTAGAGGACCAAAGTCTAACTGTAGGCAACTGAATATACCCTTACAGAAGAGTCATATGGAGGAGACAAGCCAGTCAGGGTGCAGTGTAACAATGAAGAAACAGATAGCTTTTCTCTAGTTCTTAAATGCTTCCTACCTCCCCCACTATCATGATCCTAATTCTACCTTACAAATCTGGCTAGATCAGAGATGTACAGTGGTACAGATAGGAACTGGAAACACATGGACTCCAGGACAGATGATCCCTTCACAACCAATAGTGGGAGTGCGGAGAAAACGTGGGGCAGAAAGGAGGAACCCATTACAAGGATCTACGTATAACTTCCTCCCTGGTGGATGGACAACAGAAAAGTGGGTGGAGGGAGATGTGGGACAGTGTAAGACATGACAAAATAATAATAATTAAGAAATTATCAAGTGTTCATGAAGGAGGGAGTACTGGAGAGGGTGGGGGAAATGAGGAGCTGATACCAAGGGCTCAAATAGAAAGCAAATGTTTTGAGAATGATGAAGGCAACAAATGTACAAATGTGCTTGACACAATGGATGCTTGTATGGATTGTGATAAGAGATGCAGGAGCCCCAATAAAATGATTAAACAACAACCAAAGAGTCCCTAGGATTTCTGAAATTATAAACCTCTATAGAAGTCAGTAGCCTCCTCTTTTTGCCTGGCAGCAGATGGTGGGTTTGAATCATTCATTTTAAGAGGAGCAACCCAACTTTTAACCTACTGTTCCAACAGGGCACCTTGAGCCTCTCCAAAACCAAACTCGCTGCCCTGAGTCAATTCTGACTCCTGGCAACCGACCCGCATAGGACAGGACAGAAGTGCTCCCGGGTGTTTCCAAGCCTGTAATTCTTTACAGTCGTCAAAAGTTCCATTATTCTCCCACAGGGGGGCTGGTGATTTCAAACTGCTGACATCAGAGGGTGGGGCCATTTACTGTTCCTTACATTGTCCCACACATTTGTTATATTATGTATCTGTGTTTAACTGTTGTTTATATTTCTATTTATATGCATGGTGACTTTTATGTTTATATAGGTGGTCTTTACTGTATATAGTATGTATATTTTTCATATATATATATTATTCCAAGAGCACTTCAGTGCATAGATTCCCCTATTCTTGGACCCTTTCTCTTGTAATATATCATCCAACCCTAAACTGATGTTAACACATGTGGACCCTTTAACCCAGGCGTCTGCAAACTTTTTTTCAGAAGAGCAAATTCTGTCCCTCAAAATAATTAAAAAATTATTTGAGAGCTGTAAATGCATAGTGGAAAACAAATGGAATCTCCATTATCTGAATTGTATCCTTTAAATAAAATTATAATAACTTTATTTTCATTTTAAATTTTCCTTCAAAGATCCATGAACATAACCAAAGGTCCAAATCTGGCTCAAAATGAGTTGTCGGAGCCCTCAGGTGGCCGAATGCTCCTACTCCCCTCCTTTCCCCTCCCCCTTGTGACTATCAAAGCCTCTTCTATTTGGTGTGCAATTCTTGTCAGGTTGATATAAGACTATAGAACAACCACAATACCAGAAAGATAAAATATTTAGAAATAGATATAAACAGATGATAAGTCTCCATCTTGCATATGTGGGTCCTATTATCAGGAGAGACCAGTCCCTGGAGAAAGAGCAGGAGATGGAGAAGGAGTGGAGGGACAGCCAATAGAGGGAGGCCCTTATGAAGGTAAATTTTCACAGTAGCTGCATCAAGGGCCTCAGTCAGAGGAACAATTCTGGGGATGGTACAGGAGCTGACTGTGCTTCATTCAGTTGTGCGTCGGGTCACTATGGATTGGAACCAACTCAGTGTCACCTCACAAAACCTGTGGAGTGAAGTAAGTCAAACACGATAGAAGAAACATTGTATGGGAGCACTGTGTATTTTCCATTTTATAAAATCACACGGAGAAGAAGGAAGCAGGAAAGTCCAAGGCCTTTGCAATAGAACCAAAGTCAGGGGATCCATGGCAGCACTGTTAGCTCTCAGGGTCCCCAGCACAGTCCCTGCAAGCAGGAAGGTAAAGAGGCAGAGGGAGGAGAGTGGGGTTAGCAGTCCCACCCCCTTCACTTATAAGAAGGCCACAGCCCCAAGCAGGCACATACTTTTGTACCAGATTGGTTTTCACCCATACATTTTCATGTGCGTGGATACTCAACCCCCGAAAAAATAACCAAAATGGAATATTTTGTCAAAGCTATGTATTTACGTTCTTTTTACAAAACAACCCATCACCTTCAAAGCATTCATCATTACGCTTAATACATTTGTCTAATCGGCCCTTCTATTCTTGGAAGCATTTTTCAAACTCATCTGTTTGGATGTCTGACCACCACCTCCTTGTTTTTTTCTTTGCCTCTTCTACATCCATCAAATCCCTGTCCTTTCATTTCCCTTTTAATTTGGAAACAAACCGAAGTGGCATGGTGTGATAGCAGGTGCGTAAGGTGTGTGGAGCAAGAGAGGCATACTGTTTTTTGCCCAAAATTGGTGCACTGAGATAGCTGGGTGAGCAGGTGCATTGTCATGGTGGCAAACCCAATTTCCGCATGTCACAAATCAGACAATTTTTGTCACACACTGTTTTTGTTTGTTTGTTTTTAACAATCTATCTATCTTTATTATGATTTTTACGAATAAAAATTCTCAATACTTTTCTGGAGACATAGTTGAAGCTTACACTTAAACTATGATTGATAAAATGGAAGAATAATCCTGTACTCAAAACCAAAATAGAAGAGATTAAATAAGAAAAAATTAGTTTTCCAGTTTTCAAAAGATGCTCACAATTTAAAATTTTGTTTTCAAAAGTAAAAATGATCTCTTCAGTGTTTTCTTAGCTCTCTGAGTACACAATGGAAGTAGGCATGCCTCCACGCTCTACCTTGCCTTACCTATTCTTTCACCAACTACTCTACCCATAATCCTCTATTTCCATGTTGATGTGGTGCAGTGAAATTTCCTTCTTTCTTTTTTCTTGTTTAATTTTGTAAACATTTTTTATTTAGATGAATGCAGTGCATTACAATGGAAAATGCACATTCTACCTTTTTTATTAATCATTTTATTGGTGGCCTCTTAACAAATCTTATAAAAATTCATCATTCAATTTTTGTAAGCACCCTTGTACCCTTCTGTGGTGGGATGTCCAATTGTCTACAGGTGGGCTTTGGGCCTCTACTACAATGCCCCTCATTCACATTGATAAAATTGTTTGTTTTGGATCTTTTGACATCTGATATCTGATCACCTTGACACTTCATGATCACACAGGCTGGTGTGCTTCTTCCATGTGGGCTTACTTACTTCCCTGCTAGATGACTGGTTGCTTAAATTCAAACTTTGAAGACCCCATGCACTATAGTTTTTGATAGCTGGGAAACCCTTGGTTTTCTTTTTGTTCCGTGATCGTGTCAGGAAGGTGAGTATCAAAGAGAGGCAAATGATTAGAACCAAGTGTTCTTGTGTTTAGGGAGGCCTGGAGTAGAGGCACAAAGTTCGTCTGCTATCTTACTACTTAACATATAAGTATATGACCTCTATCCCTATCATTATAAATTTATATACATACACACACATGCCTACAACTTTATCTCTATAAAGAGCTTCTGCCTCCTAGTTATTTCCTTTAACCTTCCTCCTGTCCCACTATCATGCTTACCCTCCATCTGGTTCTCAGGAATTCCTCTTGGACACATTGCTCTTGATTTAACTCCACTAGACATTATATACCTTCCTTTCCAACAATTTTAGACCTCTGGTTGTTCCCTTATCCCTGAGTTTGTTGATTGCCTGCTCTACCTCTCTGCCCCATCCTCTCCCATGATGCCCCGCCCCACCTGCTAGGACCATTGATCCTCTGTCACACAGTTACAAAATCTTTTCGGAACTTCTAAATAGAAAGTTTCCTAAACAGTCTGACCTAGTCAAAGGAACTCCAAATACGCTGCGAATCGACATTTTTGTTTGTTCTGGATGCTGACAGATATCCAGAACAAGGTTTGTCATCAATGGACATTTCACCTTTTTTGAAAGAAGAAAACCACTCGTACACTTGAGTTTTTCCTTGAGTGCTGTCTTTGTAAGCTTTGCTCAACACCACAACAGTTTCTACAACATTTTTCCAAACAGGAAACAAAATTTCACAGCCACACACTGTTTTCTTAAATTAACCATCTCAAAAGACGAAGTTCCAGGAAAACTGCTTTTACAAAACAATTCACTGTGGCCAGAGAGAATCTTCCCAGGCAATGCCACTGAGTACACTAACTCAGAATGAGTTGCTCATGAAACTCACCTAACAGGAAAAATGTGTACTAAGAAAGGCCTCCTAGGGGAGCTTTGTCCCATTTTTGTGTGTACGTGTTTAATGACGGGGGGTTGGGGGGTGGTAACTTCTCACAAAGTGATACTTTGGCTATAGAACTCACTTCTATCCAAATTTGTGTTTGAACACCGAGAAGTTTAAGAGTTGAATATGTTTTTCTCATAAGAAATAAGAGAAAACCAAATAATTGATTCTTGAGTTCCCCAAAATTATACCTGTATATTCACCTTTCTAGAAATGTAAATCACTATAGAAGCTTTTAGGTTTTCCCATATCACCTATCACCATCAAGTTGTTTCTGATGCATCCAAATTAACAGCAACTTTTCCACCTCTTTGATGGTCTAGTTTTGTGTTTCTTGGTTAATGATTTCACACATTTCCCTATATTCATTGCTTTAATCACTTTTCCCCCTGATATGTGTGATTCACTTTCAGCTCATGGTTTGTTTGTTTTTTCTAAGTAGAATTTTCCGGTCAACTATGGAGGAAGGTTATGAACACCAAGCAGATTATTTTTAGAATTTTACTGTTAGAGTAGGGGAAAGTTTGAACTTGGAGCGATTCAACAATGAAGGTATCAAAGTATATAGGATTATAGGATGCTTAATTTTGTAAAATAAAACACCATTCACCACAAGATCTTAGCATTTGTTTTCCAATTTCTGAGCTTTTCAAGACAATTAGCACTAGCAAACGAGGAGAAAAGAATATGAATTCATGAAGACTGATGTAATTGCCATATATTGGCTCTTTTCCTCTGTCAATATATTTAACAGTGGCAGTATGGTTGTTCCCAAGGCCTTGTTTGTATAACAAGCTACATTCTTTCAACTGCAAGGGTTTAAATAGGAAACAAATGTGACAAAAATTGGAGGGTGACACCGGGCTGGAATGTGTTGCTCATAGGGTAGTTATTTGTCCAAAACTTATTGATGCCAATAAACAGTAGCATATGCAAGGGCTTCGAAAGTACATGGGACAATGTAATTTAAAAGAATAGAATGCCCTGGGCAATATTATGAAGCCATTATATATATTCATTAAGAAGGATTCTAATAATTGGCTCCAACACCTAATGACCCGATGTAAGAAAGGAAAAGTAACATCTCAGTTTTGTGTCATCCTCACAATTGCTTTTGCTGCTTGAGTCCATTATTGTAGTCACTGTGCAATAATCTTTCTAGTCCAAGATCTTCATCTTTTTGCTGATCCTCGATTTATTAAACATAATGCTTGTTATGAGACTAGACTCTTCCAATGATATGTACAAAGCAAATGAGGTGAAGTTTCACCATCATAGATTTTAAGGAGCAGGCTAGGTGAACTTTCTCCAAGTCACATTTCTTTAGTTCTTCTGTTAGACTATTGGGGCTTTCAATATTCTTCACCAGCACCATAATTCAAATAGATTGATTGTTCTTTGTTCTTCCTAATTAATTGTGAAACTTCCACATGAAGATGGTTTTTGTTGTTAGGTGACGTCACAATGGCTCTGACTCATAGAAACCTTATGCCCGGTCTTGTGCCAGGCTCACAATTGTTCTTATGTTAGAGCTCTTTGCTGCAGCCACTGTGTGGATCCATCTAGTCTAGAACCTCCCACTTTCTCAGTGCAAGCATGATTTCCTCCTCTGGGGACTGTTCTATCTTGATAACATGTCCACAGTACATGACACAAAGTCTGACCTTATTTGCTTCTAAGGAGCATCCCAGTGTTAAAATCGGGTGGTTCTATTGGCAGCCTGTGCTACTTTGCTAACACCAATGTGCAAACGCATCACCTTTGTTTTTCTGTTCTCCTTATTCAATGTCCCGCTTCCACATGCATAAAGTACTATGACTTGAGTCAGGAGGACTTTAGTTCTCAAAGTAACATCCTCATTTTTCGACACTTTCAAGAGGATTTGTACAGCAGATTTACCTAATGCAAGGCCTCTTTAATATGGTGACAGCTGTTTCATGAGCATTGGTTGCTGGTCTAAGCCAGGGGAGCTCAATACGTCGATCATGATTTACTCTTCGATCACAAATGCAGTGTGGGTAGATCGCATAGTATTGAAAAAATAGACGTAAGCTTGTCATCAATCCTGTCACTTAATTGATGTACAGCGCAGCCTATCAGATGCAATCTTAGGTGTCAAATGCATTTGCAAACAACTTCGCTAAATGCAGCAAAACTGACAAGCTAAGTTATCACCAATTTTTTAGACCTTTGCTTTTTTCCCTTAAACGTAAGAAAGGGTATTGAAATGAGTGGGGGAGCTGGACCAAGTAAGAAGACAAAACCTATCACTTTCACATGGAATGGGAGATTTTGACACTACAAGCCGACATTCAGCTGAAGTCCAGAGTGCTTGAACTTACTCGCAGAGGGAAAGTACCAAAACATGAGAACATGTGCTACCTTATTGACTGCATTATTCGGCTCTACTTATAATGTGTCAGCCTTTTCCTACATAAAGATCATTAAGTCCAAGCACCATTCCACCATGACTGATGATCATTTGGAATGAGCTTGAGGTTGGCTGTCAGGAGCTACTGTCCGGACTATGCATCCCTGGCTCATTCCATTCAGTGCAAGTCATCAGAGTAAACTCAGGTCATGACAAAAAATGCACATAGTTAGTTGTTGTGTAATATGAACTCGTGCAGTTACGCAAGGTATAAAAACATACATTGTACATATAAAGAATTCTCAATACATTTATTAATAAATGTAATAAATAAAAACATGTTTTTCATTTTTGTAGTTGATTAATCATTTTGGCTTGATCATTTTATAAGTAATTTACGTGCTGAAAAAGTGTGAGCACCCCTGGTCTAAGCAAAATGAAAGCCTTGACAACTTCACTCTTGTCTTGGTTTATCATGATTTTACCAATTCGTACAGTTGTGAAGATGTTTATTTTTCTTACATTGATTTGTAATCCATATTAAAGGATGCAATCCTTTATTAGCAAGTGTTTTAAGTCCTCCTCACTTTCAGTAAGTAAGGTCTCATCATCTGCAAGCCACAACCTTGATATAATTGAATCAATAAACCAAACTCACTGTCATTGAGTGAAGGCTGACTCATAACGCCCCCCTGTGGCTTTCCTAGACTCTGGCTGTTTAAGGTAGTTGAAAGCCCAGTCTGTCTCCCAAGTTGCTGCTGCTGGTTCCAAACTGCATGTGGGTCACTGACCAAGTCATAACCACCACAAAATCAGGGCTCTCATTGATACCACTGATGAAGGTCTTTACCCAGAGTGTGGCCTCTTTTAGTAGAAATTGACATTCTCTGGAAACTAGATCCCTCCTACTGCTAGATGTGGATCCTTATCGGACTCATTGATCTCCTGCTGTTCTCAGGAGCTATCAGAGCGCTGCTGACTTTGGATTTGTTTGGCTGATCTCAGACTCATTCAGCTTGGCATCCATCAGCACGTTTTGTTCCTACTTCGTCTCCTGCTTTCTGCCCATCAGTCCCTGGAGCCACAAGAGTCTGGAGAAGCCCACAGCCTATATCTGACCGACAGACAACGTGAACTTGACTTACCCAAATACAACTGTGTGAGCCATTTCTTGATATAAATCTCTTTCCATAGACATACACATAAAGTATCATAGGTTTTGCTTCTCTAGAGAGCACAGGTACACACACACACACACACACGGTCGTTGTTAGGTACCATCCAGTCATTTCAGACTCATAGCGACCCTATGACTAAGAGATGGAAACCCTGCCTTATCCTGCACTATCCTCACAATCCTTGTATGTTTGAGCCCACCGTTGCAGAGACAGCTGAGGCTCTTTCTGTATTTTACTGCCCTTCTACGAGACCAAGCATGGTACTCTTGTCTGTGAACTGGTCTTTCCTAGCGACATGTTGAAAGCGTATGAGGGGAAACATTGCCAGCCTTATTTCCAACAAGCATCCTGTCTGCACTTCTTCCAAGACAGATTGGTTTTCTCTTTTAAACATATATATAAAGTTAAACATATAAACATATAACACATGTGTATATTTCATTATATATAACTCATTCTCATGAGCGGAATTCAATATTCTATGACAGATTGGTTAAGGATGCAAAGTTAGTGCATAAAATTACTAACACTGGTTATTGTTGTGTATGTTCTAATTTTTAGAAGTAGGTTTCCAGGCCTTTCTCATGATTCACCTCTAAGTACAGATGAACTTCTCACCTTTGGGCTAAAAGCTGAATGTCTAAATATTTTGAATCAAGGGACAATAGAAATTGAGGTAGGAAGAGAAAATTTAAATGGAATTGATATCACAGGAGCCCAGATGCAAAATAAACATGTCTTGAAAATTAAATGTACAGAAATTTATAATTTGTGAAATACACTTTCATTCTTATCCCTTCATGGAAAAATCTCATGGGCTTTAAAGAGATTTTGAAAAACTTTAAGGAATGCCTACATTTTCTTCTATCTCATGTTTTAAAAATTATTGCATCCTAAAGCCCTGTAAACCATTCAGACTATTGCTGTGAATCTGTATTATAAAAATCATTTTTGAATTAAAAATATTAAATTATAAAATGTAAAGGAACAAAACTAAACACCACATATATCTTACTGTTATGGAAAATTTATGTGGCAAAGTAATCAAAAATTCACCAAGATCAAAGAATGGTTAAAGCATAGTTAACAGAATCCAAGTATTATAATTCAAATTACATGCTTTATTGAACAAGCTCAAATCACCTGATTTCTACCTAAAACAGTTTTCAGAAAACATTTAGAAATAAGAATTTTCTTTCTTTTCTCCTGTTTCCTGTCAGACTAACACACTGCAGTCAAATATATTTATATAGTTTCTAGTCAAGTGAGCAATACTTCTCTGCCTAATACTTCAAACAAATAATTAATACAGACAAACTTTAGAATGTGCATGAAGTCTTATGTCACTATGTTTTTATTTAATAATTACTTATGTATATTTCTTGGGGGGGACACAGTGTATGTCTGTTTACAACCATGTGACATTCTGAAAAGGGCAAACAATAGAAGCAAGGAAACAATTAGTGGGTCCCAGAGGGCAAAGGGCTTGGGAGATAAATGATTAGCTAGAATAGGGGGTATTTGGGAATTTTATTACAGGAAATCTATTCCAGGGTATCATACCACAGGAAGGGATACATAGAACCCATTGGAAACGCAGGTTGAACCCCAATATCAGGTGTGATTACTGTTGTTGTGAGGTGCCATAGATTCACTTCCAACCCAAAGTGACCCTGCATACAACAAAATGAAGCATTTCTCAATCCTGAGCCACCTTCAGTATTCTTGCTATAAATGAGTACATTCCTGTAACCACTGTGTCAATCCACCTCATAGAGGGTCTTCTTTTTTTCACAGATCCTCTTCCAAATCTTAAGTCCTCCTCCAGGAACTTGTCTCTGCTGGTACCATGCCAAAAGAATGTGAGATAAAGTCTTGGCATTCTGCTTCTATGGAAGAGTCAGTCTAAGGGTATTTCCTCTAAGATAGATTTGTTTGTTCTTCTATTAGCCCACACAAATCATAGAATTAGGTTAATAATAATAATAATTAATCTAAACCAGTTCATCAATAATAACAAATGTATCACTGAAATTCCTACCACTACTATCTAATCGATTCTGACACATAGGTATGCTATATAGTTTCTGAGACTACTAATAATAGAAGGTGATAAAGAAAGCATATGAAAGTTTTCTGGATTTCTGCTCAATTCTGATATAAACCTATAACTGCATCAAAAAAATCTAAAAGGGAAAAGAACATAAAAGCTAAGCAAAAAAATACCCAGAGACTAAGCATCTGTGTACTTAGGTTTTATGTCACATTGGTTGAATCAGAATTCTTCGTGAATTGGCAGTTGGGCCCTCATTATTGGACCTAACTCAGTCTAATCAGTTCCATTATGGAATATGCTGTGAGCAGCCAAGCACTTGTAGGTTTAGTGTGGGTTGTAACCCCTTTACTCTGGTCATTGCACTGATGCAATTGCAAGAAGGTTTTCATAGAAGTATGGCTTAATTACTGTATAGGTAGGCGCTGTAGCAAAGCTTGCTTGCTTTTTGCTGAGTCTAGATGTTCCACCTGACTTGTTAACTTCCTGTTCTTTGGATTTGAGCCTACAGTGGGCCTAGTACCTATTGATTCTGGGTGTCACCAGTGGGCTGCCATTTGACATGCTGACTTTGGACCCACCTCACAGTCTATAGTGTTCCTGCTAATCCTGGGTTTATCAGCCCATGAGGCTGCACCAATCAGGAGAAGCCTACAGTTTAACATCTGACCCATGAACTCGAACCTGGACTGGACTTCCCATCTTCTACACCTGTGTGAGCCAATTTCTTGATATAAATCAATCTGTCTCTCTCTCTTTCTTTCCCTTCCAACTCATTGCAAGCATGCGTGTGTACATATATAATGCATGTATATACATATACATCTTCATATACATATGTGTATATACCTATATATCATGGTAATCTTATGTATTTATACCTATATCTATACATACCTCTATGTAGGCATATGCCTCACTATATTATTGAAAGTACCATGGGCTCCAAAAGAACAAACATCTGTTTTGGAAGAAGTCCAGCTAGAATGCTCCTTAGAGGCAAAGGTGGTGAGACTTATTCTCACATTTTTTGACAAGTTATCAGAAGAGAGAGAGAGGGGGACATCTTTCCAGAAGGACATCATGTTTGGTATAGTGGCAGAGAACCAAAAAGGAGGAAGTTCTGCAATAAGATGAATTGACACAGTGGCCACATTAATGTGTTCAAATATAAGAAGAAATGTGAAGATGGCACAAGACTGGGCCTTGCTTCCTACTGTCTTACATAGGGTAACTTTAAGCAGGAACTGACTCAATAGTATCTGTCAACAACATATTTATTTATATAAGTATTACTGATTTTTTTCTCTAGGGAACTCAGTCTAAAGCAACATCAAAGGATGGTTCATGCAGTCATCTCAGTGTGCTAGCTTTTGGCAAATAAAAGAAAGCGTCCCTTACCCCATGCACCTTACTCACCTGATCCCATTGTGTGTGACATCTTTTTGTTTCCGTGAATGAAGAAGGATATGAAAGGAAAGAGATTGGATGATGTAGAAGAAAAAAAATAGGGAAGTGATGTCAGCCATCCAAACAGACAAGTTTGAAAAATGTTTCCAAAAATGGAATCGCAGATTTGACAATTGTATTCAGTTAATGGAGATAATTTAAAGGTGAAAAAATTGTTTTGCTATATATATATATATATGAAAAAAATCCAGTTACTTTTTGGTAACTCCTCATATATGGAATTAAATGAAATATTAAATGTGTAAAATATTTAGAGTAATTGTTAAACAAAATTTCTTTCTATAGTCACTTCTCAAATGCTTATCTTCTATAAAGTAGAGATGTATCAAATGCCAGTAAGAAGAAATAAAAATATGCAAAAGACAAAATAAGCTTCACAGCCCC
Organism: Tenrec ecaudatus; assembly: GCF_050624435.1. Classification (NCBI taxonomy): domain Eukaryota; kingdom Metazoa; phylum Chordata; class Mammalia; order Afrosoricida; family Tenrecidae; genus Tenrec; species Tenrec ecaudatus. The sequence continues at coordinate 102,825,685 of NC_134532.1, read as the reverse complement.
AGAAATGCAAAAGGGTAGTTCTAGCCTGTTCTGTCTACCTGCTGTACACCAGCATTGGCCTCGTAGCAGTGGTGGATGTTGTAAGCTAGCCGAGTCTCTGAAGACTGCCATTGCAAAAGAAATACTATGAAGTGTGTGCCTTTAAAGAGCAGAAATGCATCTTCTCACAGATCATCAGAAGATGCTATTATCGATTTAATTAAGGTCCCCAAATATATGTTGGAAATAAAAAAAGTCATCTTAATGGGGGCTTGTACAACTCACAACAATCCAGCCATCAATCCATTATGTCAAGCACATTTGTACGTTTGTTGTCATCATCGTTTTTAAAACATTTTCTTTCTACTTGAACCCTTGGTATTAGCTTCTCATTTGTCCCCCTCCCTCCCTCATGAACCCTTGATAATTTAAAACGTGTTATTATTTTTTCATGTCTTACACTGACCGATGTCTCCCTTCACCCACTTTTCTGTTGTCCATCCATCAGGAATGGGGTTGTATGTAGATCATTGTGATTGGCTCCTCCTTTCTGTCCCCACCTTCCCCTTCTCTTCCTGGTATGGCTACTCTCAATATTGTTCATGAGGAGTTTATCTATCCTGGATTCTCTGTGTTTTCTGAAACAAAAATGAAGGCTGAATATGATAGTGGGAAAAGAGGAAAGTAAAAGGAAGTAGAGGAAAGAACTAGGAGGCAAAGGCATTTATAAAGGTCTAAATACAGGCAGTTACATATGCAAATATATTTATTTATGACTATACATATATTTATAGGTTTAGTATTAAGGTAGCAGATGGATATTGGGCCTCCACTCAAATACTCCCTCAATGCAAGAACACTTGGTTCTATTAACCTGGCATTCCATGCTGCTCACCTTCCCGACATAATAGTAGAAGACAAAGTGGATGCATAAGCAAATGTGGTGAAGAAAGTTGATGGTGCCCCTCTACCAAAGTAAAAGCATCTGGGGCCTTGAAGGCTTGAAGATAAACAAACGGCTATCTAGCTGAGAAGCAACAAAGTCCACATGGAAGAATCACACCAGCCTGTGTGATTATGAGGTGTTGATAGGTCCAGGTATCAGGCATCAAAGACCCAGAACAAAAAATCATATCATTGTGAATGAAGGGGAGTGTTGAGTGGAGACCCAAAGCCCATCTCTAGGCAACTTGAAATCCCCTTAGAGAAGTGTTTCAGAGAGGAGATGAGCCAGTCAGGGTGAAGTATAACACAGATGAAACATACAAATTTCCTCTAGTTCTTTAATGTTTCCTCATCGCCACTATCATTATCCTAAATCACTATCATGATCCCACTATCATGACACCTCATAAATCTTGCTAGACCAGATCATGTTATAAATTTTAATTTGTATACCAATAGTTATAATTACATTAAGTTATGTCTTATTTGTTATTGAACAATAGAAGCCTAGGGTGTGCTCTAAGTCCATCTGCTTTAAGATATAAAAGTAAACAGATTAATCAAGTAAGAAAGCAAGTAGAGATGGAAGAAGATAGATGCCAGGCCACGTGAGATCTCCAAGGGACAAAGAAAGAAAACCTGCAGAGACAGGGATTTTCCCCAGTGTAGAGGCAGAAAGCTTGGCCTGATTTCAAACTTCTAGGCTCTTAAACTGTAAGATAATAAATGTCTGCTTACCAGAAACAGCTACAATAGTAAGGGCCATTTCCTTAAAATTTCATGAGTTCTTTGAGAACTTGCAGTGAATGACCGGACTAGTCTGGATCATGAGCAAATATACTAAGGGGAGGGGGGTGGTTGATCTGGTATCATGCAGTGGCATAAAAACCAAAGCCAAACTCATTGCCATCGAGTCGGCGCTAATTCATCGTGACCTTGAGACCACAGCAGCACTACCTCTGGGAGTTTCTGAGACCGCAGCTCTGGATGGGGCAGGAAGCCTTGTCTTCCCCTGCAGAGCTGGGTGGTGGTTCCGAACTGCAGACTTCCTGTGTAACAGTGCATTTTGTAAGTCTCAGACATTTGAGACGTCATTAGTCTCTGCCTTGTTATGATTCCTAAACTCACTGCCATCCAGGCAATTCTGACTCCGGCAGGGTAGAACCTGCCTGTAGGTTTCCAAGACCAAATCTTCACACAAGTAGAGGGCCTTGTCTTTCTCCTGTGGCACAGCTTGTGGGTCCAAACTGGTGACCTTCCAGTTAACAGCCCAACTCATGGTGCACGATGCACCCACGGGTCCCTTCAGAAGCATTGGTCTTGAACACATTTTCTAAAAAATAATGTTTTCAGAGGAACTTTGTCCTCAAAGTGATGCTTTTGCTTGTTAGTATTTTAAAGAGTTCTTTCCAGCAGATTGCAGCAGTGGAAAGCATTGTTTGAGCTCTTTCCTGCCATTGTCATGTGTTGATTGTGCATCCAAATACAATTGAATCCTTGGCAATGAAATCAGCAGAGCCTTAGCAGCTGCATTCTTCTTTCTGTTTATCATGAAGTTTCTTTTTAGTCCAGTTGTGAGGATTCTTTTTTTTCTTTACATTAAGGTATAATCTATAAAAAGGTTGCAATGTTTCTTTTATCAAAAATGATTTTATTGGGAGTTAATACAGATATATCATTCCACAGTTCAATCACATCCAGCAGTATTGTACAATTGCTACTACAGTTTTAAAACATTCTCTTCCTTCTTGAATTCTCTGACATCAGCTCCCTTTCACACACACACACACACACACACACACACACACACACACACACACACACACTGTACTTGCTAGAAACCTTTATTCTACTTGCTGTCTCTACAGGTTCATATACTGAAAAACATGCAACAAAAATTCAAGAGGGCCACCTTCAATGACAAAATACATCTGAGATAAAACCCATTATAAACAACAATAAAATGCAGAAAAAGTGGAGAAGCAGCTCAGGTCCAACATGATTCAGAGAGGGGATCAACTCACCAGGAATTAACTGTTCAAGTCAGGCTTATAATATTGATCTTCTATCGGCATCTCTCCAATGCACTCTAGCTTATTTCCCGTGGAGACCTCACAAATGCATCTTGGGCACCTATTGTCATCCACATCCTCTGCAAACCAGAATCTCACAGTTTATGCTGATACTATTCCCTCCTTACAGCTTCAATTACATGCCTTACAAAGGGCTATAGTTTTTAATCTTCATAAGTAAGTGCTTCAAGTCTCTGGGTTCAGCAAATAATGAGTGTCATTTGCATATTGCAAGTTGTTAATGAGACTTTCTCCACCCCAATGCCATGTTCTTCTTCATATAGTCCAGCTTCTACGATCATTTGCTGAGTATACAGAATGAATAAGTATGGTGAATGGATAAAACCTTGACATGCACCCCTACTGATTTAAAACCACTCAATATCCCTTAGTTCTAATGAAATGACTGTGTCTTGGCCTATGCTCTGCAAAAGCACAATTAAGTATTCTGGGATTCCTATACTTCACAATGCTATCCATAATTTGTTATGATCTGAAGAGTCAAACGTGATTGCAGAGTCATTGATATACTGCAAAACATTTTTCTGGCATTCTTTGCTTTCAGCCAAGCTCCACTTGAGAGCAACACTGATACTCCTTATTCTATATCTTCTTCTGAGGATGACTTTCTGGCAATTCCATTGATGTACATCTGCAATTTTTAATTATGTCTATTGTGATGCAAATTTTATGAAAGTCATGGTCATTTCTAATTTTTCTGTCCAGATTCCATTGGATCTTGAATGTGCAGTACATCAGAGATATAAGATAAAAACATCCTGATTACATAACACAAGTGATTAGGAGGTTACCCAAGAAATTTCCGCAGGACTGACTAGTACCATTTGAGAGGTTTTGACTGATTACTAGCTAACACCATGCAGAGTACCAATTTCTGTCTTTCTAAACTACATACAGATATGTCACAGATAGTCCCTACCTACAAACCCCAGATAAATAGTATGTCAGCAGCAGCCTTACCCCACTACTACCTTGGTGGCACTGAGAACAGCAAAGGCTTCTTTTTCCTTCAAGCTTTGATCCACAAGAAGAGGATGGTTGCTCTGTTCCAAACTTTGTTTATGCTACTCTTTGGCTCTGTGTAAAACCATTCACTGGAGAACAATCAGTTGTTAAAAGAGAGAAATAAGTGTCTTTATAATATGTACCTGTGTGGGGTGGTAATTATATAATGGTTTGTCAATTTGAGGATTAAGAGTAAAAAGATGGAGTCTAGCCTATCAATCAGATCATAGCCCATGAGGCCTCTGTGTGGGCGTGACCTTTTCCTGAGGATTCTGGGAATCCCTGAAATTCCTCCTTGGAGGCAGGAGACATTCTCTCTCTCTCTCTGGATCATTCCCTAAAAGACTCTTTACTGACAAAACACATGGCACTATGCTGATGGGTCCCCTGCCCTGGGAGCTGGAGGAGCCACGTGGAGACCCCTGCCAGTGCTGAGATGCTTACAATGCCACTGGATCCACACAACTTCCCACCAACTGGCCTATGATTTTCCTGCATTTGGCATTATTGCATGTGCTTCATGAATTTGAAGAGAACTTTGCAGATTGGTATTAGACATATAGGTTAATATCAGAGTTATGAACTTGATCTGGATGTTTTCTTAATGTATAAATACTCTTTATATAAAGCTCTTTCTTACACACATATGACTGTGTCTATGAATTTGTTTCTCTAGTCTACCCAGACTAACACATTATGGTACCAGGAAGTGAGGCATATATTTTCAAATCCTTCTTTGCAAGCATGTACTAAACCCATTTAAGGATCCAATTTTAATGGTTGAAGACAAGTAGGCTTATAAATGCTCTATTTTCATGCTTCCCAATAAACATTTCTATCAATCATTATATCAATAACAATCAGAATAAATCAGTATAAACACAGTAGAATCAGATATTAAATGCAATTCTTTAACCAGTCAAGTTCAATCCTTATTTAGATTATCCAAATTCTAATCTGAACTATTCCATTGACACAAGTATGGGATTAGGCCTCTTGAAAGTATCGAACCAGAGGCAAGGCTTTCTGTCAGCCATTTTGACCTTCTGCAGCCATTTTGCCTACCCAGCATGGTCTCTGAGAAATCAAGGGGTGATTTCCACCCGTGAGCTCAAAATATATATTAACAACATTCACGTTTGCCATTTCACACCGGAATAACTACAGGCTATAACCAAACAAAATAATCATAAGTTTAACTTCCCATATTCATTTTCCAGAAAACAACCCAGTAAGTTGCATAGACATATCTGACATCTGGCTGGCCTAAGAAGAAACACTACCCTGAGGCTGCAGTCGGATGAGGTTCCACTCTCCATTTGTATCAATTGTTTCTGTAGTACCCCATGCTAGTCTACCCCCCAGACTAACACATGGGTGACACATGATAGCTCCTCACAGGTCATTGCCAGGGGCCAGGTCAGATTTCAAAGGCTAGGGTAATAGCGACTACACTGTATATACTCAAGTATAAGCCGACCCAAATATCTGCCAAGGCACCTAAATTTACCACAGATTTACTGAAAAACTTGGCTTATACTCGAGTATATATGGTACTTGTTTTTGCCTGATTTCCCAGTTGGCTGATTTCAACTAACATACTAAAATTTGGAAATCTATTTGTTAATTTTTATTATTTTATCTGAGTATTATGACAAAACTTTGTATATGGTCTATGTCCTAAATAAGCTCTCCTTCAGCACTTCAACATTACTCTAAAGCCAGTAGGTTCTTTTTGAAGTCTGGAAAATTTATTAACAACCCAGTCCCACTTGTGAAATCTATCTTTAACAAAATAAAACAAAATGTTTCAAGCCTTCTTTTCTTTCTTTTCAATCATTTTATTGGGGGCTCATGCAACTCATCCAAATCCATCCATTATGTGTCAAGCACATTTATGCATTTTTTGCCCCATCATTCCCCAAACATTTGCTTTCTACTTGGGCCCTTGGTATCAGCTTCTCATTTTTGTCATATCTTGCACTGTCTGACATCTACCTTCATCTACTTTTCTGCTGTCTGTCTCCCAGGGATGAAGTTATATGTAGATTCTTGTAATCAGTTCCCCCTTTCTACCTCACCTTCCCTCCACCCTCCTGAAATCACCACTCTCACCAGTGGTCCCAAAGAAGTCATCTGTCTTGGATAACCTGTGTTTCCAGTTCCTATCTATAACAGGGGATGTCCAGTTACCTACAAATGGGCTTTGGGTCCCCAATATGCACACCCCCCTCATTCACATTGAGGTGCCTTTTTGTTCTTTGATGCCTGATACCGGATCCCTTTGACAACTCGTGATCACACAGGCTGGTGTGCTTCTTCCATGTTGGCTTTGTTGCTTCTCAGCTACATGGCCACTTGTTTACCTTCAAGCCTTTAAGACCCCAGTTGCTATATCTTTTGATAGCCGGGCACCATCAGCTTTCTTCACCACATTTGCTTATGCACATATTTGTCTTCAGAGATTGTGTTGGGAAGGTGAGCATCATGGAATGCCAATTTTATAAAACAAAGTGTTCTCACATTGAGAGAGCACTTGAATGGAGGCCCAATATCCATCTGCTACCTTAATACTAAATCTATAAATATATGCACTTAGATCTATTTCCCCATCCTCATATATAAATATATTTATATGTGTACATGCCTGTATTTAGACCTCTATACATGCCCTTTGCCTCCTAGTTCTTTCCTATATTTCCTTTTACTTTCCTCTTGTCCCACTATAATGCTCAGTCTTCATTTGAATTTTCATTTTTATGTACATATAATATCTTGGAATGGGTATAGGCTAAACATTTCATCCAAGAAACATTGTTCAATCAAGATATTGACTGGTATTGTATATTAGTTTAGTTATCAGATAAATTGAGATATGCACTACTTATAAAAAGCAGAACAAAAACTTATTGTCATCAAGCTGATTTCCACTGATAGTGATTCTATAGGACAGGGTACATCTGTGTGTTTCCAAGATTTTAACTCATGGGAGCGGATATCTTTCTCTTTCTCTTGCAGAGCTGTTGGTGGCTTTGAACTATTGACCTTGTCATTGCTCCTACAGCACAAGATCATATCATGTACAAATAAATGTTCTTTATTTTCTGTACAGTGTAGTTTCTGATAATTAACTGAAAATCAGCTTAGTCTAGGCAGTGAGGCATATGAATGGAATTACATGCAGTTATGCAGATGCTACAAATAAACTGATTTGCAAAATAACTCGAATCCTTCACAATACAATATTAGCCCCCAAAGACCTCCCTAAACAATCTGACTTTATACAGAATTGTAGTTATTTGACTCTTGCTTTTCAAGTAAGGAATCTAAATATATCCCATGTTAGTTTCTCTGTCATTTCTGTACTCTGAAGAATATGAAAAAAATTATGTAAGTTAAACAGACTCCACAAGATTGAGCTACTAGGAAATATGTGTTCATAGTTGTCACTTTCCATCTGTAAATTTGAAAATTACCAGTAAAAATATCTATGTCATAAAAACCATAAGAAATCATGTAAAACAGAAACCTAATGATGTTTACAAGGTTAAGAAGCACTGATGCTATAGGGTTATGTTTTGGCCTGTGATCTGAAAGTTTGAAATCCGAAACCACCAATTTCTCCTTGGGAAAAAGACAACATTTTCTGGGACAGTTCTACCATGACCTATAGGGTCGATAGGAGTCAGTATTGCTTTTGTTCTGAACAATGTTTGAATCTTTGTATTTCTCCATAAGGATGAATCAATGCACAACTTCCAGCCCAAAACCAAATTCATTGCCATCCAATCAGTTCCTATTCATAGTGACTCTATGGGATAAAATAGAGTGGTTCCTGTGGGTTTCTGAGACTTTAACTCATTACAGGAGTGGCACCCCTCCTCTTTCCCCCTCAGGGTGGTTGGTAATTTCTGAAGGCGAACTTTCCAGTTAATGGTTCAGTGCATAACTGGCTAAGGAACCAGAGCTCCTAGGGAACATCCCTTAATATTCCAAATTAAATGTATTTGTGAAACATATGAACGTTTCTCCAGTTTTTTCTATTGCTTGAATCATTAGGAGAATAAAGATTGAAAACCTCTTTATATTTAAATTTTTTAAATGTATCTAATGCTAACATTTTAACTTGTTCAAATGCACACAGATTTTTTTCTCAAAGAGAGAAGGTAATGATAGTTACTATGTATTGAGAAAGCCAAACACCAAGCTCAGTCATTAAATATATTCCAACTCATATGTATTTAGAAGTTACCATAACCACCAACAATACCAACAAAATAGAGAGTGGAAACTCACAGGAGGAAAAGTAATACTGAAGTGGATTTGGACTTGTTTGCGATGTATGAATTCATTTCCAACACATGAAAAATATGTTCTTTGTGATTATGATTAAAAATGGCCAGTATCACTGTGTTTCAGTTTACCCTTGCCTAAGACATTGATCTTTATGTGTTCTGATTTTCCTAGATTTGCACATAGTGTATTCTGCACTCCAGTTTTGAAGGAGTGTTTGCAGCTGTTTCTTCTGATTGTGTGTCACGCAACAGCAGAACCAAGAACAAGTGCATGAGGCAGTGATGGACTTCCCAACCCACCAAGCAAGTTGACTGGTTTTTGTAGGGAGGCTGATTTGTAGGTGGGGTGTTTCTAGATTAGAAGTGTGCTTCCTAATTAGAAGAGCTGGGTTTGTGGAATCATGAGACTAGGAGAGAGTGTTTTCAGGTTGAGGCTTTTAGCGGAGTGACATGCCCTTTGGAAATTTACGGGTAGCCCTAAAAGGTTTTTGTAACATTGACCTAGTGTAGCAGAGGCCAGACCTAGAGGTGCGGACCAGACAGACACCTGAGAAGAAATTGTCCGGACTAAACAACTGTGTCCTGAGCATTCATCACATGAATTGTAACCTATCAACTTGCTTAATAAACTCTATAGTCGTGTTTATGAATATAGTCTGTGGGTCCTGTGTGGCATTTGAAATGGAATTTGGAATGTGAGGAAAATATAGTGTCATGGAGGCATGGTTGGTGTCAGAATAAGTTAGAAGGGATGAAGGGTGATGGCAGGTCTACCTCTGCCTTGTGGCAATCAGGCTTGGGAGCTGTGGGTTGTCAGATGCAGCTTCATGTTGTTTCCACACAGGATGGTTCGCAAACTGCAGAGGATCTGCAAGAGGTGATATAATGTTGCTGGCTTGAAGCAAGGAGGACAAGCAACACTGATGGTGATAAAATATTAAAGGCTCTACTATGAGTTATCCCTCAATGCAAAGAAAGCAAAACTCTTCACAAATGCCTCCATAAACAGCATCATGATAATGGAAAAAAGAAATACGTTTTCAAAAATTGCATTTTACTTGGATGTACAACAAATTTTCATGTAAAAATCAATTGGTCAGTTGCATCAGGGAAAGTTCTGCTGCAAGAAAACCTTTAAAATGTTAAAAGACTGAGATGTCATCTTGAGAAGTAAGATTTAACTGATCCAAGTAATGATATTTTTAATCATATCATATGTATGTGAGAGCTGTATAATGAATGAGCACTACCGAGGAAGAAAATAATGCATTTGTATCATGTTGCTGTCAAAGATTATTGAACATATCGACAGGATGGAGACACTAAATGAAGAAAATTGACACAGTGGCTGTGCCACGGACTCAAACAGCAGTAACCCTGGGAGCGGCACAGAACTGGTAGTGTTTTGCACACATAGGGTAGCTGTGAGTGGTAACTACCTTGAGCTCAACATTTTTAAGGCATCTAACTGTGTTCCATTTAAAAAGAAATAGTCTCTCATTTATCATTATAATAGAACACATATCTTGAAATAAAGATGCATAGACATGCATAAATATGTTATACATATGTTGCTTTCCTTTCCTCTTTGAAGAGTGATTGCAATTGTATATGTCACTTCTGAATGAGAAGTAGGAAAAAAAGCAATCAATTTGATACACACAAAAATGAAATATAAAGATATAGTCTGAAGTTAGGATCATGGAATTATTTACAAGGAATATATTTATGTATACATATTTCAGAAACATCAATAAATGTATGGCATACTTATTGCTGTCTTCAAACTTGTTTATGGTATAGCTAACGTCAAGAAACCACAGTTTGCTCTTTCAAGTTTCTCACCACGATGCTAGTCTTCTATCTAATTTTTATGTTAATATTGGAACATAACAGCTCCCATATAAGCTGAAATCTTCATGATATTACTTTAAAGAAATTGTATTGTGCAAAAAATGATTAATATTTAAAGGATACATAATTAAATAAGATTAATTTGCAGCTATTTGCAATTCCTTGCATCATTTAGAGTTGGGGTAATTAATATTTAATATTTAATGCTTTACAAGCTGCTAGCCTGACCATTTTAGGATTTTAATAGTTGCTGTATTGTTTTCACTATGGAATTATATTACACGTATGTATACTTATATGCAGGATATGGAAAAAATGCTTGCAACAGTGGGTTCAGATATAAAACGTTTGCGCCTGGTGCCAGACGAGGCTGCATTTGGTTGTGCTGCACACAGTGTCAGCATGAGCTGAAACTCACAGCACCTAAAAACAATATAACATGTTTGCCTATGAATACAGTGCAAGCCGAGTCACTGCCTGTTGTCAATCTTTTGTTATGCTTGATAGGTTTTTCTAAATATTACATAGTTCACATATCTACTAGTGGACTACGGTGGTAAAATATTAAGGCAAATAACTCAAAAGATTGTATTTTGCCTGATAATTAATTATTCCCTATCACTGTGATGGTTAGACTTCATGTCAACTTGCTAGTACTTGCGTGGAGGTACGGGTAGAGTCTAACCTACCAATCCGGTTATAGCCTGTTGATGCCTCCTTGCGGGTGTGGTCTTTTTCTGAGGCAGACCCTGAGAACTTTCTTGCTTAAGGTCCTTTGCCTTCTTGCGGGGGCAGGCTGCCCTCCCTGGATGCTGCCACCACCCTGCGGGGCTTCTTCAGAACTTGAATCCTTTGGACCCATGCCACTTAGCAGCACCCACTGGCCTATCATCTCCCGGCTTTTCGTTTTGCCTTCCTGCTTGTGAATCCGCAGGGGACTCTGGGTAGCACCATTGGATTCGATTCGGATTGAGTTGAGTTCTTTTTGCGATATAAAGATTTTTCTTGAGTTAAAGTTATTTCCCCTGCATATACGCATATAATTGATATACTTTTTGTTAAAAAACAAAAACAAAAATGAAACACACCGCGTAACACAATTACCTAACTCCCGACCCCTCCAAACACCATAAAGACAACCCGAAGGAAATCATAAATATGCGTATAAGCCTTTTCTAGATGTCCGGGACATAAGAGAAACAAGTCATCCAGATACTCCTCTAGAGTGCTGCACCGCCAGTCATGACCGGCAACGCGCATGTCCTTCTCTTCCAACCAGTTAGAAACTCCTTGCCTTAATGGTAATACATAAGGGGTTCAAAAGCATATCACTATACCCTGGGGGGAGGGTCGGAAAATGTAGACATACCTGCGGTCATGAAAGATAAAATTGTGTAATGGAGAGAGTACCAGATCATGTGTTTGGGGTGTGGGCTCATATTCAGGTGCTGACACTAACAAGTTAGACTAGGGAGTCATTTCATCCAGTTGATGTTTTCTCCTCATCTTTGAATAAGGATGCTAACAAACCTTAATCCACAGGACACAAACAGAGTAAGAGTCAATGAATGGAGAGGAATATTCTGTGCAACGAGTAACACACAGAGCAAGGGTGGCCATACTGTTATGAAGAAAATTTCATTTTAAATCAGATTTGGCATGATGTAAGGCAGGATTCTACATAGTGGTAAAAGGATAAATCCACGAAAAATAAATGAAAATTACAAATATATATCACATCAGTGACCCCAACAAATGAAACCAATACTTGAAGATCAGAAGAGAGCAGGCAAGACTCTACAATGACGGTTGGAGACTGCAGTATTATCATTTTTGATGCCGGGCAAAATTACCGCAAAGAGCATAGAGAAGAACATGGTGCGATAGGTGTCACTGAGCCAACTTCAGCTCATAGCGACCCTAGGTCCAGCAGAAGGAACACTGTTCAGGCCTGCTCCATCCTCAGAATTGTGGTGTTTGAGGCCATTGCTGCAGACACCGTCAATGCACCCATTGAAGAGCTCCTCATTTGTGCTGGACTTCTACTTTAACAAGCATGATGTCATCCTACACGGACTGGTCTTTCATGGTATCATGTCCAAAGAATGGGAGGCAAAGATTAGTCATCTTCACTTCGCAGGACCATTAGACTGTAAGATTTTGTTTGTTCTTCTTGCTGTCCACATTCATTTTAATCTTCTGCACTAATACCACAATTCATATGCATCAATTCTTCTTCGGATGTCCTTATGCGGTGTCCAATAATCTCTTATCATAGCAACATGGCGTTGAAAGTCCGTTCTTCAATGTCAACATATATTATAAATGGCACAAAAGCATAACACTACAATATGATTACAGAAAATGTAATTAATGTCTTGTCAAAGGGAAAAGAGAAATACACCAAAACAATGACTGCAATAAAAGCATTACAATTGAACTAACTCTAAATCATAACAATCCTGTAAGGGCAAAGTAAAACTACCTCGCAAGGTTTCTAAGGCTCTCAGTACCTACTCAGGTGGATGCTGACATCTCTCTCCTGAAAAGCCGCCAAGTGCTTTAACTACTATGCAACCACCAACACTCCAAACACCATAGTATAAATCATTTGTCTTTGAGTTCCATTTGAGATGAATACTATGATTTGTAAAAAATATATTGTCGCTCCATTTCACTAGAAAACACACATGTTGGTGCCTCAAGTATTAGACCTGATCTATTTTCCCAGCTGATTGCAAAATGGCACAGGTTCTGCCATATTAGCTCTAGTTTTTGAGATACAGAAGGTATGCCCCACACCACTCGTCACTCAGCCCACGAAAATCAGGGTACTTTAACGTAACGTTAGCTCGTCTTAGAGGAAGTGCACATTGGATTTATTTCAGTAGTTTGTGATGTAGGAAATGTTTTTCACTCTCAGAGCCATCGTGTCAATGCTAACTCTTAGTGATCTCCAATGGGTTTCCACAACTTTAACTGTTTATGGGAGTAGAAAGCCCAGTCTTTCTCCATGAGAGGCAGATGGTGGTTCTGAACTGCTAACTAGGTGGCTCACAGCCCAACTCTTAACCAGGACACCACCAGGGCTCCATACTAAATACTTCTGTCAAGTTACATTTCTCATAGTGTCCTTGGATCCGAAGATGTATGTGGACAATACAAATGACGTGAACTTGGAAATTCCCTCAAGTATTACTTTATCTTTATTAGAAACTGGATAGCAGATAGTTCCAATTTTATATCTCAAAAAATGGGCCAAAAAAGTATCCCTGAGGCATAATGTGTGTGTGTGTGTGTGTGTGTGTGTATGTGTGTGTTTCATTGTTGGCTGTAGGGTCAAATTTTTCAGACTTCCAGGTTCTCTGCAGAGAAAGCTGAGATTTTCTGTTCCTATAAAGATTCACAGCTTCAGAAACCCAGAGGAGAAATTCCACTCTGTCCTATAGGGGCTCTGTGAGTCAAAATTGAATGACTGGTAGTGAGCTTGGTACAATAAGTGGAGATTCAAATGTTCTGAAAATTGTAATGAGTCTGTCAAAGTCCAAACTCCTTTAGTAAAATTAAAATGCTCAATCTTGCGATAAGATGGCACAACTCTCCAAAAATTACTTAAAGTTAGCATTTTTCTAACAAAGATGCTTGGAGTCAGTATCACCTCTGAAACATTTAGTATGAATTATCTATTTACATCTCTATAGTCAAATGCATTCTGAAATGTTTACTGGGCAAGTTGAAGAATAAAACTCTATCAAAAATCATGAAAATGTTTATGAAGTCTTGCACATTTGATATTATAAATTGCCTTCATGCCTTTTTATATACATGCAGTTTTATTTTTATATTCTACTCTTCTCAAGCTATGTTCTGGTTTTGAAGCACCCAATTTGGATTATCTGTATATATTACACAGCCTCCCTTACCAAAAAGAGAAATTGCTGCCTTTAATGTATTCTAACTCCTCGTCGCCCTAATAGAACAGAGAAGAACTTCCCTTTAGGGTTTCAATTTTTAATTCCTTTAAAAGCTACAGAGTGGTCGGTGGGTTAGAACCACTGATCTTATGATTGGAAGCTCAGTGTGTAACCAACTAGCCACCATGTGCCCACATACAGCTTCCCTTGACAGTTCCTTAATACTTGTATCTCTTTCAAATAATTCTTACTGTTTGTCTCATCCTGTAATTTGGAGGTCTGAATTCTTCTTGTATTTAAAACTAGGAAGATAAATTAATAAGTTATATAACTTAATAGCCAAATATAGAGTAGAACACCATAGCTAGAAACTAGAGCTGATGTGGCCTATCCAATGTGATATTCTAAATCAGCACATAAAGGAACCCCAGACAAAGGCCTAAAACCTAAGACAATGAAAAATTGTGATTGGGCTCTGTTATTATATAAATATTATCTACTGCTTGCATTATCTGATGATCCAAAATATTAGTGATTCATTTTTAATAACACAATTAAAACACCACAAATTTATCTTGGAAGAAGTACAGACTGCTTCTTATAGGCAAGGATGGTGAGACTTCATCTCACATACTTCGGATTTGTTGTCAGGAGAGCCCAGTCACTGGAGCAAGGCATAACGCTTGGAAAAGTAGAAGGGAAGAGAAGAGGAACTCTTCTATGGCAGCGGTTCTCACCTCCCTAATGCTGCAAGCCTTTAATACCGTTCCTCATGTTGTGCTGACCCCCAGCCATAACATTATTTCCATTGCTACTTCATAACTGTAATGTTGCTACTATTATGTATCGGGTGACCCTCGTGAAAGGGACGTTTGACTCCCAAAGGGGTCGCGATCCACAGGTTGAGAACTACTGCTCTACTGGATGGTTTATCACAGTGGCTGGACAATGAACTCAAACCAAAGAGAGTTTTGAGGATGGATCAGGATTGGTATTGTTTCATTCTGTTAGAGAGAGTCACTTCGAGTTGGAACCAACTCAAAAGCACTTACAACAGCAACAACATAATTGACAACATATTATAATTTAAAAGATATTATCTAAGATATTCTTGCAATATATATTTGATCTGTATATTACTTAGAAATAAAATGTTTTATTTAAAGAGGGACATATCTGATCAGAGCACACAGGAACAAATGAAGGGAGAGGAAGGGAGAGTGGAACACAGCCTGGCCCACCAAGCTGTGAGGATGATATTCCCACTCAGAGCAGCCAAATCAGAGAGAGGACCATAAGGCCAGCCCACTATGAGACTCGACGTCCCTCACTGACCATAGCACTACTTTGGGACTACACTGGAGACACAGTGCAGGAATTGCGCCCAATCTGACCCCACCACACAGAGGTGAAACACTAAGGGTGTGCAACAGAACAGCAAGGGGAACAGAGCAACGAAGTACCCGGGGAAAACCAAAAACAGACTTTGGGGCCAGGGCTTGGGGCCTGTCAGACTCCACAAGAAAACACCCCTAAAGGTCAACAAACAGACCTTGAGCTATTTACAGGCTTTTCTTTTTGTTGTCATTAGTTGTGTTGTTGTTTTGTTTTCTTTTATGGTTTGTTTTGCCCTGTCTTGTTTTTTGTGCATATTATTATCTCTACAGGTCTATCTAGATAAGATAGGCAGGATAAACATTGTGGAGGAGAAAACAAAAGTATCAACAGTTACAGGGACATGGGAGAAGGGGACAGCAAGTTATCTAAAATCAATGGTGAGGAGGGTGTAGAAGGCTTGGTAAGGCTTGATTAAGGGCAATGTAATCGAAAGGAATTAGTGAAACCCAAATGAAAGCTAAACATGAGAGTGGGACAAAAGGAAAGTAAAAGGAAATAGAGGAAGGAACTAGGTGGCAAAGGTCATTTTAGAGGTCTAAATACAGGCATGTAAACATGTAAATATATTTATATATGAGGATGGGGAAATAGATCTAAGTGCATACATTTATAGATTTAGTATTAAGGCAGCAGATGGATATTGGGCCTCCACTCAAGTACTCCCTCAATTCAACAACACTTTGTTCTATAAAAGTTGCATTCCATGAGACTCACCTTCCCAACAGGTTCACTGAAGACAAATGTGTGCATAAGCAAAAGTGGTGAATAAAGCTGATGGTGCCAGGCTATCAAAAGAGATAACGTCTGGGGTCTTAAAGGCTTGAAGATAAGCAAGCGGTCATGGTCATCTAGCTGACAATCAACAAAGCCCACATGGAAGAAGCGCATCAGCCTGTGTGATCACAGGTGTCCATAGGATCAGGTATCAGACATCAAAAAACAAAAACTCATATTACTGTGAATGAGGGGGAATGCAGAGTGGAGCCCCAAGACCCATCTGCAGGCAACTGGACATCCCCTTACAGAAGGGTCACAGGGAGGAGATGAGCCAGTCAAGGTGCAGTATAGCACCGATGAAATATACAGCTTTCCTCTAGTTCTTTAATGCATCCTACCCCCCCACTATCATGATCCCAATTCTACCTTAAAAATATGGCTAGGATGTTTCCTGGTACAGATAAGAGCAGAGAATCCAGGACAGATAAACTCCTCAGAACCAATAATGAGTGTAGAGAGAGCAGGAGGCTAAGGGGAAGGTAGGGGAGAAATGAGAAACCAATCACAATAATCTACATATAACCTCCTTCCTGGGGGATGGACAACAGAAAAGTGGGTTAAGGGAGGCACTGGACAGTGTAAGACATGTAAAAATAATAATAATTTATAAAATATCAAGGGTTTGTGAGGGAGGAAGAGTTGGGAAGGGAGGGGGAAATGAGGAGTTGATACTAAAGGCTCAGGTAGAAAGAAAATTCTTTGAGAATGATGATGGCAACAAATGTACAAATGTACTTGACACCATGGATGGATGGATGGATTGTGATAAGAGTTGTATGAGCCCCAATAAAATGATTTATTTAAAAAAAGAAAAAGGTTTAATTTGAAATCTTTAGAAATTTCCAGCTTGATCTAGAATTGCTGACACAATTTTATTGTGCCCAAGAAAGTTACTGTATATGATTTCAAATTTTGGCATTAATTTGTAAGGATATGATTAATTTGTGTGAATATGCCCTTCACATAGTATATTGTCATAGATATTGAGAGAAAATGTTTTGTAAGTATTTATTAGCTCTTGTGTGGTGATACAAAATCAAAACACTGCTATGGATTTTACTGCATGAAATAATAACCTTATATGAAGTTAAACACAGATTAAGAGGCAGCTGTTCCACAGAACAAAGGGATACTGCATAGTGTAAAATCTACAAAGGTGTCGATCACAATGCACACTCTCACCATGCTTATTCGATCTGAATGCTGAGCAATAAGAGAATCAGCTGGCTTACAGGAAGAAGAAGGCAGCATCAGGAGTAAAGGAAGATTTGTTAACTACTTGTGATATTGGCATGATGCAACCTTGCTTGCTGAAAGTGAGGAAGACTTGAAGCACTTCCAGAGGAAGGTCAAAGATCGCAGCCTCCACTATGGACTACAACTCAATGTCAAGAAAACCACAATCCACACAACAGGAGCAATAGGTGACATCAAGATAAATGGAGAAAAGACTGAAGCTGTCACGAATTTCATCTTGCTTGGAATCATATTTAATGCTCATGGAAGCCAAAGTCAACAGATCAAATGATCTTTTACATTGGGTAAATATGCTATACTCATTCACTGCCATCAAGTCTCTTCTGATTCACAGTGACCCTATACAGCATGATAGAGCTGTCCCTGTAGTTTTCTGGGATGTTTATTCTTTATGGGTATAGAACTGCTGACCTTGTGGTTAGCAGATGTTACTTTGAATACTATGGTGCATCAGACCCAAGCCTCACACACAAGTGAAAGTTGAACCTAGACTAAGAAATACTGAAGAAGAATCAATGCATGTAAATTCTGGTGCTGGTCAAGAATATTGAACGTAATATGTAGTGCCAAATGAACAACAGCAATAAAAATTCTGTCTTGGGAGAATTACGTGCAAGATGCTGGGTAGAGGCAAGGATGGTGAAACTTCCTCACAGTACTTTGGACATGTCAGGAGAGATGATCCCCTGAAGAAGGACATGATGCTCAGTAAAGTTGAGGGACAGAGGGAGTAAAGGAAGGACTTCATCCAGATGGATTGATACAGGGACTGAAAAAATGGTTCAAGCATCAAAATAAAATTGTGATGATCAGGTGTGACTGGGCGGTGTTTCATTCTGTTGTACACAGGGTCACTCTAAGCTGGAACTGACTTGATGGCACCCAACAACAACAACAACAACAATTAATCTATAAGGTTTTCAAGTTTACAAGTCTTTAGGCAAACAGATCGCTACATCTTTCTCCCATGGAGTGAGTGCTGGATTTGAAGTTCCAAAGTTTGGAGTAGGAACCAAAAGCTTTACCCACATCACTACCAAGCCTCCTGGTAAAGTGGTAATGCACTTCCAAACTAAATCTTTAGTGATTTATTAACTATTATTTTTATTAAATATCAAATAAGAAAAATTTTTAAAAAGGCAAGAATGATTGCCTACTTGTGTATCTTTACTTTAAGACTGAGCAGTTTTCCTTGATTGTCTTTAAATTTCTCTCGTATGCACATTCCTTAAACACTTTTGTTGGCTTGACTAATGACCCTTTGATAATGGTGAAATGTATCTCTTTATAATTCATAGCAACTCTATGAGTATGTTAAAATTCATATTATAACTATTATTACAACCATTATTATCAAAACTACATAAATATTACAATTATTATTTGCTGAATGTCTAATGATTAGTGTTCGCATTTTTTCAAGTTGTCTTTATATATAAAGTACATTTCTTTTAAAAGACATATTTTTGATAGCTTGTAATGTGTTGTGTATTATTTTTATTATTTTAACTATTCTGACAACCTCTCAATTGAATTATTACATAACATGTAATTTATACAATGATGGGGTTTTAATTATTGAACACCTATTTATATTTGCACCTTTTTCTTGTTTTTAATATCTTTTCTTACTGCCTTCTTTAATTTAATTATCTATAAAAAGCATTGTATCTCTCCACTTTCTCTTCATTCCTAAATAGAGTACTCATGGCAGTTACATAATCTACTTTCAACTTGAATGAAGGCATGGAGTCTAACTTGTCAATCAGGTCATACATAGCCAATGAGGTCTCTGTGTGGGCATGGCCCTCTCCTAAGGATCCTCCTGTCTTCCTCCCAGGAGATGAGACCCACACTCTCCTTGTGAGACATTCCTGTTGACAAGCCTGAGATACTTAGTTTATTGTGCCAGCCTGGCCAATAAACACATATGGGATTAATTGAAGGGTGGAGAGACAAATGGTTTGGTAAACCTTGCCTATCTTATCTCTAGCTCTTTAATCATCAGGGCAGTGTGCGGCTGCCTTGCTTGTTCTGTCCCTCAATATTCAAGCTACACTCCCTGTGGGACACCTAGCCTATGGACTGTGTCGCTGTAATTTGAGGCCCCTTTCAGACCTGCCCACCAGAGAATTGGAATGTACATCTCTGGAGTTGGGGACTGACTGTTGGTGACCTGGCTGATGGTTGGTGACCTGCCTTGCTGTTTGCTGCCTGTGCCTGGAGAGCCTAAATCTCTCTACAGAGGACTACCTGGAGACCCTCAAGACTTGAATGACTGCCAGTGTCTCACAACTCTCTCATGGCGGGAGTGAGTTGTACTGAGTCATTTGTACTGCTTTTTAATTTAACTGTTCATTTCTTGTATTATCTATCTATCTGTATATAATTTAACAGTTCATTTCTTGTGTTATCTATCTATCTTTATATATATATATATATATATATATATCTCAGATCACTGATAATTATATATTCACTGATAATTATATATTTAATTATCAGTGATCTGGTTTTGGCTCTCTAAAGCACCCTGTCTAACACCAAGGCACATGGAGACACACTGATGGAACCAGAGCCCTTGAGTTGGAGGAGCCACGTTGAGAACCATGCCAGCACTGAGATGTTTGCAACGCCACTGCACTGACAAGACTTTCCGCCCGTTGGCCTGTGATCTTCTGGCATTTGGCATCATTGCATAGCTGCATGACTCTAAAGAGGAATTTATGGACTAGTGTTGGACAAATGAGCTAATATCGGACTTCTGGACTGCACTGCGATGTTTCTCAATTGCTCTTTTATGTAAAGCTCTTTCTTATACACATATGAGTGTCTAGGAATACAGTACTCTAAAAATTATCTGTCTGGGGCACTTGACTTAAGTATGCTTCCACTGGGTCTGAACTTAAACCTCATTTTGAAAAGACCTGTCTTACTCTAAGAGTTAAAATTTTAAACAAATTTAATATATCTAGAGAAATGTGTCCTCTAGCAGTCCATGGCACTTACAATATTGTTCTTCAGCACCGCAATTCAAATACATCAATTTTTCTATTGTCTTCCTTTTCCAATGTCCAACTTTCACATGCAGCTGAGGCAATTGAAAACGCCATGGCTTGGGTAAGGCTCACTGTAGTTCTCAAAGCAGCATCCTTGTGTTTTTTCAGCCCTCTAAAGAGATCTTGTGCAGCATATTTATCCAACAGCTCTTCTGATCTAATGCGTCCAGGAGCATTGATTGTGAATCCAATCAAGACAAAAGCCTTGACAACTTCAATGTTTTCTCCATTTATCATGATGTACCTACGATTAGAATTGTGAGGATGTTTGAATTCTTTATATTGAGTTGTCATCCACATTCATCAACAAGTGATTCAAGTCCTCCTCACTTTCAGCAAGGATGGTTGTGTTATTTGCATGTTATAAGTAGTTAATAAGTTTCTTCCCATTGTGATGCCATATTCTTTTCCATATAAGGCAGCTTCTATAATTATTTGCTCAGCATGTGTATTGAACAAACATAGTGAAGGGATACAGCCCCGGGGCACACCTTTCCCAATTTTGAACCATACAGGATCCCCTTGTTCTATTCATAGAACTAACTCTTCATCCATGTACAAGAGCATCATGAGTACAATGAAGTGTTCTCAAATTCCCATTTTTTAAAGTTTTCTATAGTTTATATGCTCTTCACAGCTGAATGATTTTGCATAGTCAATAAAGCACAAGTAAGCATCTTTATGGTATCTTTATGGTATATCTGCTTAGAGCAAAGATCCATCTGACATCAGCAATGGTATCCCTTGTTCTGAATCCTCTTCTGATTCTAGCCCGAATGCTTGTCAGCCCTGTCAATTTACTTCTGGAAACATTGTTGGATGATCTTAAGCAATATTTTACTGGCATGTCATATCAATGAAATTGTTTTATAGTTTGAGCATTCTCAGGTAATTTTTCTTTGGAATGGAGATGAATATGAATCTCATCTGGTCAGGTGGCCAAGCACCAGTCTTCTTAAGTCTCTAGCATAGATAAGTGGGTGCTTCCAGTGCTTCATAAACATGCTGAAATATTTCAATTGGCATTTCATCAATTCCTGGAGCCCTGTTTTGGTAAATGTTTTCAGTCCTGCATTAAGGTCTTCCTTCAGCACCATTGGTTCTTGCTTATATGTTGTCTCCAGATGGTGGAATGTCAACTTTTTCTTTTTGGTGAAGGGGTTCTTGTCTGGACGGGAGCAGGTAAACAAGGGCTGAGCACCCCCACCAGATCAGAAGCAAGCCAGAAAGATGGCGCCAGACAGGACAGCCGATACCAAGAAGTGAGACCAGCTGTTCCCAGTACAAATGAAGCTGCAAGAAGTCTACAAACAATTCTCAGCGTGGCCAGACCCTATCTTCCAATTGACACACATTCCGGTCATTCTCTACCATGCCTCTAAAAGCCCGCATCCCAGACTGCTGGGTGCGACTTCCCTGGACTACTTGCTAGCCCACGGAACCTTGTCTGGGGACTTCTCTTCTAATAAAGAGCTGTTGCAGCTTCTCTAACTTTTTCTTTCTTTCTTTGTTCCCATGCCTCTGTTTACCTCTCATTTTTGTATATTCTTTCCTTCTTCTCTTGAGGTTTCCTACATCATGCAATATTTTGCCTAATAAAACTTTTAAGATTGCTACTTGAGGTTTGAATTTTTTTCTTCAGTTCTGTTTCATCCATACCGAGCTTCTTTTTTGTTTTTCGATTTCCTTGTCTTTTCACATTTCCTTATGATATTTTCCTTTGTCATCTAGAGTGACGCTTGGAAATTTTCCAATCAGTTCTTTGACGTCATCCTTTCTTCCATTTGTTTTGCTACTCTGATAAAGAGCAAGGTTCAGTCTCTTCTGACATCACTTTAATATTTTTTTCTTTTTTTCCTGTCTTTTTAATGACCTTTTACTTTCTTCATGAATGATGATTCTGATGTTATCCCACACCTCATCACGTTTCCTGTCCTTAATATTCAATGTGTCATATCTATTCTTGAGATGGTCTCAAAATTCAGGTAGGATAGACTCACGGTTGTATTTTGGCTCCAGTGGATTGTTATAATTGTCTTCAGCTTTATTCTGAACTTACACATGAGCACATTGATGGTCTTGTCCCTAGTCGGTCCTTAGTCTAGTTTTAGCTGCTGCTATTGATCTCCTCCAGCTTGTCTTCCCACAGATGTAGTTAACTTGAATGCTGTGCATCCCATCTGGGGAAGTCCATGTGGATAGTCACCTTTTGTGTTATTGAATAAAGATATTTGTTGTGAACAAATCATTGGTCTTGCGAAATTCTATCAAGTGGTCTCCAATTTATTTCTATCACCAAAATTATATTTTCCAACTGCTGTTCCTTCCTCTTTGTCTCCAACTTTTGCATTCCAACCATCAATAATTATACAGCATTGTACTTCATGATTGATTTTGCAATGTATTTTTTTATTATGAATGCAACATCATTTTTCTTGGTTGTGTTGCTCCTGGCTGTAGGAGGTGGTCGGCTGGTCAAGGTGTTTATTGATGGGTGACTAATTAGTCTCCTGTGCCTCTGTTTACCTTGCAGCTAAAAGCGTTGTGAGATAACTTAGTTATTTATGACCTCTTTAAGATTCTCTGGAAACCTGCATGTCATTGTGCTTATCTTAGAATATAGTGCTGCTGTTATTATTCAAATGTTTATACAGTGTGCCTAGTTAAGTAATGTTTACATAGCTAAGAGGTTCAGAATGTTTTTTTTTGTTTTGTTTTTTATTATTAATAAATCTTTTTATTGGGGCTCATACAACTCTTATCACAATCTGTACATACATCAATTGAGCAAAGCACCCTTATACATTCATTGCACTCGTCATTCTCAAAATTCACCTTCCACTTGGGTTTCTGGAATCAGCTAGGTTTCCCTTCTTTTTTTCCCCATCCCCCTCCCTCCCCGCTCACCCCTTCACCCTGGTCCCTTAATAGTTTATAAATAATTATTATATCTTATCTTACACTGCCTGGCATCTACCCCTCACCACCTCCCCATTGCCCATCTCCCAGAGAGGAAGTTATACATAGATCTCCAAGATCAGTTCTCCCTTTCTACACCCCCTTCCATTCTGGTGTCGCCACTCCTACCGCGGGTGTTGAGGGGTTCGTCTGCCCTAGATTCCCTGTGTTTCCAGATCCCTACTGCACCGCTGTACATCCTCTGGTATAACCAGGTCTGTAAGGTAGAATTGGGGTCATGATAATTGGGAGGGGAGGAAGAGTTCAGGAACTAGAGGAAGGTTTTGAGTTTCATTGTTGCTACACTGAACCCTGAGTGACTCATCTCCTCCCCACTACCCCTCTGCAAGGGATGTCCAGCTGTCTACAGATGGGCATTGGGTCCCCATCACACACTCCCCATCATTAGTTCTTTAATATTCACTTTTTAATCATTCCCTTGTAAGAAGAGCATAAAAACCAAGCTTTGAATATACTCGGTACTTCAGTCCATCAGACTGTTGTCCTCCCAATCCCATGCTTTGTAAATGTCGCTTTCTTTTCCTTTCTTCAACACGCCTTTGTTCAGATGCAGCTTGATGCAAGATAGCCGGTCTATCACCCGCACCTGGCATAGTAAATTGTATGATTTTGTGATTCAAAATGGCGATTACCTTCCATTTCAGCTCATTATTGCCTTGGATATCAATCTATTATGTTTCATATACATTTTGACAACTTCCAATTTTCTTAGATTCATACATGGAATTTCCAAGTTCCCATAATTAGCATATATTTGCAGCTTTTTTTCCTTACCTTGAATCATGCCTCTTCAGCAAAAGAAATTTCCAAAGACTCCACTCTATAAGCTTTACCCAACTCATGTCACCACATCCAACTCTACTCTAATAAACAACTCCTCCATGTCCTACTTTAAATTGTGTCATCTTCTCCATAAATCTCTCTATTTTAATAATTAAAACAGTTATAGTTCTGCTCTACAACATAGTGCTTCAGTTTTATATCTGTTTTATCTTTAAAATGTAGTTCTCAAGGGATAATATACATATTGTTTTAGAATTAATCTTAAATACTAAATCAACTTTGTATTGTATTTTTGTAGGAGTATCGTATAATTCCACATTATGCAAACAAAAATCGTCACAACCTGACCAAGAGACAATATGATAAAACCAAAACTTATAGATGATGTCAAGAATTTCATTAGACTTGAATTTACACTCAGTGCCTAGGAAGAAACCAAAAGAAATATTATGTTGTATGGGGGAGGGAGGATGGGACAGGGAGGGAAAACAATGAGAATCTGCTATTAAGGGGTCAACTAAAAAATGTATGAATTGTGATGAGATCTATAAGAGCACTCAATAAAAGTATTTAACAAAAAAGAAAAAGTAAATGGTTACATATGACAATGCCTTAAACAAAAATCGTGCTAAAGTTAAAAGTTTGAAAATTAAATATGTCACTATGAAGACTAAGGTGTGACTGAATATACTGTCTTTAGCTGGGTTCTGTAGAAAATCAAAACAGGTGATGCTTGTATATTATTCCATCCATCAGTTCTGACTCATAGTAACCCTACGCACAACAGAACTAAACACTACCTTGTCCTCTGGCATCTTCAGGATTATGATGTTTGAGCTCATTGTTGAGCCATTGTGTCAAGCCATCTCCTAGATGTCTTTTTTGTTTTGATGGCCTTCTCATTTACCAAGCATGTACATATTAAAGTACATAAGATGAAGTCTCCATTCCTTTGCTTCTAAGGATCATTCTAGCCTACTTCTAAGATAGATAAGCTTATTATTCTGGCAGTGTAGTTTTAATATTCTTTATCAATGCTGTATTTCAAATGCTTCATTTCCTCCCTCCCCCCAGTCTTTGTTATTCATTGTTCAACATTCACATGTATAGGAAGCAATTGGAAATGACATGTCCAGAGTCAGGTGGACCCTAGGCTTCAAAGGGGTATCCTTTCTCTTCAACACTTTAAAGAGTTCTTGTGCAGTAGATTTGCCTAGTGATTTTATATTTACATCTGTTTCTGTATCTACAACTATATCTCTGTAAAGTTAGGCATCCTTATCAAGAAAATGAATTACATCGTTTTAGAAATGGGCAAGTCCAGTCAGAATCTAAGCAGGTTCTAAATCTGTGGGTCAGTTAAACTGGAAGCTCTTCTTGGTTTGAGTACCTTCAGAGAATGATGAATCCAAAATTGGTGGGAAACCCACAGGCTGATGACTGCAGAGAAGAATACATACAAAATCCACAAGCTAGATAGCATATAAGATGGCAGGCGACTGATTGCTTATGGGGTAGACATTGAATATGCCCTGCCATTGTCTCAACTCAAAAGAATCAGAAATCAATTGGCCAGATACAAGACTCAGGCCCAGTAAAAGGTAAACAAGATTATAAACAGGGTCTGTTTGTGTCAGAAGTAGGCTGTACCTTTGAACAAACTTCAGGGATGTGACTTACGTAATGGTGTTGCATTCCACCTTAAACTACATACAACCGATCGGCTCATCACTGCGGATCCCATTATGTAGTTGCTTACATTATGTTATGTCTCAATATGTCCTTGAATGTCACAACATTGGGAATCTTGTACTAACTATGTTGATATAAAATTTACTATTACATATGCTTTGGTATTTCCAATCACCTCATATGCATGTGAAAGATGAACGATGACCATGAAAGGTAAGATATTTGACATATTTGAATTCTGGATTTGGAAAGGGATTTTGAATATATCACTGAGTGCCAGAAGAAGGAATAAATCTCTCTTGGAATAAGTACAGCCAGGGTGGTCCTTAAATCAGAAGAGTGGGACTTCATCTTGTTTCATATACGTTGGGTGTTTTCTCAGGAAGGAAAAATAGAGGGTCAAGGAAAAGAAAACCGCCTCAGGAGACCTTACTGACACACAATTGCAACAGTAGGCTCAGGCATGACAATCATTGGGAACAGTAGTCATTCCCTTTTACATAGGATCATTGTCATTTGAAACCAACTCAATGGTAATTTACAACAATTTTCTCTTATAAACTTAATTCAGTAAGAACTTGAGGTAGTTCAATGCCGGCCTTTTATATTTCTAAGTTACTCCATGTACAATCACCTTTAACTCTAAGGACCCAATCAAACCTTGAATGTTTTATGCAACAGCCATTTCTTAGGAGACTCTGATTCTTATTTTTTTCCAGCCTAGCAAAAATTATGCTCAGAATATTAATTATAAAGCCATAGATATAAAAACAATCAACACTTTGAGGAAATTTGTTTCATTTTTCTCTGAGAAACGATGGCTTTAAATCCTAGTAGCTTACCTCCCTGCTCCGAGATTTTAATCTCCAGTTTGGAACACATATTTAAATTAGTGACTTTCAGCTTTCAAACATATTTTCATACAGGGTGGTCAGTTAAGGCAACTTAGATAGCAATACCAAAAGTCAAAATTACCTGTCATATGTAAATTTGAAATATGTGTTTAATCTGTGTTTTCAGAAGGCAGAAATCATTTACTACTAAATCTTAACACTGATATAAAATTACCTGGTATAAAATATATTTAGAGTTCATTGCTTTCAACAATTTGAACATTGATGATTTTACTTTAATTTTTAACAAGCAAATAAAATAATCACTACAAAACAATACTGTAAGATTATGGAATAGGTAGAAATAGTTAAACACATCTGTTTTCTTTTTTGTTCTTTTCTTATAATTTTACTGCCTTTTGTTTATATGTTTAATTTGACCTTGATAACTTTAACTATCTAAACTATTGATGTAGAAAAGCTCTGAAATAAATAAATATGCTTTGCAATAAAATTGATGCTTAATTGAATTTCTTTTAAGTAAATGCATCATCTTTCTGTGAGAAAAAAATTCTCAATTTTTCTGCTTTTTATCTAGGAGCTATAAAATAAAGAAATCTATAGAACACAGTTTTCACATGAACATTTTTCAAATCCTTTATTTTAAAAAGATAATTCTAATATTTGTAGAAATGATTAATTACAGAAATAAAAGAGACCTTTTGGAATATACAATGCCTAATTAATCTTGCTAATAATTATGTCTTTTAGCTCCATGAGTAAATGCTTTTTAATAAATCAAGGTGAGGATATCAATGATGAACAAATTGGAAACACTAGCAATGAAGCATTACATGATAAATTAAAAGGACAGATTTCCATACATGCCATAATTATATCCAGAAATGTAACAAAACAATGAAAATATATTTTACATATTAATTTTCCAAAGTGAATGCAAACCTTATGGAAGAAATGATTATTATAGAGAACATTATATCTGCATATAAATTATACATATGTCTAAATGTAGTTATATAAACATAGAAACATTTATTTTTCAAAGTGAAAAATGCTAATCTTTTGTTTCTTGAAATAGCCTACATATAGTTCTATGTAGTTCAGAGGGCATATCTCTAACCCTTGCCTCAAGAGTTATCTTGTATTTATATCATATCATAATGGCAGTTTGGTGTTCTCAGAGGACTAAAATAATGTTATTCTAATGTTCTTTGAGTTTGGGGAACAAAAAGAAATCTGAAGGGGCAATATCAGGGGTGTTGGATGGATTAGTGTACTGTTTCTCACTTATATAAGTACTAAATTACTTATACTACTAAAACTGACTTATGCGTATACATGTATTTATGAATATATAAATATATAAAAACTAAAATTTTTCAAGTGTATTATTTATATAATGATATGTAATTAATTACATAAATAATTTAAGGTACAAAATGAAGCTCAATATCTAAGTTACATTGTGAATCTTTCTAAATATATTGTCTAGAGATATTATTATTTTTAAAGCTACAAATGTTTTAGCATGTCTATTCTTTAGCATTGAATTTAATTTGTACATAGCACCTTCTCCTGTCACTTACTCAGTGTTTTGACTCACATGATTGTCTCATTGAATCTCAAAATTACTCTTATTTTTCCACAATGTTCAAAGCTGTTATTTTTCCAATTAAAAACTAACTTCAAATCCATGTTACCCTTTAGGTACTTACTACTCTATTTCTTTTTATGTCCAAAATAGCCAGAAGAGATTTCTTTACTCAGTTTCCAAACCTTCCTTCATTCTCTCATGAGACTTTTATAATAGGATTTTGGATTCATATTTCAATAAAATATTTTATGCCATTAATGACCTAGTACTGCTTGACTGAACAAGATTTTAGAAGGAAAAATATCTTGATTTTCATAATAGTGATATCACACAAGATCGGTCCTTTTGTGGTTGACTACTTTCACTCAGCATGACATCCTCCAGGGTTATTCCATTTGTGACCTGTTTTGTAGATTCATATTTATTTTTTAGCATTGAGCTATACTATTGTGTATGTACCATAGTTCATTTATAATTTCTTCTACTGATGGGTAACTAGATTCTTTCCAATTTATTGCTATCATAAACAGTAATGTAATGAACATCTCACTACCATTGAGTTGATTGCAATTCCTAGTGTCCCTATAGGACAGGGTAGAAGTGTCCCTGTGAGTTTCTAAGATTGCAATTCTTTACAGGAGAAGAAAGGCCTTCTTTTTCCCGAGGAGTGCCTGGTGTGTCTGAGCGGCTGACCTTGATATTCTCAGTCCAATCTATTTGTGTCACAACCCTTATTTTTCTAGGATATATACCAAGCAGAGGGATTGCTTGGTCACATGGCTTCTTTTTCCATCTTTTTATGCATTCACCACACTGTTTTTCAGAGTGGTAGCGTCAGTTTGCAGTCCTACAAGTAATGTATGAAGCATCTTGTCTTTCTAGTCCTAGTATACTATTTCCTTTACTGTTTTATTTTTTACTTTTCTGTTAAATCTGGGTGAGATGATCTTTCATTCTTCTTTTGGTTTGCATCACTCTAATGCTGAAAGCCTATGTTCATATATGTGTTGGCCACTTGAATGTCTTTTTTGGTGAAGTATCTGCGCATGCCAATTTTGTATTGAATTATTTATCATTTTATTGTTAGGGTACTAAAGTTTTCTATACATTTGAGAGGTTAGTCCCTTGTTCAAAATGTCATCACCAATTTTTTTACCCCCACAAATTTGTGGGCTCTTTCTTACACTTTTAGTGAAATCTTTTGATGCTCACTATGGTCCAATTTTTAGAAGATCTCTTGCACCGAGTTTGTCTTGTGAACTGTATGGTTTCCTAAATGATTGATATCTTTCTAAAATGTATTAGGGACTATATTTTCACTGATGATCTTTGCTTAAAATCATTTTATTGGGGGCTCATGCAATGCTTATCACAATCCATACATACATACATTGTGTCAAACACATGTGCACATTTGCTGCCATCATCATTCTCAAAACATCTGCTTTCCCCTTGAGCCCCTGGCGTCATTGATGATCTTTGTCGTACTAGGTTTGATATTCACAATTTTTATCCACCAGTAATGACGTTCGTTTGTAAAGCAGGAATACATTTTCCTTTGTCAGATTTTATAATCATAGTAGAATGCTCGCTGAGCCACATAACATTTACACTTATCTAGAAGGGTGTTGTGGGGAGGCACTTATGCATTAGACATGCAAGGACAATGACAACTAGTCTGGTAGTTTATGTCCATTAGCTAATTAGAGGAAATTATTGAGTAATATTAATAGTTAGAGGAAGAGGTCTCTAAATGTCCATTTTGCTGGCCTTCCTTTTTCATAAAGCAAAATATTTAATTTTTCATATTAAATGATGTAATTTCTTTTAAAATGAAGACTTAATCACATTGCATTCAGTTAAAAATGTTTTGGACTGTTTATTTTTTTAAAATAAGTTAGAATTAGTATTCTTCCTCTGAAAAATATCTACTCCCAACTTTCTAAGGGCCAATATTCACCCTTGTGTTGTTTTTTTTCTGCATTGATACATTTACTCATTTCAATGTCTCTAAAATGTCCAAACATTTCTTCATCCTTTATTTCACTTCCTGACCCATGAGGAGTTTATTCGTTCTGGATTCTGTGTGTTGAGAGCTCTTGCCTGTACAGTGTACTTGCTTTGGTCTAGCCGATTTGTAATATAGAACTGGGGTCATGATAGTGGGGGGAGGAAGCATTAAAGAGCTAGAGGAATGTTGTGTGTTTCGTCAGTGCTATACGGCACTCTGGCAAGTTTATCCCTTCCTTGTGACGTTTCGGTAAGGGAATGTCCAATTATCTACAGGTGGGCTTTGGCTCTCCATTCTGACACCACCCACTCCACCCGTTTGCTTTGAAATGGTTGTTTGCTTTGGATCTTCTAATGCCGGATATCTGATTCCTTGGACACCTGGTGATCACACAGGTTGGTTTGTTTCTTCCATATTGTTTTGTTGTTTCCCTGCTAGATAGCTACTTGTTTAACTTCAAAATTTAAGACCCCAGACACTATATCTTGTAATAGCTGGGCACCATCAGCTTTCTTCACCACATTAACTTATGCACCCATTTTGTCTTCAGTGATTGTGTCAGGAAGGTGAGCATCACAGAATGCCAGGTTATTAGAACAAAGCATTTTTGTGGTGAGTGAGTACGTTAATAGAGGCCCATTGTCCAGCTTCTACCTTAATACTTAACCTATAAATATATGTACATAGACCTATATCCCTATCATTATCTATTAATATATTTATATGTATACATGCCAATGTTTATACCTCTATAAATGTCTTTTGCCTCCTAGTTCTTCCCTCTATTTCTTTTTACTTTACTCCTCTCCCACTATAATGGTCAACCTTCATTTGACTCTTAGTAATACCTCTCAGCTACATTGCACTTGATCCAACCGCACCAGGCATTCTATGCCGTTTGCACCATTGATATTAGATCTTTTGTTGTTCCCTTGTCCCTGGATTTACTGGCTCCCCCATGGCCCCCCAGACAGTCTCTGTTTTCTCCTCAGGATTGCTTATTGTACATTATATAGAGGCATAAATAGTCCTAGGTTTGTTTGCTGACCCTTACATATTTTTTTTTCTGATTGGATCTGATCCAGTGCCAAGCCCTACCCCTTAAGCCAAAAGTCTATTTTCAGAATTCCTTGAAGGACCAGACCTCAACCTGGTGTGCCAAGCCTTGAGGGCGACACATCAGCATAAAGTAGTGAACTAACAGAAAGGTCTGTGGCGCCTGCACTTATCTAGCTAAATTGACACTCTCCCCAGAATAATGCATTAAAGAGGACAACACTGAAAAAACAGCCTGGGAACAGTGGCGGGTCTGCCCAGAACACATGAGAGCAAGCTAAGAGGGAAAGAGAGAGAGAGCACGTGAGAAGTGGACAGCATCCTGGCCCAACAAGCTTTGAGGACAACAATTCCAATAAGAGCAGCTGATACACAGAGAGGACCATAGCGGCCACCTCACCACAAAGTCCCCTTACTGACCTACAGTGCTATTGGGGGTGGGGGTGGGGCAGCAATGGAGACACAATGCAGTGTGACAATTGTGTCAGGTCAGAACTTGCCCGCCCCCACCTTCCCCATGCACATACCAGGGTATAACAGGAAGGGAGTGCAAGAGAGCAGCAGGGGGAGCAAAGCCACAACACTGGTTTTTAACTCTTAACTATTTGACTTTTAATTCCCAAGGTAAATCTTGATATCCTTTTAATATACAAAATATCAGTTGCTTCTTGCTTGGTAACTCATATTATTAAATTATTTTGGCAATCACACCATCATGTTCACATACTTAATAGTCACATAGCACACATATAGATTTCTAACCACTAAAACTCCTGGAAGTGGTATATATTCAAAGAGTTTGAGTAATGTTAAAAATAGAATAAAATAGTTCATATACATGAAAATAAATCAATGTTCCTTTTACATTTCACTATATAATGATATGTACAATTATCTTATTTAATTGATCTATAAATGATTTATATAAAATACAAATTTAATATAAGATAATACTTGTTTTCCTGCTAAAATTTTTCTGCTAGCACTACAAAATTGATGCCTTTGGGGATCAAGCATAATCGAGATGGTGTCGCTGGTAGCCTCTTGAATGTAAATTCATATTCAAGTAACATTTTCCAATGTACACACTCTCTTTCAGAATATACAAATGTGTTGGTCAGAAAAAAACATATCTTCTCTGAGTCCTACCCATGATGCATGCACTTCTGACTGTAAACTAAAGGTTTTTGATTATATTTTTTAAAACTGACTTTATAACCTGCTGCATCACTTGCTATTCAAAGCTGATGAAAGCAGTGATGTGATCTTTAGTAGCAACAAGCAAACCCTTCTGAACACCTTAGAAGAATAATTAATTATCAATCCTGGAAAATAATAAAAAGAGAAATATATATTTCAGAAAGGATCTTATAAATTTTCTAGATGAGAATTATTTGATGTATCACAGTGACTATGTCCTAGAATATTTAAACACTTCACAGCAATATGAGTTGCTTTTGTATAGAATTGGGAACACCAAGAAAATGTTAAATTTCACCACAGTGTTATATGTCCCTGTGATATGGATATTTCCTATTTTTATCTCTAAACACTATCATATTTACTAAGGGTGGAGAGGAAAGCGGCTTTTCATGAAATGTGTTTTCAGATGATAAATATCTATGAAAGTATTATAAAAATTTGGGACTATTAAATACTATATTTGTTTGAAAGAAATATTTTAGATACTGACATTTTAACTAATTTGTCCTTGCAGTATAAACCTGTTAACTGTCACTTAGCTTATATATTTCTTCATTTGAATCCACAACTCCTATGTTCAGTGTTATTCTTAAAGTAATTGTGGAGATATCATTACTGATGTAGGGGATAGTCTTAAACAATTTGCTAGTACAAATGCTGCTGCTTGTTTATAAGAGATGACCTTTATATGAAATATTCCTCTATAGAAAAATAGGAGCTTTTGTCCTTTCTTAATATTTTCATACTTCACTGAAAAGACTAGGTTAACACGTCTTTGACTCCAAATTATTAATAATTTAAATCTAATCCCTCAATCTTCCACAGTATTAAAATGAAAAAAATAATTCTATTAACATTAAAATATTAAATAAGTTCTCAAAATACACCATAAAGGATGTATTCTACATATTCTAATGTATTGTTCTATTTCATTTTTGTCAAAAGCCTGCTACTCACACATCTTCTCCACAAAGATTAAATAGTATAATTCAAGAACAATGAACATTGCATTTTTACAGATTACTAAAACAGAAAGCTCAGAATATCTGCTCTCAAAAATTGATTACTTTAAGTATTGCCAAACATGCTAAAATATCTTATTCAAAATCTTGGTTTACACAACTATCAGATAGCTTAACCTTAACTTGATTTTAAAACTCCTAATTCAAATGTCTATCAATCTGGGTCAAAAATAATAATTTACTTAGCTAACTAATGTGAGAGCTATTTTTTAAATCTTTGGTGATTACATTTCAAAATACTAGAGTTAGAGAGCTTGTAATATTAAAGGTATTGTGAAAAGTAGGTTTATTGTGTTTTCATTTATATGTGTGGTACATATTAAGTATAAGTGTGATTTCATTAATGTCTGGAAGCTGTATATACATAGCTAAAGAATTTTGTACAGATGTCAAGTTGTCATCGGAGGGATTGTGATAGCTAAGTTTATTGTGGCCAATAAACACATGTGGGGTTAATAAGGTTGTAATTTATTTGAATGGCAAAGAGATAAATGGCTCAACAAGCCTTGTCTTTCTGTCTTTTGCTCTCTGATGATCGGACCAGTGTGTGGCTACCTTAGCTAGTTCTCTGACTCAACTTGCAAGCTACACTACCTGTGGGACACCCAAGTACTGTGTCGCTGTAGTTTGAGGTTCCTTCAAGACCTGCTTCTCCACACTACTCGTGTATATATCATTTGAGCTGGGGCAGTTGGACCCTGTCATCTGGTTGACTGTGACCTGCCCTGCTGTTTGCTGCCTGAGAAGACTCAGCTGTCTGCTTCCTTGACTTGCACCCAGCAGCCCTCATGAATTGAAGGATTGCCAGTGTATAAAATGTCTCACAGAAGAAAGTTGAACTAAGCCATTTGTACTGCTCTGTAGTCTAATTAACTGTTTATTTCTTATGTTCTATCTATCTATCTATCTATCTATCTATCTATCTATCTATCTATCTATCTATCTAAAACCATAAGTGTCCTGGTTTTGTTTCTCTAGAGAACCCTGCCTAACACAGGTATATAACTTTTTGAAGATCCATTTAAGAATTGTAAGCAAATCTATTATAATTAAGATTAATATTTTTGCTGATACAGATTAATTTTTCCTTAATTTGCAGCTGTATATTTATCTTAGCTGTTGTTGCTAGGTGCCATCCCGTCAGTCCCTAACCATAGTGACCCTATGCTCAAGAGAAGGAAGTACTGCCCAGTCCTGCACCAGCCTCACTCACAGTTGTTCCTATGCTTGAGACGATTGTTGTACGCACTGTGCTACTGCATCTCTTTGAGGATCTTCCTTTTTTTTCTTTTTTTGATGCCCCTCTTTTCTATTAAGCATAATGTCCTTCACAGACACCGGTGTCCCCTGAAAACATATCCAAAAATACAAATAAGGAAGTCTCCCTATCCATGCCTCTAAGGAGCATTCCAGCTGTACTTCTTCCAAGACAGATTTGTTTGTCTTCTAGCAGTCCACTGTACTTTCTTCTCCAGCACCATAATTAAAATGCATGGATTTTTCTTGGACCTTCCTTATTAAATAAAAAAGTTTTAGATACATATGAGATGATTGGAATCCATAGCTTGCTACCAGCATATTTTAATCCTCCAAGTAACCTCCCTTCTTATCAACACTTTTAAGAAGTCTTGTACAGTAAATTTTTCCCAATGCAACCCATTCTTTTAACACTTGGCTTCTGCTTCCATATACATTGATTGGTGTTCTCAGCAAGAGAGAATGTTGACAACTTCAATCATTTCTCCGTCTTTCAAAATGATCCCTATTGTTCCGGGTTGGAGGATTTTAGTCTTCTTTACATTGAGTTGCATTCCTTACTGAAGTCTTCAATCCTTGATCTTCATCAGAAAGTGCTTCAAGTTTTCCTCAATTTCACTAAGCAAAGTTTCATATCTCAGGGTATAAGCCTTCCTGCAATTTTGATGTCACATTTTCCCAATTATAATCTAGCATCTTTAATCACTTATCCATTATACAGATCGCACAACTGCTTCTTCATCCACATCCAAGTTCCTCATGTGCAAAATTAAGTGTTTTGGAACCTCCATTCGTCTCAAGATTTTCTGTAGTTTGTTATGCTGTACTTAGTCTGATGCCTTTGCATAGTTGATGGAGCACAAGTGACATCTTTCTGTATTCTATGCTTTCAGCCAAGTTCCATCTGACATCAGAAATGGTATCTTTTATTATATTAGATATTCTCATGCCATAAATATTTCTATATATTTCTATGTGTACATATAACTCAAGTTAAATCCTTTGTAAAACCCTAAATTAGACCTACTGCAACAGCTGGCACTGCATTAGCAGTCCAATTCCTACTAGACAGAATCACTAGGGTGGTGCTGATTGCTGACACATTCAAGTTATTATAATCATTTTTACAAGACAAGTAGAAAAGAAATCAAGTTAATCAAACAAAACTGACGTTTTTATTCGCTTTCAGAAAATAAGATTTATGATGAACAATGAGTGTTAGTGGATTAAGATTTATGAAAAATTTCTGAGGAATATGAGGAATAACAATGCAAATAATGAGGAACTTATAAGGGATAATATGATTATGAGGAATACGGGGGCTTGACTTGATAGCAGCACATTTGGTTGGCTTTTATAATTAACAAATTGAATTACCCTTTCTACTCGGTTCATAGTATTCATGGCAAGACTTGATTTTATATTCATTTTGTTATTATTTTGCTCCTTTACCGTATATTCAATCCCATTACCATTCTACAAATCTAAACACGTCTTATAATCTTAATGTACATCCTTACAATAACTATCATGTATATTTAGATGTGCATTCCAATATTCAAATGAATAATGTGTCATAGCCATATGCTTGAACTAGAGGCGTTTCTGGATGGCATAACCCGTTAAATGCCCAACAAATAACTGACAAGTCTGTGGTTTGAATTCACTTAGGATTAGTTCAAAAGAAAATCCTAGATGCACTTTCACATGGTTTTAAAAAAAGGATGTCAAAGTTTGTTCTAGCTCATGGTTGCCTCATGTACTATAGAGTAGAGATACTTCCTGACATTTTCTTATCTGAAATCTTTCTACACATATGTTGCCAGGTCTGTTTTCCCTAGCAACATTCAGAGCCATTATAAACTCTATCAAGAAATATGCTACTCTGGTTGTTATGTGTTGGAGTAACCTTGATGACAACTGGTAAACTGGAAGTTTAAACAAATCATATTACAATGTTGACTCACTTTTAATTTTTTCTATTTTCCTCATTAGTACTATATTTCAAAACCCATCCAAGTTCTCTAATAAATCTATTTTATTAATATATTTTTAATTCCAGCCACCAGTAAATATGAATGAATCTTGATTACACATTTTATTAATTCCAGATTGAGGAAGTTGATGAAATTCTTCAATGGGAGTCCTCTTGGCATTAGAAATCGGTGTGTCCATTTGAATGACAGTCATTGACCGGCCCTCCTTATACACATTTTTATATTATCTTTTCACTCATGATGCTGTGCTCCCAGAGAGATTGTGGTTGTTGTATTTTTAACAATAAATGTCATACAATTTTTCTCTAAGTAGTCACTAGTGGAATTTTTCATGTCAAGTGATCAACACTGGTCAATTTCTGCTCATTAATGCCTAGGTTTATATTGATGAAGACCATCTAAAAATGGTTAATGGAATACATTGACAGGAAGCAGCCAGAAGTTCAGGCTGGATTCAGAAGAGGACATGGAACAGGGAAATCATAGCTGATGTCAGATGGATCTTATTTCAAAGTAGAGAATACCAGAAAGATGTTTGCTTGTGATTTATTTACTATCCAAAGACATTCAGTTGTGTGGACCATCATAAAGTACAGATAACCTTGAAAAGAATGGGAATTACAGAGAACTTCATTGTCTTCATTTGAAACTTGTGCATGGATTAAGACGCAGTTGCATAAAAATAACAAGGAAATACTATTTAGTTTAAACTCAGGAAAAGTGTGCATCAGGGTTGTACGCTCTCGCTATAATCATTCAATCTGTGTGCTGAGCAAAGGAGCAGAGAAGCTGGAACATATGAAGAGGTTGGCAACATAAGGTTGGAGGAAGGCTTGTTAACAACCTGTGATATGCAATGACACAATCTTGCTTGTGTAAAGTGAGGAGGACTTGAGCTACTTCCTGATGAGGATCAAAGATTTCAGCCTTCTTTATAGATTACACTTCAGTGTAAAGTAGACCGAAATGCTCTCACCTGGCCAATAAACAGCATCATGATAAATGGATAAAAAGTTGAATTTACCACCAATTCTGTCTTGCTTGCTTCCATAATAAATACTCAGGAAGCAGCACTTTCATTGGGAAAATCTGCTGCACAAGACCTCTTTAGAGTATGGAAAGTCAAGGATGTTACTTTGAGGACTACGTTGCACCTGACCCAAGCCATGTTATTTTCCATTGCCTCATACGCATGTGAGTGTTCGATACTGAATAAGAAAAAAAACGTAGAAGATTTGATACATTTGGATTGTGGCACTGAGAAACATGTAGAAAGTATCATGGACTGTTAAAAGGACAAACTGATCTGTCTTTGAAAAAAAAAAGTCCCGGATGCTCCTTAGAGGCTAGGATGGGGATACTTTGTCTTACATCCTTTGGGCATATTGTCAGGACCAATTACTCCCTGGAAACGTGCATCATACTTGGTAAATGGAAGGGCAGCAAAAAAGAGGAAGGTCCTCAAGGAGATGGATTGCCACAGTGGGTTCAACAAAGGGCTCAGACATAGGCAACTTGTGAGGATGGTGCATGGCCTTGCATTGTTTCCTTGGTTGTTTCTAAGGTTGCTAGGGATCAGAATCAATTTGATGGTACCTAACAATAATAACCATGCCCATACTATACAACACAATGTATTCTATTTCATTTCAACAGCTTTAATATTCTTAGATTTTTAATTTGCACATTCTATATCCAAATTATTACTGGTTGTTTACAGGATTTTTTTCTCATTTTGAGTTGTACCACATTTAACAAGTGATTATGATACACACATTTGAGTACTGTAACTCAGACAGCTGAGATTACTACTTGCAATAGAATCATAACATAGATCTAAGAGTGACCAGACCTATATGAGGTCATGTGGACCTAGATTGTTAAATAATGCAAACACTAAAAGTTGGAATCTTCCCAAAGTTAGAAATTGACCAAGATTTTATTGTGATCGCATCCACAGCCAATGAGCAATCTACAGATTGACAGCTAGTGGAAACTGTTTATACCAATCATCTTCTTATTGGTAACAATGCAGAATAACTATAAGCAAAGTATAAAATTGAGAGTTTGAGGTTTACTCTGTAAACATCCAATAAGCCTGTGAACTGACCACATATTTACCTGTATGTTGTGTGGAATAACATTGAAAAGCTGGATTTCCAGACTATGCCATCATGATCACACATAAACTGTACATAGTTGAAGAGACAGTGGTTTTAAAACTACAAGGGAATACTGTGTGGTGTAAAATCAGAAAGGGTGTTCATCAGGGATACATCATTTTACCATATATATTAATTATTTATACTGAACAAATAATTCAAGGTGATGGGCTAAATGAAGAAAATTGCAGCAAGACTAGAGGAAGGCTTATTAACAGACTGGAATATGCATCTGGTACATCTTTACTTGCTGAAAGCAAGGAGGTCTTGGTGCATTTGCTCATGAAAGTCAAAGACTATAGTCTGCAGTATGAATTGCAACTCAATGCAAAAATATGTAAATGATGTCACATGAACCAATATATAGCATTATGATAAATGGGAATTGAATTTGTCCAAGATTTTATTGCATTTGGCAACTCAGTCAATGTTCACAAAGCAGCAGTCCAGAAATCAAAGTATTATATTACATCTTCTGTACAAGATCTTGTTACAGTGTTGAAGAGCAATGACAACACTTGAAGGACTAAGATGCACCTGACCCAAGCCATCACATTTTCAATAATCTCACACACTTGTAAAATTTGGACAATTAAGGAAAACCGAAGAAGATTGAAGCATTTAAGTTCCTGTATTCGCCAAGAATATTGGAAATGCCACTGGACCACCAGAAGAACACAAACAACAAGAAGTATCGGCAGTAACCTCAGAAGATGGCTTCACAAAAATCGTGTTTAACCACCCCACCAAAAAAGATGCACTCAATCATCAAATGTATCAAGAGCTCGTACGGTTGCACTTGAAGCAGCAGGCAAGCATGACTCAACCATAACGGTGATAACAGGAAATGGTGACTATGACAGTAGTGGAAATGATCTGAACAACTTCACTGAAGTCTCCATGATGATACAGAGAAAAAGTCCAACATGCTGCCACTTTACTGAGGAATTTTGCAGGCTGTTTTATAATTTCCCTAAGCCTCTAGTTGTGATGGCAAATGGCCCAGCTGCGGGGATCTCCATCACCCTTCTTGGGCTATTTGATAGGGCACCGTTTCATACCCCTTTTAGTCATTTGGGTCAAAGTCCAGAAGGATGCTCCTCTTACATGTTTCTGAAGATAATGGGCTCAGCCAAGACAGCCGAGACGCTCATTTTGGGGAAAAATACAAGAGCAAGAGAAGCTTGTGCTCAAGGACTTGTTACTGAAGTTTGTCCTCAGAGCACTTTTCAAAAAGAAGTTTGGACCAGGCTCAAAGTACATTCAAAGCTTCCATCAAATGCCATGAGAATTTCAAAGCAGCTTATAGGAAATACGGAGAAAGAAAAGCTGCATGCTATTAATTCTGAAGAATGCCGTGTCCCCCAAAGCAGGCGGCAGTGGGAAGAAAGTGCAAATGCAGTCAGGAACTTCTTATCTAGCAAAGCAAAACTGTAACAACAGCTACAACCAAGTCGTGTACATCAAAGGAAGGGGTGTGATATTCTGATTTCTCATATTTTGAACTAAATAGACTAATGTATTTATTTTGAAAGCAAGAATGAAGAGACTGTTCTCACATGTTATCAAGAGGGATTAATACCTGGAAGAAAACAATACAAGATAAAAAATATCATGCTTGGTAGAGGGTCAGCCAAAAAAAAAAAAAAGGAATACCTTTGATGAAATTAATTGGTACAGTTGCTGCCAGAATAGGCTCAAAAATTGTAGGTAGGCACAGGACCAAATGCTGCTTCCAGTCGTTCTACATAGGATCGCTCTGAGTCAAAATCAACCCGATGACACCCAACAGCCACAGCTAGTTCAGGATCATACAGTGCTGTCATTCAATATTCTGAAGACATCACTTATAAATCTTTCACAAGGCAACAGCAACCAGTGTAGATGATTGAAGGGAAAAATCTTTAGGTGGCTTACATTCTTAATTGGTTTCCGATATTAAATAATACAAATCATATTCAAAATAAAAGACTATTGTACAAAACAACCTATTTGAGTGGAAAATAAAAATGAAAGTAAACACTTAGGTTTTCTCTCATTGAAAGTAAAGCCTCTGAGATCTTATGTTTGGCATTCCCCAAGTGATTCCATAGTTTGTGAAGTTTGAGAGTCGAGGTGCTTGCTCCTTCGGCAAATAGTACTGAATCCCCACCTTCCACACTTTGAGGCCCATGGGAGAGTGTTGATGGCTCGACCACAGGAGCTGATGAAGCAGTGGCTGGCCTGTCTCCCCATCTGAGATAAACAGGCACAAACCTTGTGTTCCCTGACTGAAGTGCAGAAGGCAGCAGTCTGCAAACTTATCAGTTACGTCATGTTCCACACATCTGTGAATAACTGGACTGACATGGTAATGCTTCTTTGCAAACCTTCAAAGAATTGTGCAGTGCCCCATTGTGTTATCCTTTCATGAGTTGCAGGCTACATGCAGGAAAGATATTTAAGCCTGCCTCAAGTTACAGGGTCCCCGAAAGCCTCAACTGCGTCTATGCTGCTTCTTATCTATAAATTCTCATTGCAGCTCATGGCCTTCTCTCCCAAACCCATTAGATTTATAAGATAAGAGCCAGTCTCTATATTATCTTATAGTGAATACATGGAGGGCTTTTTTTTTCTATGTCACACCATATACATCATGAACACATCTGATACTAGAATGTGTGTGGCATAAAGAATTCAAAGCAAAGCAAAATAGACCCTAAAATGAAAGGTTACTAATTTAATGGATTTTAATTTGCAAAAAATGTCCTCTATTTTGTACTGGAGGCTTAGTCCACATATGTAAGATACTTGGTTTTTAACTAGTTAGAAGCACAAGTTTATAATTTTTATTTTCTGATACTCTTTAAAAATAATTTCTTTTAGAGATATTAGTAAAATTTGGTCCCAGTGAGGTGAAGTTTGAAGATGTCCCAAATGTCTGATTTTTCCCCCAAAGTGCTGCATCACTGTGT
The DNA here is from genome assembly GCF_050624435.1 of Tenrec ecaudatus. Taxonomy (NCBI): domain Eukaryota; kingdom Metazoa; phylum Chordata; class Mammalia; order Afrosoricida; family Tenrecidae; genus Tenrec; species Tenrec ecaudatus. The sequence continues at coordinate 102,783,545 of NC_134532.1, read as the reverse complement.
GATAGTTATATAATTTTATGTCAACTTGAAGATAGATGAAAGTGTAGGGGTGAAGTTCAACTTGTCAATCAGATCAAAGGCTGATACTGTCTTCTGGAAGATATGAGTTTCTTTTAAAGAGGACCCTCGGACTGTCCTCCTCGCTCTTTATGCCTTTCCCTTCCTGCTTCGGAGATGCCAGAGCTCTGTCATGTTTTTGATTAGTTGTTCAACAGAACTGACACACTCTGGCAGGTCTCGGGCATTTGGAGGGCAGGACTTATTGGAAAAGAAGCTATTTTCTGATGCACACGAAGGACTCAAACAGCTGACTGGAAGACAGAAGCTGAATGAAGAGTCCATTACAACTTATGGATGTGATGTTTCTGTTGTTCAGTAGCATCCATTTGGTTCAGACTCATCGGGGCTGCATGTACAATAGAATGAAACATCACTCAACCATGTGCCCTCCTCACAATTATTCTTATGTTTAGATGTAACCCGTGTCAAAACATCTCTTTTTTTTCACTGCTCCTCCACTGTATCCAGCATGGTGTCTTCTCCACAGACTAGTATCTCCCAATAAACACACAAAAGATGTAAGATGCAGTCTCCTGATCCATGCTTTAAGGAGCATTTTGGCTGTACTTCTTCCAAAGGAGACCTGTTTGTTCTTTAGGCATTCTATGGTACTTTTACTATTCTTTGTCAACATCATTGTTGAGCTCTATTCAGGAATTTCATTCAATCAGCCTTATCCCATTCACAACTGTCCACATGCCTATCAGGCAATGGAAAATAGCATTACTTGGGTCAGAAATACCTTACTCCTAAAATTAACATCCTTGTTTTTCAAAATTTAAGGAAGTTTAGTACAGCCAGAGCCCTGGTGAACCAGGAGCACTGGCAGCATAGTGGTTACAGGTTGTGTGCTAACTATAAGATAAGCAGTTCTAAACCACCAGTCACTTCGCAAGAGACACAGGGCTTTCTACTCCTCTAATGAGTTAGAGTCTCAGAAACCTATTGGAGCAGTTCTACCTTGTTCTATAATGGCCATTGACTCCACGACAGTGCAGCAGATTTACCACTGCAACGTGTCTTTTGATCTCTTCACTGCGGCTTCTCTGAGCACTGATTGCAAATTCAAATAAGAAATCCTTGACAACTTCAATCTTTTCTATTATTTTCTATGTTTACCATTGGTCTAGTTGTGAGAATTTGTATTTTCTTTACATTGAATTGTAATCCACCCTGAAGGCTGCAATTTTCATCAGCAAGTACCCAAATCCTCCTCACTTTCAGCAAGCAAGGTTCTGTCCTCTGCCCATATTTCATTGTTAGTAAGCCTTCTTAGAATCCTGATGCCACATGTAATCTCGCTTCTCTGATTATTTACTCAGCATTAATATTGAACAAATAGAGCGAGGGGTGCCTCACAACTCTTAGGCACAGCTTTTAAAATTTAAGCCATGAAGTGTTCCCATTTTTTCTCTTCAGCAAACTACTTTTGAGCTATGTACAGTTCTGCATGAGACCAATGAAGGGTTCTGGAATTCCCATTTTTGACAAGACTATCTATAGTTATGACCCACGCAGTCAAATTCAAATGCCTTAACAGAATCATGAAACAAAAGTAAATATATTTCAAGTTGTCCCTGCTTTCAGCCAAGATCCATGCGATGTCAACAATGGTATCTTGTGTTCTATTTTCTCTTCTGGATTCCGTCAGAACCTCTTGCAACTCCCTCTCACTCTACTGTTGCAACACTGCTGGGTGAACTTCAGTGACATATTACTTGTGATATTAATGATATTGTATCTATAATTCGAGCATTCTGTGGGGTCACTTTTCTTTGGAATAATTACAAATATAGATCTCTTCCTGCCAGTTGGCCAAGAAGATGTCTTCCATATTTCTTGGCATTTAAGAGCATTTGCATTACTTCATTGCCTTGTGGAGACATTTCAGTTGGTAGTCCATTCATTTCAGAAACTTGTTTTTGACTAATGCTTTCAACGCGCTGCTTGGACTTCTTATTTCTGTTCCGTTGGTTCTTGCTCATATGGTACCTCTTGAAATTGACTAGTTTTTTTTGTTAGTTTTGTTTTTGCACAGTGACTCTATATTATTTTAATCTTCTTTTGATTCTTCTTGCATCATTCAATATTCTACCAGTTGTGATGTTTGTCCTTTAGGACAGGGGTGTAAAACTCAATTAAAACACCGGCCACGTGGTGCAACAGGCCAGATTCACGTGGGCCACATCACATTGACAAATTTTGTTAAATTTATATTTTGAAGTGAGGATTCAGGAATATGGGTAGGATAATTAAAACATTATATAATTACTTTTATTTAAATATTTATTTTATTTAATGTATTTATAAAACTAAAATTATTCTTTTTTTACCTGAAACTTTCCAGCGCTTTCCTCCTACTAGTTTTCACTTAGCAATTACATTGTGAACAGAAAATGTAACAAAGTAATAAAAAGCACAAAATGTCAGACAGCTGGCAAACGTGGTGCACAGTCATAATGGCTTCCCTCTAAGAATGTGAATGAGCGCTGCCGCTAGGTATGATTCACAACAGCACAACCCAGGGATCTGTTTACATTACGTGACAATGAGAGTGGCAGACAGATCACTTGCCAATGTCGCTGGAACGGAGTCAGCAGATTTATACATGTCCACAGGCCCAGGAAAGGCACTAGGCCACTTATCGACTCATCTTCAGTAGTTAAAGGGTTAACCAGGGAATTGTGTGCAAGGTATTGCCTCGATCTCCCCTAAGCGCTATTTTCTTCATAACAATTTTTTTCTATTTTCACTTTATTTCAGAGCATCGTGGGTCACAAAAAATTACCACGGTGGAGCGCCATATCTGAGGTTCAGTAGGGGGTTATCATCTAAGGAAACTAAGTAGCTGCACAGCTGTGGACTGTACGGAAACAGAGCTCAGGAACACTCACATACATGCCGCAGCAATTAGTTACGCCAAGTTTTATTTTAATGTAGGATCACTTCAAAATGAATAAAGTTGGTTCCCTTGTGTGGTAAGGACGAAACTCTAAGCAGAGGCCATACACACTTCTCTACAGGAAATGCTAACAAGGTAAGAGAGGAGCAAGACTTGTTTAGGACCGTGGTTCTCAACCTGTGGGTCGCGACTCCTTTGGGGGGGTTGGTATGATCCTTTCATAGGGGTCACCGCAGAACATCCGAAAACACATATTTCTGATGGTTTTAGGAACCCAGGCACCCTCTACCTGTCTCCAGGCGGGTCCACCAACATGCAGGTACAATCACACATGAGTACCTGGTGTGAAGAGTGTTACCCATGCTACGCCATGCTTCAAGGCAAAAATTTCATTTATTTGTAAATTAGAAATAAATATTTCACAATATAATTACATATTGTTTTGGTGATTAATTACTATGCTTAAATTATGTTCAATTTGTAACAATGAAAATAACATCCTGCATGTCAGATATTTACAATACAACTCATAACTGTAGCAAAATTACAATTATGAAGCATCAATGAAAATAATTTTATGGTTGGGGGGTCACCATACCATGAGGAACTGTATTAAAGGCTTGCTGCATTAGGAAGGTTAGAACCACTAGTTTACGGGAACACTATTTGTTTTTAAAAGGGATTTTCAAAGGGGAGGAGAATCACAGCTCCAAATAAGAAGAAGCACATATCTAATTAGTTTAGAAATGTATTTTATCTTTGGGTTTTCTGCATAGACCTCTCTAATTTATCTCAGGCTACACTTTTGGGTAAGGATGATTTGAGGCTTATGTGGGGTCTATGCGTCTGGTAAGGAGTTGTCAAACCAAGACTGTCACTCTGGTAAGTTAAAGTGAATATCCATCCAGCCTGATCTCAACACTGAGATTATTTGCTAAGCTTGTTGTAGCTTCCAGGCTGGACCCGTTTATATGTGTAGCTTGCAGAATGCTTCCTCACTTGGTAAAATAATGGACATTGCTAGGAAGCAGAGAGAGCATTTCCGTAGCAAACAGATTATTTTTTCCTAATAAGCAGAGGGTTAATTCTATTGGCAGAAGCCCCTGTCTTGTCCTTCCCATGCACAGAATCTTTCAATATTGCAATTTGTGTCTTGAATATTTTCTTTAGTTCTTTCAGTTAAAGGTAGGCTGAGCATATTATTTCTTTTCGGTTTTCTAACACTAGGTCTTTCACATTTCTTCATGATATTTTACTTTGTCTTCTGGAGTTTCCCTTTGAAAGTATCTAATCAGCTCTTTGACTTCACCATTCCCTCCATCTGTGTTACTTACTTTATGAATTAAGAGCAAATTGCAGTCTGTTCTTACATCTACGTTAATCTTGTATTTCTTTCCTATCTTTTCTAATGGCCTTTTCTGTTTCATTTATCCTGTTCTTGGTGTGATCCTACCACTCATCAAATCTTCTGTCATTAGTGTTCAATGCATCAATATTGTTCTTGATGTTTTCCAATATTTGAGTGGTAGATATTCAAGATTGTATTTTGTCTTTCATGGATTTTGAAAATTTTTCTTCAACCTGAATTGACATAGGAGCAATTGATGGCCTGTTCCTCAGTTAGCCCCTGGCCTGTTTTTAGCCTTTAATATTGATTTTCCTCATGATCTCTTCCCAAATATGTAGTCAATTTGATTTCTAGCTATCCAATCTGGAAAAGTCCATGTGTATAGCTGCCTAGTACATTGTTGAAAAAGAAGATTCGTCATGAGTAAGTCATTGGTCTTGCAACATTTGACAGCGTGGTCTCTAGCTTTGTTTCTATCACCAAGACCATGATGGCTAACTAAGTTTTTCCCTCTTTGTTTCCAAATTTCACATTCCATTGCCCACTAATGGACCATGCACCTTCATTGCATGTTTAATAATTTAAGGCTGAAAATCTCAGGAAAATTCTGCAATTTCTGCAAGATTTGCTTTAGTGATTGATGCATACATTTGAGTAGTATTAGTATTTATTGTATTTCCTTATATGATGATAGACATTATCTTATCAAAGAGAATATTGTACTTCAAGATAGATCTTGAAATATCCTCCTGATATTGCCATACCCAGCATAATAAAGCATATGATTTTCTGACTTAAAATGGCCCAAACCTGTCCATTTCAGTTCATTAATACCTAGAGTGTTTATCTTTTTCTGCTCTATTTCATTCTTAATGATTTCTAATTTTCCTAGATTCGTATACTATATATTTCCAGTTCCAATAATTGGTGTTTCCAAAAGTTTTTCCTTTTTTCCCTCATTTTTGAGTACTCTTGCATCAATAAATAAAGGTGTCCAAGGGTTACTCCATCCATGTTATTATGCAGATTTTCCTCAGTCATATTTGGAGCTCATCTTCTGGTACCATCTCTGACAATGTTCTGTTTCTGATCATTATGTTTTCAATAACTGGCAATGTTTTGGCACTATACATAGTGTTTTCAGGGCTAATTACCTTGAAGTGGACAACTTATTTCCTCTTTGGAGTCTGGAAACTCTGCTGACACCTGTTCTCTCTATTGTACTTTTTGGTGGCTTGTGTGTTGATGTGATGCTGGAAACTATGTCATTTGTATTTCAAATACCAGCAGGATCACCCAAAGTGCTGAGTTCCCAGACCAACAACTAACTACATAGCTACTAATTCTACTTTGAATTTTGTTAGTGGTTGCATTATAATTTAATCTTGCTTTTGTGTGAGAATGTGATTTTGTTTTATGAAAAGCAATGCATCTTTTGAAAGTTTCTGTTATTTGATTCTTTCTTTAATGGAGTAATTTGAATTTTATTATATATTACCAGTCTCTCTAGAAATACATATCCACAGATACAGACACACAAATGCCTAGGCTCACAGAGGACGCTGTGGTCAATGAAGAGCTCTATGTAGTCAACAGGGCGCAATACAGAATGAATAGTTAAAGACAATCGTTAATTTCAAGCTAAGAAATGTTGTTTGGACTTGAAAATCGGGAGATTTCTAGAAAGTTCTTGAAGTGGTGTAGTAAACCTTTCTCCCACTTTAACTTAAAAGTCACCAATCAGCAAAATAAAACTAAGGAAGGGGTTATTTTATTCACATAAAAAAGAAATCTGGATGTAGGTTTTTATAATTTCTCAGTATGGTAGAAGGAATGAGCCCTTTGATCTATCCTCTGACATAGTTAGCTTTTGATATTTTCATAAAGAATGTTTTCCACTGTAGCCTCATGGTGGCAATGCTGCTCCAGTAAGGAGACAATGGGAATAAATATATGTAATTAATCTTCACAAATAAGAAATAAGATAAATGTGATTCAAAAGAATTCAAGTAAATTATGGGAAAACTCTTCTATATGTGAGCTCAAATGCAAAATTAAAAAAACACAGAACACTCAAAATTAAGATTTGCTTTAGTCAGTTTCCTGGATTTCAGAGACTAACAAAAAACCCATGCAGTGTCTCAGGAAAGGGAGTAAAGTGCCCATCAGTAATGGGTACCCTGATGCTCTGGATCAATCTAATATTGACTGATCATGTCCCATTTCTGAATGATTTTTTTCTCCCTTGTGGGTGGTGTTAGTTTTCATCCCATGCCTGCAAGTTGATGCCAACTCACAGTGAGATGAAAGAACGGAGTGCAGCTGCTCCCTAAGCTTTTGGATGCTGTAAATCTTTACAGGAGCAGACAGCCTTGTCTTTCTCCCACAGAAAGGTTGTGAGATTGAAATGCTCACCTTGCTGTTAGCAACCAGATGATTTATCCACTGTTACCAGATTTCCTTTGCCAATTCATGTTGGGCTGCTAACCACAAAACCAGCAGTTCAAATACATCAAACACTCCACAAGAGAAAGATGAGGCTATTCTTCCAGTCTCAAAATCCCACAGTGATAATTCTGCTCTGTCCTACAGGATCACCATGATCTCTCATTGAATTGGTCGATACAAGTTTCAGTGGAGTTTGCAACTAACAGACTAACACTAGGAAGGAAGAGGGGATCAAATTACCCACTGAAAACTTTATGACTATAAGTGCAACATTGTTTGACACAGTGCACGACATAAACCCTTTAGGTTGAAATGAACTCAAATTATGCCTAGGGAAGAGATATCTTCTCTGAGTAGAATTGTCTTTAATGATATTGATGGAGCAAAGTTTGAAACCTTGTTTTGCTGATGTGGCACGACTCAAAATGAGAAGAAATATGTGCACTCATATATTAATAATCCAAACTGGAAATGTATAGCCTATGAATCTATGAAAATTGGAAGTCACTAAAAATCAAATGGAATGCAGAAATAATGATATAGCATCAACAAGTTGAAATGAACAAACATTGACCACTCTGAATCAGATAACCCTATAGTGTATTATGCTAGCAATGATAAATTGAAGAGTACTAAATCTTGCTCATGGTCAGAAAAAAGAGATTATTTTAAGAGTTATCCTAATGTGCAAGTCTGTTAAAATAATATCAATGGCTTTATACAATAGACGTATGTATGAATTGTGATGAGAGCTCTATGAGCCCTCAATAAAGTGATTTAAAAATAAATAAATATTTCAATGTTTAAAAAATAAAAATTAAATTAAAATATATCAATGTAGTTACCACAAAAATATAACTATTATTCAAAACCACTATTATCAAAATGAGGAAACTGAAGATGCTTTCTGGCTTCTACAGTTTAAAATTAACCAAAAAGGTAATGGAGTTATATTGATAATTATTGGTGATTGGAACATGAGAGTTGGTAACAAAGAAGGAAAATATAGATTGGTAGTAAAAATATCATGAGATTTCATGATAGGATTTTGCATGTCTGATAACTTATTGATTAAAATACTTGGGTTTTATTTCAATAACACAGATCAAGACTGTATATATAAATGGAAATTCTCAGGTAATATTCCCAAACCCCAACTCATTGCATTGTAGAAAGAGAGACAATGGAGATGCTCAATTTTATATGTCAAGGCATTAGGTCATCAATTTCTTATATGCAGGCTCACATTAAAGCTGAAGACAATGTAAACAAGCCCATTAGTGCCAACATTCAACCTTGAACATATCCTGTTTGAAATTACAGACCATCTTCAGAATAGATTTCAGTCCTTTGACACTGATGACTGAAGATCAGGCAAATTGCATGACAGGATATAAAGCAGAGGAGGATGGGGGATAAAGAGGAGTTCACACAGGAAGAAAGTCTTATGAAATTGACTATGGTGTATCAGGTCCTCTGTTTTTTTCCCCTCCCTCCCTGCTCTCCCCTCCCTCACGTGCCCTTGGTAATTTATACATCGTTATTTTGTCATATCTTGCCCTATCCGGAGTCTCCCTCCCCCGCTTCTCTGCCATCCCTCTCCCAGGGAGGTGGTCACATGTGGATCCTTGTAATCAGTTCCCCCTTTCCAACCCTCTCACCCTCCACTCTCCCAGCAACGCCCCTCACACCCTTGGTCCTGAAGGTATCATCCACCCTGGATTCCCTGTGCCTCCAGCCCTCATATGTACCAGTGTACAACCTCTGCCCTATCCAGCCCTGCAAGGTAGAATTTGCATCATGGTAGTTGTGGGGAGGAAGCATTCAGGATCTGGGGGAAAGCTGTGTTCTTCATCGGTACTACCTCGCACCCTGATAGACCCATCTCCTCTCCTAAACCCCTCTCTGAGGGGATCTCCATTGGCCGACACTTGGGCCCTGGGTCTCCACTCTGCACTTCCCCCTTCATTCAATATGGTATACACACACACACACACACATATATATATATCATATATATATACATACACAACCACATATATATACATATACACAGATATATCTTTGTTTTTTTGCATGATGCCTTATACTTGGTCCCTTTGGCACCTCGTGATCTCATTGGCTGGTGTGCTTCTTCCTTGTGGGCTTTTTTGCTTTTGAGCTAGATGGCCGCTATTGAGAATGATTGGGGCAGGGAATGTATGGATGTGCTTTATACAATTGATGTATGTATATGTATGGACTGTGATAAGAGTTGTATGAGCCCCTAATAAACTGTTTTAAAAAAAAGAAATAACTGAAAAAAAAGAAATTGACTATGGTGATAATAAGCCAAGTGCTAATATGATTGAACAATTAAATTATACGATGAATGACACATATGCTAATAAAACTATTTTTAAATTAAAAGACTGTGGTCTTTAGTCATGTTTTCTGTCTGGAGCTGAACCCACCCCTGTGTTAGGATAATCAATCATTTACGATAAAAAGGCCTCGTTTACCCAAGGAAAGAAGGAAGACTAGAGAGAAGAGTCATAGGAAATGAGATAAGTGATGGTATATTGAGCGGGTTGAAATGGATGAACAGAAACAAAATGTATGTACATTGTTTAATGAAAACAAATGATTCTGTAAGTCTGTAAACTTTCTGTGACTTTTATCTAACTCAAAATAAGTAGTTATTATTTTTTAAGATTGGAAAGAAAGAAAACATAGATTGGACATTAGTAAAGACACTTAAATTTGGTTTTAAATGTAGAAAAGCTAATGGTAAGGGAAGAATAAGTAAACAAAAATAGCTAGATGGAAGAATTCAGAGGTCAACTCCAAAAGATAAAGTAAAATATAAGGAAATATGAAAAGACTTGGAATTAGAAAATAAAAGGGAGAGGATACTGTGAGCATTTCTTAAGCTGGATAAAGCTCAAGCCTCTAGTAATACTATTGAAGGATTTTATAGGCAAAATAATGGTTGATACAGGAAGCATCAAAAGAAAATAGGAGATTGTTTTTTATCCAAAAGATTTAATTCGACCATCTCGGAAGGTAGTCTATGATAAGGAACATGTAATATTTAAGGAAGAAGTCTAAGCTATACTAAAGATATCAGGGAAAACAGCATCCAGGAATCAAAAAAATACCAATGAAGATGTTTAACAGTAGATGCAACTTTAGATCTGCTCACTAAAAAACTCGAAGACAGCTAACTACCCAATCAACTGAAAGGGATTCATATTTGTGACAATTCTAAAGATAGGTGATCTATACGAATGTAAAAATTATCTAACACTATCATTAATATCACATACAAGCAAAATATTGCTTAATATATGTCAAGAAATCAGTAGAGTAGTACATCAAAAGGAACATTTCAGATATTAAAAGTTAATTCAGAAGAGACTATATAATGAGGGATATCATTGTTGAATCATAGACACAATGAAAAAAGCAGAAAGCACAAGAAATATTTACCGATGTTCCATTGGACATGAAATTTGATTGTCAACTTATAGACACAGTCTGCTGTGCAGACCATAATAACTATGGATAACATTGCAAAGATTGAGAGTTTAGAACACTTTTTGTATTCTTGTGAAACATGTACATAAACTGAGACAGTCATTTGAACCAAACAAGGGGCAGAGTTTAAAATTAAGCCTGATATGTATCTGTATTGTATCCTTTCCCCATATTGATACAATCTGTGTATTGAACAAATAATCTGAGATACTGAAAACAGACTCAAAATTAGAAGGAGACTCATTAACAATCTGTGCTATGCAGAAAGCACATAATTGCTTGCTGAATGTGAAGACTTGAACCAATTACTGATAATAACCAGTGCCCAAAGCCATCAGTAAAGATGACATTTTATAATCAATAAAGCAGCAAGTTCCCAACTGAATCAATAATTCACATTGCATAAACACAGAAAATATTGAAATTATGAAATATTTTATTTGACTTGAATTGACAAACAATGCACATGGAATTAACAGTCAGAAAATTGTTTGCACATGCAGCCAAAGATCTTTTTAAAGTGCTAAAAGCAAAGGTGTCCTTTTGAGGACTAAGGTGTATCTGAGTCAAGTCATGATATAGTCAATCACCTCATGTGAAAACTAGAAAATGTACAAGAAAGAGCTAAAAACATGGATGCATTACAATTAGGATGAGTGTAAAAAAGTGGAAGATCCTTAAGAAGAGGGATTGATATCAGCGGCTTCAACAATGCGATCAAACAGGAAAAATGAGGTCTCTGTGAATTGGAATCTTCTTGATAGTCCTCAGCAAAATTACTGTTACAACATAGTGGACAATGTTAAGAGTCAAAGTTGCAAGTGCAATTTAACATTCGATATGATGTTGATACTTATTTTAAGCACATACCTGCACTAAATTCATGACTATAATATTTTAATATGAGTAAATATTTAAACGTAGGAAATGTTGGTGCTTTTTAATAAATAAATATATCCAGACTTTTTCAGGTGATGGCAAGGTTTTTATATGAAATATACTTTCTTCTTAAGCTATGCACTTATTAATAATTATAGATGCAGATTTTTTAATATTGACCAGCTTTTTGTCTTATTAAACAATCTAATATGCATATACCTTTTTGTGAAGTACTAGAAACATATCTTAATAGTATAAATTGTTTTTCTGTCATTATAAGTTAATTAAGAATTTACTTCTACTTTTAAAGGCAATTCTGAATTTAAACGTTAGGAGAAGAATACATTTACAAAATGGAGATTAAGTCACTGGAAACACAGGTAGCATGGAGTTAATCATTGCACAAGGAAGATTTGAATTAAAATATCATTTATTTAGAATTTTTTTTACTTTCCAGAAAGGATATTCAAGTTATATTTGTCTGCAATAATTTGTTAAAATGACCACTTGACATTCATAAAGGTTTATTGCAGGTTTATTAGATGTAGAAGAAAAAAAATAGTCTAAAATTTAAAATTTCAATGATTTAAAATTTTCATTAATATCAATCAAATATATGTTATATATTTATATAATATAAATAAGAAAATTTATATAATATGAGTTATATAATCCATTTCTATAATGTGCATTAAAAAATAAATACAAATATGTTTAAGTAGTTAGAGTCATATGCAAGCCAGATCACATAAGTACTTTAAAAATGATTTAACTAAACAAATGTTTATTGAACACCACTATCATTCTTGGAAGAAACTAGAGTTGTGTTAATAGACTATACACACCAGTTTCATATCATCAAATAATTTATTATAGAAGAATTAGCACTTCTAACAGAATGAGGATAAAGACAAGCTCTCTCAATAATACACCTTTCTTTGTCCAGTTAGAGTGCCTTCAAGCAAAGTCTTCCCAGATGATGGCCTCTGGAATGATCTGCTGAGTCAGTTAAATTAAAGTCAGTTCACCTCAGATTCTGAAGACTGATTTTGGAAAGTTCAAAGGGGCAGTCTTCATATATTTTCCTGAACATAGAACAATCATTAGGATCTACTATTAAAAAAAGTTTTGTTTTTTAATTTAAAACTGTATTAGTGAGAAAAAGTCTAGGCAATTTGCTCCAAGGATGTGTTTATTTTTCATAATAATGCATCTACTCCATCTAGGATAGGAAGGGATATGCAAAAGAATTTCATAAGGAAACCTTACCCCGCCCACCCCAAAGCCCTTATATTGCCCCTAGAGACTGATTTTTGATCTCTAGCCTCAAGGGACATTTAAAATGAGCTTGACTTTAGTCCCCAAGGATTTGAAAACAGCCATTTTGATATGATATAAATAAGAGTAAATAATTCTTTTGGTAAGACTTTGACAAATGGATATATTACATTCATAAATGTAGATTTACTGAGAAATTATAGCTTCAAATTATTGTACTTTTGTTTAATAAAAATTCTAAGATTTTATAGAAATATTTTAAGTATATCTTCATATTAATGGTATACCTGGATGGTAGAAGATACTTTAAAATCATGAGGACAATGGAGCAGACATTTATAAAGAATATGAACATGGAATGCCCTTGGGAAAAAACTCTGGAAAAACTACCTATTTCTTAGTGTGTTTTAGTGTTTTTTAAAGTACTTTATTTCTTCAAGATTTTGGTTGTCTGTGAGATTGCACAATTTGTATATCGCTGTGATATGTAAAGCACTTGGCTCAATCAGTGCCCATTGAAGTTCCTTAAAATTCATATTTGTATTTACATTTTGAATATTTACAGAGAATAGAGACAAACTCGTTCCTTGGATGGCTGTTTGTAAGTTTTAGGGAAAATGATGTACATAGAGGGTCCATATGCTCTCCTTCCTTTGTTATTTTGCAAAGCAAAAAACAATGTATTTTCAAAGCAATGTTTGCATGGTCCTGAAACAGAGTAAGAGTTCTTGGTAAAACCAATAAGCGATCTTTATTTCAGAAGTGAATATTCACAGTGCAATATGATATTTGTACTATCATAGTTTACAAAGCTGGATGGCACAGATAACGCTTGAGTATTAGTAGAAAGATTGGTGGCTCAAACCTACCTACGGCTCAAACCTACCTAGGAAAAGAGTCTTAGCAATCTGACCTCGAGGTGAGTAGCCCACAACACCACCACTAAACCTCCATGGGTTAACACGTAAGAACATGGGTCAGGATGGTGCAGAGCAGGTAGCATGGCACTCTGTGGTACAAAGAGTCTCAATGTTTAGGAACCAACTCAATCAAAGCTGACAACCACACAAGTGAGGACTCTTTCTATGTTGACTTATTGAAGAACTACTACTCTGGTCCCCACCGTTGCTATACTATTGCTGTACTATTTTGTATTCCATTCAGCATTGGAGAAGGATCCCAATTACCTCACAGTGTGGCAAATATTGCTATTTTATGTTTGGGATTATTTTTGTTGGTTTGTGTGTTATTATTACAGCCATTCTAACCCCTCAAATAAATAAACCCATGTTCCTCACGTTGATTCCAACTCCGAGCAAGCGTGTAGAAGAAAGCAAAATTGCCCACAGTGTTTCCAAGGCAATGGATTTTCACAAAAACCGAATGCCACATCTTTTCCCATAGGTTCAAACCAGTCTTCAGGTTAGCAGCCAACTGATTACCCCCTGTACAAACAGAGCTCCTTTAGCCGCCCTCGTGGGAGAGGCATGACATCACACTGTGGTTTTGTGTTCTCTGTGCCCAATGGGAGCTGACCAATTCTTAAATGTACACGGTACCTTTTATATGTACAGGCAGATGGGTAGGGGTGAATGTCATAGCTAGTCACTGGAAGTAGATAATTTCAATAACTTTATTGGGGTTCATAAAACTCTTAACACTATCCATACATCCATCCATTGTGTCAAGCACATTTGTACATTTGTTGCCATCATCATTCTCAAAACAGTTTCTTTCTACTTGAGCCCTTGGTATCAGCTCCTCATTTGCCCCTCCCTCCTTTACTCTTCTTCCCCAACTGGAAGTAAATTTGATTAATTTGTGGTACAACTTACTTGGTTTGCTTTATTTGTAGCTGATAATCAGTTTGGCTCTGGTATAACTGAATATGCATTTCAACCATCTTCAGGTTTGATAAAAATTATCACAGCAGTAGAGAAAAATCTCTAGAATAGTTAGGAATCTAAATCAGTTTTTAAAATAGAAGTTCTTTATTGTGTTCTGTCCATATACCGCAGGCATATTACCCCAGATTTTAAAAATAATCACTTATTATGTCATATAACAAGAGCTTTTCATTTCTTAACCATTTTATTGGGGGCTCTTACAAACTTGTAAAAATCCATCATTCATTTGCAGTAAGTACACTTGTACATATGTTGCCAACATTTACATTTTGACTAATAAGTAGTTGTGTGTTGTTTTAAAGAAAATGCTCTGTTGAGTATAAATTTAGAACAGTTGGGATTTTGTCAGTTGCAGGGAATAAAAATAGTTTTCTGTAACATCTGTCTCTCTCTTACTGCCCTGTAGACCCTGCTGACTTACAGTGACCCTGTAGGAAAGGGTCGACCTGTCCCTGTAAGTTTCCTAGATTATAACTCTTTTTTTTTTTAATTATAACTCTTTACAGCACTAGACAGTCTCATCTTTTTCCGGCAGAGCAGCTGTTGGTTTTGAACTACTGACCTTGTAGCTATCAGCCCAATGTATAAACACTACACCGCATCATAAATATTTTAGTTTGGTTTATATGTGTATTAATCAAAATTATAGCTAATTATTTGTATGAAAATACTGATAATGCTATAACATGTTTGTTTGCATTCATTTATTTTGGTCCTCCTTTTCTTTTCCAGTATGGAAACACATTTCCATCATGCTGTTTCTCTACTAATTATTGAGAGAGCGAGCAAGAGAGAGAGAGAGAAATCATTTTTAATGCTTAAAGTTTTCATGAAGCTCACTGGAGAGATTGGGTTATCTTTGTCATTCAGGCAGTTGAAGAGTACAGAGCAATCAATTAGTTACAGAAGCACACGGTTCTGCCTAATTTTACCACTAATCCTTTTTCAATAATCTTCTGGCTGTGTGCTGCTCTAAGGACTCAGAGTCCTAATGCTTTCCAGCATGAAGGTTATTCCCAGACGCTTGTGCCTGACACTTTGGAAAGAGTGAAACTGCAGGCTCTGATTTCCTTTTATGCACCTTAAACATCATTTCCCCCACAAAGTTTGAAATGGAAATACAGGTGGTAAAGTGCTAAAGAAAAGGCTTATATAACATATAGCAAATTCTCATAAATGTTAATAGTATTAAAAATAAAATTTATAAGCATGTTTCAGATGATGGATTGCTCTTTGTTTTTGAATTAAACATGACCTTGACTATAGATTTCTTTCCATAGAATAAGAATTCAGATCAACGAAGAGTATTTTCTGGACTCATTTCAATTGTCATATAATATTTATTAAAAAAATAAACCAAGGTAGCACAATTCATATACCAAGGTCAGAGATTTCTCCCTTTGAATTAAATGTATAAAATAATTGCAGAGTGATTTTTTTTTTTTACAAAGAGATACCTGGGCAGAAACTAAACCAAGCAATACAATGGAACTAAGTTGCTGGCTATTCACATTACAATACATATGTCCAATTAACATGAAAGTTCTGTAGTAAAATATTGTTATTTAAAGATTACTTTGGTGTAAGTCATATTATTTTTCAAGAAAATAAAACATTTTCAATAATACACTGTGGGTGTTTCTGGAGGACTTTGTCAAAACCTCATCAAGTGGAGTTCTACTCTTAAACACATGGGGCTTCATGGGTTGATTTCAACACAAAAGTAACAAGGTTTTGAAGTTAATTAATACAGATGTCCCCATTTCAAAATTATCATTGGCATTAGGTTTCATTCATTCTTATGATCTATTTTAACATAACCTTTCTTTTTATCTGAGAAAACTTAGATGGATGAATGTCACCCCTTTCACACGTTTAACCGCCATATCAATCTCCAGCTGTCTTTCAGTGTTTCTCTGCTATGTATCTGAGCCAGGAATATTTTAACATGGATATGGCTAGAATGGACTGTCTCTCGTCATATATTCTTGCAAGTCATTAAAATACTTACATTGACGAGGTGGCACTTAGTGAGATCATATGAAATGTTTTCAATTACATCATTGCTTACAATTTCTTCCTTCTAATATATATTATAATGGATCAATGAAATATTATGAATGTGTCAAGACTTAAACTTCTCGTACTATGCTTACCTTTATCTTAATGGATTTTGCTTGGTTTTGTTATGTGTTCGTTGTTATTTGTAGGTGTCGTAGAATAGCTTCCGACTCATAGCAACCATATATATTGATCAGATTAATACATCCAGCAAACATGAGGCAAAGCCTCTCCATCCTTGCTTCTAAGGAGCATGCAGGCTCTGTTTGTTCCAAAATAAACTTGTTTATTTATTTTGGCAACTCTTGGTACTTTCAATATTTCCCCCAACACCATAGTTCAAATGCATCAATTTTTAATCAGTCTTTTTTTATTTAATGTCCTATTTTCACATTCAAATGAGACAACTGAAAATATCACAGCTTGAATCATCAGGAGTACCATCTTTGTACTCCTCTGATGTACCATCAAAGTAACATCTTTGCTTTTCAATACTTTTAAAGACATCTGTGTAGCAGATTTGCCTAATGCAATGCATCATATGATGTCTTGACTGCCTCTCCTAGGACCATGGACTGTGGGATCCCAGCAAGATGAAATCCTGGACAACTTCAATCTTTTTCTTTTGTATTATGACTTTACTTATTGGTTCAGTTGTGAGGCTTTTTGTTTTCTGTACATTGAGTTGTAATCCATCCTGAAGGCGGCAATCCTCGATCCTTATCAGAAAGTGCCTCAAGTCCTCCTCATTTCAACAAGCAAGGTTATGCCCTCTTGATATGTTATGTTGTTATACGCTTTTTCCACTTCTGATCCTGTATTCTTCTTCATACAATCCAGCTCCTTTATCTGTTCCACATGCAGATGAATAATTATCATAAATACATTCAATCCTGATGAACACCTTTCTTAATTTTAAAGCAATAATGCCAAAATGTGTGCCCCATCATGTCGGAAGACACTCAAAATATGATCGAGGAAGAGCTACCTTTTCAAAGTAAATTCCACCACAGTGCCTCAGATGAAGTAAAATCTGTGGGACTAAAGCCATTGGACCTTCATTTGCTAGTGGTACAATATTCAAAGGAAGAAAAAACAGATGCAAGCATAAGTTAATGATTAGAAATTGGAATACAAAATATAAATCTCGAAAAAAAAGAGGTTATTAAAAATGAAATGGAATGCATAAAGAATGATAATCTGGGTGTTAGTGGGCTAAAATTGAATGGTGTTGGCTGTTTTAAATCAGAAAATTATATGGTTCTCAATACCTGGAGTAACACAATCATCATCATAAAAAAGTACTTTTCAAGATTGAGCGTGAAGTACATTATCTGTGATAGGATAATGTCTTTATGTATACAATCCAGTATAATTACCCCGTCTCCTTTGTAAAATTGTCTTTGAGTTTTATTGTACATTGTCCATTTGCTTTGCAACCCAAATTTCATCAAGATAAGATGCTTCTTCCACTATCAGATAAAATTATAAATGCGTATCATTTCAAATTCAGAAATTGTTTTGTACTTGTAGGACACTGCATAAATATAAGGAAACTTTAAGGAAGGCAATAAATGACCTTGGTATTCTTGCAATCGGATGAGGGTGATACATAGACACCTGCATAAGTAGGCTGGTTCTCTCTTCTAATGATACAGAAATTAAAATAATGACATTCTGATTGTGGGAATAAGACTTGGCTGAGTCAACATGTTTGTCTATGAATCAGTTGAGCAGTGGTGGTGCAATGACTTATTTTTGGACTGCTAACCTAAAGGTTGATGGTTCAAACTCACCACTAGCTACACTGGAGAAAAGATTTGACCACTAACCTAGATTAAGT
Organism: Tenrec ecaudatus; assembly: GCF_050624435.1. Taxonomy (NCBI): domain Eukaryota; kingdom Metazoa; phylum Chordata; class Mammalia; order Afrosoricida; family Tenrecidae; genus Tenrec; species Tenrec ecaudatus. The sequence goes on along the minus strand of NC_134532.1, from coordinate 102,765,300 downwards.
TACAGACCACTAGCAACTATTGGGCTGCCCACATTTATGTCATATATATATATTCTTAATCATGAATGAACATCTAAGGATTTATTAACTATGGAATTTTTATTATAGGTTCCTATTTGATTGAGTGATTTAATTTCTTCAAATGTCTAATTTTAAATTGAATTTTATAATGAAATAGAGAACCACTGTGTCATTGCTTGTTTATAATGGAATGTTTGAGAGAGTATACATCTCAATAGAGATTGCTCACTGATCTTCAAGTTAATTGCTATTTTCCATATAATATTCTTATAATTTTTATATTATATATCCCTTGTGATTGTATAGACAACATTACAAATTCACTCCTCTCCTTTCAGTCAAAGTTGACTAAAATTACATAAGTGATAATGCGCCCTTACTGTAAAGGTATATTATATCCACATGGATAATCTAAAATATACAATAATATGAAGATAAGTTTCAACAATTAGATATAGGAAGCATAACAGAATAAAAACCCAGTAAATAGATTACAGTTGCAAATTAGGTAACCACAATAAAGATTAAAAGAGCAACATTTTATAAAATTATACTTTGCTAGCAATTACATTAAAGTTTAATATTAACGTATATTATGTCTAAATCCTATAGATGATGTAAACAAAATCAATTTTATTTTTTACACAAATGAAGGTTAATTCTATTTGTTAATGTGAACAATCATCTAGCATATAATGCATTGCTCCATTTTACTGAGAAATTTCAGTTCAAGTAGTATTGAAAATATATTTTAATCATCTCAGTTTTATTGTCTTTCAGCTCTAATACTGCTCGTTATTGCACAAGTGATGCAAATTCACCTTCATGCTGTAGTGATGAAAATCTATCTTCAGGAAAGGTCGAACTCATTCTGACTCTCTCAGTTTAGTCAATTAGAGTGTGTTTAGTGATTGTAAGATGTTGGGCAGTTCACTAAACTAGAAATGACAAGGGTACTTACTGCTGTTTAGAAATGAAACTTGCTTTGATTGACTCTCTTACCTATTAAGGATATGTTATTAAAACTAGTAGTCAAAGCAATTAAGTACAAGGTTTGAAACTGTTGAGATAATTTTCCCTGATTGGATGATGGCATAATCTGCTACATGTCCAAATCTTACAACCATAGGTCTGTAACATATTATAATATATTAAGTCTAGAACTTGCCCTGAAGGTAAGAAGGTCCAAATCTATTCTCACTGTGACTATGAGTGAACATCCTTACCTATAATCTAACTAAACGGTCATATAATAGTAACTAAAAATGTTAGGATATGCCCTATTTCTACTATTATGTGGAACTAATTTCCAGTATAAAGCACTTGACAGAAATAGATTATGTTAAAATGTTATCTAAACATTTATACATTTAAAATTTTTCAATTATAAAATTAATTAAATGATGCAAAGTTAATTTTAACAGCTGAATATTATTTCCATTAATTTTGACCTGAGTTTCAGAATTTTGTTAATTGAGTTGTTCCTAAATCCAAGAGCTTGCACTGAAATTTTTGATAGGTTTAAAACCTAGATGATGTCACTTTGTACTTGTCTTCTTTTTGATTTCTTTTATCATGGCAGAACGCATCCTTTCTAAAATCACCAAGTAAATGTATGTAATTGCTGTTCTGAGGTACCATCAGGCTGGTTGTGACTTATAGAGATGCCATACACAACAGAACAAAGCATTGCCGAGCTCTTCCTTATTCTAAAGATAATTAGAGAATTTTGAGCCCATTATTGCATCTACTGTGTTAACTCATCTCATTCAGGGAATTCCTCTTCTATTCATCTTCTACTTCTCCTAAATACTGATATCCTTAACCTAATAAGCAAAACCCACTGGAATTGAGTCTGCTCCAATTCCTATTAACCCTGAACAGTCTCTCCAAGGTTGTCCATCTTTATGAGGACTGGCTGTCTCTTCTTTCTCCCACGGAGTGGTTGTTGATCACAGAAGTTAACTTTGTGCTTAGCAGCCCTTTTCCAAACTCACAATTGGCACAAATAATCAAAACTGCAGCTGGTGGTAGAGCATCCCTCATGGTACAGTGGGTTATGCATTGGGCTTCTCACTGAAATGTGAGCCCTTCTAGATAGACCACAAGCCACTCTGATGTAGGAACATGAGGTGTCAACTCCTATCTAAGGAGTCACAAGCTCAGAAACACACAGGAACAGTTCTACTCGAGCCTACAGGTAACTAAGAGTCAAAATTTACTAGATGGCAGTGAGTTTGAATGTGGTTATTGTTGCTGTTGTGTGTCTCAAATCTGTTCCAACCCATAAGACACAATCCACAGCAATTAAAAACACTGGGCAGTCGTTTGCCTTTCTTACACTGGCTCCTAAAATTGAGCCCATTTGTTGCTGCCACAGTGTTCATCAGTCCCCTGGATGGCCTTCCCCTCATTTGCTCTCTGTTCCTCTACTTTACTGAACATGATGTCCTTCTACAAGGACTGGTGTTTCCTAAAAACATATCCAAAGTATGTAAGACTATAAGATGAAGGCTCTCCATCCTTGCCTCTAAAGCACACTCTGAGCATACTTCTTCCAAAACAGATCAGTGGTAAAGAGCATTATTTTATGCCTTCCTTTTATTAGCTTCTTCCAACATATGCATGTATGGCAAAGTCCTGACTTACAGGATGCACTGTGCTGTGTTTCTGTCATATACTTACACATACAGAATGATTTCTTCCCTAAAAAGCCTGCATTTTTTTATAATGATTTTTTCAAAACGTTTAGCCTTAGAGTTAGAACTCAGATCTACTTCTTATAAACCTGTGTAGGCAGTGGGAGTATCTAACGAGTGTCTGGAGTATTGGAATTGGCAGATCACGGCAGCTGTCTGTGCAAAAATTCTTTAATTTTTTGTGATTATTGTGTTAGGCTGCGTTGAATAGGGAAACAAGTTGAGTCATTCATACATGTATAACACAAAGCTTTATATTAAAGAGTATATCAAGAAAAATCCCAGCCCAGTCTAGATCAAGTCCATAAGCTTAATATTAGCCAATAAGTCTGACACTAGGCTATAAATTTCTCTGCTGACTACCAGGCCACATGCAATGATGCAAAATTTGGAACAATCACAGGTCGGTGGGTGAAAAGTCTTGTGGATCCAGTGGAGGTGGAGGCATGATAGGGCTGGCTCAGGTCTCCACTGCAGGGCCTCTGCAGGTCTCAGCATGGCTCCACATGGCTTGTCAACAGGAAGGTGAAGCAGAGAGGGTGTGGCCTGCCTCCAGCGAAGAGAGGAAGTTCCCAGAATCCTCATGAGAAGCCCATGTCCATAAGGAGGCTTCATCCATCTGTGACCTGATTGACACTCTAGACTCTAACCTTCCACTTATTTATCAAGTCGACATTCAACTATGTAGCTACCACAACTATGCATGAGCATTTTTAAGTTTTTAATTTGTTCAATCTGAGTATGAATTTCATGTGAATTGGAATGTATAGTTAAAACAGTTTTGTCTAGCATGGACATTATACTGCCGTCCCTCTAATTTTATTAGGAATTGTTTCTGAACTCATGGAATTTTAATAATTTCTCTATGTTAAAGCTGTTTTCTCCATTCATTTGGTTATGGTTATACTTTGTCCCACTAACGGAAGGGCCAGCAATCCAAAACTGCCAGTTGTTCTGCAGGAGAAAGATGGGGCTTTCTACTCCCAGACTGTAAAGAGTGACAGCCTTGAAAACCCACAGGGACCATTCTACTCTGTCCTATAGTGTCGTTATGACTGGAATCAACTACTTGCAAGTGAGGATGGTTTAAGTTAAGATGGTTATTATTAAAAATATAATGCATATTTTAAGGAACTTTTGGTGGAGTTAAATTTGATTAATTCATTGAATCATTTTGATCCAATCTCTCACTATATTTTGCATTTCTCTTTCTTTTATAGATTCACAGATATAAATTTTAAAATTTATCTTTTTAACTTAAGTATCATGGTAGTCTCCCAGTCTGAATATCTACTCTATTGAATGACCTTTTCTAAAATAAGAAAATCATTAGTAAAATCTACTAAACCTAAAATACACTGACTTCTTAATTTACAATACATGTGAGAGGAAAAGGTTATTAGATGTGTTCATTTGAAAGCAAAATCTCTTCCTCATGTGTCCATTTCTAAACAGAGCATCAATGAGCTACAGTATGGCAGGAGACTAGTTCAGACTAAATTATGGCTTTGCAAAAAAAATAAAGACTATAAATCTCACCTGAAAATTTATTGTCCCTTTATCATCTAATATTCTATTAATAGAATTTCTCTGTTCATTGTGAAATACATAGTGACATTACGTGTCAAGTCCATCCATCATTAGCATAATCCAGTATTATATACTTCAGTAGCATGCATATTTTAAAAAGTCTTCTAAGGAGCAATTATCAGTAAAACAGCATATATGTTTTTCTTTATTAGCATTAAAAACAAAATACCATGCAGTTCACTTAACTGTCTTTTAAAATAATCGACCAAATTTTCATTGACTTAATTTTATTTTGTTTTGTTCTACATTTTCAAATTTATTTGAGTTAATTGAAAATTGGCATCACTAATTACAAGCTGAAGATAGAAACCTCACTCACTGCCCTTCAGTCAATACTGGGACCTAGAGACCCCCTGTGGGCTTCTGAGACTGTAATTGTTCACCTGAGTAGAAAGTCCGGTCTTTCGATCTTTCTTCCCAGGAGCTGTTGGTTTGGGATTGCTGACCATAGGATGACAGCCCAACACGTAACCACTCCACTACCAGGGCACCATAGAAAAATGTAAGCCATATTTTTGAGCACATATTTAATTAATGGAAAACAAATAGAATCACTTACAGAAAGATGTATTCTTTTAAGTGCCATTTAGTATGTTTAACTCATAGGAACCACATTCACTACAGAACAAAACTCTTTCTGCTTTTGTTCCTATGTTTGACCCCATTGTTGTCGTTAATATGTTTGCTACTCAATCTCATTGAGAGTTCTCTTTTTAGTTCATCTCCTACTTACGTATGCTGATCTTCAAGGACCGCTGACTCTTAAAACATGTCCAGATTAGGAGACAGGAGGTCTCAAATCCACACTTTTGAAGGGCATTCTAGCTTTACTTCTTATAAGAGAGATTTTTTCTCATGGAAGTTCAAAATACATTCAATAATCGTTTGAAACATAACTCAGACACATCACTTCTTCTTTGGTCTTCCTTGTTTATTTCCAGTTTCACACATGTATGAGGTAATTGAAAGTATCATAGCTTTGGTGAGGCTCACCCTTACTCAAGGGTCCACCTTAGAGCTAACATATGGTCTTTAAGATTTACTCAATAAAATACGTCCTATGATTCCTTAATAGTTACTTGCATGGATGTGATTGTGCATGCAAATTAACTTAATACTCGATAACTTCAATATTTTCTTAATTTATCATGATGCTTTTTATCAGTTCCCTTGTGGGAAATTTTGTTTCCTTTGTGTTGAGGTGTATTCTACAGAAGGTTATAGCCTTTAATCTTCACCATAAGTGCTTCCAATAGTTTTCACTTTTAGCAAGCAGGTTTCTGTCATCTGCATATCCACATTACATATTGTTAATGAACATTCCTCCAATCTGATGCTGTGTGTTCATCACACATCCAGCTTCTCGGGTTATTTTCTCATTAGACAGACTGAACATGTCTGATGAAAGCAGAAAATTCTGATAAGCAGATGGCCTGATTGGATGGCATCTAGCTACAGCTTTCCCTTTCTCTGTTCTAAGACTGCTTTTTGGTTTTCTTTGCAAGGTCCTCCATATGCACAAATCTCATTGTTCTATAATTTCTTTTCTTCATACCGATATCTATAAATTTTTATAATCCACAAAATTAAGTGCCATTGTATAGTCAATAGAACACAAGGAACATATACTTCTGATCTTCTCTGCTTTGAGCCAAGGCACATCACATCAGGAATGTTTTCCTTCATGTAATGTTCGTTAGCGAATCCTTCTTAAAATTATGAGAGGTTACTGGCACTATGCTACTGAATTTGTCTTGTATGTATCTTCAGCATAATTTCACTAGCATGTGATATTAATGAAATCCTTTATAATTTCTGCATAATATTGGGTCTCCTGTTTATGGAATGGTGAAGAGTAGTGACCATTTCCAATTGGTTACACAAGGTTATCCTGAAATTCCTTGGTTTTCACTAATGAACACTTCTTTAATTACATCCGCTTGTTGAATATTTTTCAATTGGTATTCTGTCAATTGTAGGACTTTTTTGTTTTGTGTTTTTAATTTTCTCCTCCAATGTCTTCAGTGCAGTTTGGATTTCCTCTTTTAGTGCCATTGGATTTTAATCATGGGATATCACTGGATACGGTTGACTATTGACCATTTCTTTTTGAAGGACATGATGCTGTGGTGCTTATTAATAAGACTGTCTTAGAAAAATCCCTGATGATCGGCTTTTAAAATAAGTGGCCAGCACAGACCTCAGCGGTTTCAACAGAGCACTGTGTGATATATTGCCCGGAGATGAGCAGCTCAGGATGGAGGATATTCAAATTAAGACTGGAGAATAGCTCCTTCTTCAACATAAGATATAGCCTTACTGACAGGGCTAGGCCAACTTTGAGGACAACAATGTGATGATGTGACATGTTTCAAAATGAGAAGAAACAACTTAACATGTCCATTAATGATAAGAAAGTAGAATGAACTTAGGATGAATCAAATTGGAAGATTAAAAAAACCCAATGTGCTTTCTGAAGATCAATATTCTAGAAATTAGTAAACTGAAATATATTGCTCTGTATATTTTGAACCAAAAAAGTATGTGGTCTTCTGTTTAAGAAAGAGTAATAGTGTCACATTCATTTTCAAAAAGAAAATTCAAGATATATCCTAGATTATGATGCTGTCTGTGATAGAATAATATCAATATATTTACAAGGAAGATGAGTAACTTCAGATATTATTCAAGTTTATTCACCAACTGCTAATGAAAAGGACAATGAAATTGATTATTTTACCTTGTTCTATAGTTTGAATTGATCAGACATGCAAACAGGATGGATTCATAATTACTGATGATTGAAATGTGAATGTTGGAAACAAAAAATGATTAATAGTTTTAAAATAAGGCTTTTATCATATAAATGGTATTCTAGATTGCATGATAGAATTTTTAAGACCAAAAGTTTTCATTGAAAATTAATTTTTCAGCAATATATGCACGTAGATATACTCAGGTAGAATGCATAGAAATAAAATTGACTTCATCAGTAAAAGGAGATGATTAGTATTATTAGTCAGAAAAAGTCAAGGGCCAACTGAGAAAGGGAAAAATCAATATCTCATATGCATATTCATTGTAAAGCTGAAGAAATTTTAAAAATACAAAAGACACAAAGGATGATCTTGAGTATTTTCCACTTGAATTTAAGGACCATCTCCAGGTCAGTGTAATTTATTGGGCTCTAATGACGTGAGAGTAGGCTAATTTCTGGATGACATCCCAAACCATACTATATGAAGTAAACGAAAGCTTCTATTAAAAGGACAGAATAGAAAAAGAGGGAAAAAAATGAATGTCAGAATAGATGAAATATACTTTTAAATACAGATTAATTAAAGCACATGAAAGAAATGATTACATAAAGGAGCTGAACAAAATTTCCAAGGACTGCTTGAGAAGAAAAAGTATAATAAATATGTAAACACTTGATGTTCGAAAATCGAAACATAAGACATTTGTCAGGCTGAAAACATTGAAGAAAGAATGAACATCTGGAATTGCAATTTAAAAGGACTCTGGGTAAAACCATCACTTGTTTGTCGGTTTGGCAGTGCAATGACTTCTGTGTTGCTGTGATGCTGGGAACTATGTCACCGGTAGTTCAAATGCCAGCAGCGTCGCCCAAAGTGAACAGGTTTTAGCAGATCTTCCAGACTAAGCCAACGAAGGACTCAGCCCTCAGCTTCAGAGGAAGAAGCCGCTGAAAACCTTACACATAGCTTCAAAGCATTTTCTAATACTGACAAACCTAAACCGAGGAAGTAGACCATTGACAGAGATTTTGCCTGCACCGGGTCCCACATGTCCAAGGGCATTTGGAATGTGACTGAAGAGGAGCGGATTTCTTGGAGGTGAGTTGACCTTGGTGGTGTGAGTCTGGTAAAACCTGAGGGAGTGGAGCATACATTATCTGTATTTGCTGATAGGAATTGCTCGAGGTAAAGAGAAAGAGATACAAAATTCTCTAATGATTGGAGCTTGGGATGTTGAGAGTGTGTATCCAGGAAAGCTGGAAGTTTTCAAAAATGAAATGGAATACATACAGATCCACATCTTAGACATTAGTGAACTGCAATGGGCTTGTATTGGACATTTTGAATCAGAAAAAAAAAATGTAACGTACTATGCCAGTGTTAACACTATAAAGGAATTAAATTACATTCATTGTCAGAAAAGGTCTTCTAAAATCCTCATAGAGTACAATGCTGACTGTGAACAGATCATTTCTATCTCCCTTCCAGGAAATGCAAGGGGTGATTTTGTCCCCTGAACTCAAGATTCAATTTTATTTTTAAATCCTTTTATTGGGGGCTCATACAGCTCTTACCACAATGTGTAACTCCACCCACTGTGTCAGACACATTTGTACACTTGTTGTCATCATCATTCTCAAAACATTTGCTTTCTACTTGAATCCTTGGTATCAGCTGATTCCCCCACCATGAACCCTTGATAACTTATAAATTATTATTATTTTGAAATGTCTTACACTGTCTGATGTCTCCCTTTACCCACTTTTATGTTGTCCGTCCTCCAGGGAGGGGTTTATATGTAGATCCTTGTGATCAGTTCCCCCCTTTCTATCCCACCTTCCCTCCACCCTCCCGCAATTGCCACTCTCACTACTGGTCCTAAGGGGGTTCATCTGTCTTGGAGTCCCTCTTTTTCTAGTTCCTATCTGTATCAGTGTACATCCTCTGGTCTAGCCAGATTTTTAAGGCAGAATTGGGATCATGATAGTGCGGGGGATGGGGGATTTTGAGGAAGCATTAAAGAACTAGGGGAAAGTTGTAAGTTTCATCATTGCTACACTGCACCCTGACTGGCTCATCTCCTTCCCGAGACCCTTCTGTAAGGGGATATCCAGTTGCCTCCAGAAGGGCTTTAGGTCTCCACTCTGCCCTCCCCATCATTCAAAATGATAAGATTTTTTTGTTCTTTGATGCCTGATATCTGATCCAATCAACACCTCATGATCACACAGGCTGTTGTGCTTCTTCCACGTGGGCTTTGTTGCTTCTCAGGTAGATGGCCGCCTGTTTACCTTCGAGCTTTAAAGACCCCAGATGCTATATCTTTTGATAGTTGGGCACCATCACCTTTCTTCACCACATTTGCTTATGCACCTTCTCTTTCTTTAGCAATCATATCAGGAAGGAGAGCATCATGGAATGCCAGTTTAATAGAACAAAGTGCTCTTGCATTGAGAGAGTACTTGAGTGAAGGCCCAATGTGCATCTGCTACCTTAGTACACTAAACCTATGAATAGATGCACGTAGATATATTTCCACATCATCATATAAAAATATATATTTACATATGACATGCCTTTATTTAGACATCTTATCACATTCATTTTCACCATTTCAGAGAAGAATAACCAAAAACAACTTCTGAGAATGAAAACCTTCATTTCCCATGTCCTTTCCAAAGAAAAATAACTACTGGGAGGCAGAAGTCAGGAAGCTCCACTCCTGACACCACAATGTGTAAGTCCAGGTTAAGTAGAGAAACAAATCCAGAAATACACAGATGTGTAAGAGAGAGATTTTTATAAAAGAGCAATTGAAAATTGAGAAAACATCCCAACCAAGTCCAGATCAAGTCCATAATTTTGATATTAGTCCATATGTCTTTTCTAGTCCATAAATTTCTCTTTAGACTCACACAGCGCATCCAGTGGATGTTAGATAATGGAAGATCAAAAGGCCAGTGGGTGGAAAGTCTCATTGATCCAGTGGGGGTGGAAGCACTTCCAGAAGTCTGGATCCCATCAGCCATGTGTCTTGTCAGCAGGAAGGTGAAGCAGAGAGTGAGAGAGAGAGAGAGAGAGAGAGAGAGAGAGAGAGAGAGAGAGAGAGAGAGAGAGAGAGAGAGAAAGGGAGAGAGACCCACCTCTTCTCATGGCAGAATCAAGAGAGAGGAAGTTCCCAGAATCCTCATGAGAAGGCTACACCCACGGGAAGGGATCATCAGGCTGTGACCTGATTGACAGGCTACATTTCACCCCTCCATTCTTTTATCAAGTTGGCATAAAATTGTAGAACTACCACGTGTGGTGTTTTAAAGAATAAGGTACGTACTATGGACTGCTTGAAGGATAAACGGATCTCCATTGGAAGAAGTAAGACCAGAGTGTTCCTGAATGGTAAGGATGGCAATATTTTGTCTTATATACTTTGGACATGTTGTCGGGAGCGACCAGATCATATTTGCTGTAGTTGAGGGGAGGCCCATGCAGTGTTTCCTTCTCTTTTACTTAGTCCTATGGGTCTGTGCCAACTAGAGGGCACCTACCAACAACATGGCTACAAAAATGTTAGCATCTGTTTACATATGTAATGTAATATATTATATATCAGTTTTATGTTGATAAATATGTGTGTACTAGTATATACATATATACACACACACATATATACATATTTATACAAGATCAAAATGCTTCCAAAACTAGAAAAAGATTTACAGAACTTTTTGAAGTACCATTCTTGAATATATATGTATGTAGGTATATGGTATATATGCAAATGTGTATATATGTATTCATATGTATGTATATATACACAAACATATTTATAGGCATGTGTGATTATACATATAATGGACTTTTAGAAGCTGGTGAAATATACAGTTCTATAAAAGGAACAATAACATTAATGAAGTATGCACATTTTAGAATAACCAACCATTTCAAATTAAAAAAGCATTGTTTTCCCAAAGACAAAATTAAGAAATATTAGTGAAGATGTAGGACTAGAAACAAAAAACACAAAGAAAAAGTTGAGTAAGTGATAGTCCTCTGAGGAACTGGCAATGAATGAGAGGAAACAAAATGCATATGCATTTTTAAATGTAAAAGTGATCGTCTGTTCTTTATGCCTCATCCAATTTACAATAGAAGTTTGAAAACAAAATCAACATATTTGGACCATAGACAACTTTTATTTTTTCATAGACAACTTTTATTTTCTTTCATAACGCTGATAAATTGAACTAAGTTCTTACATTCCAGCATTCTTCATGAGCAGCTGTGGCAGTACCTCTGACTCACCTTTTTTTTAAATCACTTTCCTTTGTTATGTTTATTTTCCCCTCCCCATCATTTACCAGCGTTCTTGAGGTGCATCTCCCAGTGGAGGCAAAGCCAGTCTCCCTCCACCTCTCACAGCATCAAGGCCCTGTAGCACCCCTCCCTGTGTAGGTGCAAGAAAGAGGGGAAGTGGAAAGAATAGGAATGCCATTGACGGTGGCAGGCACAGGTTGCATCTAGTTACAAAGTGAATTTTCTCACTAACCTTCCCCAACTCAACAGCTACCTTCCTGTCTGCTCCAGCCCCTGTGCTCATCTTCTGCAGCTCATTTGCCTTTCTCTTCCCTCCTCAGCCAAGACATTGGACATTGAGCCCTGCCCCAAGCACAGAGGAAAATGAGCTCTTAATGACGAATTCACCTCAGTCTATCTAAGATGACTTCAGGTACAATGGTGACAACTATAGCTTTGCCCAGACGAGGGAGGGAAGAAGGCATAAGAGGAGGATCAGGAGCAGTAGGAGAAGGAAGAAGAGGAGGAAGAAGAAGAGGAAGAGGAGGAGGAGGAAGAGTGGAAGCTGGTGTTTATTGTCTGGTGCCATGGAATGATTCATAGAGCATAGCTTTGCCCTGTCTGGTGGCATTTCCAACATTTGTACTGAGATTTGAGCCGATTATTGGAGCTACTCAGTCAATCCACTTGTTGAGGGTCTTCTTCTCTTTTGCTGCCCCTCTTCAGCAAGCATGATGTTCTTCCAGAGACTAGTCTTTCCTGACAACATGTCCAAAGGATGAAAGATGAAGTCTTGCTTTCCTACCTCTAATGAGTCTTATGGTAGTCTTTCTTCCAAGACAAGTTTCTTTGTTCTTTGGTAGTTCCTGGTAATTCTGTATTCTTAGCCAGAACCACAATTCAAACGTACTGCTCCAAGTCTTCTTTATTCAATATCTAACTTTCATGAACACGAGGTAATTGAAAATATCATGGCTTGGGTCAGGCAGACCTTAGCTCTCAAAGTAACATCCTTGATTTTCAAAACTTTAAAGAGGTCTTATGCAGCAGATTTACCTAATGCAATGCATACTTTGATCTCTTTTTTGTTTGAGATGATCCTGTTTGTCCCTAAAGACCCTAAATCCAATTTGCTTTTCCTTTTCCTCCTCCTTTTTTAACTTTTTAAAAATTTAAGCCACTCGGATCACTATTTAGGTATGAGCGATAGGAATCTGGAGGGATTATTTTTAAGGAAATATATATACTGACACAGTCAATCTCAAGAAATTCAGTCAAGGACAACATCCTGTTGACCATCCATAAGTGTAGTTCTCTTCCTTCCTTACACAATAAATTATCTCTCTCCTCTCCCTGTTTCCCCCTAGCCCCCCTCTCCAGCTCAGAAACCTACCCCACTCCTCTCCCTATTTGATCTCTTGGCTCCTGCTTCCACGACCATTGATTATGTATCCAGATAAGAAAAAATCCTTGACAAATTCAATCTTTTCTCAGTTTATCATGATGGTACCTATTGGTCCAGTTGTGAGGATTTTGAACTTCTTTCCTTGAATTGTAATCCTTACTGAAGGTTATTATCCTTGATCTTCATCAGCAAGGACTTCACGTCCTCCTCACTTTCAACAGACCAAGTTGTTCCATATGCATATTGGAGGTTGTTAATAAGCCTCCCTCCACTTCTGATAACACATTGGTTTTCACATAAGCCAGTTTCTTTGTTCATTTGTTCAGCATACATATTAAGTCTGATAAGGAGAGAAAACCCTGACACACATCTTTCCTGATTTTAAGCTATTCAGCATTCCCTTGTAAACTGTCTTTGATCCATGTACAAGTTCTACATGAGCACAATGTAGTGCTCTTGTCTCATGGTCTGTGATACACATACTGTTCAAGGTTACTCATAGATTCTGATGATTCACATTCATGAATGTTTTTACATAGCCAGTGAAAGAGAAGTAAATATCTTTATGGTATTCTCTGCTTTCAGCCAAGTTCCAACTGGTGTCAGCATTGATATCCCTTGTTCCTTATTATCATTTGAATTGACTTGAACATCTGGTAGTACTCAGTCTGTGTACTTCTGCAATTGTTGTATGATATTAAGTAAAATTTTACTTGCATGCAATATCAGTGAGTATGTTTTATAATTTGCCCATTCTGCTCAATCACCTTTCTTTGGAATGGATACAAATTTGGATTTCTTCCTGTCAGTTGTACAGGTAGCTGTCTCCCAAATATCTTGGTGTACAAGAGTGAGTGTTTACAGTGCTTTATCAGGTTATTGAAACTTTTCAATTGAGATTTCCTCAATACCTGGACTTGTTATTGGCTAATGCTTTCAGTGCAGCTTGAACTTCTTCCTTCCGTATCATTGGTTCTTGCTCATATGCTATCTCTTTAAATGGTAGAATGTAGACTAATTTCCCTTGGTACAGTGACTCTGCACCATCTTCTTTCCACCTTCTTTTAATCCTTGCTGCATCGTTCAACATTTTGCCCATAGAATATTTCAATAGTGCAACCTGAGGCTTGACGTGTTTCCTTGAGGTCTTTCAGTTGAAGATATGCTGAGAATGTCTTCTGACATGTTCTTTGGTTTTTTCTTTCATGCCCTTTGAATGACCTTTTCTCATTCATCATGAATTATGATTTTGATGTCTTTCCACAGTGCATCTAGTCTGTCCTTGGTGTTCACTGAAGAGAATCTGTTCTTCAGATGTTCTCAAAATTCATATGGGATAGACTCAAGATTATATTTTGAATCTCATGGACATATTTCAATTGTGTTCAGTTGTAACATGAACTTAGAGATGAGCTGCTGGTGGCCTATTCCACATCAATCTTTGGCCTGTTTTTGACTGTTGATATTGAATTTCTCCATGGTCTCTGCCATAGATGAAGTCAAATTGATTTCTGTGCAATTCATCTGAAGAAGGCTATGTGTATATTCTACCTTTGCATTGTTGAAAAAGAATATTTGCTACAAGGCAGTCATCACTTTTGGAAAATTCTATTAAAAGGTCTTTATCTCTGTTTCTACATGGAAGATACCTACCCCAAATTTGTTGAAAAGCTCATCCAAATGATGGCATGAAGTTTCCAGGAATTTTGGAAAACAAGAAACTTGTTTTTACTATTGGAAAATGAAACATGTGGAGAAGTTCAGATGTGGAAGGTGAATATACCCCAAATGCTTACAAATCAGAATGCTTATTCGTTGCAGAGAGATAAAGTGATTTTCTGGCTGTACATGTTCAAAAGCCAATTTAATCTTTATCTAGAATCATTGGCTCTGGCTAGTAATTTGTACGGCCTTTTTGGTTACTAAGAAGGCCCACCTGAAAAATCCGAGCTATGTTTTAATCAGTTTTTTTTTTCCTCTGAGCGGCCATGATTGTGAGGGAAGATGAGAAAATTCCAGTTTTGCCAACAGTGGCAATTCCAATATTTAATTTCTAAAGGTGTTGGAAAAAGGGTTTTGTGGCTGTTCTTCAATTGAAATTCTGAGAATAAAGAGTTATATTGTGGGTAAAATAAATTGTGATCCTTACAATTCAAACCACTGGATTTTCTTCACATGTTCTGTCATGATAGCGTTCACTGTGCATCAGTCTCTTTTCAGTTTACCCAAACTGAGCCAGTCCCAATGTTTTACAGTCACCACCAAGCAACTTCTCCAATGTATGACCTAAAACTGCCATCTGCAATTTAAAGGGCCCCTGCTAACCCTGGCCATGGTTAGTTTGGAAGTGGAGAAACGTATTCCTGATTGCCTTTCTCTTAAAAGTAATTCCCAGAAAACTCAGATGTATAGCCCAGACATAAAGTTCCGAAAGCTCAGATGTACAGCTACCAGTTGATCTACTGTCAGCAGGTTGTATAAGTCACCTTTCTCCTCTGCAGTCTTCCTACCTCTAAATTCCACCTCTATCTGTCCTCGGTAGAACACACCTTGGTGACAAGTGACAAAAGTCACTTTTGCTCAGATGACATTCCTCTTCTGTTCCAGGCCCAGATCTATCCAAGGACAGCTCCAAGTCAAAATTGACTGTCATCAAGTGGATTCTGACTCAGAGTGATCCTCTAGGACAAGAAAGACCTGTCCGATGGGTTTCTGAGACTTTAACTTTTATGGGAATAGATAACCCTGCCAGTGGTTTCAAACTGCTGACCTTGGTTTAGTTGCCCCACACAGAACCACTATCCAACTAGAAGTCATCCACTAAGGACAACAGCAAACCAGAATTTCCTGTCTAAGTTGTAACAGCTTTCTCTTGTCATCTTCCAATTACCAATAAGTATAGATGTACTTTTGTTGAACTCAAAGTAAATGAAATGGAAGTGTGTGGCCTTCGTGATGCACGTAAAGAGTTCTGTAATGAACTCTGATGGCACTGTGGAGTCCACATTGAAATGCTAACTGCCAGGTTGGCAGTTCGTACCTATCCATTACTCTGTGAGAGAAAGAGAAGGCTGTCTACTCCTATAAAGATCCACAGTCTAACCAAGACTACCAAGAGTGTGGCAGAGAGCCGGACTAGTGCCCATGAACCATACACCATTCTCTCTATACGTATATCTTGACAGACCTCTCTGACAGGGGAGTCCTTACTTTGGCAGGGATCAGATTTTCATGCGGAGGAGAAAGGGAGATTTCTATTTAGAGGCTGACATGATAAACTGTTTTCATGTCTCCCCAAACTAGCAGACATTCCTACCAGAGTGATAGGTGATACCACGGGAAATGTCAAGATGGGGGTGAGAGTGCATACATGTCTTGGAGAGGACAAGAGCCTTACTGTTGGTATAAAGGGGAGGAGGACCAACCTCCTAGCATGGAGAAGTGACTTACAATACGTCCACGAATCCCAAGGGGAGGGTCTACCTGGGACTATGCTCCCAATAGGCACATTGGTCTGAGTTCCTGTACACCCCCTGGGTAGCCAGGCCATGTGCCAATAGAATACCAGGGCATTGAACCCTGAATCTTTGAGGTACACCACCTAGTCCTAAAGCCATTCTAGACTAATGCAGTGTGGGAACCTCAGTAGGTGATTTGACTTTCCTTCAAACACACCTGTAGCACAAGCATTTAAAGCTGAAATTACATGGAGTGTGAAAAAGGAAAGCACAGCTACACCATGCGTATTGACCTGTTGGCAGATGGACTGACATTTGCTTACAACTTTAATGCCCTACTTGATTTACTAACATATGTATTATTCTGAAAGACCTGTGTCACACATTGTCAGTGAACAGTACTGTTAAGTTTTGCTTGTCCACCAACTTCCATTGTTTGTGTAAATAGAACTTGTTTTTTGCAAGTCAATAATTCGTGTATCTCTATTTTTTTTTAGCCTTCACTTGTTTAATCCTCTTTTACCAATAGTGCAGTAAATCACTAATTTAAAGCATGGGCTAAATCAATAACAGTATAAACAGAAGGAACTTATGTTCCAGGGACATACTCAGTAGGAGTTTCTACCATAAAATAACAAAGAGGTTTCTAAGTTGAAGCAGAGGCAGATAGAAAACATAGATTTAGGAATGGATTCAGGGCTTGCACTTAAGCCTAGCTACAATTCAAGAACAATTCTTATGACATGCCCCTGCGTGACACGCACTCTCATGAAAGAAACATGGACACCATGGGTGTTCTTCATATAGCAAAGTAAGGTTGAAAAAAATTAGATCGTGCCCACTTATCAGAGAGAATAACATCTGGGATCTTAAAGGCTTGTTTTCAAACAAGAAGCCATTTAAGTGACACATCAAACAAGCCCACATGGAAGAAATATACCAACATCTGTAATCCAAGGATTGGAAGTGATATCATCCAAATTTGCAGATAACAGGGTCGAGTTAAGTTGTGGAATTCTGGTTTGCAGAGGCCTGTGGATGCTGGTGGAAGTCCAAAACACATTCACAGCGTCAACACGTGGAAAAACTTCCTATGATTCCTCTCTGATCATAAATGAAAGAGGGAAACAACCTGGTTATCAGACAGAGTATTGGAGAGATCATTATAAGAGATTAAAATGATAAAACTGACTTGAATGGTTAATCTCCCTTTTGATATGTTGATCAGGGATATATATATATATATATATATATTCAAACTGGGAGCTATCTCTTTGAATTTTGTTATTATTGAGTTTCATATATATATGAAACTCAGGTTAAGTGGATCTATAGAGATAATAAATATATTAGAGTTCCTGGGGAAGGTGGGGTGGTACAGCTGGGAAGAAAGTGGCTAATGGGGACCTAATGTCACAGAGTACAAGAAAGAGAAACATTTGAACAATGATCGTGGTACCAATTGTCCAACACTGATTGATATTACGGAACTATGGAGTGATATGATGTATGGATGTTGTCCTAATAAAATGATTTGGGGAATAAAAAGATTTATGATCTCACTTTTACATAGGGCCACTATGAATTGGAATTTAGTAGTGGCAATTGTTTTAGATTTATAAAGACAAAGACAATGTTTCAGAAAACATGGGTTCTGAGTACAGTACTTATTTTTTAACAACTAAGTTATTTATGTACAAATGAATTGACTAGAACAATAAATGAAAGAACACTGTTCAAGCACAAAGAGAAATGAAATCTGGGCACAGGGTACAATTTGGATTAAACTTGGACATTTACATTGAGTGTAGTTTGTCGATCACACAGAAAAAATATCACATGATAACACTTATATGTGCAATTGCTACAAGGGGCAAAAGTAAAGACAGAATTTACTACTTGAGTTGGCTACTGGTTGCAAGAAGGGCCTGGGAGAGAAGGGGAGTTGATGTTAAGTAGTATTGAATATTTATTTATGGTGATAAGGAGGTGGCCATGAATGTTGGTGAATATTAGTATAAAGTGGAGTCTAAATATGTACACTAAAATGTACACATGGAAGACATTTTTTAAAAAGAGAAAAGATAACACAGATGAGATGCCAAAAGTACATACTTTTCAAAATGCATCTTGAATATTGAGAAAAATGTGGATTTTAAGTCACTTCAAACCAAATTAACCTTTTTCTTCATGTTGCTTGAGAGAATGAGCATCATTTATATTGACTTTCTCAAGTTTATGAGCCCCTAAATAGTACTTTTAAGTAGAGCAATTAATTTTTTCTTCATTAACTTTAATTATGCTCTGAAGCCAGGAGAACTTGGAGCAATTTCAAACACAAAGTTTGCTTACTAAGTGGGTTTTCCCAAGTTCTTACAAATCACAGTGACACTTAGAGCATTGGGGCAGACCTCATTAAGAAGAAAAATAAGGAAACCATAAAAATATTCATGAGGTAGGCTAATTTAAGGTTTCAATCAAGAATCAATACAGTGAAATAAAAAAAGGATCATAACTAAGTTCATCTGTTCCTACTATTCTTAATATAGAACTCTATGCAATGAGACCTAAGTACTAGGACTTTCTCAGTAAACATCAACATCTTAAGGGAAATATTAGGGTGGCAACCAACAGATGTTCCCAAGAGATAGAATTTGCACTACTTAAAATTAATAAAATACCACTTCACCTAATTAAGAATTATAAAGTTAAGTAATATAAAATAATATTTTAAATGTATATATTTGTAAGAAGTCTATTTTTGAGTATTTATAACATTTATTTATGTTTAGTATAGCTATATTCATTTTTTGTTATGTTCCATTCTTTTATGCAGGGTTTGAGTAAAGTCAAGAGATAATATAAAGTAATAAAAAATTAAATATACTTACTGAGAGCAGTTTTATATATTCCAGATATCACACTTGATCCTAGCATGCCTGAGTTATAATGTCAAACTTTCCTGTACCATTGAATAATTTGGGAACTAATCTCAAATTTACAAGGTATTAAAATAATTTGTTTTATACAAATTACCTAAGCTTTTCATGTTTATCTAGTTTCACCAGCATTGAGAACAATGTTTTGCAAAAAATATAGATGTCATGGGAAAGATGCAAACTATGAACTATTTTTCTTACATTAGAATAAATTCAAGATATCATAACTAATATATGTTAATATAAATACCAATAAGTCACAGAAGAGAGAAATACAAAGAGAAAGTAAAAGTTAATTTTTAAAATCTGCTAAAAATAAGAAAATATGGGTCCCAAGCCTTTCAACTAATATTTTTATCTATAGAGAAAACATTTTAATTTTCAAATTAGAATAGACAGAATTTGTAATTATATTTTTTCATATTTTGCAAAATCATTACGGAGGCAGATCTTATTGAAGACTGTCTTCGGCTGGGTTCCACAGAGAAGTAAAACTAGTGATGCTTATGTATGTACATATGTATACAAATATAGAGAGCAATTGATACCTAGAAAGTGGGTTCTTCAGTTGTAGAAGTAAGCACATCTGCTCTAATTCTAGGCAGGGTCCAAGTCTGGGCATCATATTTTAAGCTGGAGTCTTTCCTGACTCAAGTAGCTTCAGGGTCTCAGCAATCAGACATTGGCAAGAAGACCACAGGCCAGTTAACGCAAATGTGGATGGATGAAAGGATGTCAGATTAGATTTGACTGGAGAGGCGAATGATTGCAAGCTTGATGTTCAGTAAAGCAGGCCTTTTCCTGAAGTCCAAAGAACCAACGATTGGTGAGCCAGATTCAGGTCTCAAACAAGAAACTGAGGACATTTCCAGAGAGTCTACTTATGAAGGCCACATCACTGAGAAAAGTTCCTGTCATTTATCAGGGCTATTACCTGAGGAGTAAGGGGGTTGTTTAAATTCCACCCTAATCTTCTTACAAAGGATTTGTTGTTCAAAGCAGATCCAATTACTGAGTTGTTTACATTGTGGTAAGTCACATCATAGGAAATTGCTTGAGTTTAATTGCCAAATACTAAAACTCTTGGTCCAGTCAAGTTGACAAAAAAAACTATCATAAATTCTATGAAAATTTAATACTTTTTAACTTTAAAGATAATTATGCTATTAACCCATTCTCCCTTCATATTCTCTAAACTAAAACCAAATAAAGCTTTGCAATTTTAGACTAATAAGGAAATATTTTCCTTAAAAATAATTTGATTAAATGACCTTTTCATTGAATTGACTTTTGCTTTCATTAAAATTAACTGAGAAATTAACTTAATTTTTACCTTGTTTACAAATATAACCTTTATAGAACTTGGCCTCACATACAGAAGGCATGTATAATTTATACATATATTTTTAAGATAATTGACATAATTTTAACATAGAAATTTAAAAAAACATGAACAGAGAACTTAGTTCTCTTAGAAAAATCAATTGTAAGTTCTCTTTTTATGTCTCATTTAAATAATTTACTATAGATCAAAGGATATTGTCTTTACCCATAGTATAGTGAATATGGACTATCTTATAGCCAAGATTTCACTTACACACTTTTATACACATATGTTTATACAATTATTCTAATTAAGTGGTTTCTGTTTGTCTTAAATGATGCCTTGTGTAAATTGCCTAAATCTGTTTCATCTAAAATACATGAATTTAATCATTACCTCTGTCATAATAAGTATTTACAATATTAATAGATTCTTATAAATTGGTTAAATGTTCATAAAATATTATACTCTTTTCATCATTTTTATCTTCTTAAACAGTCAAATTTCTTAAATATTATTGAAATTGAACTACTCACCATAACTTGCCCCCATATTTCAGTTAGTATTCAATTAACATGAACAAGATTGTACTTTACCTTTCTAACAAGTGGGGGGTGGAAATAACATAAACTGAGTGTATATATTTAGACATGTGACACTGTTTTGGCCATTCAGGACATAGGTGACTTAATTGTAAAGGCTCCACATATAGAAAAATGAAATAAGATGTCTGCCTCACCCCAAGCACATGGAAAATCCAAGGTGGATCATGGACCAACAAGTAAAATCCCAAACCTTCAGAGCCATTAGCCAAAGAATTGGGACAAGCCTAAGAACCTTGGCCCAGGGAAGACAAAGGTTAACTGCAGTAGGGCAGGAACATGAAGTTGACAAATGAGATTTACTAAGGACAAAACACCTGTATGCATCAAAAGGCTTTGCCAAGAGGGTAACAAAGCAGTCCACAGACTGGGTTGACACAGCAAACAAAGGGCTTATTATGAAAATCTACAATATCCCCTGGCCTGCATAAAAGAAGAAGAGTCAACCCCTTGAAGAAGTGGCAAAAGAACTGAAAAGTAGTTTCCTTATGGAGGAGACCCATATGGCCAATAAACATATCACATACTGCTACTGATCATTAGCCATCAGAATTATACAAATCAAAACAACCATGAGATAACATTTAACACCTTTGAGGCTAGCCCAAATCAGAAAATCAGAGAGCAACAAATATTGGAGGGGATCTGGCCAGATGGGAACTCTCCTACATAGCTGGTGGTCCTGTAGATCTGTACAGCCGCTATGGAAAGAGGTCTGGTGATACTTGAAAAGAAATGGAAATTGATCTACCTTATGACCCAGCTATCCCTCTAATGGGCATATAACCAGAAGAGGTAAGAAATAAACCACAACCAGTTGCATGCACTCCAATGTTTATTGAGGCACAATTCACAATCACAAAGAGTTGGAAACAACCTAAATTTCTACTGGTGGATGAGTGGATCAGTAAACTCTGGCACATACACACAATGGAGTACTATGCATCACTAAAAAGCACTGATGAGCACATGAAACACATCTTTTCATAGGAAGAGTTGGAGGAAAGTATGCTAAGTGAAGTCAGCCAATCACAAAAGAAGTACAGCATGAGGACCCTGAGGTAAGTGCAATCAGCACTGTTGGTAAAGAAGAGAAGGCATCTATAATATATCACATCATCGGGGTAAAGGTACAGGGATTCAGGAGGACGTTCAACCAAACCCAAGGAGGTACATGTTGGCCCAACACAAAAAAGGGGAAAGGGGGAAGGGAGGAGGGAGAAAAAAGGGTCAGAGTGAAATGATGATGGTGGAAGCAGCATTAACCCACTTAGAGGAAGAGTACTGGTTCTGTCTCTACAGAACAGGGGAGTGGGCATGCAGACTCTGCTACGGTGGACCAAACCATAAGGGCAAAGTGGCTGTGTGGAAAGATGCATGAAAGGAGAGAGCAATAGGGTTGGCCCCACCAGAGCCAAACTGACGCCCTCCATGGAAATAGGTGGGACCAAGAACAACACTAAACCTACAGCATGCCCCTCCCACATGGAAGCAGACCAGGAAAGATGAAGAGAAAGAAAGAGACACACTGCACCCCACGCTGGCACACCAGGCCTAGAGGATGACCTCCCTGTGGGGAGTCAATGGGACACAAAGGGGGCTGGGTGGCCTACAGCAGACTGAGACAGAGGACAACTGGAGCGGACTGAGACAGAGGACAATTCTGGGGTCACATGGTGGGGAGGTAGTGTGATCTGAACCCTGCACAGCAGGGCGAACCAAGAAAGGAACATACCAGACCAGCTTACGGAGCAAAGCAAAGCTACTAAGCCTCTGAGGAGCCCCCCAAAAGTGATTCCAGGCTGGGAGGGGCAGCTCTTGAACAGTCATGAAGATCAGTGAACAGATCTGTGATTTTTGTATATTTCTTCTTCCTTGTTTTCCCTTTTCTTCCCCTTTCTTCTTCTTCTTCTTCTTCTTCTTCTTCTTCTTCTTCTTCTTCTTCTTCTTCTTCTTCTTCTTCTTCTTCTTCTTCTTGTTTCTTCTACTTTTCTCTCTCCAATCTATTTTTTCCCTATCAATTTGGGTTATGTCATAGTAAATGTGCCTACCTATATAACATAGGCATGGGAAACAAGCCTGAAGAGAAATCAGTGGGACCAATAGTCCTGGGGAGACCTGGGAGATGAGGGCAGTGGGGAAAGGGGATGGTGAGCAGGCAGTACCATAGACAGGGGAACAATTCCGGAATTCCAGTCAATAACAAGGAGGAGAGAGGGATCCCAGGGGAGGCGGGTGGGGGGTCAGAGCAACAACAAACTAGTTAAGAGGAGTTCCAAGAGGCAGTAATAGGGGCAAGTGATGGTGGGGCAGGAAGAAGGTAAAAGGAAACAGAGGAAGGACTGAGGAAGCAAAACAATGGATAGATGTATAAACATAGTAGTGTACATATGTAAATACACGAATCCACAAAAATAGAAGTATTGGCCTATATACATATATTTATCTGGCAATACACTGAGGCAGTGGATGGACGTTGGGCCTTGCTCATACCCTCCCTCAATACAAGAATACTTTGTTCTAACAAATCAGCAGTCTGAGATATTCTCCCCTCTGTCACAATTGCTTAAGACATAATGGGTGCATAAGCAAATGTGGTGAAGAAGGTGGATGGTGGCCGGCCAACAAAAGATATAGCATCTGCTATCTAAAAGGCTTGATGTTAAACAACTGTCATTCAGCAGAGAAGCAACAAGTCCACAAAGAAGAAGCATATTACAGGTGCAATCATGAGCAGTCATCGGGGCTGGGTAATAGGCATCAGAAGACACATAACAAACAAACAAAAACATATTGTTGAGAACAAGGGGTGTTGGAGCAGAGTTCCAAACTCACCTGTAGACAATGGAACAATCCCTCCACAGAGGGGCCACAGGGAAGGGATGAGTCACCAAGGTGCAGTAGCACATCAAAGAAACACACTATAATCCTCTAGCTCCTTGAGGCTTCCTCACCCCCCACTACCATGACCCCAGTGCTGCTTCTCAATTCAGACTAGACTGAAACATGTACAAAGGTATGGATAGGAGATGAGAGCTCATGACACACAGAAACCAGGAACATGAGTGGGAATAGTGATACCAGAAGGGTAGGGAGAAGGGGGGTAGAGTAAGGGATAAAGGGGAAACTGATCAGTGATGGACACATAACCATACACCCCTCTCCAGGGGGAAGAACAACAGAAAACATGGGGGAAAGGAGACAGCAGTTGATATGAAATATGAAAATAATAACAATTTATAATATATCAAGGGGTTCCGAGGGTCAGGCGGGATGGAGGGAAATAAAACCAGGTGCTGATACCAATGCTCAATAGAAAGTAAATGTCTAGAAAAGAATGAAGGCAACATATTTACAAATTCACCTGATGCAAGAGATGTATGGATGTAACAAGAGTTGTAAGAGTCCCCAATAAAATGATCTTTTAATATAAAAGGGGATCAGTGTATTTGTGGTATATAGAATTATACAGAAACATACTCTGACAATGTAATTATACATAATACTATATATATCTTTTACTATTCAATATGGTGAAATACAGACAAATGAGGGAAATGTAGACTAAACTAAAATTAGTAAATATATCAAAATTCATATTCTGTATTTCTACATGCACTGCTATAGTTAATCTTCTTTTTCAGAAAAATAGCCATTACCAAAGTTCTTCACAGAAAAATAATTAGAAATACAACTATCAAGACAGGCAGATTGTTGAGAACTGCATGTCCCTCAGCCCTGGATCAAAAGCAATATACAACCTTCAAGTATTCACTCTCGGTTTTCTGTCATATAAATTGTGCCCAGTGGTCTTCCTGCCCTTGTTCCCTCTGCAGTCATTAGTTACTTGACCTTTGCTAGGATTGGTTCTCAATTGCTATCAGCTGCTACGCTCATTGGACAACACACACCTGGCGGCACTTAGCATGCGGACCTGTTTGAGCATAATTTCCCTCCTTTTGGCAGGTGCGCAACTATTGGCTACACCAGCTATACCTTATTTCATGTGACGTAATGCTGCCCGCCCTTTGCTGGCTATTTAAGCCTCTGCTCTCAGCTCAATAAATGAGACTTGATCAGACTCCTGTCTTGTCTCCATTCTCCGCATCTCTTGCCCATCTTCATTCCCAATCCCTCTTTCAAGTACCCACGCTGTTGATGACCCGCAGGACGGGTCAGTAGATGACTCATTGCAGTGGAAGAGAAAGCTCATGTGAGGAAATATAGGGCCAGATAAGAGACTTTTATAGAGCACCCTCAACTTAAAGCATGGGACTACCATTAGGAAATTTTGAAAAGGGTTTAAAACAGGGATTTTCTCTGAAGCAGAGCATGACAGTCACTGGAAAAATTCTATGATTATGTTAATAAATATAAATTATAGAAAGAATAGAAAAGGATAAACAGTAATTACTAAGAAATAGCAGTCACTCTTGTAGCATGTTTGGTGTTTTGAGATTTGTACAATTGTAGAAATGCCATGGTGGCTTCTTACACCTGCAATGGCACCAAATTGAAAACAAACAGAAAGCAAAAAATGCTGAAAAGGATGAAGAGAGACTGCAACCCTCATAGACCGCTGGTGCAACTATAAATATGGGCCACTGGGGAAAGCAATATGATGTGACTTCAAACAATTGGAAATAGAAATTCCACATGATCCAGCAGTCACTCTGATTGCAATAGACCCTTAAGAATAGAAGTCCCAGTGGGAAAGACTTATGTGCACCCATATACATTACAGTATTGGTTACAGTAGCAAAGTTATGGAAACTACCTAAATCCTCTCAATAAATAAAGAAAATTTGGTACACAGAATGACATACTATGTTTTGCTAAAAAAAAAAAGTGATGAAGCCATGAAACATCTCATTGTATGGATTGACCTGGAGAACATTATGCTGAGTGAAATTAGTCAATCACAAAATAATAAATATTGTATTGGATCACTGTTATAAAGACTAAAAAAGAGAGCAAAAGACTCATATGGTACAGAAAAATCTTTTAAGGTGATCTGGGGAAGGACAGGAAAGGAAGATAAATAATGGATTAAGGGATGACAAGTACTAACTAACAAGAAGCACATAATAATTACCGAGAGAAAAGGGTTGGAGTGGGATAGGGAAGAGAGGATAGGATAAGCTATCAGTTATCAGGAATCAATAAGTAGTTTGCTGTTAAATACAAAGTTGACTACCTGAAATGAAAATCCCCACCCTACTCACCCTAAATCTAAAACGTTTGTATGAGGTCCTATACTGCACCCTGACTGGCTCATCTCTTCCTTGGGGCCCTTCTGACAAGGGGTATCCAATTGACTACTGATGGGCTTTCGGTCTCGATTCTGCCTTCCCCTTCATTCCCATTGATATGATTTTGTTTGTTTGTTTTGTTTTGGGTCTTTGATACCTGGTCCCATCCACATCTCATGATCACACAGGTCTGCTTCATCCATGTGGGCTTTGTTGCTTCTCAACTAGATGACTACTTATTTATCTTCAAGGCTTTAAGATTCCAGATGCTATATCTTTTGATAGCCAGGCACCCTCAGCTTTCATCACCACATTTCCTTATGCACCCATTTTGTCTTCAGTGATCATGCCAGGGAAGGTGAGCATCACAGAGTGCCATATTAGTAGAACAAACTGTCCTTGAATTGAGGGAGTACTTGAGTGGAGGCCCAATATCCATTTGCTGCCATAATATTTTATAAATAAATAAATAAAGTCATTATATAAAAATACATTTACATATGTACATGCCTGTGTTAAGACCTCTATACGTGTCCTTTGCCTCCTACTTCTTTCCTCTGTTTCCTTATACTCTTCCCCATCCCACTATCATGTTCAGCCTTCATTTGGGTTTTGGTAATTCCTCTCAGCTACATTGCCCTTGATCGAGGCCCCCAAAGCATCCTATGTCCTCCTCGTCATCAATTTTAGATCATTTATTCTTCCCTTGTCCCTGGATGTGTTGGCAGCCTCCTACTTTCCCCCCAACTTCCCCTGTCCCATGTCCCCCTGAAATGTTGGTCCCAAGATTCTATCTTTCAAATCTAGACAGACCAGAGCATATATATTGGTAGAGATGAGAGCTTGCAACACAAGGAATCCAGAGCAGATAAACCCCTCAGGACCAAAAAGAGGAGCAGTGATACTAGGAAGGTAAGGGAAGAGGAAGGTAAGATGGAACCAATAAAAATGATCTGCATACAGCCCCCCTCCCAGGGTGACAAACAGCATAAAAGTGGGTGAAAGAGACAGTGGTTGGTGTAAGACATGCTAAAAGAAAGATTGATTTATAAATTACCAAGGAGGAATGGGGGAGGGAGAGGGAAAATGAGGAGCTGATACCAAAGACTCAAGTAGAAAGAAAACTTTTTGCAAAAGATGATGACAATATATGTACAGAAGTGTTTGACACAATGGATATATATATATATATATATATAGTTGTAAGGGCCCCCATACAATAAAACCTAAAAAAAGATAAAAGGTGTTTTTTTTTTTCATGCCATGATGAATGTTATCTGTTATACAAGAAGAGTAGGAGGGTAAAGATCAACTGCCCAAGGCTGATTCCCACCAGGCACACTTTCATCTTCTAACTCTTTTTACCAGTTCCAGCACTAGCAAGCTTCTTGCCGAAAGATGTTCAGTTCTCTTGATCCATGCCTGGAAAGCCCTTATCTCTGCCTCTTGCTGTTCTCTTGTTTCTATGGATTCTGCTATTGCTTCTGATGATCTCCCACTATCTCCATGGTCACAGCTGTCTCCTGAATTAAAGAGATTCTCAGTGCAGGAATCTAGTATCCAAAAGTACACTTCACTCATGGCTTTCCTTTCTTGGTGATCATGACATAACTTTTCTGCTTCTGGGTGGCACATTTTAAGCATAGTGGTGTGACAAAACTGAACAAGTCCCACCCTAAAGTTGACATGTATCCCTACTGTTCAGCCTTCATTTCTGCTTTTATGGCATCAACCATTCTTCTACTTCTCTGCTGGCGCTTTTCTTCACCTAATGTGATAGAATTTCTGTTTGTTATACAAAACTGTTAGTTTTCTGGAGTGGGTTGTACCTCCGCTCTTTGCTTTTCATGCTGAAAGAATTCACACCAAAGCAAGTTTTGTAATTCAACCGAGATTTTATGAAGGAATGGAAAAGTTTGGGGTTTTAGTCTCCAAGGGCACATGTTATTTCTGAAAAGCATGCCCAACCACGGGGAAGCCATGCTGGGGTTCACAACTGGGCACACAGACAAACCACACAGACACAAACACCCACACATGCAGGACTGAGGAATCCCAGGATCCCAGAGGTCAAGAGAAAAAGTGAGCAAGGTGGCACGAGAGCATGTGAGCAAGAGCTTAAGAGCCCAAGTGCATGTGGACACCAAGCAGTCTTGGTGCATGCTCCCAGGGACCATGCCCGGGTCATGTGTGTGCACCCCTCACCCTCAGACCCACCACAAGACCAGAACAAAAGAGAGAGAGGTTGGCATTCCTGTAGCCAACTTTTAACACCACTGATTGGGGAGGCATGGTTAAAGGTACTGGTTGACCTCGTAGGCTGAGTTAGGCCCACCTGGGTGATGTCATAAGCCTGGACCTAGTTTGGGCACCCAGGTGTGCCTCCCATCTGGCTCAGGGGCTTGTGTATGAGCATGCTCACTTCTGGGTTTCTCCAACTGGTGTCTTATGATTTCCTGATTTCTTTCCAAACCTCTTCTATGGGGGACTTTGCGGGCATGGGAGGGACAATCCCATCTTTAAATATAGCTACCTAACACAACCACCTATACTATATTATTTTTTAAGAGCAGCACTATATACCTAAGACAGCTACTAACTGAAATGTGGGGCGTGAGAAATTTTTGGAGAAGTTTTACTTTGCCTTTAGGGTTACGGTGATTCAGATTCAACTCTGTGGCAGTTTTTTGGGTGTGTATGTGAATCATCATTGTCTCAATTCCTATAACTTATTTATACAGAGAGTAAAACAAATGTATAATTAGCTGACCAAT
Organism: Tenrec ecaudatus; assembly: GCF_050624435.1. Lineage (NCBI taxonomy): Eukaryota > Metazoa > Chordata > Mammalia > Afrosoricida > Tenrecidae > Tenrec > Tenrec ecaudatus. Next base: position 102,736,184 of record NC_134532.1, on the reverse strand, counting down.
CCCTTGCAAGTATGTGAGCAGACCAATAATTTTGGAAACATAACTGCTTGTGCTGTAGTTGATTCTGAAACATAGCAGTCCTGGGGACAGGGCAGAACTATCCTGTCGAGATTCTGAGACTGCAAGTCTTTACAGGAGTAAAAAGACTCATCATTCTCCCACACATCAGAGGAGTGGCTGGTGATTTCCAACTGCTAGCCTGGGGTAAGTAGCCCAGTGCATTATGCATTTGCCAATACATGCAAGGGTATCTATCTCAATGATAAAGGGCTACTTGAGTTTCTTTGAATTATTGTCATGACTAACAATCAGGGAGACAAAAGACGGGATGGATGTAGTTCTCACTGTCTTTCAGATAGAGTGTGGTAAAGCTGTGAGTGTTGGGGAAATATATCTTGAGATGATGGAGGTTTTGTAAAGTGAGGGTCAGATGGAACTCGATGAATATATCTTTGAAAGTGTAGCTACAAAAGGGCAAATGATTATATCTAAGTATGTTTATATCAATATTCTAATAAATACTATTCATCAATAGTCTAACAAAAAGAAAAATAGCTTACATATCTAATAAATATACTTCATAGTTTGTATATCTTTAATAGATATGATCATAAACATATGATAATTTTATAAAAAGACAAAAGCTAAAGTTGCAAAACAATTGAAAAGTGTATTTGATTAATTTCATTAAAATGAAAGAAAACGGGCCAAATATGTAGAAGTAGTTGTAAAATTTTGGTTGCAGACACCAGCGATTCCTTACAATAAATAGTCTTATTTTTTTTAGAACAGTGCATACATTGATGGTATAATTAGATAAATTGCTATTAACAAAAATATCATGGATAGGTAAGTGCATGTCTTTTGTCTGAATTATGTCAGTGCAGGAAATATCAGTAGAATGGTGATTTGGCACACCATAACATGCCGTAGGTGTAAAGTGAGCTTTTGGCAAGTCCCAGTTATTATAAAAGCAGTGTTTGAAATTTCCTTTCATTGTTTATCCACTGAGAGTACATTGCAGGGCTCTTTTCTACTGGTGAAAATACTCTGAGAACAATAGAAAAGAAAAAAAAGAGAAAAGTCTGCCTATAGCTTATTGTTTGGAAACAGGCTCTAAACACACAGGAAGTCCATCAGAGATAAGAGATGCAAATAAAAATATAGATAAACAAGCAAAACCAAACAAACAAATCTATGAAACCCCAAACAACTAAGCCTGGACGACCAAGCTAATTGACTATTTTGGGAATATAGTTGCAAGGTGGCCATATTGAAATGAAATCTGAGTTGCAGGAAGATGTGTCCTTTAAATGGACAATTTTACTTATCTCCTCAATTTGAATACCCAAAATATTAATATTTATAATATTTATCTGCACCAATACAAACAGAGTAGAAATCATGTTCATTCTCAGTTTGCTATATAATTTCTTCAAACAATTAACATTGTCTGGATATATTGGTGGGGTGATAAGTTCCGTGTTCATCTGTTAAGCACAATGCGACTGCCTTAAATCGGCCAGCCACTCCGCATGTTGAATATGCATTTTTAAGACACTCAATGGAGCAGTTCGACCCTGTCCTATAACATCACTGTGATGTATGACATGTTCAATGGCAGTTAGTTTAGGTGGTTATATGTGATGCTCATTTGTATAGACAAATGTTAACTACATTTTATAATCTCATTAGGCCAATAAGAGCAGCTACAGTTAATTTTAAGCAGTTAATTTTTTTGTTTGTTTCATGTTGACAAAGGCATAAGGAAGGTCATTATTCCAGTGTTTGGCCAGATAATACAACTGCAAAGAAACAATGAAACCCTGGGAGCTATATGAAAGAATTCCAGTGGTGTAGTGGTGATGCGTTTCGTTGCTAACCGCGAGGTCGGCAGTTCAATACTACCAGCCACTTGTGGGTGACAGACATGGCTTTCTGCTCCTGTAAGGAGTTCTGACTCCCACTGCCATTGAGTGGGTTTCTGGGATTGTAACTATTTACGGGAATAGAAACCCAGGTCTTTTTTTCTAGGAGCTGCTGGTGGTTTTGAACTGCCTACCATGTGGCTGGCAGCCCATCGTGAAATCACTACACCACCAGAACTCATGAGGGGAAATCACAGGGGCCTTTTATCCTATTCAACAGGGTGTCTGTGAATCAGCATCAATTCAAAAGCAAAAAGTTTGGTAATTTTTACTTGAAAACTATATTGTCAGAATTTTATTAATGCGCTAGGGTTTTATGGTGGTTTGTTTCTTTATTCATGTTTCTAACTTTTAGTTATTGATCTTAAAACTGCAAACCCCAAACTAAATGTTTCATTCACATTTCTATAAAATCTGGAAGAAAATAAATCTTTAAATCAGTGTCATAAATTTTTGCTAGATTATGTATGACCAATAAAATGAACTCACTGCCATCGAGTGATGCTGACTCATAGAAGTTCTACTAGACAAGGTAGATCTGCCCCTGCACTTGTGAAATGCTAAGTGTTTCTCTCTCCTCTGTCTCTCTGCCATCAAGTCCATGCCGTCTCATGGGGACCCTCTGTGAGTTTCTGACACTGTCACTGTCGATGGGAGTAGCAAGCCCACTCTCCTCCCTCGCAGTTAGCAGGTCACCTCATAACCACTGTGCCACCAGGGCTCCTGGAAAATACTGTCGTGTCTGTTGATTTGTCCGATGACTAGAAACTTGGAAAATCATTTTCCTGTCTTTCATTTTTGCCTGATTTCCAAATGAAAACTAGACATAACTAGTGAAACAAGAGATCAATGCAGGAATAACTTTCCAATGTAATTAAGTTTTGAAATGTAAACTACTATGAATAGCTTGCACAAATAGCCTGAAATTGCTATGACAACAAGTGAACCAGCTACATGTATTGGTTGGTATCTTAGGTGCAAGTGGTAAAGCAAAATATCTGTGTTCTGCTTGGTTAACAAATTTATATTTGTAGCCTTTTCATGCAATAGAATTCAAGTTGTTGTTTATAAAAAAGAAAACAAAAACAAAGATAACAGGAGAAAATTGGCATCCTGGATAGAAATAGAAATAGAGAATAGTAACTAACAGTGTAATGTAATGTAATAAGAGCAATGTTAAATATGCTAATATTCATGTAAATATTCTGACTCTATTCTATGCTTATATGGGTCTAGAGCATGTGAGACTCCTATGAAGATTTTGAGATTGAATTTGAAGTTTGCTTTCAATTTAAAGGTGGACAATGATATCAACTGGGCCATAATAAACCACAGCTCCTCTTTTAATATATGTATGTCTGGCATAGCGGTTATGCATTGGGCTACTAACTGCAAGGTCATTGGTGCAAAACCACTTATCTACCTTTGGGAGAAAGACAAACTTTACATTCTCTGAAACTCACAGGGGCAGTTCTGCACTGTCCTGTGGGGTTGCTATGAGTTGGCATGGACTCAGTGCAGTGAGTATGCCTGAGGAAGATTATGAAAAAATAAGATTGGATTGATTGGATTGTGCTTTGAAAGAGGAATATATGGGAAGACAATAGATCTATGCCCTCTGTTACGTCATAACACTCAGGCAGGTCAGCAAAATCATTATTTATGATCCATAACAAAGCCTACTGTCTTTCATTAAATTGAGTACATAAGGGTAAAAAGATTTACTCCCATCCATTTACCTTTTCTGTTACAATTACTCACTGCAAAGTTTCTGTAGGTCCTAAAATTGTTCACAATTCAGAAAAATAAATTCCATATTTATGAACAATTAAGAACATTTTAAATGACACCTGAATATTCTAAAACAATATGTTTACCTAGAATAGTTTATCATATTTATACTTTAAATATAATAAATTATAACTAATCTTATGTAAACCAATAACTCCTCCTGCATATAAAATTCAGAAAAGTAGCATATCAATATATGCTGTTTTAATTCACTTTTTAAATGCAAATGGGTCATAACGGTATTAAGACTGAGGCAAATATGCAAATTGTAGAGAGTCCATCGCATGCCCATTGTCGTGTTATCATGGCTCCTTTTTCATCATCGTTATCATGGACAGGTATGTTAAATACATGAGACTTAGCTTTCAGGACATACTTAAAAGGAACTAATCAATTATTTGCAATCCTGGAGATAAAAGAGACTTGGTTGAATGCCTATGGTATTTATCAAAGCTGCAGCTATCACTGATTTGTGAAAGAAGTCAAACGGAATGCCGTTCATCTTTTTGTAAACCCAAGTTAAAACATATTTATGAATTAGGACAATCTTGACATTTCAAAGTATATATATATTAAAATAAACTGAATGTTGCCTTTGATAGGTGACATTCAGTCAGTTCCACCCCATAGCCGCCCCACGCACAACAGAATGAAACACTGCCTGGTCCTGCGCCATCCTCACCGTTATCCCTGTGCCTGAGTCTATAGCATTGAACCTTACTATATGAAAATTAATTAATGTAGAACAATGTGCTCTCTACGGAAATACTAACAGCCATTATCCCACTTAATATTTATTTAAAATGTGCTCAATTCAGGTGATTTTTAGCTTTGTAAACTAAACCAATAATGGAGTAATTGAATTTTTATGGAAATACTCCCCTCAGATCAAATTTGACTCATAAGTGACCCTATAGAAAAGAATATGTATCCCTGTAGGTTCCTAAGGCCATATATGTTATCAGGAACAGAAAGCATCATCTGTCTCCCATGGAGCAGCTGGTGGCTTTGAACTGCCAATGTAGTAGTTAGCACCCCGATAAATAATCCATTAAACCACCAAACTTAATACTTTAAAACCCAGCTTAAGTTAACAACTGATGCAAAATGAGAAATATATAAATTGGCTTCAAATTCATTTAAGTGAAATAAACATACATGAACAATATTTTCAGTACTACACTTATTATGACTTGCATGGTACCAGCATTGTCTTCCACAAGTGTTGAAAACTTAGCCATGAGATCTGTAAGTGTGACTTGATTGGGAAGTAAAGATTTCAGAGATGTGATCAATTAAGATGATATGCAATCATATTGAATTCGGTGGGTCCTTTTCCAATATGATGGCATCCATGTTGAAAAGCCAAGGAGGGAGCAGCTAGTCAAAGGTCACCCATGCTATTAGGAACTGCAAAGAAAGGCTAGAAAGCTTCCCTGGAAAAATCAGATGAAGGGTGGCTTGGACTGTATGCTAATTTGCATTTGTAGACTTTAATGAGCCCATCCATTTGTGCTGATTTGTTAATGAAGCCTTAGAAAATAAACTGCCGCCCTCTGCTTTCTGATTAGATTACTAAATGGACCTCGATTTAATGCTATTAGTACAGTATGCTGGTTAGGTTTTATGTCAAATCCACGACGTCTAACCTCTCAAGCAGGTCGCAGTCTGAAGATGCCCTTTTGGGGGTGTAGCCTTTTTATAGAAAAACAAGAACTTCTCTCTCTCTCTTGCTTTTGGCGGGTGGGGGGTGAGGGTGGAAGGCTTGCAGGAGTACACTTCCTGCTTGACTGGATTGTGCATCAGGCTGTGGGGTTGACCAGCAGACGTTGGTAGCTATGGCTCCCTGCCATGTTCCTCTGGACATCTAACAAAAAATAACCAAAAAAGTCATGGCCATCAAGATGATGCCAACTCACAGTGACATGGTGGGACAGGGAATAACTGCCCCTGTGAGTTCCCTACACTGCAATTCTCTACCAGAGTAGAAAGCCCAGTCTTTCTCCTGTGGAGCAGATCATGGTTTCAAACTGCTGACCTTGATGTTCTAGCCAAGTGCATAACCACTACACAACCAGGGCTCATCACTGTGGACATTGAATTCATGCAACTATGCACCTGTGATTTTCAAGTGTCCTGCTTCTCCTCCCCACTTAGTTTTTCTGGGGTTAACTTTCTCCATCTCAATGTATTAAATTCCACTTCTGATTGATGACAATAGCTGCATTCAACTGGAAAATAGAAATATGAATCCTATTTATCTCTATTCACATTTTCCTTTGTTGTGTGTTTTTAGTATTTTTCTGTATACTATATGCCCAATAAAGCAATTATATGAACAGTTTCCTTTGTTGCAAAGTCAGTTAAGAGAGGAAATACATATTCATGTAGTCTGCCTTATTTATCTAATTATATGTATATGAATTTAAATGATTGTTTTGGACCAGTTCCTGTCATCTTGTGATATGTGATATGTAATATGTTCCTGTCACCTTGTGATATGTGATATGTAATATGTTCCTGTCATCTTGTGATATGTGACATGTAATATGTTCCTGCCATCTTGTGATATGTGACTGGCACTAAAAGATTCTATCGCTTTTTGTTTTTTTCCACCTATAATTTGAAAGTTAGCTCTGCTGAATTTAAGATAGCGGTTTTTATCTTTCTGCATCTTGAATATGAATTTCTGACCTCCATTGTTTCTGATGCGATGTCAGTTGTTAATTGCTGAATTCACATTGTACTTATAAAGCCGTTTTTCTTAGTTTTGTGTTTTAGACATATTAATAAAAAATTAGCAGCCTGCCACATTATCTCCGATTAGATCCCCTTTTTCCTACTGCAAAAGTAATCCCTGTCTTAGAATTTACCTTAATCACATTCTTATTGTTTTCATAATTTTCCCAATTATATAAATACCTTTGAGTAATATGTTCCTTGCTATACCTTCTTTTGAATGTTAAACACAACCATATTCTGTAATATTTCTGTGATTTAAAAAATTTGACATTTAAAATTTTAGATGTTTTGAGGCAAATGTGTGGCTTTCATTCATTAAAGACAGATATGTATTATTACATTGAATGGTGGTATCATAATATATTAATTATATCATTGAATAAAATTTTCTCTAAGCACTGAAAGCATTTTAAAACTTTCTGTTTAAAAAAGTACTCTCTTCCTCTGAAGAGTTTCCATAATTTACAAAGATTTATATTTAATAATAGAACTTCTGAGATGTAAGTTTTATTCATATTGAATTGTGATAGAATACAAAGTCTGAGAGAATGGTTACAATATGAACATTTTATATGATGTGTTAATTAATGTCTTGTAGCTAAAATAATGGCAGAAAGTTAGTTGGGTAAAAAATGGTACCAATGTATACATCGTAATATTTTGAAAATGTTGCAAAAATCACAGCAGATGTCCAAGTAGAGGTGCTCCCTAAACTTTCTCTTGAAGATTTTGAAGGAGAATTACACCTTAAAGCACACTTGGAGAATTTTCAACAGGAATATCTCAGAAATTCTGTTGTTCTGCAAATTCAACAACACTTTAAAAAAGAAAACACAAAGAGTTTAACATTCAATTGCTTATGTTCTAATTCGGTGGGTATAAAGCAACATATCAATAATACTGAATTGGTTTTCAGCAATTAATAATGAAGTCAACCATTTTATTACTAAGAAGCTATAGTCTGTTTATTTTTTCTTTACTGGAAAATGCATATTGATTTTGTTCAATTATTATGTATTCAATTGATATATTAAAATATTTATTTAGATTATTTAGACTTATAGTATTCTAGATATTACAAAAATTATCTGAGTTGAGTTGCAATATGCTTTTTATAATTTTTTAAATCAAAAAGTTTAAATATTTGGAGACAAATTCTTAGTTTTCCAAGGTTAATGGATCAAGTTATAAAATTAAATTGCTGTCATACATATATGTAATTATACCTTATGTAGAAAATCATGAACATGCCTAAATTATTATATTGTTGATTATCTGATCATAGGAATATTGTTTTAAATAAACAGCAGCAAATATTTTGGGTTCAAAAGCTATGTTGATTGTTGAGAATAATATTTTTCACAAGAGGTTATAAAATGTCCTCATAGATAATAAGTCAAAATAATAAAAGTAAGCAAAATTCTGACATAGCACTTCCAGGCTATACCATTCAGGTTTTGTAACATTCTCAGAAGCACATTAATTTTTGAAACCACCAGCAGCTCAGAGGGAAAAATGACTCGACTTTCTTGACCAGTTACAGAAAACACACAAGTTGCTATGAGTCAGCATTAACTCGATGGCAGCAACTTTGATTGGTACCATACTACAAGCAATTATATCAATTTACTTATTTTAATTTCCAGTTTATGTTTAAAATATAACATAAAAATGTTACTTTTGATTATAGTTATGCAACAGGGATGAACCACCTTCAAAGTGTCATTAACCAAGTCTGGAAGTCCTCTGTTAATCAAAAAGTTAATAATGGAGTATGTAGGATTGCTTCCTTTACATTAGGTTGGTAGTTATATCACAGTACTTAATATTTGAATTAGAAAATCTTATATCATCTTAAGTGAAATCTTTAGGTTGTGTTATGTATGCTTATTTCATATTTTAATTTATGTTTGTGTCAATATAAATCAATGGAAGGAAGGTCTAGCATTCCTAGTGGCGCTTAATCAAGAGCAATGTAGCAGTGAAGAATTACTAAACCCGAATGAAGTTGGACACAAAGCGGAAGGAAAGGAAAAGAAAGAAAAATGTGATTGTTTTGGATATGTCATTGATTTTGCGAAATTCTATCATGTAATCTCCAGATTTGTTTCTATCACCAAGCCCATATTTTCAAATACCGTTCCTTCCGCTTTATTTCCAACTTTACTTTCCAATCACCAATAATTATCAATACATCTTAATTGTAATTTGCTCAATTTATGACTGAAGCCTTTGGTAGAATTTTTTTTCAATTTCTTCATCACTAGTTGGTGCATAAATTTCAATAATAGTTGTAATTAATTGGATTTCCTTGAAGGCCTATAGATATAATCCTAAGTGGTTGGTGCATAAATTGGATAATAGATATATTAATTAGATATCCAGAAGACAAATATAATCCTATCACAGACAGAATTTTAGTTTATTGTAGATTCTGCAATGTTCTTTTGGACATGAGTGTCAAGCAATTCCTCTTGATTGTGTTATTCCAGGCAATAGTAAATCATCTGATTCAAATGGCTAATAACAGCCCATTTCAGTTCACTGATGCCTAAGATATCAAAACTCTTATGGTGATGGGGCATGAGTCAATGTAAGAAGAAACAGCGACAGAATTCTGCTAAAGACTGAGATTTAGAATGCATAAAGAATGAATCTTAGAAAATTGGCAGCGGTCAAAAGGTAGTGTTTCTCCTTACCTTGGACTCATGTCCCATCATGAAATGGAAGAGTCTAAAGGTTGCATTCCCACAGGTTTTACCCTACTCGTGTTACCATGTTTACTCCATTCCAGGAAATCAGCTCCTCGGGCACATTTCCAGTATCCTCACAAAAATCGGCCCATGCTCTCACACTGTCCGATGTTCTGCTTCCGTTCATTAGGCTCTCGGTATCTGATGGTGTTTTGAAACTATTCCTAAGATTTTCAGTAGCTCCTTCATCTAAAGTGGGGAGCAAAGTTCATTTTCATTGTCTGTTCGTCTTCTGGAAGCTGTGCTGTCACTTGTTTACTGTGGATGGCCCTGCTGGCCTTTGAAAAACCAGAGACAGAGCTTCCTGAATCACAGCAACTAATTTGTATTCCCAGTGTGACAAACTGACAGGCAAGTAGTAGAATGAAATCAAAGACTGTTTTCACCATTCATCATTAGGTTACATATTGAATTCTTTGGGCAAATTTTTACTTTATATTGAGTTTTAATCCATTGAGTTGTAAATTGTACTAACTGATTAGTAAGTACTTCAAATACTCTTTGCTTGCCTCAAGTAAGTTTATGTCATTTGATTACCCAGGTTGTTAAAGAGATTTATTCCAGCCCTGATACCATGTTCTTTTGATAGTCCAGATGTCTGGGTTACTTAATTAGCATATAGACTGAATGAGTATTGTGGGAAAATGTACATCTGATGCACAATTTTCCTGATTTTAAACCAAGCACTATGACTTTGCTCTGTTCAAATGATTGCCCGTTGGTTTATATAAAACTTCTGTGTGAGTGTGATTGAAAATAAAAATTAAGAAAACAATTCACTTCCATGGGTTTGTCCCTACTCATAGCAACCCTACAGGACAGAAGAGCGCTAACACTTTGAGTTTCTGTACTTTCTATAACTCTTTATAGAAGTAGACAGTCTCAGCTTTCTTCCTTAGTGCAACTCGTGAATTTAAAAGGCTGATCCTACAGTTAGCATCTCAATGTATAATGCAACACATTTCCAAGAACATGAATAATGTTGTGTATTTCAAATTCACAATAGTATCCATACTTCATTGTGATTTACAGAGTTTAACGGGCTTCCATAGTTAATAAAACACAAGTAAGCACATTTCTGCTATTCTCTGCCTTCAGCCAAAATCCAAATTATGTCAGCAATGACAATGTTTATACATGATATGGTAATTGGGTCCCTTCTTAGAATAAACAGACTCCCAGAAAAAAAACAAAGATGAAATAAAAAAAATAACCATGATCTTTTTCACACTTACTATAGTAAGAGAAATAAAGTGAAAATTTAACTTTAAAGATAACAAATTCATACACATTTTAATGTAAAGTATCTACATATATAATGGGAATTATATTTTATATTATATTAAGTTAATAATATGTTATGTACAATAAATTATATTTCATGTATAATATGATAAATTTCCTCATTTATACATATTTCATTTTAATTATTACATCAAATTATTTTATTGGGGACTCTTATAGCTCCTATAAAAATCCGTACAACCAGTCTTAAAGGCTTGAAGATAAACAAGCAGCCATCTAGCTCAGAAGCAACAAAGTCCACATGGAAGAACACACCAGCCTGTGTGATCGAGTGGTCCCAAAGGGATCAGTTACCAGGCATCAAAGAACAAAAATCATATCATTGACTGCACATCTCCATGATAGGATCGCTGAAGACAAATGGGTGCATAAGCAAATGTGGTGAAGAAAGCTGATGGTGCCCGGCTATCAAAAGAGATAGTGTCTGGGGTCTTAAAGGCTTGAAGGTGAACAAGCGGCCATCTAGCTCAGAAGCAAATAAGCCCACATGGAAGAAGCACACCGGCCAGTGCGATCACGAGGTGCCCAAGGGACCAGGTACAAGGCATCATGCAAAAAAAAAAGATATAAGTGTGTGCATGTATGTGTATATATGTGTATATGTATATATGTATGTATATATATGTATATATATATATATCATATTAAATGAAGGGGGAAGTGCAGAGTGGAGACCCAAGCCCAAGTGTCGGCCAATGGAGATCCCCTCAAAGAGGGGTTTAGGAGAGGAGATGGGTTAATTAGGGTGTGAGGTAGTACCGATGAAGAACACAGCTTTCCCCCAGATCCTGGAGGCTTCCTCCCCCCAACTACCATGATCCGAATTCTACCTTGCAGGCCTGGATAGGACAGAGGCTGTACACTGGTACATATGAGGGCTGGAGGTACAGGGAATCCAGGATGGATGATACCTTCAGGACCAAGGGTGTGAGGGACGATGCTGGGAGAGTGGAGGGTGAGTGGGTTGGAAAGGGGGAACTGATTACAAGGATCCACATGTGACCTCTTCCCTGGGAGAGGGACAGCAGAGAAGGGGGGAAGGGAGACTCCGGATAGGGCAAGATATGACAAAACAACGATGTATAAATTACCAAGGGCACATGAGGGAGGGGGGAATGGGGAGGGAGGGGGGAAAAAAAAGAGGACCTGATGCAAGGGGCTTAAGTGGAGAGCAAATGCCTTGAGAATGATTGAGGCAGGGAATGTATGGATGTGCTTTATACAATTGATGTATGTATATGTATGGATTGTGGTAAGAGTTATATGAGTCCCTAATAAAATGTAAAAGAAGAAAAGAGAAAAAAATGGTTAGGGCAAAGACTGTACAGATGTGCTTTATACAATTGATGTATGTATATGTATGAACTGTGAAAAGAATTGTATGAGCCCCAATAAATTGTTAAAATTAAAAAAAATACCACTAATGAACAGCTTGGTGCTGTACATTCGGAGTCACCATGAGTTGGACGCAACTCCATGGTAATGAATAACAACAGAATTAAAGGATACATACGGAACCCTAGAACTCACTGTATTGTCATACATTTAAATAAACATAATATTTACTGAAAAAAAAATCCGTACAACCAATGTGTCAAGCATATTTGTACACGTGTCGTCCTCATCCTTTATAAAACCTTTTCTTTCTACTTGAGCCCTTGATATCAGCTCCTTATATCCCACCTGTCTCCCCACCTTCCCTACTACATGAACCGTTGATTATTTATATATTATTATTTTCATATCTTACACTAACCATTGTCTCTCTTTACCCATGTTTATATTGTTTGTCCACCTTGGGGGGGAAAGGTGGTTATAACTTGATCATTGTGATCAGTTCCTCCCTTTTCCCCACACCTTCCCCCTACCCTCATGGTATTGCTACTCCCATTATTGTTACTGAGGGATTTATCTGTCTGATTCCTTGTGTCAAGAGCTCTTATCTGTACCACTGTACATGCTCTGATCTAGCCTGATTTGTAAGGTAGAATTGGGGTCATGATACTGGAACTTGGAGGGAAGCATTAAAGAACTGGAGGAAAGTTGTATGTTTCGTTGGTGTTATACTGCACCCTGACTGGCTCATCCCTTCTTTGTGACCCTTCTGTGACTAGATGTCCAATTGTCTGCAGATGGGCTATGGGTTTCTATTCCACTCCCCGTTTGCATCATTATGAGTATTCTGGGTCTTCTGATGCCTGATTTCTGATCCTACGGATACTACATGGTCACAAAGGGATGCATGCTGCTTCTATGTGCACCCAATGTCTGTCTTCTACCTGATCATTTAAAATATATATTCTATTAGATATTTTACTTTAATTACAATATATTATTTTAGACTTTTCCATTCATTTCATTCAAAGACGACTGAATCTTCTGATCTCATAAATAATTTTGAAAAGAGAAAATTAATAAATGAGGATATACAAAAAACTTGGAATTAACTAGTAATAAGGGATCCCTGGGTGATGTAACTAGGTGATGTAACTACTAACCAAAAAATTTGGTGTTTGAAACACACTCAGAAGTACTTTGGAATATATGGAAAATGTTTCCAAAAAATGACAACCTATTAAACTTTGGAATAGCTCTATTTTTCACTGGTACACTTGCCATAAGTCGGAGTTGAATTGATAGCAGAAGGATTTTCCCTTACTTTATTTTAATACTATAATTGATTTTATTTAGCCTTGAACTAATTCCAAAATGATAAACTCATTATAAAGTCAAAGTCTTATCATGGAGATGAAACTTTCCTATATTCCAGAGATTTATATTAACAACTTGTTACATCTATAGGGAACTTACTTGTATTACTTTACTAAAAACTTATATAATATAATTTCATAGTATAAATAGAATCATGTATGTCAATATATAATTTAGGGAAAACAAATAGCAAATTATGAATGATGCTGTCCTTTATCAAAAGAAAATCAAATTACATTTAAATATTAGGATGATCTTCTAGTTCAATTGGTGGGAAAATGAAGTATTCACTGGAAAAGTAAATATAGCAAGCTAAAGGAAAAGTTTATGCATGTGAAAGTTAGATGTTGTAAAAGGAACACTGACAGAGATTGATGCATTTGAATTGAATTGTGGTGACTTTGGTGAATACCTCTTGCAATGTGTATGTTCTGGTCTAATTCAATTTGGAAGAATTGAGGTCCTGATAGTGGGAGGGAGGAAGCAATAAGGAAGTAGAAGAAAGTTGTGTGTTCATCGGTGCTGCACTGTACCCTGACTGGCTCCTCTTTTCCTTGTGACATTTCTGTGAAGGGATGTCCAATTATCTACAGGTGGGCTATGGGTCTCCACTCCACATCCACCCACCCCTCCCATATTCACATTGCGTATGATTTTGTTTTGGGTCTTGTATATCTGATACCTGATCTGTGATGGGTCTTTACGGAAAAAATGTGCAAAGTATGTGACACAAATCTTGCCATGCTTGCTTCTCAGGACACTCTCCATGTACTTCTTCCATGACAGTTCTATTTGTCCATTTAGCCTTCCATGTAATTTCAATATTCACCAAAGGGCTGAAGTAGAAAGAAAATGCTTTGAAAATGATGATGTGCTTGACGCGATGTACAAATGTGCTTGACAAATGTACAAAATGTACAAATGTGCTTGACACGATGGATGAATGTATGGATTGTGATAAGAGATACAAGAGCCACAATAAAAGTATTTAATTAAAAAAAAGAATGTTTAGAGGCAGAATGTTTAAGTTACCGATGATAAACCTATATGGACATAGAGAGTGAGAATGGATGGACAATGTCAAGGGTTGATGCTACAGAACTTCACATGTAGAAGTTGTTGAATGGCTGCATGTTTTCATGTGCACCTTTTCACAAAATTAAAGAAAATAAAAATAAAGAGCTGTATGTCTAGATGAACACATAAGTGAATTTCCTGCAGGGGATGAAGATATGGAGGTGCTTTCTGATGGTCTGAAGGCACATGGAAAGATGAAGGACAAAATTAAAGGGGTCACAGTGTGAAATGAATGTGAAGGCAGTTAAAATATCTTTGTCTTTTACTTTCTTCTTGAGGGAAAAACCCAACTTCAGTGAAGTTTGTTTAGATGACGGGGGGGAGAGGGAAAGAGAAAAAGAAAGCGGCATCACTAGAGAAGGGCGTGCTTGGTAAAGTGTAAGGGCAGTGAAAGAGAGGAAGGCCCTCCATGGCATGGATGGACAAAGTGCCTGCACCGATGGGCTTACGTACAGCAACAATCATGAGGCTAGCACAAGACTGGGCAGTGTTTCCTTCTGTTGTGCAGAGGGTCTGTATGGGTGCGACCCAGCTGATGGCACCCCAAACCAACAGAACTCAAAAATATGTACTGATTTCCGCTTTCTGATATGTGTACTCCTCACTCACCTTGTATATCGAAAGAAATTAAAAATGTGATAACCTGTTACTCTATCGATTATTGTATGTCATATAATGAAGGGGTATTTTATGAACTGTATATGTATCATATATTAAACATATATAAAGTGTTTTTCAAGATTCACCTTAGTATTAGAATTCCCATGAATAATATCCTTTTCATTATATATATTCCTATAATTATATCCATACCTATCCTTAGACATATACATATTTTTCCCAGTTTGGCTGGAAGGAAGGAGCTATACCCTGAATTGCTGATGTGGGGGAGGGTGCCAGTGAATTTATGTCAACTTGCACTTGCGTAGGAGTGGAGTTTAATCAGGTAACAACCAGAGAACTCCTCCTGGGAGGTGTGGCCTTTTTATAAGAGAGATTTGACACCCCTCTCCCCAATTTCTCTCAGCACCTTTACTTTTCTGCTTGCTGGGTCTCTGTGTATGTCTCCAGGGGCAGCCCCATTTGGGCTGGTTTACCCTAAGAGATGTCAGTACCCTGTCATGTTTCCATGGTCCTTGGATCCATAGACCTCTGTACCCACTGGCCTGTGATCTTGCTACATCCTGCATAACCTTTCTGCATCATTAACCCAGCTACATGATCTGAAGGTTGTTCTGGTTAGCATCGGACCCATAAACTTGAGTTGGATGGGATGGCAAGCCACCATGACATGAGACTGTTGTTACTGTTGTTAGGTGCCCTCGAGCGACCTGATGTGTGACAGAACAGAGCACTGCCCAGTCCTTTGCCTGCCTCATAAGTATTCCCTATAACTAAGCCCATTGTTGCAGCCACTGTGTCTATCCATCTCTTTTGTGGCTTTATTCTTTTTCACTACCCCTCTAATTTATCAATCATGATGGATTGTTCTCCTTGGACCAGGTCTCTCCTGACAACGTGTCCAAAGTCTCAGCATTTTTGTCCCTAAAAACACTCTGTAAGATTATTTGATATCAAACTCTATCATATATATTCAGATAGATATAGATATAGATAATCACTGGTTTCATTTCCTCTAGACAACCCAGGCTAAAGTAGGGGTAACTTTTAAGAATCAGCAAGCAAATACTTCTTTTAGTTCTACAACCAAAAGAAACGGAGTAATTTCAACTACCAGTGAGTCTGCAAGAGCCTCAGACGAGAATTGCGATATTGCTGACAACATGATTTTAGCCTCTTGAGACTTGCTGCAGATGATGTAACCGACCCATATTCAGAGACTTGATCCTCAGAAGGGAATAAAATGTAAAAAATTGTAATAAGCTCATAAATTGTGGGAATTATGAGAAGGGAAATAAATATCTACACATAAAATAAAATGTAGAAATAATTCGTCTTTTTTTAAGATATTTGTGTCACAAATTTGATACTGCAATAGTTGTGATCTACAAGTCAATGACTGTATAGACACACTCTCTGAGCAAGTCTAGGATGGAGCGTGGAATTTTACCTATAGATATCGATACATTGACAGGAGCTATTGGTGCATTTGTATTTATCATTTTTGCAAATATATTCATGAATATGATTACACAGGGAGCAAAGTCATGAAAACTCCTTAGACATAATCAAACACCTTGATGAAATAAAACTGTCTGGTGACTCAGGACCCTAGTCTGAAGGTACTACAGTTAACTGGCATAAGATATTTTACACTAAAATATTACAATTGTACAAGCTCTGCTACTGGCATATCAAATATCACCTGTTTCACTCATGGTAGACAAGACGTCAGTGGATCTTTCAAATTAACAAAAGTAGGAGGAATCTGGCAATCTATCATTCCACCCCCCCCCCCCACACACAAATCTCATAAATACTAAGTGATTCTTCTTTGTTATAATGCAGGATGATGAGCTCCTCAGATTAGAGGACCACAAGCATTCCAATATACGGCTCAAGCAGCACAGCCTCTTTAAAGTAGATTCCATATTAACAGAGGGCGCAAAGTTTTAAGGGACGTTTATTTGCTGGTGTAGCATGAATAAGAATCAGAATAAAAACTGTAGTAATCAGAATGTACAATTATGAAGTATTAATCTAAGAAGATTGCGAAGGTTTAAAATAGGTAATACATAATGATTGTGATCCTAAGTCTAAATGACTTGAAATTTATGTGGTCATATGGTCTACTATGCAGGAATGAGACATTGAAATGAAATGGTTTCACTCTTATAATCCAAAAGAAGATTAGAAAATCTAACCTTAATCACAACAGTGACAGTGATAAGATACTATCTGCATCCCTACTAGTTAATATGACTATTGTTTAAACTTATGCATCAACCACTTGTTCCAAAGCTGGGTAAAGTGTTTTACTAACATCTGCAGTATGAAAATGATCAAATCTGCAATGAACACTTATTGATAATTATTGGTAATTGGTATTTTAAAATTTAAGTAGATCAAAGGATAAGTAGCTGGGAAACATGGCCTTGGTGGTAGAAATGTCAACAAATATACTTGCTGATCCTTAACTTTATTGCTTTTCAGTTGTAATCATCATAATCATACTAGATGGAACTATCTTTCCATTTATAACAGCAATACTTTAAGGGAGATAGGTAAATATGATAGTAGAATACAGTTGCTCATTCATTAGAATTGCCAAAGCAGTAATTGATTACTCAGTCCTAAACTGTGATTTCCAAGACAGATCAACTCTTCAATCTCATCCCATTATTCTGAGTCCACGAGAGCATGTCTAAACTGTGCTCCTCTTACAAAGACGCTCAGACATTACTCAGATTCAACAATGATTTAATGTTTTTATTTCATAGCATTTCATGAAATGTTTCATAAGGAGCAAAGGTTACTTAGGTCCCCCAAATGAAATTATAGTTATCCAAGCACTGAAATGTTTGATTATCATTAACAAAGTTATTAAAGGTGAAATTATTAACCAGATGCATTGTGATTCTAGGTCTACACTGTTTATTTTAGGATCTGAGGATAATCTCCTGCTAAAACTCAATCTTTATGAGCTTATATATCTTGTTATTTTACATAGGATTGGCTTTTTTTATGATTGTGGGACTCTATTAGTCCCAGACTTAATTAGTGCATTCTGATCTATTCTATGTGTTGTCAAAAATCATTGGCTAATAACAGTAAAAGCAATTCCCAAAAGACCCTTGTTTATAACCACGACAATAAGAAAAACACACTTGAACCAATGTATAAGATTATCAGTAATTTCACATGTTTGAACAATTTCTTGTATGAAAACTAAGTAAAGTATAATTGAGATTATTGCCATTAATTGGGAACTATAATAGAAAAATGATTATTAAAATATTAATGCTTCTTAGATAGATGAATTATAGATTTTCCAATTAATCTTGGCTAATAATCGATGCCTAGTGGTATAAACAAAATAGCTTTATTGGCTGTGGGTGGGGGGAGACTTTATTGATAAAAGTATGCCATTAAAATAACCTTAGGAATACAAGTAGTGTTGACTTTTTTAAAAAGTCTATATATGTTTTCCAGGATGTATGATTTTATCTGAGAATATTAAATGAAACATCGAATGCATGTTGAAGAGGCCAGTCCCTGGGAAAGGCCAGGATGCTTGGTAATGCAGAGGGGCAGCGAGAAAGAAGCAGACCCTCAAAAGAAGGACTGTCACAGTGGTTGCCACAATAGGCTCTTGTGAGGTCAAGCAGTGTTTCGTTCTGTTGTACAGAGGGTCGTTATGAATCAGAACCAATTCTATGGTAACCAGCTAACAACACCAAATGAAAAAAAGATACTGTAATGAAAATGGACTTCAGAACTCTTCTTTAAAATTTGAAGACCTCTACGGGAAAAAAGTTGTTTAAAAAATTGAGTCGTGACTTAAATAGAGTCAGCAACATGGTTAAAAATGTTAATTCTAAGATTTCAAATTAATCATTAGGAATATTATGTATCATGTGAATAATAAAATGGGACTTCTCATGTAAGCTCTTGTTTCATTCAGAGGAATTATGGTTTCCATTCATGCATATATTAATATATTAATTTGAAGTAAAGCATGAAGTCAAATTTATAAAATAGAAAGTAAATCTGATAAGACTGAGTAGTTTATAATACAGATGGAGTTTGCAAATTAGTTTTCAAAACCGATACATTGAAAATGATATGAGCAGAAGTTACTGGGGCTTACGTTTTACTAAAATAAATGTAAAAGAAAACAAAAGATGACATGACTCATCCAAAAATATTGCCTTGACATAATCTTTTCAAAGAAACAATATTTCAGTACTCAATGTTACCTCAAATAAACACTGTATCCTGAGCACAAGAACCAATTCACGAACTTGAGGATAGCGAGAAAAGAAAGCAGGTTATTGGAAGGTGGCACCAGCAGGTAGGAAACAGCCAAGCAAGGTATTTTCTCTGAGTTCCTTGTGTGCACTGAATACACGGAAATTGTACTGTTGCACTGCAGTAGATAGTTGGGAGTTGTTGTTAGCTGCCTTGGAATTGATTTCAACAACTGAAGAAAACACTGTCAATCCTCTGCCACCTTACAACTTTTACCATTGTTGTAGCCAGTATGTCAATCCACCTCCTAGAGAGTCTTCTTCATTTTCACTACCCTTCGACTTTATTGAGCATAATAGTTTTGTCTGGATAACATGCCCAATATGCACGAGAATACCATTCTCAACTGCAAGGAGCACACTGCCTGTTTGTTTTCTAAAACAGATCCCATTATTCTTTTGGCAGCCCATAGAATTTTCAACAATCTTTGCCAGCCTGATAATCCACATTTATTGGATGCTCCTCTGTCTTTATTAAATGTCTAGCATTCATATTCATATAAGGCAATTAAAAATAGCATGACTTGGGTCAGGTGCCCCTTCATCCTCAAAGTGATTTCCTTGTTTTGCAACAATTTTAAGAGCTCTTTCTCAACAGTTTACCCCAATGGAATCCATCATTTATTTCCATAAGCACCTATTATTCATTCAACAAAATGAAATCCTTGGCTGCAATTTTCCAGTTGTGAGTTTTGTTTTCTTTACATTGAGTTGTATTCCATCCATATTGGATCTTGCAGGATATTGAACTTCTAAATCATCTTATTCTGCAGATTTAGCCAAGTTTGTTTTTTTATTCCATCTGAAGAAGTACAAATATGGCACAGTGAAATTTCTTAATATGGATCTTCTACACAAGTCTCTGTCACTCACACCAAATGTTTAGGAAGGATTAAGAAAGTATATCATTTGTAATATGAATAGAGGTGATCAGTCAGGTTTCATAGCCACCCTGCCTGAGTGTAAGCATGAATCTTTTTAAAGCAGTAGTAACAAAGAGAAATCCCAGGACTATCAGAAAGATCACATTTCCTATATCTGTCTGAAGTGTCAGAGACTGAAACCAGAAGCCACAGCGACTGTGCCATGGAAACTGTGAAACAGAGCAAGAAGAACAGCAAGATTGTGTCTGTGAGACAGAGCACCATGTGGGATTACTGGACCAGGAAGGCAGAGGCCAAGGGACCAAGTGGCAGAGAAGCTGAGGACTGAAGAGAGAGTTGGTTGCTCCCCAAGGAGAGGTGTTGCTATGGATTAATGATTATATCCTTCCTGTTTAATGATCTTGACTTGTGGCAAATTATTAATTTTCCTTATAAACCCCTGTGTTACACAGGGTTCTCTAGAGAAACAAAACCGGGACACTCATAATTGTATATATTTACATAGATATATAGATAACATAAGAAATAAACAGTTAATTAATCTATAAAGCAATCCAAATGGCTCAGTGCATCTCACTTCTGTGAGACAGCTAGTACACTGACAGTCCTTCAAGGCCTGAAGACTGCCGGGTAGTGCTCCATATAGAAATTCATGCTCTCTAGCCACAGGCAGCAAACAAGAAGGCAGGGCACCAACAATCAGCCAGATGACAGGGTCTGACAGTCCCCAGCTCAAGAGATGAAAATTCCAGTAGCGTGGTGAAGCAGGTCTTGAAGGAACCTCAAGTTACAGCAACACAGTCAATGGGTTAGGTGTCCCACAGGTAGTGTAGCTTGCAAATGTAGTCACAGAACAAGTAAGGCAGCTGCAGTCTCATCTGATGATCAGAGAGAGAGAGAGAGAGAGAGAGAGAGAGAGAGAGAGAGAGAGAGAGAGAGAGAGAGAGAGAGAGGTGAGGCTCACTGGTCCATTTATCTCTCTGGCCTTCAATTAATCTCACGTGTGTTCATTGGCCATGTTGGCACAACAAACCTACCTATCACAACCCCCGTGATTTTGAGAATTGTCTGTGAGTTCCATGTGGCCATTGCAATGAATTATTGAAGCAAGCATAGAATTAAGAGTGCCTTGAGATGGTGTCAGAGGTGGTAAAGGAAGATGGAGCACGGTGGCATGTCATAGAAAGCAGGGAAGGTGAAGAATCAGAGAGATGAGTGAAATTCTCACTGCCTTTCTTATCAAACATGACCCCCCTCCCACCAAAGGAGGCATCATCAGGCTGTCACTTGATTAATGGATTGGACTTCACCTGTAAACTTTCACCCAGGTGCAAGTTGATATAAAACCTAATTGGCATGGTGCATAAAGTTGATTAATAGTTGTATTGACTGGGTTCATTTTTCTCCTATCACAAACAACATTGTACTTCAAGGTAAATCTTGAGGTATCTTTTTGATGATGAATGTTGAACTTGTCAATCCTGATATAGTACCCTATATGATTGGCAGATCCAAAATAGCCAATACAGGTCACTAACACCTAGGATGTAGATCTTTATGCAGCTCTTCTATGTTTGAGCTTCCAAGTTTCCTAGATTCATATATCTACATTCCAAATTCCAATTATTAATAGATGCTTTAGAGATTTCTTCTCATTTTGAGTCCTCCCCATCAGCAAAGGAAAGCCCCAAAGTTGTATTACATTCACATCATTATGATCCAGTCTATTTTGAGAAGGCAGCTTTTGCTTAAGTCACGTGTGCAGTGCCCGCTGATCCGAGGCGCTCCTCTTTGGGGTCCTGTCTCTGCAGACTTCTGCTGCTCTTCATCGAGTTTCCGGGGGACAATGCCTCAGTGGTACACGGGCTGCACCTTCTTTCTCATCTGTCCATAGTTTGGAAGCTGCTGAAACCTGTTCACCTTGGCTGTCACTGCTGGTATTTGATATATGTGTACCATAGCTTTCTGCAATACAGCAACATGTAAATCGCCAAAGTACAACAAACTGACACACAAGTGGTTGCACTTTGAGGGTGTCATGTACTTTTTGATACTTTTGAGATACTTACCAATACAAAAGTCAAAAGAAAGTCGCTGACTTTTTCAAAGAGAAATCGTGTCAAGATGATATACTCAAAAAGAATGTTGAATGTAATTTGGACATATCCACTGTTTGTAGTTAGCCTAAGGCCTTTGTTTACCTTGTTCCTCTCACCAGTCTATATGGAATTGTGCATAAGTTACTGGAATATTCATAAAACAGATGATGTGGGGTAACAAAAAAATCCTAGTGCAATCTAATTATTTATTTATTTACTAAACAACCTATCACCTGCAAAGTGCTCTCCGTGACACTTAATGCATTTGTCAAATCTGTGATTCCATTCCTGGAAACTGTTTTCAAACTCATCTCTTGGCATGGCTGACAGCACCTCCCTCTTTTTTTGTTTCCTTCACTAATTCTACATCATCAAATCACTATCCTTTTATGTCCCTCGTCATTCACCGAAACAACAAGAAGTCACAGGGAGTGAGGTCAGGTGAATAAGGTTCATGAAGTAAGCGAGGCATGTTGTTTTTTTGCCCAAAACTGGGGCACTGAGATGACTGCACAACCTGATGTATTGTCAGGGTGGCAAAACCAGTCCCCAATCTGGTGTGGAGAACTACAATTGCACTGGCCACCTCACATCACATCCAGTATTTGGAAGATTTTCTCTGGGGGGGCCTTCTGAATAGCAACACATTTTACTCTATTGTTTTATATCTACTATTGCAAATTACATATTAAACAATAAGAGTAAAATGCATGATGCATATGCAATCTCCTTCATTCCTTTAATGACCCTACAGTTGTTCTCTTTGAGAAAGTGCAGTAAGTCATTGAGAGAGGAATATTTTTTTTAATGATTTGTGTGTGTGTGTGTGTGTGTGTGTGTGTGTGTGTGTGTGTGTGTGGTTTAAGAGAGAGGGTTAACAATGCAAACCATCAACTCTGACTTAATAGTGCAAACCATTCATAAACTCCTCCTTACCCTGAATTCTCTCCCATCCCTACTTCTCTGATTCCTCTTCTTCCTCTTATGGATCTTGATCCTCGCTGTCATCAAAGTCAATAGATGCCCACCCTTTAGTCCATCACTTCATCTTCCCACTCTTTCCCTCCCCATCTGAGGAACACCAAAATCTTTTCCCTTGGCCACACAAGTCTTTGTCTTTTTTTAAATCCTTATAGTAGTGTTAGCCTTTGTCCTTTCCTGGTTGACCTACTTCACTCAGCATAATGCTCCCGGGACCATACATACCATGAGGTGCTTCATAGATTGATCACTGTTTTTGAGCAATGGAGAGTAATGCACTGTGTGTCTGTGCTAAAGTTTCTCTGTCCAGTCTTCTATTGATGGTCTTTTGGGCTGTTTCCAACTTCTTGCTGTTATGAAATCTAATATCTTATCATTTGATATCCCTTTTGCCCAATTTTAAAGTTATTTTACTTTTTAATATATTCTGTTTTCTTTTCAATGGGACTTTCTCTATTTTATTCTGTTATTGTTATTAGATTATTTGGCTTTTTATCATGTCTATATGTTATTCAGTATATGAAATCTGGGATGAGTGAATCTATAGAAACAGTAACTGGAATAATGGTTCCTTGGGTTGCTGGGGGTGGGCGGAAACTAAGGGGCTAATAACAAGAAGTACAAGAAAGAATAAAATGATCTAAAATTGATTGTGGTGGTGATTGTACAATTTTTTTAGATATGATTTAACTATTGGGTTGTATTTTATTAGGAATATATCACAATAAAACTGCTTATAGAAAGTAATGCTGAGATGAACAGAAACATGGTGGTGCATATGTCCAGTTGTGTTATGTCTCTTACTCTTTAGGGTATATACCCAGCAGAGGTATTACTGGCTCATATGAAATTTCTATTCCTGGTTGTTTGAAGTAGCACCACAACATAGCACCATTTTACTTCTCACAATTATTGAACATATTCACAGACTCACCAGCAGTGTAGGAGAGCTCTAATCTGTTTGCATCCTCTTCAGAATTTGTGGTTTTCTGAGTTTTGTTTGTTTTGCATTAATTTGGGGATCAGGATGTCGTTGTTGGTGTAAGGCAGTATTTCATCATTGTTTTGATTTTATCTTCCCAGACGGCTTATGGGCATGAGGATTTTGGTATGTTTGCTAGGTGTTTGGATGTCAGTTTTGGTTAACACTTGTTCATATCCTTTTCCTACTTTTTAATTGAATTATTCATTTTTATAGGTATTGCATTTTCTGTAGATCTTAGAGATAAGTCTCTTGTCTGTTATGTTGTCGTTAAAGATATTTTCCCCCTTCTTTGGATTCTCTTTGTCACTTTGATGAAGACTTTTGATGAATATAAATGTCATATAGTTTTGTGATCAGCTTTGAGACAGCTGGCTTACATCTATTACAGAAGTTGGAGTGTGATTTAATTATTGTGAAGGACATTACTTTGCAAATTTGATGTTTCCCAGTTACTTTCTATCAAAAAATGGGGGGAAATGTATTAATTGTGTATGTAAGGATGCTGTCATTAGAACAAAGCCTGTGTGAATGGTTCGATAAAATAAATTAATATGGTTTCTACTTATGAACATGTTACAAGCTCTGAAAAGAAAAAATGAGAACATTGACATAATCTGGATATTAGGCCCTTCAGATTAGTCTACATCTCTTAAACTGAGAGTTGTGTGATTGCTAGCTGAATCTTGCAGAAATCCAGGTGTCATGGAAACAAGAATATTTGATTTATAGGAAGTATAGACAATTAATCAGAATATAAGCAGGCAGTAATAAACACCTTCCGTCTTTCAGGATCCATTTACTACCTCTCACCATTGTCTGACAATATGTAATATCATGGTGCTTTGCTGTTGCTGTGATGTTGAAAGCTATATCACTAGTAAGTACTTCACCCAATGTGAATAGGTTTCAACCAAGCGTCCGAATTAAGAAAAAATAAAAACAAAGGAATCGGTTTTCCATTGCAGAACAAGAAGCTGCTGAAACATAGCATCAGAGCATTTCCAAAATAATGAAAACCTAAACAAAGGAAACAAAACATTGTCAGAGATACTGCTGGGAGATTGGCCCCTCGATACTAGGCCATAAAAAAGGTAACTGAAGAGGTGATAATTTCTTGGAGGGGTGTTGATCAAGTTATTATAAAGAAATGTGCAAGAGCCTAGAATTAGGGAGTGAAATAAAGAAGGAAGAACACACTCAGTATAGCTGAAACTCGGTATACCTGAAAGAACTCAAGAAAAAATTAAAGTGTCAAATTCAATTTTGAAAGATTCTATAGACAAAATATTCATCAATGTGGAAGCATCAAGAGAAGATGGAAAGAATATACTGAATCACTGTACCAAAAACAAACTTGGCAACAGACCACCATTCCAGGAGGTAGCATGTGAGCAAAACCAGTGGTGATAAATTTCAAACTGTGCTAAATTCATTAACCAAAAACAAGGCTCCAAGAATTGGCAGAATACATATTCTGAAATGTTTCAGAAAGCTGAAGAAGCACTGGAGGCTCCCAGTCTTCAATGGAAGGATATTTGGAAGACAGCTACTTGGCTAACTGACTGGAAAAGATCCATGTTTGTTCCCATTACAAAGAAAGGTGACTCAACAGAATGATCAAACTATAGAACAATATCATTTATCAATGATAAATTTATCAATTTCACACAGGTAAAATTTCACTAAGATCACCCAGCAAAGTTTACAGCACACATTGATAAGGAACTGCCAGAAGTTCAGGCAGATTCAGAAGAGGACATGGAACAAAGGATATCATTGCTGATGTCAGATGGATCTTGGGTCAAAGCAGAGAATACCAGAAAGTGATTTATGTGTGTCTCTTTGACTATGCAAAGGTATTCGGTTGTGTGGACTATAATGCATTGTGGATAAACTTGAGAAGAATGGAAACTCCAAAACACTTCATTGTGCTGATGTAGAATTTTTACAAGGAAAAAAAAGGAAATTGTGTGAACACTAGAACGGAATACTACATAGTTTAACATCAGGAAAGCTGTGCCTTAGGGTTATATCCTCTCACAACACTTATTCAATCTATGTGCTGAGCAAACCACCAGAGTAGCTGGATTACATGAAGAAGGCTGTACCATCAGGGTGTAGAGCAACTCCATTAACAACCTGCAATATGCAGATGGCACAACCTTCCTCGCTGAGAGTGAGGAGGAATTTAAGCACTTGCTGATGAAGATCAAGGATTGTAGCTTTCTATATGTATTACAATTCAATGTAAGGAAGAGCAAACTAATGTATTAGTTAGATTAACAATCATTGCTCATTGAAGCCGCACTGAAGAGATCAAAAGAAAATCAAAAGGTAAACCTGCTGCACAGGACATCTTTAGCATACTGAAGGGCAAGGATCTGACTTTGATGACTAAGGTGTACCCAACCCAGGCCCTGGTAGTGCCACTTGCCTCATACGTATTAGAAAGTTGAACATTGAGTAAGAAAGACTAGAGAAGAATGGATGCATTTGAATTGTGGTGCAGGAGAATAATGTTGAGCTACTGTGGACTGCTAAAAGGACAAATACTTCTGTATTGGAGGAGGTAAGGCCACCGTGCTCCTTAGAGGCAAGGATGGGAAGATTTTGTCTTACATACTTTGGATACATTGTCAGGAGAAACTAGTTCCTGGAGAATCACATCTCGTTTGGGAAAATGGAGGAACAGTGAAACTGGAAAGGGCTCTACTGATGTGATTGACACAGTGGCCGCATCAGTGGGCGAGGGCACAAGGACGATTGTGAGCATGGTTCAGGATTATACAGTATTTCCTTCAGTCGTGCACAAGATTCCCATGGATGAGAGCAGGTTTGCTGACACCTAACAACAACATTGTTTTACCTCCATTCTTCAGTTAGGAGCCTGCTGGAATGTGGATTACTAGTATGGCTGATAAGCACAGTGAGTATTCCAAATCCATTATCTGCTCCTTTGTGGAAACAGGCTGTGTGCATCCATCTACTTTGTTTTTATGGTTGTCATAGCAAAGAGTTTGAGCTTTGGGGAGTATAGGTCTTCAAAGGACAATGGGGTGGTGGTTTTGTTAGCTACTATTCAGTCCAAACCTACTACTTTCTAAATCAATTAAGTTGAATGCCTTCTCTTTTTTTGGCTTTCTTTCACTTGTCTGGATGGGGAAACACCTGGCTGTATTGAATTCTATTGTCCACAGTCACTTTAGTCAGAGCCACTTTGATGGCACCTACCACAAGCAATATGAAATTGAGGTGAATTAGACTTTTTAATTATTTGTAAGCTTATTCATTTTCTGAAAAAATGTTGCTATAAATATTTCTAAATTAGATTTATAATTGAATTGTAATGTAGCATCAAACATAAAGCGCAAGTAAACTATGTTTTTATAATTATCCTTTCAATTGTCTTAATATATATCTTCTAATAGTGGAGAATACATTCACATGAAAATATTATGCAATAAGCAATCATTTATTGAGTGTATTCTTGTCAGCTAAATTCACTGTATAAGAAAAAATGCTTTGAGAAATAAATTTATCACTTTAATTTGAGAAAACAATTAGCATCACAAAGTGATACCCACATTATTAAAAAGCCATTACATTTTTTTGTATTTTGGTTGCTAGTGATTGATGCCACCACACTAGTCAATACATCTAACTTGAAAAGAGGAAATTGTTCCCTTATACTGGATTATTAATAATTTTATAAATTACTTTTCTGTGATATCTATAATTTACTTAAGCAATGCAAAATCAGCATAATATTCAGAAATGAATAATTCTATTCTTTTAACATAACCAATTTTAGCACTGTAAACATCCACATTTAAGCATATATATCATTAAATAAAATTGTTTGTGAAATGAAATTTATGGTATTTTATTAGTAGATAAACATATTTATGAAGGTTACCATAATAAAGTATGGACTGAGTACATGTAGCTTTTGTTAGGTACTGTGGATTCCTTTCAGACCCATATTTACCCCAAGTACAATAGAACGGAATTCTGCTGGGACCTGCACAACCTTATATTCATTTGTATTTTAGAGTCCACTGCTACTGTCATGTTTCAATCACTCATCTTGAAGGTGTTCCTATTTTTCTGTTATCTTATATTTTATCCAAAATGATGTTTTTTTTAAGGACTGGTCTCTCCTGATAATGTGTTCTAAGTATGTATGGTGAAATCTTTACAGGCTTAATTATAAGGAGCATTTTTCCTGTATTTCTACAAAAACAGATGTGGACAACCTTTCCATACTTGGACAACTGTTCCATAGCCTGTATTATCATGTAAGAGCCTTGGTGATATGGTGGGTTTTGGGTTAGACTGCTGTCTGTTAGCCTAACAGTTTGAAACCACCAGCTGCTCTGTGGTGGAGAAAGTGAAGCTTTCTGCCACCACAAAGTTTTACAATCTCAGAAACACAGTGGCAGTTTTATTCTGCCTTATAACATCACAATGAGTTGGGATCAACTCCATAGCAGGGAATGAATTTATGTGTGAAATTAAAAATAATAATTATTTTAGAGGAAGATGGCTTTATTTCCCTTAAGGCTTAAATTGCTACTCACCACCATGCAGTTGATTCTCACTCATAACTTCCAGTAAAACCTCAAAACCAACTCACTGCCTATCAATTCCAACTCAAAGTGACCATACAGGGCAGATAGAACTGCCCATTTGATTTTCTGAGTCTAAATTTTTTCACGAACAGAGACGCTCCTTTTTCTCCAGTGGAGAAGCAGGTTGTTCAGTAGCTCATACAAAAATAGGTCTCAACCTTGAGAACACTGTAAAAGTGCTTAAAAAAATGTACAAGGAAGGAATCTCCATGAAAATGGACCATCACGACTCTCTCCAGAGGCATTCCTGGTGAGTTCAAACCACTGATGTTTTGGATATCAGCTGTGCACCACCAGGACTCCTAGAAGATCATTAGATTTTCAAAGCCAAGCATTATAATTTTAGTAATCTAGCTTAACATGAAGAACTCCATTTTGTCTTAAACTTCCTTAATCCCTGCTAGCAGTTAGCCCCTCTGCTCCTCCAATTACCAGCTTTCCAGACAAAACCTTGACTCTTCTGAGACATCTCCAAACTCTGCCTGCCCAGTTAGCAAGAAATGTACACTGTTCTGTAAGACCTTGAATGAGTACCTACAGCTGCGCTGTCTCCAAACCCCATTACCCTGCCAACGTGATAAGCATGTAACTGCTAAAGTAGTCTTCCCCTTGAGCCAGCCCACTACTTTGAATTTTAAAAATGTTAGAATGTCTTTGTTCTGGACCAAGAGGTTTCCAGACACTAGTCTACTCTTGATCAAGTTGGCTAATAAAGGCTTGAATAATTAATCTAGTGGTGTGGTTAATCTTGCCTAGTAGGTGTACTGAATGAAGAAAACAATGTTGATTATTTAGCTTTATACTCTCTATTTTAAAAATAATCATTTTAATTTGGGGACTTCATGGGTTACCCGAAGAGTCCTGGTTGTGTAGTGGTGACACATTAGGCTGCTCACTGCAAAGTAAGCAGCTGAAGACCATCAACTGTTTTAAAAGAGAGAGAGGAGGCCATCTACATCCATAAAACATCGTGTCTCTGAAATGCACAGGACTGGTTCTTCTGTGTCCTATAAGGTTGCTGGGAGTAATAATCAATCAGCTCAATGGCAGTGGGTTTTTTATCTGGGTTTCACAATGAGCTGCTAAACACGAGCTCTGCAGTGTGAAACCACCAGCCACTCCATGAGACTTGCTACAACAGTAAGGTTTCAGTCTTGGAAACACAGGTGGAAGTTCTTCTCTGTCCCATAAGGATGCTGTGAGTCCTAACTGATTCCATGGTGGTGAGTTTTAGTTTTAGAATGATTAAAAAAGATACAAGAACATTTGTCTCTAGTTTCACATGCTTTTCAACCTCTGTTACAGATATTATTATCATTCCAAGTTAATTACATCAGCTAATAGAAAGATGAGCTGACAAATATTGCTTCAAACTCAAGTGCATATGTGTAACTATATTATACACTTCAATGCCATTGCTCCCTTGACTAATTTCTATTCACAACCAATATAAAATACATTAACAACAACAACAAGCTGCACATTGCCTACTCCTGTATTCAAAGCAGGATATGCATAGCATACTGTGACTGGCCTAGAAAAATGAAAATTACAGAATACTTCAGTGTGCTCATGTGGAAACTGTACATAGATCATGAGCCAGGTCTGTGAGCAGTACAAGGGAATATTGCATGATTAAAAATCATGAAAGGTGTGGGTAAGGATTTCATTTATTAAATATTTATTCTATATTTAAGCTGAACAAATAATCAGAGAAGTTGAATTATATGAAGAAGAATATAATATTAAGATTGAAAGAAGGCTTATTAACAGCCCATGATACGCAGATGAACAAACCTGGCTTGCTGAAAATGAGGAGCACTTGATGATGATCCAGGTTTGCAGCACTCAGCATGGATTATAACTTAAGCTAAAGAAAACAAAAACCCTCAAAAGTGATCCAATAGGTAACAGTATGATAAATGGAGAAGTTTGAATGGCTGGGGGATCCTCTGTCCATCCTCCACCGCCCAACATGTGGCTAAAGAAACTTCCTCCCACCTGCCACAGTGCTTCACACAGCCCAAGGCAGCTCCGCCAGCCCTTTCCAGAGATCCACACTGTTGTGGGGAACTCCACCTGACCTCTGTGGCAATCTTGCTGACTAGGACATTAACACATGCAATCTGTGGTTCTTTACACAAAAACAGACACACCCACACGCCCTCCGTGGCACTTCTGCTGCAGCAAACATTGCCAAATGCCCTCTGAGGTGCTCCAAACCACCATAGTCCACGCTGTCATGACTTCCTGTGAGGTCATCCAGTACAGTGCCATCCTCACAGGCCCACAGTCTTCCAACCAACATCCCCTGAGAGGAACATCCAACATGCTCTCCAAATACCAGAATACTGGTATTCTCAGTAGGGAAAGAGTGAAACCACAGTAGGATGAAGCAGTAGCCTGATCCTCCAGTGCAGTTAGCTGCAAATAGTTTAAAGAAGTATTCCTACGTGTCTCCCAAAGTGAGAGTCCGGTTCTCTTCTACTCTCTGGAAAATGGTACTGGGCTCCCCTAAAACAACATGCAACTAGCAACCAGCCCCAATGAACTCAATGGGAAAAAAAAAACAGGAGAAACAAAATTTAGTGCTAGAAGAGGTCCTGGACCTAACAGTATACACAGAAGAAGCAGACATTGATCTGCAAGAGAAAGAACTCTTCAAAATGCTGCTTAGAGTAATACAGGATATGAAGGAAGAAATACATAAAAGGGATGAGGTGATAGAAAAGATAAAGGTCATGTACTGAAGCGAAATACAAGACCTAAAGGATGAGATAAAAAAAAAAAGACAATTGAAAATTCACAGACTTCGCCAAGAGAGTTCAGGAGGAAGAGAATAACACTAGTGACCTAGAGGATAACCAGGCAGACTTACAAAACAGGAAAGGCAGTCAAATAAGATCATTAGAGAAGCTGACGAATACCTGAGAGACACGTCTAATGCAATGGATAGGAACAACATTAGAATAATTGGACTATCAGAGCAGGACACAATGAAGAAATCAATGGCAAAAATAGTGAGGAAATTCTTAGAGGAAAACTTCTCCAGTTTAATGAATGAAAACCAGGAAACCATTCAGGAAGCCAAAAGAACACCAGCTATAATGAATTCAAAGAAGAAGTCAGCAAGACACATAATAGTTAAAATATCCAATTTTGAGAAAAAGAAGAAAATTCTAAGAGCAGCTAGGGAAAAATAAGCAGTCACCTATAAAGGCACCCAATTGAGAATATAATCAGACCTATCAGTAGACTCTGAAGAAGAGGAGTGAAGTAACATATTCCAAAAATTGAAGGAAAATAATGCAAACCCAAGAATATTCTATCCATCCAAATTATCTATTAAGATTAATGGAGAAGTAAGATACTTCCTAGACAAGGAAAAAATATCTAAGAATACGTTAAAAGAAACCCATCCCTATAAAAGATCCCTGATGACCCAGCATGGGCAGAAGAACAAAACCCCCTGAGCACAAATAGGAGACTGTCACATAGAACAACTCGATGCAAAGGATAACAAAGAGAAAATAGCCCCCCAAGATAGCATTGGCAGAATGGTAAAAAGAAGGCAAGATTAAAACATATACACTGATAAGAAAGGAAGTTAAGAAAATATCCAACTCAAAAGGTACAAAATGACATAACAGAGTCCATGGATGGATGCAATAACCCTGAAATTAATGAACTGAACTTATACATTAAAAGGCAGAGTTTAGTAGATTGGCTTAGACAACACAACCTATCAGGAGACAATCTCAAGATTACAAACAAAAATTGGCTGAGAATCTAAGGCTGGAGAAACATATACCAAGGAACTGACAATTAAAAAAATCAGGGGTTACAATCCTAATCCCAGAAAAAAAATGATCTCTAGGTGCAAGCATCAGGAGAACAAGGCATCAGGAGAACAAGTGAGCACAATAAGCATATATTTGCCCAATGAAAGACCCATTAAATTCATCAGTCAAACGCAGCAAAAGATGAAAAAAGAAATCATAGGATCAACAATTATAGTAGGTGACTTTAATACAAAATTGTCTGAGAAAGTCACAGGGAAAGAAGTTTAACAAGGAGGTCACAGATCTAAACATTACAATTAGACCCCTTGACCTGATAAATATTTTTGGAGCTCTCAACCCAAATGCAAACAAAATTCACATTCTTTTCAAACATGCATGACACCTACTTGAAGACAGACCACATGCTCAGACACAATACAAATTTTTGTAAATTCAAGCACATAGAGATCATACAGACTTCTCTCTCCGACCACTATTCCATAGGCTGGGAATCTACAAACTGACTTGAGGAAAAACAACGTTTCCAAAAGATCCAGGGGGAAAAAGGATGGAGGGGGTGGTGGTGGTGGTAAGGAAATGGTGTTACAAACCCAGGGACAAGGGAACAACAAGTGATCCAAGTTGGTGGTGAAGTGTGTGTGACAGGCCTGGTAGGGCATGATCAAAGGTAATGTAATGAAGAGGTATTGCTGAAACCCAGGTGGGGACGGAGCATGATAGTGGGACAGGACAAAAGTCAAGGGAAATAGAGGAAAGAGCTGGGAGGGAAAGGGCATTTATAGAGGTCAAGACAAAGACATGTACATATGCAAATATATATATATGTATATATATAAATATATATATAAATATATATATATAGGGATGGGGAAATAGATCTATGTGCCTATATTTATAGGTTTAGTATTAAGGTGGCAGAAGGACACTGGGCCTCCACTCAAATACTCCCTCAATGCAAGAATACTTTCTTTTATTAAATTGGCATTCTATGATGCTCACCCTCCCAACATAACCGCTGAAGACAAAGTGGGTGAATAAGCAAATATGGTGAAGAAAGCTGATGATGCCCAGCTATCAAAAGATATAGCATCTGGGGTCTTAAAGGATTGAAGGTAAACAAGGAGCCACTTAGCTCAGAAGCAACAAAGCCCACATGGAAGAAGCACACCAGCCTGTGCAATCACAGGTATAAGGCTTCATCAGAACAAAAAAATCTTACCATAGTGAATGAAGGGGGAAGTGCAGAGTGGAGACCCAAAGCCCATTTGTTGGCCACTGGAGATCCCCTTGCAGATGGGTCTAGGGGAGGAGATGAGTCAGTCAGGGTGCGATGTAGCATTGATGAAGAATACAGCTTTCCTCTACTTCCCAAATGTTTTCTACCCCCTCCTCCCTGACACCACCATGTTCCGAATTCTACTTTGCAAGTCTGGATAGAGCAGAGGATGTCCACTGGTGCAGATAGGAGCTGGAGTCACAAGGAATCCAGGGCGGATGATACCTTCAGGATCAGGGGTGTGAGTGGCGATACTGGGAGGGTAGAGGGAGAGTTGGTTGGAAAGAGGGAACCGTTTACAAGGATCTACATGTGACTTCCTCCCTGGGGGACACACAACAGAAAAGGGGGAGAAGGGAAACGTCGGACAGGGCAAGAAATGACAAAATAATAATTTATAAATTATCAAGGGCTCATGAGGGAAGGGGGACCGGGGAGGGAAGGGAAAAAAAAGAGGACCTCATGTAAAGGGCTTAAGTGGAGAGCAAAGGCTTTGAAAATGATGAGGGCAATGAATGTACAGATGTGCTTTTAACAATTGATGTATGCATGGATTGTGATAAGAGCTGTATGAGCCCCTAATAAAACGTTTTTTAAAAAAAGAAAGAAAACAAGGGCAAGGATAAATAACTCTCTATTGCAAAAGCAGTGGGTACAGGCCCAGATAAGAGATGAAATTAACAAGGTTCTAGTAACTGAGAATGAGGATAAAACATACCCAAATCTTTGGGGTAAAGCAAAGGCGGTTATCAGAGCAAGTTTGATAGCAGTACATGCACATATGGAAAAGGAAGACAGACTTATGATTGACATGCTGACACAAAATTACCACACTTAGATCAGAGTCAACAGGAACATTCAACTAAAAGCAAAAGAAAATAAATTATAAAAATCTGGGCTGAAATTCATGAGAGGGAAAAACAGAAAAAACTATGGAAAACATGAATGCAGTTAAAAATTTGTTTTTTGAAAGGATTAACAGAATAGGCTGACTGCTGGCTATCCTAACTAAAGAAAGGATAGGAAAAATTTCAATAGCAGGGATTAGGGATGAAACAGGAGACATGACAATGCAGCCCAATGAAACCAAAAGGATTTCATTTATTACACAGTACTATGAAAGCCTGTACTTCAATGAATTCAACAACTTGGATGAGATGAACAAATATTGGAAAACAATCCCTCCCTAGACAATCTCAAGTGGACATCAAGAGTCTCAATACACCCATATCAATAGAAGAAACAGACAAGGTTATCAAGGGATTACCAACCAAAAAATAATACCCCGCACCAGATGGCTTCACAGGAGAATGCTACCAATCATCCAGGGAAGAAGTGGCACCAATCCTACACAAACCCTTCCAGAACATCAAATAAGACTGCAAGCTCCCGAAATCTTTCCAGGAAGCTAACTAGTATAACGCTGATATTTAAAGCAGGCAAAAATTCAACAAGAATTTTGAACTACAGATTGAATGGCCCTAATGAACATGAATGCAAAAGTCTTTAATAAAATAGTGGCCAATAGAATACAAAAGTATGTAAAACAAATAAATTCACCATGAACAAGGAGGATTCATACCTGGGATGCAAGGATGGTTCAACATATGAAAGACCATAGTATTATTTGCCACACTGACATGAAAAAATTACATGAAACATATGATAATATCAATAGATGCGGAAAAGGTATTTGACAACATCCAACACCCATTCCTGTTTAAGACACTCAAGAAGAAAGACATGGATGTTGGATGTTGTTGGCTTATACTGGAGTATGTATGGTATATATGAAAAGCCACAGCCAATATGGTATTCATTGGAGAAAGACAACAAAAGCCCAACTGGAAAGGGGGACTGCACAAGGATGCTCCTTATCTCTACTCATATTTACCATCATATTGGTTGTCCTAGCTTACAACATAAGGCAAAGAGAAGACATCAAAGGTATTTACCTGGGGAAGGAAGAGATGAAATTACCTTTATTCACAGATGATATGATTTTATATATAGAAAATCTGAAAAGCTCCACAAGGGAAGTGGTGGAAGCAATGGAGAAATATGGCTTGTGGCAGGATACAAGATCAGCAAACAGAAGCCCTCGGATTGCTGTGCACGTCAGAGAGCACCCCGGAAGAGGGGATCTCAAAAGTAGTACCCTTTACATTAGCTAAGCGCAAATTGAAATATCTAGGGATATACCTTACTGGTGGGTTTGAACTGTAAATTTTTCATATCATAGCTCAATTTGTAACCACTATGTTACTATGACACTGTATACACATATGTCCCTTTAATAATGTTTCCTATCACTTGTCCGTATGTTTGTCTCACTGTGGTGGTTTGTATATTGCCGTGGTGATGAAGGTTATGTCACCATCACCAGTATTTCAAATATGAGGAGAGTCAAATTCTGCCATTTGAATCAATATGCATTCATAATTAATGGTGATTAGCATACAAAATTTAGAAAAAATAAGAAAAGAGCAGTAGATGGAAATTTAGACCTTCATGGTGAAAGCTGTTGGTGCCTGACTATTAAAAGACATGTGGTCTGGGATATTAAAGGCTTGAAGTTAAACAAGCAGCCATCTAGTAGGGAAGCAACAAAGCCCCACATGGAAGAAGCACACCAACCTGTGTGATTACGAGGTGTTGATGGGAAGAGGTATCAGAAGTTCAAAACAAGCATCAGATTGATGCAAAGAAGTATAGGCAAAGCGGAGACCCAAAGCCCATCTATAACGTAATTGGTCAGTTGCTCCCAGACAGGTCACATGTAAGAGATGATATATCGAGGGTCTGCAAAACACTGATAAGACACAAAATCATCCTCTAGTGCTTTAAAATTCCTCCTCCCACTACTATGCCCTTATTTTACCTCACTAATCTTACTAGACCTGCATATGTGCATTGGTACATTTAAGGTCTTTCTATGCATGAAATCCAAGATAGATAAGCCAATTTTCGATGAATGGATATATTGGATAGCATAAGTTTTGGCATTAAAAAACAATAATAACAATATATAATACATTCAGGTTTTGGGGAGTGGAGGAGGGAGGGGATAAAGAGGAGCTGATATCAAGGAGTCCAAGGAAAAAGAAAATTGAAAATGATGATGGCAATAGTTGTACAACAATGCTTGATTACATGAGACTATAGAATGTAATTATATATGTAAGAGCTCCTATTAAACACTAATATATATGGAAAAATGAAGCTGGAGTAGTTGTGATATACTTTTGCATGATCAATAACTATATTATTCAAAATACCTTTTGTCAACAGCGTAAACATCAATTGTACACAGGAACTTTGCCAGATAGAATCCACAGGAGTCAAATGGACTACATTTGAGAGAAGAGACAACGAAACCAAAACAAGACCATTGGGCAACCATGGAACAGATCATCTGTTTCTTATATGTAAATTCAAGTTGAGGTTGAGGAAAATAAAACAAGTCCACTAAAGCGAAAATATAACATTGAGTATATCCCACCTGAATTTATTAAAGAACACCTCAAAAATGAAGTTGACAAAATGAACACTAATGACAGGTGCTGGGACAAGGTCTGAATGATATCGCAATCATCATGCATGGAGAGAAAAGAAAGTCATAAAAACAGAAGAAGAAAAGAAAAGAAAAAAAACAAAGGTCAAAATGACTGTCAGAACAGATTCTGAATCTTACTGGAATGTCCCTTAGAAGGGAGGACCGTGGAATGTCTTCTCATTTATTTTAGACATGTTATCTGGGAAGACAGTCCCAGGAAAATGGCATCTTGCTTGGGAAAGTGAAGGATCGGTTGAAGAGAAGGAAATCTTTATTTTTTTTATTTTATTTTTTTAATTTTAACAATTTATTAGGGGCTCATACAATTCTTATCACAGTTCATACATATACATACATCAATTGTATAAAGCACATCTGTACAGTCTTTGCCCTAATCATTTTTTTCTCCTCTTTTCTTTTTTTACATTTTATTAGGGACCCATACAACTCTTATCACCATCCATACATATACATGCATCAATTGTATAAAGCACATCCATACATTCCCTGCCCCAATCATTCTCAAAGCATTTGCTCTCCACTTAAGCCCCTTGTATGTATTGGAACAGTGGCTGCAAAGGGCTTACCCTTGGTAACTGTGAGGCGGCTGCAGAACTAGGCAGTCTTTCATTCTGTTGTGGGTAAGGCTGCTAAGAGTCAGAACTGACTAGGTGACCCCTAACAACAACAATATTTCTCCCTCTTTTTAGATAGTATATTGCTGTCCTCATTACATTAAGGGCTAGAGCCTTGCTCAAGTTTCCTGACACTTAAGAAAAAGGACCACCATCTGCAAAGCTGATTAAAAACCTTTTTTGTCCACTGTACTCGTAATGA
Organism: Tenrec ecaudatus; assembly: GCF_050624435.1. Lineage (NCBI taxonomy): Eukaryota > Metazoa > Chordata > Mammalia > Afrosoricida > Tenrecidae > Tenrec > Tenrec ecaudatus. Next base: position 102,697,893 of record NC_134532.1, on the reverse strand, counting down.
CCCTGAAAATAACTTTGAAGGACTGATTTATTTTTAATATGCTTTTCACAAACATTATCTTGAATAAAACAATATTTTCAAAAGCAAACTTCTTTGGGGTTTTCTTTTGGTGAAAGCTGGGTCGTAACTCTCCGTCAGGTGCATGGATTTAGGGTGGCACTCGGTGTTCTTGCATGAAAGGTGAGAATTGTACCAGTAGGGGCACTGATCAACTTCCTCACACCAACTGCACCTCAAAAAGTGGACAGACCACAGCTCTAGACATGTCCACAACCACAGCTTGGACAATGTTTCTTATGTGAATCTTTATCAACTAGACAGTGTCTTATAAAAGACTCTAACCAATATATCCTCAGGGAACACTCCCACATACCACGATAGGATAGTTCCCCAATGCATGGTGTAATTGCACATACCTATACCTTTCTTCCTATAATGGATTCTCCTGAAATGAGGTATTCTTATCTTTGAGTTGCTTTACAAAGCCCAGCCTTGGCCAATTCCAAGCTTCAGTATCAAGGTGCATCTGAGACTGTGGCACTTCTCCGGGATCACCGTGGGAGCCTGTAAGAGAGAAGAGATCCATGCAATATCTTTGCACCTGTTAACTTTACCAGGAGGCCTGAGGCGAAAGGATGCATGCCCCCCCGCCTTTTCTCCTGTTCACACTCAGACCCTTTCCTGGCAGCCCTGGCAATAGTGAAGGAGCTGCTGTTGGGCCACTACCTCCGATTCATTCAAGGTTCTTTATTCTGGTGCCTTTGAGTAGGTGTGCTGCTCAGCCAACCCACTGGGCCCTACTATTGTCATTTTTAAAAAGAATTTATTTCATAGGCTGGTATGTCTTACTTTGCTTCATGAATTATATGACTTAGTCTGTATTAATGGTGCTTGCTTTTCATATTTTTAAGCTGATATAAGTATACTAATATTCACGAGTGCATAAAAGTAAATTAAATGTTTGGACACAGGCTATACTACTTTATTTAAAAAATAACACCTTTACAATGTAAAATTCCACACAAAAGTACTAAAAGAGAAAGACTTAAAGTGTATAGGATTAGTTGTTGCTTTTGTTAGGTGCTGTCAGGTCAGTTCAGACTCACAATCATCTGTATAACAAACCAAACCAAATCTGTACCATCCTACGGGTAGTTATTAGGTTTGAGACCACTCTTGCAACTACTTTGTCAATACATCTCATTGAAGTTCTCCCTTGTTTCACTGTCACTCCACCTTACCAAGCATGATGGTGTCTTCCAAGGGCTAGTCTCTTCTGATAACATGGCCACAATATCTGAGATAAATCCTCACGTTCCTTGCTTCTAAAAAGAATACAGGTTGTACATCGAAGACAGACTTGTTTTCTAGAAGTTCATAGTAGCTTCAATATTCTGGGCATTCACAATAATTCAATTCTTCTTTGTTCTTTAAAATTCATTGTCCAACTTTCCCTTGTAAATGAGGCAATTGAAAGTACCAATTAATTAAATAAATAATGGTAGGTTGTGGAGATCATTTAGAAATAATTCTATGAAATTTTATAAAAATCTCTGATATTTTTGCAAAAACATTGGAAGAAGACATACATTAGCACATATCATTAGTTATATATTGCTTGTGTTTATTTCACTATATCTTCCAAGATAATGCCTTTGAAAGTCTAATGCCAAATAATTATTGTGATTTGCTGTTTTCAATGACAATTGTATATTGCAAGGCATTTTGATTGTTTCTTTTTAAAAATTATTTTATTGGGTCTCATACAGTTCTTATCATAATCCATCCATCCATTGGGTTCAGCACATTTGTACATTTACTGCCATCATAATTTTCAAACATTTTATTTCTACTTGTGTCCTTGGTATCAGCTCATTTCCTCCCTATCACCCACCTTGATAATTCATAAATTATTATTATTTTTCATGTCCTACACTAGTTTTATATTTAATAAATATACTTAATTTTTATGAATTAAGGAATCAGTTCAAAGACAATAACAATAATTATAAAATATAGTCACCCGTTAAGTAGTATGCTGTATTTGAAGCATTGAATTAGAAATATCTATTGCCTTTATTCCCATAATTTAATCCATGGAGTGAATATTCCATTCTACAGATGAGGAAGGAGAAATTCAGGATTAAACAAATTACTCAGTCACTGATTCTTGTATCTGAATTTAGAAATAAAGTATTTAAAAATATTGGTGATTTTGTTTGTATTTTTTGTAAAGTTAACCTATTTATGTATCCCATATTCTGCTACTCAAAGACATTATAAAGTTTGTGGGTTTCTAAATACTGGTGATGGTTAGGGATTATGTCAACTAGACACTCCTGGGGAAGTTTAGGGGTGGAGCTCAACCTACCGATTGCATCTCAGTCTGATGACACTTCTGTGGTGTCATAAGCATTTTTATATAAGGGAGAGAGAATGAGAGAGAGAGAGAGAGAGTCTAATCTCCATTGTCCAATCTTCACTGGTACTTCGCCTTCTGCCAGAGCTGGATCTTGTGTGTGGTTCCTGAATCACTTGTTTCACCTGCTGAGACCAGGTGCTGTCAGTGTAGTACTGAACTGAAGATGATTCATTAGATGGATTTCTGACCCCTGCATCCTAATGCCTGTGCCCCTTGCTATTGTATCTGCTTAGTCATCCTGCTACGTGTTTATCAGCTTCCATGAGTCAGAAGTCTGACTTGAACCAGATTGGTCTATTTCTACAGCTGTATAAGGCATTTATTGATATAAATATTTTTCTATATAGAATACATACAAGTATCACTAATTTTGCTTCTCTGAGAACCTGATTCAATACAACAGTCATGTGGGTTCCTTTGAAGATGATATTAAGAAATCCTTAAATATTTTATAGAGAAGTATATACCAGTAGATGGTTATTCAAGGTAACAGTTAACCTTATATTTTCAATAATTTATCTTATTTACTATATAGTATATTGGTCACTAACATCATGCTTATCTTAGATAAAATAACTTTGTTTTTTTTTGTTTTATCTTAAACCACATCTAGTGTCAATAACCAACATGAAACATGCTTAGTATTCACTTCTTGCAACTTTTAAATTAGGATTGAAAACTTACATTCCCAAAGGAAATGGCTCACTTTGTGCAAAAAGTATTACATTTTTGTGATTTACCGAGATATTAAGATGGAAATGGTGATGTTAAACAATACTTTCAATCGCTCTAAAAGTGTAGTGGGAATCATGATTTCATAAGAAGAAAATTAGTTATGTAGGTAACATTATTGTATAATTTCCCATAGGATCTCTACATCAGTATAGGTTTTATTATACCCTAAAACAAGTTGCCTACATTCACTTTAGATACAAAGTAATGCTGGATACAGCAATATCACAAGGCAGCTTACAGTGTAAGAAGAGACATCTGTTAATGGTATCATGAATAGTTATGAATTGAGGTGCTCAAATGGTTTTGCCAGAAAAGCATTGCTTCCTAATTTATTTTTATAGCAAATGGAAAACTCATATTTCATGGTTGGGTAGTTTGCATTCAAATGTACCAATAACTTCAAATGCAATCACTTCTACAAAGCATGTTTTATTATAGAACATAAGACAGAATTGTTAATAGTTTGTTGATAGGTAGAAATCTTCCCCATCAGCAGTTTTGTTTCAATTTTTATTTTTCTGTATATAAAATCATTTTAAAACACATGAATTTATTTAAGATGTTCTATAAAAATTTTTATTTGAAAATTTGATTGTTTTCCAAAAATGTGAATGCAAAAATAAAATGCACATATGTGTAAAATCTATTGACACCCTGAAACTATTATATATATATATATATATATATATATATATATACACACATACATACATACATACATATATTAGGTTATGCTGTGACTTATGCTTATGGTCTCAGTTTAAAAACAAACAAAAAGAAAACTGTATCTAGTAAAATATTTTTGCATTAAAATAGTACTGAATGGGACTTATTTATAAATAATGAAGCTATGAAAATGAAAACTTGATTAATAGAAAAGAATTATAAACACTTGTGAAGAAGTTAAATTACTTTGAATGATTCTTCTATCCATGTCTTTGTAACTTCCACCAAATTATTAGGTGGAGTCATGAAAAAAGGATGTGTGGAACACTACTAGAGGTAATTAGTAAGCATAAGAATGAGGATGACTAATTTTTCCTGATATTTGAAATATATAAATTGATATTCTGTTAAGTCTTGGAGCCTTGATTTTGTTAAGTTTAGGCCTTTCGTGCAATTGGGTTTCTTTTTTATCAAAAGAATCTCTTCTTAATCATATGCTGCCTCTTGAAATAGATGTATGTTGTCCAATTATTTTTGTATGGTGACAATTTGTTTTATTTTCATCTATTCAATGTGCAAAATCTGTTTTGAAATACATCTGGTCCTAAATTCAATTCTGATAAACTCAGGTGATATTTTGCCTCTTGTTCGCTTCTTTTAATTTTTTCACCTTCAGTCTGAAAATCCACAGGTACAGTTGATGGTCTGTTTCACAGTCATCCCTGACCTTATTATGGCAGATGAAATCGAACCATTCTACTACCCCTTTCCACATATATGTTGAACTCAATTTCTGTGCATTCCACCTTGTGAGGTCCAAATATATAGTCACGGTTATTTTATAAAAAATGTCTAACAATGAAGACGTCAAAGACCTTGGCAATATTCTCCAATGCAAACTTCAGATTCCTTTCTATCAGGAAGACCATCCTTCCCAACTGCTGGTAATTTTTGTTTATTTCCAGACACAGCATTGTAATGGCCAGTAATTTACAACGCGTCTTAATTTTATATTTGACCATTGTCAAACAATTGTCTAGTGGTAAAAGTGTTAAATTTCTTCCCCGTTAGCTTCCACAGTTCGCCTATACATTTTAATAATGTCTGTTGAAGCTGGTCTTCCTTGCAGGTGTGTAGAAATTATCCAAAGATGGACATTGAGACAGACGTGATCATGTTCTTATTCGTGGTGAATCTGATGCGATTTCTCTTGAATTTGTCATTCCTGCAGAGTAAACCAGGTGGCTAATAGATTCAAAATTGCCATTACCTGTCCACTAATGCCTAGGGTACTGTGCTCTATGTGTTCAATTTCCAAACTAAATGAAGTGAATTGTGGAAAGGAGTTTAAATCAAAGGCAACAATAATATCAGGGGGAAATACAAACACAATATTCTGATTGCCTAGTGTGATTAAGGTCAGTCAAATTCAATACAAAACAAAGTATATAATTAATATTATCTTTTAAACTGATGTAATGGGACATATTAAGTGACTAAAAGGCAAAATTATAAATGTACATAATTTTGGAATGGGCATTGAAACAGTACCAAGGGGAAATATCATGGTGACTACTGTTGGGGAAAAAATTAGATACTACTTCACTTAAAGTATGTAATCTTCAATAAATATTTGATAAAATTTGATAACAGATTGACAGCCTCAGCTTAACCACAAATCTTAATAATAGGTTTGACAATAAACAACTAGCTTTAATATATATGAAAGATTAATGTTGAGCTTTTGGAATTAATTCAGATATTTTATTTATGTCTGATGTATCTTTTTATTCTATATCCCATTCAATATAATGATATTACCTAATTTATAGTTCATATTCAAATTTTACTGATTTCCCTTAAGTGGAACAATAATATAATTGGTGGGGGATAGGGTGAGGGGATTAAAGTTTCACTGGGGTTTATCAGCAGCTGTCTCTACAGTCTTTCCACAATTTCAAACATGTCATTTCTTGTCAGTTTTACCCTAAAATATAAATGTTAATTCTTCCAGAACCATAGAACCCGCTTTCAATATTTTAATCCATATGAAAGATTATGTTACAGGAACTTTCACACTGGTTCACATAATATTTGTTGTAAGTTCAATGTATTATGCTGTAATGTATAATAGTATACCTGCACAGGACTTCTTGTTACAGTTGACTCTCTCAATATATAAAGGCCTTTTGCATTTGTTTAATATAAATGCACAATGTAAGACATTTTTTCAGTATCTAAAGGAAAGAAACATTTTCCTGATATTTAAAAATCAAAGCACTTGAAAATGTTAAAACACCAGGGTGAACTCAGCCTTAGAATATATATCTATTTCTCTTCTGCCATTGAGCAAGGCAATTTTCCCCTTTTGTATTGATAAAGAGAGCAAAAGTTATTTCAGGAAGCATGAGATATGCTTTGTTTATGAAGGGCTTTAGGTTCATCTAGAAGATGGACCAGATAATAACACATAGTTCAGAGAACGGTGCCTTGACCATCTTGGAAAGATGATTGTTTCAGTCTAACATGTAATATATGTTATCATTCAACTTTATCACAATGTTCTCACTAATTTACCTTTAAATTTCCATGTTGTCTATTGCTTTATGCAATTCTACTCATTAAATCCCTTATCATTTTATCCTAATTTGGAAAATTGGCTTATAATCTTTTTTAGTTTTTAATGGTGTGTGCTATATATATCCTCTTTCTTAGGCCAGATTATCAAGAGAAATACAACCAGTGAAACTTATATTTACACAAATACGAATATAAGTATGCAAGTATGTGTGTGTGGAAAGGAGGACACACAGTGGATGTGTCGATGTGCTCATGCAGAGGCAGGAGTGTGAGGGTGGCAGTGACCTGTGCAGGTGTTGCTATGGGTCTGAGCCCTAACTCCATGTCAGATTTCACTGAACAACAAAGAGAGAGAGTTTCATATCAAGTAAATGGTTCACAGAGTTGTATGATATGTCAGGTATCAGACATGTCAGGCTAGAACCTTCTCTTCACTTACATAGCTGCAGGAACAAATGATCCCAACATCAGCAGACCAGATGGCAGGCTCATGGACAGTTGTAAAAGCTAAGATACAAATCCATGACAATCAGGAAAGCTTCAAATCACGGGGCCATGTTAAGCTGGTGATTTTTCCTGACTCCTGTGGCTGTAGGACTTATGGATCCATGGTAAGAGGAAAGATGACAGCCATGTAGCTACAGTTTAGTATCCAAATCAGAATCCAGATTTAGTAGTAGGCAAGCAAGTTTTTACACCAATCCAAACTCACTGCCACTGCATCAATTTTTAGTCAGCAAACCTTCAGGACAGGTTAGAAATTCCCCTGTGGGTTTCTGAGACTGTAACTCTTTACTTGAGTAGAAATTCTAATCTTTCCTCCATTGAATGACTACTGATTTTAAACTACTGAACGTGTGGTTTACAGTGTAACTTGCAAGTATGCCATCATTAATCCTAACTTTTTCATAGTGTCCACTTATGATGGAATAAGGTCACATCCCTAAGGAAATGTCATTTTAATTCATTAGGAAAGGTCTGTGATCTGAGTAAGGGTATTGGTTAAGGTTAATTAAGCCAACCTAGCTGATAAACACATGTGGGATTTGTGGAAGGGCAGAGAGATAAATGGCTTGGTGAGTCTCGCCTTTCCAGTTTTCTGGTCTCTTGCTCTCTGAAGGTCAGGCCAGTGTGCAGATGTCTTAGCCAGTTCTCTACCTCAGCTGGCAAGACTCATTTCCTGTGAGACATCCCTGAGGAGAAGCCACATGGACTTACTCTGATGCAACTCTGGGTGCTGGAGAAGTCATGTGGAGATGACTGCCAGCGTTGAGATGCTTATAGCACCACTGGCTTCAAAGGCTTTCTACTCACTGTCCTGTGATCCTCCTGCATTCTGAGGCATTGTGTGTGTTTTGTGAGTTTGAGAACTTTGTATATCGGCATCAGACTTATAGGCCTGGATGGTGTTGGGATGCTTTCTGAATGTATCCTGACAGTTATATAAAATTGTCTCTTACACATATGTGAGCTTATATGCATTTGTTTCCCTAGTTCACCCACACTAACACAATGTTAGGTCACATCAAGAGGGATTGCTAGGATTTCACTGCTGAATCACTGAGAGCCTTGCCACACCCACATTTCCATGAAAATTAACTAGACCTATTAAGAAAACTAGCTGTTATGGAGTTTAGTGATTCATGCTAAGATTATGTATATAAGAGTAAAACCGTGGTCTATAGTTCGTTTGTTTATTTGTTTGTTTGTTTATCATGGCTTAATTTTTGGAAGTAAATCACCAGGAATAGCTCCAAAATATCTCTAGATGAACTTGGGTTTCCAACATTTAGGTAAGCAGCTAAGCATGTCAACCACTAATATTACCCAGGAAATCATTTTGCTCTGTGCCATCAAGTTCATTTTTATAGTTGAAAAATATTGTTATTATTAGGTACTCTAAGTTTTTACTCAATCTACTAAGTTTTGATTGAATAAGCAATTTCAATACAGGTATACCAACGAAGAATTGATGCTAGAGAAGAATATTGAAAGTTCCATGGACTTCTAAAAGGACAAACAAACCTGTCTCAGAAGAAGTGAGATAGAGTGCTTCTTAAAGGCAAGGGCGCCATGGCTTCACCTTACACACTTTGGACATGCTGTCAGGAGAGACTCGTTTCTAGAGAAGGACATCATGCTTGCTAAAGGAGAGGCCTAGCCAAATGGAGGAAGGCCATTGACCAGATGGCTGACACAGTGGCTTCAGAAATTGGCTCAAGCATAGAAATAATTGTGAGGATCAGTCTGAGGAGACTAAAGAAATAAATCCAAGGACACACAAGGGGAATTGTACATTAAGAAAGCATCCCAACCCAGCCTAGTCCAAGTCCATAAGTATGATACTAGTCCATATGTCTGATACCAATCCATAAAGTCCTCTTCAGATTCACGAAATACATGCAATGATGCTGATTGTAGGAAGATCACAGGTCAGTGAGTAGAAAGTCTTTGGATCCACTGGTGTTGTAGGCATCCCAGCACTATGGGGCTTCTTGGGCTTCTGAGGTCTGGTTGCATAAAGGCTTCTCCATTCAGGGCACTAGAGTAGTTCCATGTGTCTTGTCAGCTGCAATGGCTCCCAGGGAATGGCAGAGAAAGAGAAGTGTCTTCCACATCCACGGAGGAAGTACCGGATTTCCCAGAATTCTCAAGAGAAGGCCATGCCACACAGAGGCCTCAAATTGACAAAGGATTATATATCTACCCCATAGGAAGTGATTAATTCTGTTGTGCATAGAGTCATTATGAATTAGAGCTGACTTAATGACACCTAACAACAATAATAATCTACTTCTATGGAATTAGTCACTGAAAGCCTTTTTGACAGAATCAAACATTTTTGGATATTGGAAACGTTCTGAAAAGAAGCCGAAAATGATCTAAAATAGTGCCCAAAGATGCACATCTCAATTCACAAGGCATTCAAAATATGACTGGGAAGGAGCTTCCTTCACAGAGTCCCTTATAATGCCTTGGGCGGTGTCAAGGCTTTTGGAGGAAAGCCTTAGGGACAGCATCTGCTTATGAGACATGACTCAGAAAGAAAAGATACATCTGTACATCAATAAAATATGAATGAAATATGAATGTAGGAAAATTAAACATTGTGAAAAATGAAATAAGAGTGAATAACATTTGCTATTCTAGGAATCAGTGGGCTGAAATACACTGGTTCTGACCCTTTAGAATTTGAAAATTACATGGTTCACTATATTAGGAATGAAAAATTAAAGATGAATAGTATTTCATTCATTCATGGTTAAAATTAACATTTCAAAATCTATGTTGAAGTACAATGCTGTCTGTGACAAGTTTATATCTATCCACATTCAATGAAATTAAATCAATAAAATTATTAATCATATTTATGCACCCATCACCAATGATAGTCCTCAAGAAACTGAAGAACTCTACCACTGTCTTCAGTTGGAAATTAGTTAAACACACAATCAAGATTGCATTGATAATTATTGGCAATTGGAACGCAAATGTTGGAAACAAAGAGGAAGGAACAGTATTTGAAAAATATACCCATGGAGATAGAAATAAAGCTTGATATTGCATGACCAAATTCTTAAAAACCAGAAACTGTTTATAAAAAAATACCATTTTTCAATAAAACAAAAGACATGTACATACATAGACTTCCTCAGATGGAATATACAGAGATAAAATTGATTATACAGATGGGAAGAAATGACAGAGAAGTTCAATATTAGCAGTTAAAACTTGGCCAGGGTCTAAACTGTAAATAGACGATCACCTGTTCATGTGTTGAGTCCAGGTTGAAGTTGAAGAAAATTGACAAGTCACTGAGAACCAAAACACGACCTTGAGTCTATCCCACCTGAATTTCCAGAGCATCTCAAGAACAGATTTGAGATATTAAGCAGTATTGATAGAAGACCTGATGACAAGTGATATGACATCCAGAATATCATACAGGAAGAAGTCAAATGGTCATTAAAAAGGCAGGGAAGAAAGAAAAGCTCAACATGGATGTCAGAAGACAATGCAATTTACTCGTAATTGTAGAATAGCTAAAGCGCTTAGAAGAAATGATGAAACCAAAAAGCTGAATTGAACATTTCAAAGTGCAGCTGGAGAATACATAGTAAATTTTAAAGAAATGTGTAAATACCTAGAGATAAAAACCAAGAATACACCCAGCAAATCTTAAAATGAGAGAACTCAGCAAAAATGCAATTGTCAAGGGACAATATGGAAAGATTTTATGTGCAAACTATAGAATTATGTAGGAAGCATTAAAAGATAGGAAGAATATAGAGTGACCCAAGCAAAAATAATTTGTCCACATTTAACCATTTCAAGAGATAGGGTAGTAGCAAAAACCAATGGTAATGAAAGAAGCCACTGAAAACATTCGTCAAAAACAAGCAAGACACTCACATTTGATGGAATACCAACTGAAATGATTCAAAATGCTAATGAAACACTGGAAGCACTTACACATCTATGCCAGCAGATTTAGAACAAAGCTACTTGGCCCATTGGCCAGGAGAGATCAATATTGGTGGCCATTCCATAAAATGATGACCAAACAGAATGCTCAAAATATAGGAACTACAATTGATATCACATGCAAGTGAAATTTTGCTGAAGATAACCCAACAACAATTGCATCAGTATGTTTAAAGGTATCTGACAGAAGTTCAGGCCAGATTCAAAAGAGGACATGCACCAAGGGATGTCATTGCTGATGCCAGATGGATCTTGGTTTAATGCAAAGAATACCAGAACGATGTTTATTTGTGCTTTATTGACTATGGAAACATTAGACTATGTGGGCCATAACAAAATACAGATATTCTTGAAAATAATAGGAATCCCAGAACTCTACATTGTGTCATGTGGAACCAGTGACTGGCTCACATGGTTTAAAGTCAGGAGAGGTGTGCATCTGTATGCCGAGCAAAAATTCAGAGAAGCTGAATTATATGCAGAAAAATCTGACTTCAAGACTGGAGAAAGGCTTACTAACAACTGGTGATATGCAAATAGCACAACCTTGCTTGCTAAAAGTGCAGAGGACTTGAAACACTTGCTCAATTTATATTGAGCAAAAACCCTCACAATTGAACCAATAGGTAACATCCTGACCATCAGGGGAAAGACGGACGTTGTGAAGGATTTGTATTGCTTCCAAAACCGAAGCTTATCAAAGCAGCAAAAGAGCAAAGGATGCATAATTTGGGTCAATCGGTTCAATATGTCTTTCAAATGTTGAAAAGTTGGATGTTGCTTTGAAGACTAAGGTGACCCTGATACCAGAACCACCAGGTATCAGCAACAATCTCTCTGGTTCTACATTCTCTAGTAAATCTGGATTAAAATTCTGGAAGCTACCTGTTGATATACTGCTGCAACTGTTTATGAATTATCCAAAGCAACATTTTTTATATTATATAAATTATAGTGCTAGGTAATTTCCACAATATGTTGCATGATCTTTGTTTGGAAAGAGCACATATATAAATATCTTCAAGCCACTTCACTGGATTTCTACATTTTTGGGGGCACAGATAAATGAGCTCATTCTGCATTGCATCTATGTGTTATCAGTAATATCAGTTGCTGCTACCCTGTTTTTGTTTTGGCCAATGTCTTTAATGTAGCACAGAATTCTTCCTTAAATATCATCACATAGATCAAATGCTATCTCCTGAAACGGTTGTAAGCTATTGAATTATTTTAGTATTTTAACTCTTTGGGATCCTTAATCTTCTTTTGATTCTTACTGTATAAAACAACATTTTGCTCCGTCCTCCAAATTTGTAACTGGAAGCTGAACTTCTTCATTCAGCTTGAGAAATGCTAAGTAGGTCCTTCTCTTGTGGCTACCTAAATTCACTATTCCTCTGTAATCTTTGCCCCATCAAGAGATCATGGCTCTTTCAGAATCACCTTGTGAAGGTTAAAAAAATTGAATTAGAAAATAATAGAAAAAGAAACAAGTAATGAAATGTTGAAATTTGATGGTAGTGTTGCTGACAGGGATCAATAAAATGCAAAGATACTTGGTTAAACCTTCCTTGATTGTATTAGTGGTTGGGAAAAAACACAGTACCAAAAGTTTAATGTCAAAATTTGTAATACTAAGCAGCTACTGAGTGGGAATGAGGTATTGAATAAAATCTATAAGGTACTGTGTAAGACTGGTTTCTCTAGAGAAGCAAAATTAGTGACATATATGCATAGAAATAGCAATTTATATTGAGAAAAATGTCTCATTATTGTCCAGCCTGGTTCAAGACTATGTGGTAGTTATCAGTCTGGGTCATTCCTGATTTACATAGGTATCTGGGCCTGGTAAGCAAAGAAGCCAGGAAGCAGAAAGATAATGGGCTGATAGAGGCCAAGTCAAATGGAGAGATCAGATGATGGCATAGGAGACTTTTGATATCTCTCCAGATCAGCAGGCTAGATGACCAGTTAAATCCCAAGCCAATAATTTGAGGTAGTTGTAATAGATACAGAATTCTCATCAGCAAGAACGGAGAGCAGAATTTTTTTGAATCAGCTTATTTATGGATATCAAATGGGTCACATTTCCAAGAAGATTTCATTAAGCTTTGACCTGAGCAAGAAGGTGTGCAGCCAAGTTGACACAGGGTTTAGCACAGGAACCCAAAGGAAACATTATAGTATCTTATAAACAAACAAAATCCCTAAGCCCAAATTCATTGTCACCAAGTCAATTCCGACTCATGGTGGTCAGACAACTGCAAGGTTAGCAGCAGGAAACCACCTGCCACCCCATGGGAGAAAGATGAACCTTTCTGCTCTTGTACAGAGTTCAAGTGTTAAAAACTCACAAGGGCTGTTCTACCCTGTCGCACAGGGTCACCATGAATATCTTATAGGAAACCATAAATGAAATCATTCAATTTATACACTTCATTATCACAAAACGTAAGAGAAAATGTGGCACTATGACTTTTCTGTAACCGTTAGTAGAGCTCTTAGGTGAAAATACCCTGGTTTCCTGCACAGACAATGAAGGAAACATTAAACAGTTCAAACTAGCTGTGATGTTGGATTTATGCTGTGCAGTAACATTTAGATTTTGCCTAACTGATAAGTAATCAGGGCAAAATATGGATTAGAATGTGGTTAGAATGACTTAGTTTTGTTGACAGAGGTTCTAAAAATTGCAGAAATTTATATGGTATTAACAACAAAATATGATATTGTAAAAATGCTCCTTAGAGTATTTGTGATAATTCCATTGACTATTGAGTTTCAAAGAGAAATTGCCTGAATGCTATGCTTGGGGGAAAAAATGTGTTTAAGAACGTTAGCTGAAGCACAGGTGATGCTGAGTTTAATAGTTTCTCCCAAAAACCTTAGACTGCTCTAAGGTATTACTTGTTAGAAGAAAGTAGTGCTTACAAATTGGTGCACTATGTTATTCTCCAATAATCTCAGTTCTATTGATATTATTGCTATTTTAAAAGCGTGCAATTTATTTTAGATAAATAAAATGAAATGTCCTTTAAAATGTAATTTTAATTTTTCTTTTTCAGGAAATATAATTGAATCTCCTCAGTGTACTCAGAGAAGAACATGTAAAGCATGGGAGAAATGAAATGTATTATTATAATTTACATTTCTATTTAAACTAATTTCAGTCTTTGATGGATTTAAACATCTTATCTTCAAAAATATGCAGTTAAATATTGTTGACTTAGGTGTGACTTATAATGGCCCCAGGCACTGTGCAGCCAATGCCTGAACCATCCAAACAGGATTATCAATCCATCCCATTAAAGCCCTTTGTGACTGACCCTCTATGCTATCATGGAGGATGTTCTTTTCCAAGGACTGGCATATTCTGATAGAATATCCAAAATATATGAGATGAAGTTTACCATCCTTAGAGGAGGATTTTGGCTGTACTGATTCCAATGCAGTTTTGCTTGTTCTTCTAGAAGTCTGTGGCTATTCAATACCCTTCACAGCACCTAATTGAAATGCATTCATTTTTCTTTGTTCTTCCTTATTCTATGTTCAACTTTCACATTGCTTTCATATATATATATGTTATATATATAATATATAAGTTATATATATATAACTCAGATATATGTAATTTAAAATAAGCATCACATTATACATTAGTTAGAACACATTTAAGTCATATGCTTAAATATCTGTATTATTGAATTATTTTTATTAGAGTGTTATTATTTTAAGAAAAAAACTATTTAAGCAGTAGACACCATTTAGGAAAAATTGCTAAGTTCGAGTACTGAGGTAAATGAAAGAATTGGAGGACATTGTATAGCAGCTTTAATTCTGTCAAAAAATAGTTTGTAAGTTTCAAATTTTTAACAAAAATATAGCATAAAATTGTATCAACAACACCAAACATCTCTTTGAAATGTTTGATTTTTGGCAAGACCAAGAAGTATCAAACTTAAATGACAATATAAGCAATATATATTACCAGCCTTCAAAAGTTCTTGACTGAGGTGATGCATAATTTTTATTTTATATTTATAGATCAAGTGAATGAGTTAATGATAAAATCTAATTAACCTAGGGGTATAAAATGATGGCTTGTAGTTGACTGAAATTACCCATTAAGTTGATTCTTTGCTTATTAATTGAATGAAAATTATATGATTCACATTCATAGTACAAATCTTCAGGCATTTTCTATTTACTATATGTTCTTAGCAGAATCACTGGACTAGCAAGAATTTTCAGCCCATGAATCAAACCAGGTTTAATTGAGCCCACAATTAACCAAAAGAGAAATATCTATTTACTTCTTATACTTCTTTGAGCTGAACAAAATAAAGCTGACAAATAATAAAATAAAAGACTCTTCCCAAATCACAGTTGAGATAAATACCTATAGGTTTTAAATGTTTGAAAAATGGCAAGTATTTTAAAAAGAATTCTTGATTTGAAATGCTTAGAAGTAGTTCTGAGAAGGGGGAGGATCAATACAAAGAAATGAAGTCTTTAAGAGCAGTAACTTCAATTGTTAGAAATAAAAATATCAGTTTGGTTCTGTGTTTCTTTATTTTCCAAGTTAACTTAGATTGAAATTCAACTAAACTTTCTTCAACCAGAATAAAGTGTTTTTCCACATTTTATTGGCATAAAATTCACACATGATAAAATTCAATAATTCAATCACACCACGAAGCATTGTACAATCATCATCACAGTTTTAGAACATTCTCTTCATTCTTGTATTCAGCTCCCCATTTTCCCCCAACCTCCCCTGTCATACCATAAAGAAGCCATTCATCTACTTATGTATTTGCCTATCTTGTATTTCACACACAGAAAAAATTGAAATAGAAAAGACACAAAAAGAACAATGATAACAAAGTAAAACAGACAAAAAGCCTCAATCCAAAAAAAAGCAAAAAATATTAGCACCTAGAACAAATTTAAATGGTTCACAAAAGAGTTCAAATGATAGGATGCTACCTGTTAAACTAACCGTGTCTGCAGCAATCAGCTTTCGGACACATTCTGCGGGGAAAAAAAGCTATTTACCTCCCTGGTCCATGGTCAGAGGGGATTCCCCAGGGCTTTGATCTACATGTGTTTCCTTTTCATTTTATTTTGAAAACATAAACTGAAAAAGCTTTAAAAATGGATCAAAATGGCGATCAGTTACAAGATATGCCTACCACAATCACTTTCACCATACTCTGTCTGATAACATGGCTATTCACAACCCTTCACTCAGATCATTCACCAGACCCTGCAGATGGGTGCTGGGCTTCCGCTGTTATCCATAGCCGTCTGCAAGCCAACTGATCACAATTTAAGTTCTAATTCCATTCCCTCCTTTAGATTCAAATTATATTATTTATAATCATTGGATCACACAGGCTGGTGTGATTCTTCCATGTGGATTTCGATGACTCTTCACTTAGTTGGCTGCTTGTTTGAATTTTTAAAACCCCACATGCTGTTCTTTCTGATTGTAGAGAACCATCTAGCTTCTTCACCACATTTTGCTACAGCATCTATATCTTCAGTGATCTCTTCATGAGGGGGAACAGCAAGAAGGGTCATGTCAAAGCAAACAATTTTCATTACATTGGTACTAGAATTGTGTGTAATTCCAAAATACACGCATGCAAGTGTGGTTTATATATGTCTCTAGTTTACCTTAGAGACATCCTTGTCATTGTATGTTAGAGAACATTATCAGTCCTATCCTCCCGGCGTATCACTGCAACCACCATCAGATCAAGCTGACTCTGTAGGGTAGAGTGAACTGCCCCTGTGGGTCTCTGAACTTGCAAATCTTCACAGGAGTGAAGATTTTGAGTATGTGCAGTGAGAAAACCAGGAATTTTGGGTTTCTGAAAAAAATGAAGAAAATGATCTCAAGTATTACTCGTAATCAGTTTGTGAACCATCACATGCATATGTATTGGGGATTTCTGACTTTCAATCTCTGTTCTTTCTTTGAAATTACTGAGCTGCTTTTGAGTGTAATTTTAATCAAATAGATAACATAGTCAATTTTTGCTATCTGTCTTTGCCTTTGCTTAAGAGCAAGTGTTACCCCAGAGATGAGTGTTACTAAAAAAATATGAGAATACATTATACTAAGATTTAGATTTATAGAAGTACTACATTTGTTCTGAAAAAAATTTTAAAGTCAGGGCCAAAGTAATGTATTACATATAAAATGGTTAAGTTTTAAAATATCTGAGAATGAACTCTAAATTGCTTTCAAATTATGCTGCACTGCAAAGGAAGCTATAATACTTTTTCAAAAACAAAATCTAAATTTACTCATTTAATATAAAAAAATAAATAAAATTTAGGTCTACTTACTCTGCAACTACACAAAGTTCCAGAGCAAAAACTGAGGGCAATCATCTTTATCTTAAGTGAGATAACAGTACTTAGGCTAAAACATTTTCATGAACATTCATTACTAATCACTCAGAGAGACAAAACGTATATGCAATTGTGCCAACTCATAGAACTGCCTGTGTCAACACAGATTGGGAATTACCATCTTAAATTTTGGGGCTATTTAAAGTATTTCAAAGGTTTTTGTTTTTCCTTTTCAGCCAACATGCGTTTGATAAATCAGCTAGTATGTTTTTGAATATAGTGGACTGAAGCCATTCAGTCCAAGCATCAGTTATTCTTAGTGAGCAGGCAGGAGATACTGTTTATGTTTCTTCCTCTGTCGGTATCGGGTTCAGGTTGGCAGCCAGACAATTACAGAACTTCCCGTTGGTGTATCACAATTTCCAGAGGGGATGAAGCAATATTTCATTCAGGATTCTTGCCTGTAATGATACCAGGACTTTGTCTCCATGATGACTTTTAAAATAATAAGTTACTCACAGATAAATTGATTAAACCATGTAAGAGACTACTACATAATACCCCTATAACCTTTGGTGAAGTATTTTTTTAATTAAATGCTTTATTTCTTAGAGAAATGTAGGAGATGTCTGTTTTTCATTATTATTGGACAACAGTTGGCATATACATGTACAGGATATGGGCTGCAGTTAGGAGTTCTGGTGGCACGTGGTTAAATCTCTGAACTGCCAATGATAGAGTTAGGGGTTAGAATCCAGCTTCCACTCTGTGAAGAAAGATGAGGCAGTCTGTTTCCATAAAGCTTTACAGTCTTGGTCTGGTGAGGCAGTTCGAACATGACCTACAAGGTGGATATCAATCCAAAATGATGAGGCGGGCGTGGGTGGACTAGGGCTGGGTCTTTAATTAAGTAGTGCAAAGCCACGCAAGAAGTGTATTTTCTGGGTTAGGAATGTTCTATTAGAGAGGGAAACAGTGCAACATCGAGTCATGCCTTCAAATGGACTTAGAACCATCGCAAAATTAGGTGAGCATAAATGTGCTTTGTTGGTTGTTTTTTTTTCAGGATTTTCAGTTCGGTTTCATTGACTTATATTTTTATATATTTTTACTAGCACTAGGCTGTTTTGATTATTACAGCTGCATAGTATGCTTTAAAATCAGGAAATGTGTCTCTGCCCTATTTCAATATTCTTTTACTTACCATATTTAAGACAACTGTCAATCCATATAAAACCATATGGGGTTTTCCTGTTTCTGTTTTTTATAATGAAGATATTAGCACTTTTGTTTTGAATCTATAGTTCATTTTGGGTATAATAACATCAATATTAGTTTTCCAATAAATAACCATAAAGCCCCTTTTCCATTAATTTACTTAAGCTTTCTATTTATGTATCTATTATGCATACAGTTTTTGGTTTTATTCAGTAGATTTGTGATTTCATTTCAATTATGCTTTAAAAAAATCATTTTATTGGGGGGTTCATAAAATTCTTATCAGAGTCCATACATGAATCCACTGTGTCAAGCACATTTGTACATTTATTGCCATCGTCATTCTCAAAACATTTGCTTTCTAATAGAGGCCTTGATATCAGCTCCTGATCTTTCCCCCTCCCTCCCCTCTTCCCCCTTCCTCATGAACCCTTGATATTTATAAATTATTATAATTTTGTCATATCTCACACTGTCTGATATCTCCCTTCACCTACTTTTTTTGTTTTCCCTCCTCCCAGTGAGGAGGTTTTGTGTAGATCCTTGTAATTGGTTCCCCTTCCTACCCCACCTTCCCTCCACCCTCCCAGTATCGCGACTCTCACCACTGGTCCCTGAAGGGATCATCTGTCCTGGATTCCCTGTGTTTCCAGTTCCTATCTGTACCAGTGTCCATCCTCTGGTCCATCCAGATTTCTAAGGTAAAATTGGGATCATGATAGTGGGGAGAGGAAGCATTTAGGAACTAGAGGAAGGTTGTATGTGTTTCATCGTTTCTACCCTGGACCCTGAGTTGCTCCTCTTCTCCCCGCGACCCTTCAGTAAGGGAGTGTCCAGTTGCCTACAGATGGGCTTTGGGTCTCCATTCTGCACTCACCCTCATTTACAATGTTATTATTTTTTTGTACTTTGATGCTTGATACCTGAACCCTTCAAACCTCATGTACATTTGTAAGTATATTTATATAGGACGGTGGGGAAATAGATCTATGTGCATATATTTATAGGTTTAGTATTAAGGCAGCAGATGAACATTGGACCTCCACTCAAGTACTTACTCAATGCAAGAATACTTTGTTCTTTTAAATTGGCATTCCATGATACACACCTTCCCGGAAGGATCACTGAAGATAATTTTGTGCATGAGCAAATGTGGTGAAGAAAGTTGATGCTGCCCGGCTATCAAAAGATATAGCATCTGGGTTGTTACAAGCTTAAAGTTAAACAAGCAGACATCTAGCTCAGAAATATCAAATCCCACATTGGAGAAGCACACCAGCCTGTGTGACCACGAGGTGTAGAAGGGACCAGGTACCACACATCAAAGAACAAACAGTCATATCAATGGGTGCCCACCTTCCCGATATGATCACTGAAGACAAATGTATGCATAAGGAAATGTGGTGAAGAAAGCTGATGGTGTCCAGCTGTCAAAAGGTATAGCATCTGGAGTCTTAAAGGTTTGAAGATAAACAAGCAGCCATCTAGCTCAGAAGCAACAAAGCCCACATTGAAGAAGCACACCCGCCTGTGTGATCGTGAGGTGTCAGTTATGCTTTGTGAAGGACTTTCCTGTGCCTTGTGGTCATGCTAGAACAACCAATGTTGATTTTCTCTTTAAAAAAAACCAACTTGACAAATGTACTCTCCTATCCTAAATCCTTTATTATTTCTCTTACTGATTCCCCTTGTGGAAATGTGAGTTCTTTGATAGAATGAAAGTGTTAAACTGGCTTTGAACCAAGCTTGTTGTGGTATGCTATTACTTCCAATTCACAACAACCATATATGTCAGAGTTGGACTGCCCCACAGGACTTCCTAAGTTGTGATCTTTCAGTTATCAACTAAGTGATTACCCCTTGTGCCACTGGGTTTCCTTTTGAAGGACTGTTGAATGTAACTATTTTTTTCTTAATCCAAATTATCTTCATCTACCAAGAAGTCAGTCTACAATTCCACTAACCAATGCAAAGGGGCTGATCAAGAACTGATCTCTGGGATTTAGATTTTATCAGCAACCCCTGCTTATTCCTGTTTGAGATAGTTTATTCTCGGCACACACTAATTAATTTTTCTGTTCAGATGCAGATTCCTTCTTGATGAACCTAACTCTTTAGATCATTCTAGTGACTTTGATATGTAAAAATATTAACAACCTCCAAAAGATATAGAAAATACAAGCAGGACTATTAAAAATGGGAAACGGTATGAGTAGACAATTTAACAAAGATGACTCCTAGCCAGCCAATAACCATATAAAAATATCAATGATCATTAGCAATATGATATATACAAATTAAAACAATGAGATATCACCGAACACCATCACTTTAAGCAAAATGCAATACAACAGAAAACAATAAATTCTAGAGAAGATTCAGAGAGATGGGAACACCTGTGTTGGTGGTGGGACTGTGGAAATATGCAACCACGATGGAAAAGAGTATGGCACTTCTTTCAACAAAAACAAATACAAATATCCTATAATCCAGAAATGTACCTACTGGGTATAATGGACAATACAAACAATTATATGCAGCAATTTTCCTAGTAGCAAAAACATGGAAACAACTCAAAACTCCAATTATACAGGAATAGATAAACTCTGATAGATTTATGGAATCGTATACCTCAATAAAACACAGTAACAACTCTCTTAAACACCACAAGACATGGACAAAACTAGAGAGCATTATGCATAGCAGTTAGTCAATCTTATGAAGACAAATATCTAATGACACCATTGTTGTAAGGAAACAGAAGAGTAGATTTTATAGCAAATGATAACATTTTGAAGACTTCCAGGTGGTTTGGAGTGAGGACAGAGAGAGAGAAGGAACAGGAATTTATAGTTTGAAGGAGGAAAAATAAGGGAACCAGGAACCACATTTTATAGGGGATTTAATAGGATTTTATTACTGATTTCTTTTGTTGAATTGTACTGTTCACCTATATAAATATACTTCTGCAAAACAAATTATAAACAATAAATATATATAGTATAAAAATACACAATTAATTTTTAATATAAAAATAAAGGAGAATGAAGGCTCATAGCCTTAAGTATCTTTACCCTTGGGATCCGAATAAGTGAACTTGGAGTCTTTAGTGACACACAAGGTCATTTCAAAAATGAAAAAATAGATTAATCTCACTTACATATAAAAACATTTAATTTTAGGGTGAAAATGCTTGAAGAGCTTTCTAAGCAACAAAAAATAATTTCAGATATATATTTCCTTTTCCTTATTTCATGGAAAACAAAACAAAATTAATATGCTGACTGACTATACAGTGCAATATTCACTTTGTTAGAAGAAAGTGTTTACTAATTAATCCTTTATATAACGTGCGGACACATATTAAATAACTACCATGAAGAATAACCATCCATTTGGAGTCTCCTTTATAATGTCAAATAAGCGCAGGCTAATTACCAAACTTTTTAGTTCCCCTAAGCAATATTGTATTTAATATATAAGTTTTCTTTAATGAAGTCATATAACATATGTTTCTCATTGTGTATAGTTTTAATGCTTAATCTTTAACAATAAACATACCATCTGGCTGTTAGCTATCTAGAATATCCATATCTACAAATTTTATCTTGGTTTATAACTTCTATACCAAAATAAAAATTTTAAATCACATAAATGAATGAAATAAATTTAATATCTGAGAGTAAAATGCCCATTAAGCTATATCTGTAATCATTTTGTAATCATTTTTTTCAATATTTGCTTAAGCAAATTGTCCTAGTTTAACTTCAAATCTGTCAATCATATTCTGAAAAAAATTAAATACTAGTTTAAATAAGTAAAGTAGGTTTACATGTAATGACCCATAATTTTATTAGGGTGAATATAATTTTGAAAAGTTTTCATCTCTAAAAGTTAGGGAACCTTACAAACAAATTTATATCACCTATGTAACAGCAACAACAACAAAAAACTATCAAAGTGCTGTAACTACCATTTTCAATTCAAGAAAACGAATCAAGTGAACTGTTCACTGTTACAAAGCTCACGTAGGTTTCAAATAGGGAGATTTTGTTTGTGCATGGTGTGATTAGAGATGTTTTCTGGATCTTCTTAGTGTGTTTGGTAGTTTTATGCTCATTTAATGTATGTGATTTAACAAGGTAAGTTGATGAAATGCTCTATCCAAGCAAACCTTTTTACACAGATTTCCTCTTTGAATCGACCTTGGTGAGTGACTGAGCAGCCAAATCACGTGCTTATGTGAGATGCAGTAACTTCATGTCTCTTCATAGCAACTCCCCAACCTGGAAGTGAAGGCAGAATTAAAGTCATTTCCACTCTGAAATGTTTCCAAATATTTGCATATGGGAATGATCTGTATGCAGTCATGTATATATGATATACAGTGAAGATATTCATGAAAAGAATTTAATTATTACATTTATTTCTACTAGGGAACAATTTCTCTACAATCATTAAATTTAAGTTCTCTTTAAATGCTTACAGGAGAATTTTAAAACTATCAATTTTCTTTTAACTTTTATGGCATGATTTTGGTAATATTATGAAATTTAAAATTGTGTTCTGACAAAATATTGTATTCTCTATAAAATATTTTATCAATAATTTGAGCTTTGTAATATTAAATAAAGTTTTTTAATCCATTCTTTCTAGTTTTACTTTTCCTTGAGAAATCATACAATGAAGCACACAATCCCCAACCCTACGGTTAGGTAATAACACTTAATTGGCAGCAGTCCTTTAAAAATAGCATTTATATCAAGCTATTTTTTCACATTCCAAAGTTACTTAAGAAATATAAATTTTGTTATGCAGATAATAAAAGGTATAGTAATTTCTGTGAGTCATATCCTGGACCCTGGAGATTGTCTAATACAATCAAGTGACATACATTGGCAATTCATGTGAACTAAACATTTTGTTTCTTGAGAAACTGAAATAATTGGTTGTTTTTACAATACCAATGAGAGTTATCCAACTAAACACAAACATTTATATTACACATGACTTTCAACTTAAAAACACAACTTCATATGTGACTCAGTTCTTATATAATGAAAATAAAAGACAATGAAGGCCAAATCGGACCTCTTATGGTTTCCCTGCTGCCAGAAGGCAGGAGTCAAATATGCCTACAAGCTCCCTCCTATTCTGACACTAATAATGCCCCCCAAGCCTCACTACATCTATTCTGGGTGTGATAATTTATTGTAATGGCCACATAGAACTCACAGATAATGCTCACAGTGGAGACGGTTTCTCAGGGAAGCCAGTAGTTTACCACATCAAGATGAGCATCCAGTCATGATCGTCCTTATCTCCTTAGCCAACAGCCAAGTCTCCCCCTTTGATTCTCAGCCTTTCAGGGACATGATTCCTTGGTCCCTTGCCTCCACGGGCCAACAAGTCATCGTTCCACCTTCTGCTTTGTCCTACAGTTCCATATTCCTGGTCTAGAAGGTCCCTGTCGTCCCGTTGCTGCTCCTCTGAGCCTCTTTGCCAGTCTTTCTTGTTTTTTTAAATCAAGAAAGTAAAATATTAAATGAAGACAAATAAGTCCAGCTTTTTGTGATTTTTAAGTGTACTTAAATGGAATGTGTTCTTGACTATGTAGGAAATGTGCTGCACAAGAGCTTTAAAATATTGAAGATCATGGATGTCACTTTGAGGACTAAGATGTTTCTGGCTCAAGCGATGGCATTTTGAATCATTTTATGTGCATCTTACCTGTGGACTTTGAATAAGGTAGCCTGGATTTCTTAAAGATTTTGGCCAAGGATGCTTTGGGAAGTGCTGCCAGTCTGTAACCTATGGGGTTGCCATTAAGTTGGGGTTGACTCAATAGCAATGACTTGGGTTGTTGATGGTTTGTTCTCAGCTATCTAACTCAATAATAAGGATCCCTGGAGAAGTGTCTTTGATTGAGTCAAGAAGTGGCTAGGCATTGGGCTACAAACTACAACATCCAAAGTCTAAACTATCCAACTTCTCTACAGAAGATGAGACTGTCTGCTCTTGTAAAGAGTTACAGTCTCAGAAAACCCAGAGAGCTGTGTCATTAGTCAGAATCGCTTAAGTGCCACTGGGTTTGACTGGAGATTCAGGTATCCAGATGAGAGCTTGTTGGTTTTCTTTCTTTGGAGAACACATGCTAATACATTCTAACCAACTAAAAACAAAAATCTTTTTTTTAAATCTGAAAACCAGATACAAGCATATGTTGTATGCAAACAAAACATTATGTTAGAAAATACAAACAGTTTAAAGGTTAAAATATATATCCTGTTCATATCATTCATAAAGAAGCTATAGTATTATCAAACAAATATATATTGTTTAAAAGTCACTGGAACTAAAAGGACATTTCATAATAAGGGGATCAATTCATCAATAAGACAAAGAATCTATGTACAGATATTTGCTTATTGACAAAGTGCACACTATGTAAAACAAAAATTGGCAAAAAGAAGGAAGTAGTTAACAATTGGAAGTATCAATTTTCCAGATCCAGTTATAAATAAGAATAACTAGATAAAGGATTAATAGAGAAATAAAGGACAGGAATAACTCTAAAAATCAATGAAATAGCATTAGTAGAACGCACCAAACAAAAATCATGAAATGTCTATTTTTTTATTTGTATAAACGTGAAATTCTGCAGGTTAAACAATAACCTATCTAATAATACAAACTTTAATAAATTGAAAATGTTTGAAATCTAAACAGTATGTTATTCAAATAAATCAGAGGTATATTATAGATCAAAGATAGCTGAATAATTCAGAAGTATGTGTAAATTACATATTTATAATTGCATTACTCACTCATGGCCATTAAGTTCATTCCAATTCATAGTGCCCTTACAGGAAAGAGTAGATCTGACCTCGTGGGTTTCTAAAGCAGTAAGTTTCTCAAGGAGCCTGATTTTTAAATTACTGTTAGAACCAAGTCTATTTGCGCCTTGTTGTTAGTAGCCAAGTCAGTTCCAAGCCATAGCGACCCTATGCCCAAGAGGACAAACATTGCCGTGGCTGTGCCATCTCACCATTGTCTCTGTGCTGGAGACCACGGTGCAGCCCTGTGACAATCCATCTTGTCAAGGACTTCTTTTTCCCTGTCTGTACTTTACTAGGTAGGGATTCTATTCCAGGGACTGGTCTCTCCTGGCAAAATGTCCAAAGCATGCTCGACAAAGCCTCAGCTTCCCGAGTCTAATGAGTATTCTAGACGCACTTCTTCCAAAACAGACAAGTTTGTCTTTTCATCAGTCTACGAGTCCTTTTTCCTCTCTTCTTCGGTCTTCCTTATCATATTTTCACATGCACATGAGGAAATTGAAAATACCATTGCCTGAGTCAGTTACACTCCACTCCTCACAATAACACCCTTGTTTTCAAAATTCTAAAGAAGTCTTGTGCAGAAGATTTACCTAATGCAACCCGTCTTTTGATCTCTTGACTGCTGCTTCCATGAGCCTTGCTTGTGGACCCAAGCAAAATGAAATCCTGAACAACTTCTCTCTTTTCTCCATTTATCATGATGTTGCCAATTGGTCCAGTTGTGAAGATTTTGGACTTCTTTACACTGAGGCTGTAATCCATACTGAAGGTTGATATGGTTGAGCTTAATCGGCAAGTGCTTCAAGCCCTCCTTACTTTTGTCAGGCAAAGTTGTGTCATCTGCATATGTCAAATTGCTAATAAATCATCCTCCAAACCTGGTGCCACATTCTTCTTCATACAATAGATCATCTCTGATTATTTACTCAGCATACAGACTGAATAGATAGGGTAAGAATATACAACATTTGTCCTGATTTTGATTTTAAAACATGCAGCATTTCCTTGTTCCATTTGCATGGCTGCTTCTTGATCCATGTATAAGTGCAGCATGACTACAATGCTGTGTTCTGGGATTCCCATATTTCTCATGCTTATTCATAGTTCATCATGAGCCACACAACACAGTTGAATGCCTTTACATAGTCACTAAAGCACAAGTGAACATTTTTTAGTATTCTCTACTTTGAGCCAACATCCTTCTGAAGCGCTCTTCTGAATCTGGCCTGAACTTCTGGCAGTTCACTGCCAATGTCCTACTGCAATTATTGTTGGATCATGGCCAGCAACATGTTGCTGGTTTGTGAGATCAATGATCTTGTTCTTTCAATGGGGCATTCTGCGGGGTCATCTTTCAATTGCACGAGGGTTATTTTTATCTTGTTACGTCCAAGTATCATTTACTTGTCTTTGGAGATTATGTATGCTTAGAGAGTTGTGTCTAAATAAGAAGGGGGAACTGGATGGCTAAAGTATATGTCAACTAAATATTCCTGAGTTAAGGTAAAGTCAAGGCCCACGTATCAGTCATATACCCCCTGTTGAGATGGCATTTTGTATAAGAAAGATATCCTAAGCAGAGCCAGGTTTTCTTTTGTCCGTTCACCTTCTGTTGGAGCTGGTTAGTCCATCTCCTGTTTTGTCACCTGCTGATCTCAGGAGCCATCAGCAGACTGCCAACCTTGGAGTCACTCAGTTGACCTCATTTGATTGCCTCTGCATCCACCTGTTCGTGGTTCTCCTATCTTGTCATGCTGATTCCTGCACAGCAGCTTCCGCAGCTCCATGCATTGGAGAAGGCTTCAGCTCACATCTGAACTACGGACTTGAACTGGACTGAACGTAACTCTTTCTACAACCATGAAGGATTATTTTTAATGTAAATGTCTTTCTATTATAGACACACATACAAGGGTCACTGGTTTTCCTTCTCTAGAAAAGGCAACCTAGCAGAATTATGAAGATAAAATAATAAAGAATTTGGAAAAGTGTAAACATTTCAATTATGACCGTGTCCTAGTATTAGCTCAAAGTGATAAATATAATGTACAAATAGTCCAGCACACTGATAAATTCAATGTCTTCACTCTCATCTCCCACCCTAATGTAACCCCAAGTAATCATGATAAACATGGTAATGTTTATCCAAGTCTAATTATGAAGTATTTTAATACTTTTGAAAATGTAAATAATGTGTTTAGAAAGATATTCTGACATAGACTGTGATTTTAAGGAGTAGATGGTAAGAAAATATTTTTCTATTTCCAATTTTTGCTGTTTAAAGCACACTAAATTCTGATAGTGGTTCTATATCATCTTGCAAAATTATTAGTAAATATTCAAAGTGGTCATAGCTTATAACAATTTTTGTAGATTTATATGGATTTGACATTATTTAAAGGCATTATGTACTTGGAATAAATTTAATTTTGCAATAATGTTTAGAGGAAGAACCATAATACCACTGTCATATAATAAGAGATACAAGAGTATGAAATACATGACTCGATCAGACTGAGACACTTTAAGCAGCAAGCAATAATCCTTAGGTTTTTTTAAAGCAATATATATATATATATATATATATATATATATATATATATGACAAACGGAGACAGTCCTTGGCTATTTATTAACACACAACCTATTCTTATTAGCACAGCAACATATTTATGAGTCATAAAATATTAATAGTAATATAGTCAAGATATTATTTCAATGCTGAACTCTATTTTCTTTCCATAATGTATTGCTATATCACAGCTAAGAGAAATGAGACCCGCCACCTCTGAGACAACTCTGTGCCCAATATTAGATTGTGCCAACCATAAGAAATATGTGTCCTTGAGCTAAGATTACATATGTCATCGTACAATTTGAATTTGTGCATCACATGAAAGTTTACAGCTCATTTGTATTTTTTCTCCACAAGAGATTGAGCCTAATTATAAATTTGTCTTCAGTTTTTAGAATAAAATTGGTAAGAAGATTGAATAATTTTAGTTAATTTGTTGTAAGCAAATATTAAGTTAATATGTGTTGCATATTTCATGTAATCAATTAATTATGAGGGTACCCATAATATATCAAAATTCAAAAGGTTTATAATCAGTTTAAAATCTACAAAGGTGATATAACAACTATATTTTAATAAATAATTACAGATTTGATATGGACTGACTAATGTCAAATTGGACTATCCACCATAATCTCTGGGTTTATCTGCTCCCCTATGATTTGCCTCTCCATCAAACTAAATGTACAAGCTAACTTCAGTAGCAGCTAGATTTTAATTTCCCATTTAATAAACAGTGGGACTCAGAACTACACAGGTTAATAATCCCAGATGCAAACTTCCAAGCACTTGGATATATTCTCTCTGATAATAAATTAATCATTTTACACACTAAACATAAGAATAAAAATTCAAGGTTTTGCTTCAATTCTACTTCAGTTTACCTTCCTATGTCTTTGTCCTAAGTCACTTAATATCTGAAATCTTAAAATCAACCTCAAGTCCTATGTCCACCAGTTCTTGTCAGCTTCTTTGCCTTATATCCACTGTATTTAAAGACAAGCTGTGTAGAGCACTGAAGCTCATTTGTAGAAGCAAGTACTCTTGGCTGTACTTCCTTTAAACCTTAACTAAATTGTGACTCAACACTCCCACCTCATTCTGTCCAGAAGCTTCACAGTCCTCTCCTTGGTTCACTGTTCACCTTTTCACCAGTTTGGACATCAACGAACAAATCACGTTTTTAAAAACGTTTCTGATCCAACTCCTTTGAGGCTGAACATTGATTAAAACAAAAACACATTTCAGTATCCTTATATTCTCCTCAGAGTTAAATATTCCATCACAAGTATTTTTTTCTTGAATAGGTAAATGATTAATCTCCTTTGTGGTTAGAGATGTTGGGTGGAAATGAAAAGAATAATATTTGATTGACACACACACACACAGGCAACAGCCTACATTCCTAGAAAGGCTGGCCTCACCAGTCAAACATTTGTTCTGTTGTCGTGGAGAGCAGTCAGAGGAAAGAAGGGATCAGCTCAATGTGAAGGGTCTGAAAAAGAGGAAAATACTCATTTTTTGCAGAATATTTTTCAGTCACCTGTTGTTTGGAACTCAACACTGCCGAACAAAGTGAGGTGAAGTGCTGTCTCTGCCAGATATTTACATTTTCAAAAGAGATACAACTTTGTCATTTATAAAACATCTATAAACTTTTGTCTATGTTATACGAAAGCTGAGAAACCCATGATTCAATTCCTTAAGCAACTCACAGCTATGTTCAGATGGCAGGCACGTGTAGGAACTGGAGGATCATTTGAGAAATAACGTTCAAAAACAAACTTAGAAAAGGCAAAACAGAATAGCAAACCATTCATACTGTTTATTTATTTTGAACTTTAAAATATAACTAATTTTTTACTTAAAATTTGAAGAGATACAAATAAATAAAGGAAACAGTTGCACTTACACTCTTCACTTGTCCGTCCCTAATGTTAATATCCTAGGTAATCGAGACGATCAAACTAAGGACATGTGCAGTGCTATGATTTAAACCTGGAGATCCTGTACCTATTCCATCATTTTGTTAATATTTTTAATTTCTAGAGTCTTTCTGATCTAGAATAAATGCTATTTAGATATTGTTTATCATTATGCACCTCTAATCTATAGCCTTGTTTCAGTTTGTCTTTGACCTTTATGATTTCAATAACTGTGAAGGTCACTCTCTGATATTTGATTTTGAGACATAAATGCATTACATAAATAGGTTCAATGGATCAATTCTTAATTTTATATTTCCAGAGTTACTTTTTATAGCATAGAGATTTTAAAACATCTAAAATGAAGCACTAACATAAATATAAAGAAGTAAAATATGAAGTATAAATTCAAAACAAATGACCAAATTAAGAGCATAAATGTTACTGAACTGACATGAATACATCAACATTCATTCAACTTTCATACCAAGTTAAAAGTAGTACAAAATAATCTTATCATAGTGTAAATGAAAAACAAGTGAAAAACATGATGGATGTAAGGACACATGCAGAAATCATGAACAGAAAATAAGCATGCTTGAAAGAGAGTTCAAATGAGTTTATGTATGAAAATAATGTAAAAGTTTAACTTCAAATTTTATATATAATGAAATTGCTTTTTTTATATGAAAATTCATTTGCAAACAAAAAAAGTTTTCCTTTGTCTACTTCACTGATCTTGCTAAGTACTATCTCCTTGTTTTTAGTCTTCAGTTAAAATTTTACAAATGTATATCAAAGAGTAATTTAATTAAAATACTAATATTGTATTGCACTGCATTTTTAATGTAAAGTATCAGATAACTTCTGTCCGAAGATAGTTCAATGGAAATAGAGAAATTTAAAAATAGGCCATAATGTATGCCAAAATCTGATTTTCTTGCTTAAAATCCCATATATATGATTCTTAAAAAATTGTTTAATCATTTTTGGGGGCTCATACAATTTTTATCACAATCCATACATACCTGCATCCATTGTGTCAAGCACATTTGTATAATTTGTTGCCATCATCATTCTCAAAACATTTGCCTTCTACTTGAGCCCTTAATATCACCTCCTCAATTTTCCCCTTCCCTCCCCATTTCCTCCTCCCTCATGAACCGTTCATAATTCATAAATTATTAATATTTTATCATTTCTTACATTGTCTAATGTCTCTCTTCACCCACTTTTCTATTGTCCATCCCCCAGGGAGGAGGTTATATGTAGATTCATATAATTGGTTCCCCCTTACTACCCCACCTTCCCTCCACCCTTCCGGTATCATCACCCTCACCACTGGTCCAGAAAGGATCATCTATCCTGGATTCCCCGTGTTGCTATATGTACATCCGCTGCTCAAGCCAGATTTATAAGGTAGAATTAGGATCATGATAGTAGGGGTGAGAAGCATATAAGAACTAGAGGGAAGTTATATGTTTGCTCATTGCTACCCTGCACCCTGACTGGCTCATATCCTCTCCACAACTCTTCAGTGAGGGGGTGTCCAGCTGCCTACCGATGGGTTTTGCGTCTCAAATCTGCACTCACCCTCATTTACAATGATATGCTTTTTTTGTTCTTTGATGCCTGATACCTGATCCCTTTGACACTTCGTGGTCACACAGGTTGGTGTGCTTCTTCCATGTGGGCTTTGTTGCTTCTGAGCTAGATGACCGCTTATTTATCTTCAAGCCTTTAAGACCCCAGATGCTATATCTTTTGATTGCTGGCCACCATCCACTCTCTTCACCACATTCGCTTATGCACATATTTGTCTTCAGAGATCATGTCGGGAAGGTGTGCATCAAAGAACGCTAATTTTATAGAATATGTTCTTGCATTGAGTAAGTACTTGAGTGTCAGTCCAAAGTCCATCTGCTGCCTTAATAATAAACCTATAAATATATGCACATAGATGTATTTCCCCATCATCCTATATAAATATATTTACTTATGTACATGCCTGTATTTAGACCTCTATAAATACCCTTTTCCACCAATTTCTTTCCACTGTTTCCTTTTACTTTCCTCTTGTCCCACTATCATGCTCAGCCTTGATTTGGGTTTCAGTAATTTCTCTCGATTACGTTGCCCTTGCTGAATCCCTACCAGGTCTCTCACACCCTCCTTGCCACTGATTTTGGATCACGTGTTGCTCCCCTGTCCCTGGGTTGGTCAACACCACCTCCTTACCCCGGTCTCCTGTCTCCCTATGTCCCCGGGAACCCGATGGGCCATTGGTTTTCTTTTGTGTTGCCATTGCTGGGTTCTCATTTGTCACCTGTCTTGTGATGCCTTGTTTTTGGTGCGTATTATTCTCTCTACAGATCTATCTAGATAAGATAGGCTGGATGAACAGTCTGGAGGATTCATTACAATTTTATATTTAAGAAATTGATTCTGAATTTCACACAATATGAGGACTCACAACTACAAAATTGTTCTAGTAGAGTAGAAAGGTTTTTCTAAGTGTTTTACTCTACCTGAAACAAAGACTTTAAGTTAAGACAAGGCTTTGTGTCTAATGGAGAAGCGTCACATTGCCGGGATGAAATGGACAGTTTTGAAGTTGAATATTGTATTATTACTTAATTAACTTTAGATATTTGTTTAATCTTTCTATATATTAGTATGTTTCTTTTTGGCATGTGTATTTGTGGCTTGTTTTAATACTGCAATCATCTTACAGGTTTTGGTAAATAGTAAAAAATATGTTTAAAGCACTTTAAAAGTATCTTTTTAGTTAATGCATTTTTGTGTGCATTGGATCTCTTTACGTTCACTTACTCTTCTTATTTTCAATGACTGATGCTTCACAAAGAAAAATAGCATAAGCAAAGCATCCCAAAGAAACAAGCAAACATACAGGAAAAAGGCAAAAACAAACACACAAATACAAATTGTCCCATCAAGTTGATCTCAACATATGGTCACATGTGTGTCTGAGTAGAATTATGTTCCGTTAGGTTTTTAAATTTGTGGTTTGTTTTGTTTTTAACATAGATATTTAGGTGTTTCTTCTGAGTTCCTTCTTGATAGACTTGAACCTCCAAATTTTAGCAAGCAGTTGTATCAACTATTTCAACTACCAAAGGATTTACTAATCTCTGTGTAAAACAAATAACCATGATAATTGAATTGTCATTCATATGCTAATATCCCCACACTTTTGTTTCTTCCAAGAATAGTATGGTTATTCACAAATCTTTTGTTGCAATACAATAAAAATGCTTCAAATATGGTTATAGAAATAAAAATATTTGTTTTATCAATTTAAATGAAAAGTGGATATGTTATAGGATAAAAGGAGATTATTGTATTAAATGCAGAGAAAATAATGATGAAAGTCAGGGGAGTATTTTAAAATTCATGAAATACATTTAATTGCATTTTTACAATTAGTACAAGGAAGGAACCTCTTGTCAACAGGTTGTAAAGAACTTAAACTGAACAATATGAAAGATGTATATGTTTGGTGAGGCTATTTCAGAAAAAAAGCCTTGGTTCCTAAACCAAATCCTGTGGGAGACAGAGGGGATGTGGGGGAGCCACAAATCCTGTGGGAGACAGAGAGGATGGGGGGGGGGGAGCCACAACCTGTGGGAGACAGAGGTGATGGGGGGACACAAATCCTGTGGGAGACAGGGGATGGGGGTACAAATCCTGTGGGAGACAGAGTGGATTGGGGGGAGCCACAAATCCTGTGGGAGACAAAGGGGATGTGGGGGCCACAAATTCTGTGGGAGACAGAGGGGAGGGGGGACACAAATCCTGTAGGAGACAGAGGGGATGGGGGGACACAAATCCTGTGTGAGACAGAGGGGATGGGGTGCACAAATCCTGTGGGAGACAGAAGGGATGGGGGGGGCCACAAATCCTGTGGGAGGCAGAGGGGATGGGGGGGACACAAATCCTGTGGGAGACAGAGGGGATGGGGGGGCCACAAATCCTGTGGGAGGCAGAGGGGATGGGGGGAGAAGAGAGGGAGAAACAAAAGATGGAGGGAGGACAGAGAGAATCACTCTCACTTTCCTGAATTGATTTACCATTTTTAATTCATTTTAAATTGAGATTTTAGTATCTCCCTCTCTTTTTCATTCCTTCTCTTTCTCTGTCTTTCGAAAATCTCTGTGGTATCATTTTCTGAATCTTCCATGCTAAGTCTTCGGGTTTGGGTTTCCAGCCATATGTTGAAGACTGTGCTGTCTGAGTATACTGAAGCTCTAGCCCTAACTTTTATATATCAACTTTACCAACTTATATATGTTTTTTGTTTATGCATATTTTGCTGATATAAATAAAATCTTTCATGGAAGTGATGTGAAGGTGATCTATGGTTACTTATTTCTAATTTTAGTTACATATGTCATTATGTTGCTATTCAACTTTAAATTTTATGCCATTTCAATAACAATAAAAAGCTAGAAAATATTATTTATAAGAGATGTATTTATTATTCACTGCCACTTAGTTGATGTCAATTCAAAGAGACTTTATAGGATAAGGCAGAATTTCCCCTCTGAGATTCTGAGACGGAAACTCCTTATGGGAATAGAAAGCCCTGTCTTTCTCCAGAACAAAGAGTGCCTGATGGTTTCAAACTACTGACCTTACAGATTACAGCACGTGTGTATTGACTACACCACCATATTTTTATTCTATGTAAAACATAATTGTTTAAATTAGCACATTTAATTTCAACTGTATTGGGATGATATTAGCACATACCTAAAAGTAATTCATTGTATTTGAAAATACTCCATACAATAATTATTATTATTTATTTTTATTTTACAGTATCATCACCTGTGTTGGTTAAAGGTCTAATTGTCCATATATCAGAACTTGACTATCTATTCTCTGATCTGAATTACAGGAAGATGACCATATATGTTAATGTATCAACTATTTCCTGGTGATTTCTATGGGAGGCATTTAGTAGTTCAGGGAAAGAATGAAAAAGTATCCCATATCTACTTTTCCCTGCCTCTTTTCCCTGCATACATACCCTAATATCTGCTTCAGGTTAGTGGTTCTGGCCTTACCCATATGTCTACTCTGACCCCTGCTTCTACAAGTGACCATCGTCTCAGTTACACTTCTCTGTTTTTCCTGCCCAATGGTCCTCCAAGTTTCTTGTCCTTGCAAATTTCTAAATAGCTCAATGGGCTCTTTTTGGACTTCTTGATTTCTCTCTTGCCAATGCAATTGTGGACATTAAATATACTTTGTTTTAAAGACTGAGGATTTCTAGTTTGTTTCTAGTGACATTCTAGTCAAATCCCATATTTGTAAATTCTTATGATTCTGAACTTCCTGGTTGTCTGTTGGAATATTATTTATGTTTCTTTCTAAATAATTAATTTGATTTAACTACTTTAAAACATATGTTTGTGTGTATAAAGTGGCATGTGGTGCATTTTATGAGTTTGTGCTATTTTTGTTGCCTTTTCTTTAAAGTGAATATGAGTTCTGTATTAGTCTGAATTTATCAACTAAAACATTGTAAATTATTTGTATAAATAGTGAAGTGAAATTACCTGGTATGGTTCTCTTATCCACTTTCTTCATAACTCCCACCAAATGAGTGAGTAAGCACATACAAATAAGATGTAAAAGTCTCTGTCTTGAGGACTGGTTAGTTTTTCCATTCTGCTTTTTAAAATAATGAGCCATCTAAGAGGCAGGAATAGAGGAATTCCACGGCTCTGAAAAGCAAGCAGTGTTAGCTTACTATCAAAATATGAAATTATGGAGGTGAGTGCTTGTGCTGATGATCAGAAGACGGTGGACGGTGCAGACTGGAGGTCAGAAAGGCAAATAAATGTGGCTGCAGCGTGGAGACCCAGAGAAGAGCTCTCGTCTTTTCTTGCCTGTGGACATCAAGTTGACTCAGTTTCTGAGGACATCCTCAGCTTATGGCAGCAAGGTGGTCAAACCACCCTCTCTCACGTATCTTCCAGCCCCAAACATCAGAATCACAGCCTTGAAGGTACAGAAAGGGGCAGAGTGGGGTGGCAGCTGATAACATGGAAGACTGTATAACCCTACTCAAGGGAAGTGAACAACAGAACTGTTTGTGAATGGATATAGTGGATGGTGTAAGATACAGCAATAATAAATAAACAAGGGTTCCTGAGGGGTTGGGGATGGGAGGGAGGGAATAAAGGAGAGCTTGTATCAAGGAGTTTAAGAAGAAAAAAAATGTTTGGAAACTGATTGAGGTAGCAATTGTACAATACCATTTGCTGTAATTGAATTATGGGATAATATGATATCTGTAAGAGCTCCCGCCAAATGATGTAAAAGTATTTTACTTCAACTCAGTCATAAGTAAAGGTTATTATCTATTGTAAATATATGAGATAATTCCGCTTACCATATAAAAATTGCCACCAAAATCAACGCCTTATAATAAGCATTGAAACAACAAGAAAAAGACATTCAATCACAAAATGTATGAGGGATGTAAGTGAATATGTTAGTCTGGACTGACTAGAGAAACAAATCCCTTATATGTATAAGAAAGAGCTTTATGCCAAAGAGTATATGAATATTTTTTAAATGTCCTAGCCCAGTCCATATTGAATCCTTAAGTCCAGTATTAGCCAATGAGTCTGGTACTAACCCTTAAATCCCTCTTTAGATTCACACAGCCAGCACATGCAATGATAACCAATGCAGGAAGATCACAGACCAGTGTGTGCAAGGTCTTGTGAACCCAGTGCTGTTGGAAGCATTTTAAGGGCTATTGCCAGTCTCAGTCTGTCTCAGGATGCTCTCTGAATGATGCACTAGCAAAGGTGAAACAGAGAGAGAAGATGTTTGCAGAATCCTCATGAGAAAGCCACACCCAAAAGGGGGCATCATCAGTCACCCGATTGACAGACTAGACCACTCCCATACTCATTCATCAAGTTGACAAAAAATTATCTAACTATCACAGCAAACATTTTACCAACTAAATATTTAAATTGCCAACAAGCACATGAAAAGAGTTCAATGACAAGAATCACATTAAAAATATTCAATGTCATTAGCCGTTAAGTCACACCTCTTGAGTAAATTCTGACTCATAGCCATTAGGGAGCTATAATCAAAACAGCAGTGAGATACTTACCTCACTCAGATTGCAACGACTATTTTGTAAGAAAGGAAATAATAGCTGATTAGATGGTTGTGAAGAAGCGGGAAACTTCATGCATGTTGTAGGATTGTAATTTAGTATCAACAAACTCAAACTCACTGTTATTGAGTGAATTTTGACTCATACTGATCCCAATATATTCTGGTTTGTGGCACATAAAACTACCACATGGTTCACTTATTCCACTCTGAGGTAATACCCAAGAGGTCAACAAATAGCGACTGTAATAGGCTTTCTGTGTTGCTCCATCCTTTTTGCGTTCTACTGGGTCACATTTCTTTGGAATGTGCACAAATATAAATCTATTCCAGTTGATTGAACTAGTAGCTGTCTTCTAAATTTCCTGGGATGGACATGTGAGTGCTTCCAGTAATTCATCAGCTAGCTGAAATATTTCAATTCCATCACTCCCAGGCACCTGGTTTTTGACTAATGCTTTCAGTGCAGCATGGATTTCTTCTTTCTTTTTTTTTTTTTAAACGTTTTATTAGGGGCGGATTTCTTCTTTCAATACTATTCTATCTTGATCATAGGATTCAACTCAAAATGTTTGAATATTGACTAATTAATGTTGGTAGAGTTATTCTGTGTCTTTATTTCATTTTTTAAAGCTTCCTGAATCATTAAATTGTGTGCACTTTGGTCTGCTCATCACAAAGTCAGCAGTTTGAAACCACCAGCTGCTCCATGGGAGAAAGATGAAGCTTTCTACTTTCATAAAGAGGTAAAATCTTTTTTGTTGTTGTTGTTTTGTTTTTTAAAAATTTATTGGGGCTGATACAATTCTTTTCACAGTCCATACATATACATACATCAATTGTATAAAGCACATCTGTACAGTCTTTGCCCTAATCATTTTTTTCTCTTTTCTTCTTTTACATTTTATTAGGGACTCAAACAACTCTTACCACAATCCATACATATACATACATCAATTGTATAAAGCACATCCATACATTCCCTGCCCCAATCATTCTCAAGGCATTTGCTCTCCACTTAAGCCCCTTGCATCAGGTCCTCTTTTTTTTCCGCCCCCTCCCTCCCCATTCCCCCCTCCCTCATATGCCCTTGGTAATTTGTACCTCGTTATTTTGTCTTATCTTGCCCTATCCGGAGTCTCCCTTCCCCCCTTCTCTGCTGTCCCTCTCCCAGGGAGCAGGTCACATGTGGATCCTTGTAATCAGTTCCCCCTTTCCAACCCACTCACCCTCCACTCTCCCAGCATCGTCCCTCACACCCTTGGTCCTGAAGGTATCATCCACCCTGGATTCCCTGTACCTCCAACCCTCATATGTACCAGTGTACAGCCTCTGTCCTATCCAGCCCTGCAAGGTAGAATTCGGATCATGGTAGTTGGGGGGAGGAAGCATCCAGGATCTGGGGGAAAGCTGTGTTCTTCATCGATACTACCTCACACCCTAATTAACCCATCTTCTCTCCTAAACCCCTCTATGAGGGGATCTCCATTGGCCGACACTTGGGCCTTGGGTCTCCACTCTGCACTTCCCCCTTTATTTAATATGATATATATATACATATATACACATACATATATATATATACACATATATACACACACTTATATCTTTTTTTTGGCATGATGCCTTATATCTGGTCCCTTGGGCACCTCGTGATCGCACTGGCCGGTGTGCTTCTTCCATGTGGGCTTTTTTGCTTCTGAGCTAGATGGCCGCTTGTTCACCTTCAAGCCTTTAAGACCCCAGACACTATCTCTTTTGATAGCCGGGCACCATCAGCTTTCTTCACCACATTTGCTTATGCACCCATTTGTCTTCAGCGATCCTATCATGGAGGTGTGCAGTCAATGATATGATTTTTTGTTCCTTGATGCCTGGTAACTGATCCCTTTGGGACCACTAGAGGTAAAATCTTATTAGTTAAATCGATCACACAAATGTCGATCACACAAATCATTTGATGAAACACAGTTTCAGCACAATGTGTAAATATAACCTTTCCAGGAGACTTCTATGGAAGGAAAAAGTGCAATAGGATGGAAAATCATGGTAAGGGAAGGTTTGTTATTGTTTTCTTTTTTACTTATTTTTTCTTACATTTTCTTTCTTTTTAAAATTAATGTGTTTATTGATGGCAAATGAGTAGTAGTTGAGAGAAGATATTTGTTGTAACAAAGAGAAAGTAGAAATTGCTAGATAAATGTTCAATAGTGAATGACCACATAAGCTATACAGACTTGGGTTAATTTGTTTGATCACTAGCCTGAACAGAAGCCCTGATGACACAAGAGTTAAGCACTCAAACGTTAAAAAAAAGGCTACCAAGGGAGAGCAGTAAGATGATTTGCATCTTTAAAAATTTATAGCCTTGGAAACCCATCTCTCTGTTCTACTCTCCCTTGTAGTAACAGCGCATGGTAACCTGATGCATAAAGGTGTAAAATGCTGCCCAGTGCTATATCATCTTCACAATCATTGGTATGTTAAAGAAAACTTATCATGGGGACCTCCATGTATTTATAATGCCTTCAAACCTAGAGTATCATTGATCATGACATGGAAAAGCACCCTGCTGTGATTCAAAGGGTATCCAATGACTAAAATTGGGGAGTGGCTCACCAGCCCTTTCTTAGTTTTCCTTAATCTGGAAACTACTCGTCAAGGGTGCCCCTGCAGTAGCAGATCCAGTGGCAGAGTTTCCAGGTTCATTAAACACAAACATCAGCAAAGTCGGATAAAAATGGACAGATCAGTAGTGGGATGAATTACACAAATAATTATAAACACAAAAAGATGCTAACAATGGCACTTACAAATGGCTAATCCAGGGGACGCTTAAATGATAAACAGAAAATGGTAATGTTCTAAGCCTCATCATTGTTTTGCCTCTAATGGTAACAACAACAAAAATAGAACTTTCATAACATTACTTGGCTAGAGATTTAGAGAGAGGAGATTACACAAAGCAGAGAGAAAATGAATTCTTTAAAAATTAATTCCCTAAAGTGTACAATTTATAACAATTCTTATCATCTTAGTTCCTCCACTCAAATATAATGATATCCATTTATCCTTTAAATGTCAAATATGCAATATACATTTTGAAACTGAAAGAATACATTAGGGTGCATGATAATAAACTCTTTCCAATTACATTTTATGATTATGACCTTTGTTTTAACAGTAATTTAACATTTTAATTAAATCTGAAACTTTTTATTTCTAAACGATGTCATTCATTCCCTTATACTATAATTTAATAAAGTCATTTTCAATCTCACTTTGCAGTGGCTGGCTATAAATATTAATAACATTTCTCAATTACATTGACCTGTATTATTCACCTTTAAACAAACTTGGACTACATAAAATTATAAAACAATTCATCAGTTAACTCATAAAACTAATCAATACCAAAAATAAAACAAAACTAGTTTTTAAAATAGGATTTGCAAAACTGTGACTTTCTGAAACTTCTGAACACCAGGTCTTTCTTCTGAAGCACATAGAGCTGGGTTGAAACCACTAACCTTTAGGTAAATAGACAGATAGTTAACCAGTTGCAATTAGAGATTTTTTTCACACATAATTAGCTCTTATTGATTTGAAGTGTCATGTATGTTTGCAGGGTGTCCTGGTGGCATTGTCTGGTAAGCATTGGACTGCTACTGCAAAGTTAGCACTTGAAACTAACCACTTTTTCCTTGGGTAAAAAAAATGAGACTATTAGTTCCCCTAAAGATATCCCCTTGGAAATTCTTTATAGAGCACTATATGTAACTCTATTGTGACAATACAGTTACTGTGAGTTGAGGATTAAGATGCACCTTACTCAAGCCATGGTGTTATCTATTGCTTCATATGAATATAAAAGTTAGACATTGAATAAACAAGACCAAGAAGAATAAATACATTTGAACTATGGTTCTGGAGAAGAATATTGACAATACCATGCACTAGTGAAAGAACAAATAAATCTATTGTGTTAGTCTGGGTAGACTAGAGAAACAAATTCATAAATATGCATATGTATATAAGGGAGAGGTTTAAATACAAGAGGAACTGAACATTGGGAAAACATCCCAACCCAGTCCAGGCCAAGGCCTTAAGTCTGATATTAGCCCATATGTCCAATACCAATCTATAATGTCTTCTTCAGACTTACGAAACACATGCAATGAAGGCAAATGCAGGACGATCACAAGCCAGTGGGTAGAAATTCTTTGGGTCCAGTTGTGTTGTAAGCCTCTCAGTGCTGGCAGGGATATCTTTGAGGCTTTTCTGGCTTCCAACGTGTGGTTGTGTCCATGAGGCTTGTCTTCTGCAATGTCTTCTAGGGAGGTGCAGAGAGAGATGTCTTCTGCCGCCCAGGAGGAAGTACCAGATTTCCCAGAATTCTCAGGAGAAAGCCATGCCCACACAGAAGTCTCATTGGCTATCTCCAGATTGACAGCCTAGACTCCACCCCTACAGTCTTAATCCGTACATTGACACCAAATTAGGTGACTACCACATCTATCTTGGAGGAAATATGGGGCAGGGTGCTCCTTAGTGACACAATGGAGAGACTTAGTCTCAAACACTTTAGATTCTTGTCAGGAGAGACCATTCTATGAACAAGGACGTCATGTTTGGTAATGCAGGTGGGCAAAAAATAGGAAAGTCCTCAAGGGGGTGGATTGACACAGTGGCTACAATAGGTTCAAACATAGAAACATTATATGAATGGCACAGGACCGGGCATTGTTTCTCTCTTGTGTATAGGGTCGCTATGAGTTGGAATGGACTCAATGGCATCTAATAACCACAGCAATGAATTGGAAACATTTCAAGGGCAAACAATAAAGTGTGTTTCATTTGGTATAAGTATTCAAATCTAAATAGGTGTTAAACACTTAAGATAAAACATTGTACGTAGAATATTTAACCCTTTTGTGTATTACTTATTTTTTAGTTTAAATATGTCAATATGCAGACAATATTTACACTTGTTGTTCTTGTTCGGAGTGATTCTGTTGGACCAAACTCACAGGAGCCCTCTGGACATAAGAATGAAACAATCCCAGGTGCTTTACCAGCCTCTCAGTTAATTGGATCCCATTGTTGCATCCACTGATGATGTGTGCGGGGTAGATATTCAAGGGAAGTATATACGTTCAGAAAGTGGAGGGCGATTTCATAGTACTAGAAATCTTAATGGACTCTAGATCACAGTTCACATGAACCACAACTCTCATGGAGGGTGACCAGGTTCCAGCAGAGGTAGACTAGGAAGAAGGGCCTGCTGATTTCCTCCATGAAGTCAATAAGACTCTGATGGATTAGAGTGGAGCATTGCCTGAAATAAATGCCAGAAGATTAGTCTCTCAGCTTGGAATGTCTTTAAATATGACTGGATAAGAGCTGCCTTCTCCAAGTAAAATCTACGTTAATGATACAGATGGACTAAAGATTTCAAGACCTGTATTAACAGTCCTCAAAATGAGACATATAGCTGCAAATATGCACTAATAGTGGGAACATGAAATCTAGAAAGCATAGTATGATTCTATTAAA
Organism: Tenrec ecaudatus; assembly: GCF_050624435.1. Lineage (NCBI taxonomy): Eukaryota > Metazoa > Chordata > Mammalia > Afrosoricida > Tenrecidae > Tenrec > Tenrec ecaudatus. Next base: position 102,655,353 of record NC_134532.1, on the reverse strand, counting down.
ATTAGAATGTATCAAAAATGATATAAAACATTTGAAGATTTATATCCTAGCAGTCATTCTCAACCTGCGGGTCGTGACCCCTTTGGGGATCAAACAACCCTTTCACAGAGGTTGTCCGATTCATAACAGTAGCAAAGTTAAAGTTATGAAGTAGCAACAAAAATAATCTTATGGTTTGGGGGTCTCCACCACATGAGGAACTGTATGACAGGGTTGTGGCATCAGGAAGGTTGAGAACCACTGTAACCTTGGGTATGTTGTTATTGATAGTGACCCGGGGCACAAGACCCTCATTCGAATTCTTTTTTGGTTTGAGAACATTGTCTCAGTGACTGTGTCAATGCATCCTGTCAAAGGGTTTCCTCCCCTATTCACCGTTCCTCTGCTGTACTAAACACGCTGTTCTTTTTTCAAGGATTAGTCTCACCCTCTAACGAGTCCCAAGTAAGATGATGTCTTGGCATCCTTTCCTTCAGGGAGCATTTTGGCGATGCTTCTTCCAAGACAGACTTGTTCCTTCTTTTGACAGTTTGTAGTACTTCCAATGTTCTTTGCCAAAACTATAACTCAAATCCGTCTATTTTTCGGTTATCTTTATTATTCAGTGTCCAACTTGTACACGCATATGTGATGATTGAAAATATTATTGCCTGGGTCAAGTTCACCTTAGTCCTCAAAATGACATACTTGCTCTGAAACACTGTAAAGAGATTTTGTGTAGCAGATTTACCCAATGCCATACATCATTTGATTTATTAACTGCTACTTGCTTGAGTGCTGATTGTGGATTCAAGGAAGTTAAAATCCTTGATTTCAATCTTTTGTTCATTTCTCATGTTGACCATTGGTCCCGTTGTGAAGAGTTTTGTTCTCTTTATAGTGAGCTGAAATCCATTCAAGAGGCTGCAGTAGTTGGCTTCCATCAACAAAGGCTTCAATCCTCCTCACTTTCAGCAAACATGGGCATGTCATCTGCGTATGGACAGTTGTTAGTAAGGCTTTCTGCTCATGCAGGATGCTTTTTCAATACTCCAGCGCCTCTGTTATTTGGTTAGCATACAGCTTGAATAAGTATCATGAAAGGATACAACTCTGACACACATTTTTCCTAATTTTAAACCATGTAGTGTCCCCTTGTTCCGCTTGAAGGGCTGACTCGTGGTCCGTGTACAGGTTCCATGTAAGCACAGTGAAGTGCTCTGGCATCCCCGTCCTTCTTGATATTATCCGTAGTTCGTAATGATCCACACAGGGAGCTTAAGTAGACTGGTGTTGCACATTTTGAATCTGACAATCACATACCAGGAAAGGCACCTTCATTCAACAGCCACGGATATTACTCTCACTTACTGGGGGTGCTAGCATGTATTATGCATTCCAGGAGCTCACACTCTGAAAGGAGAAATGGTAAAGTCGAGCACAAAATGGTCATTGGCCTCATGTGCCTTTACTGATTCTGACTCATGGTGAGCTCAAGGTCTTATTTTTTTAGAAGTACATAGCTAGACCTTCCTTCAAAAAAATTTTCAGGGATCTTAAACCTCCAACTGTTGCTTATAATCTGAGCATTAACCAATTACCCCATCCATACATTAGCATCTGTGTTTAGATTAAGGGGACATATCATAAACGGTAGGTCAGCAATGCTATTCACCAAGTAACTACTAGATATACTAGGAGAGAGAAAGAACAAAAGTACTGAAAATGTTGATGTGTAGACAGCAAAAGAAAAATATCGATAAATCAAAGAATAGAGAAATAAATTCAAATGAAGATAAAAAATGTAGACATTTTTTAAAATCAGTTTTTGAAAGCTGGCTAGCATTTTGTAATCAATTCTACTTCAAAAGGCACAACAATATTAATATTTTCTTAGATATTATGTTGATGGAGAGATATGATTTTGAATTATGTAGATCTCACTGGCCTCAGTGAGTTCTCAAATTTATGCTACTGTATAACATAAGAACGTTCATATGTTCATTTGCTTGGAAGAAATGGAATTGAAGATGAAGAACCAAAGTGCTTGCCTGTGTGTGTTTTCTTTGCTTTTCAAGGATAAACTGTCTATTGGTTTTATTTACTTTTAGAGCATTCACATCTTCGGCTCTGCCACGTACCTCTACAGTGAGCTGAGATTGACTCAATAGGAGTGAGCTTGCACTTTTTGGGTATGGTGGAATTTTTTAAATGATAATGTTCTCTTCAAATATAGTAACAATGAGTTCAGACACCATTTGCTGAATATACTCATATAAACATAGGGCATTCACTGTCATCTCATTGATTCCAAATCAGAGAAACCCTATGGGATGGAATAGAATGGCCCCTTGGATACCCCAGTCTATACATTTTTATGAAAACAGAAAGTCTCATCTTTTTCCAATGAATTCGAATAGATGACTTTTTCACTAATAACCCAAAGCATAACCCATTATGACACTACAACCCCTAATCTCAGGAGAGGTTAACCATAGCTAATAAAAATGTGGACAGGAGAAAAAACACGTAGTAATGGATTATATTAAACTTTTGGATTAATCCATTAAAGTAATGGATTGCATAATGTTAAAACCTTTCATAACCTTTCATAATCTACAATATCTATGATTAAGAAGTCCCTTTAAATCTAAAATATATAGCAGAGATAGGTTATTAGTACACTTAATTATGCACACCAAATAATAATTTAAATTATTTTGGAGATTTATGCTTTGTAGTTTATTTAATTTTTAAATTCATTTTTTACATTTTATTAAACAAATACTACCTTATGAAGAGGAAATTGGAGCATTAAAATCAAAGAATCAGTAGTATGTACTATACATTCATAACTTTATAATATATAAGTACTATACATTAAATACCTTTATAGTAAAAACAGTAGATACTCAAAAGTCCTTCATGACTTTTAATAAAAACTCCATTCCTTGAATAGCTGTGATATTTTCATGAATTTGGAAGTATTATTTTCTCCATAAATTCCAACTGGAAAGTTAAATATTTGCTGAGTAAAAATGGTTGTTAATGACAGACTGATAGATGATTTTTTTAAACTTATATTTGCTGGGGAAAGTAATGAAAATTAATATCCTCCCATAAGAGATGAACAATTTGATACTTAGGAATAAGTTCAGTTTCTAACAGAATCTTGGATTGTGTAGCGGATTTTGTAATTATGTTCACAGTGACATAGGCATACCATACATATCACTTACTGCCTATAGACAGAGCTGAGAGTTATTCTCCTGGGTGTCACATTCTATTTCTTATGCAGACAACCAGGCATAAAATATCAGTAACATTCCAAAGTTTTGTAGAATTTATGAAGATAATTTTTCTGCAACATTTGGTGAAGTCAGATATGAGTAAAAATAGTTGAAAGTTGTCAGTGAAAGCACCTCAATTTTGTTTGTAAATTATGGAAACTCACAATTATGGAACTCAGGAAAGCAATACAGAGTTATTTAAAAACTCATGCAAACAAACTATATTTGTGTTGAACACTTAAATCCAGTATCTGTTGCAACTGAAATACAAGGAAATTAGTAATTATTTTGTCACAATTTCTTAATTCCAACAAAATGGTCATTAATTTTGAATATAGGGGATTATTCTTATACTTAATTCAGCCCCAATCTACAAAGATGGTCACATATTATAAAACACACACACTTCCCAAATATTGGAAAATATATCTGGAAAATGGCTGTTCTATTTCATTTTTCAGTATTTTCAATAGTAACACAAAATAAATTTAAAAACAAAGTTACTATATATATGTTAAATAATAAATGATCACCTATAATAAAAGCATCAATTCTAGATATTAAATTTAAATATTTGCCATCTCTAAAACAAATGGAATATTAATTATCCTCCTAGTAAAATTTGTAACAGAACAAGCACAGTATAAAGTTATGATCTGTTATTCTAGGAGTATTAAGGGAAGAGAGAGAAAGAAATAAAGGGATAAATAATGCATTAAAAGTAAAAGAATAAAAAAAAAGTAAAAGAATATTAGTACATTTTGGGTACATTCTTCTTCACTTTTTTCCTTTGTGTATTTTACAAACTTCAGATTTCAGACTGCTTCAATAAATATCTGCAAAACGAAGTGAAAAATTACAGTGGTAATATAAAATGTATTCTCTAAATCTTTTGAGTGTTGTTCTTGTTAGTTGCTGTCAAGTGATCTCCAATTCATTGCAGCCTGGTGCCTTGTTGTTGGTGCAGTGCAGTCAGTTCCAACTCACAGTGGCCCGATGCACAGTACAACGCCTCCTCTGATCCTTGCAGATGCTCCTGTGCTTGCGTCCGTTGTTGCAGCCACTGCGTCAGTCTATCTCTTTGAAGGTCTTCTTTCACACTGACCTTCCTCTACTTTATCACGCACAACGCCCTTTCCAGGTACTGGTTTCTCCTGATAACATGTCCAAAGTAGGTGGGATGAAATGAAAATCACACTCTGTGTTAGATACACTGCATCGCTCAGTAATGTTCATTTCATTGCCATTTTCTATACTGCTGGGTTATTTCCATTGTTTTAATTTTTTTGACATCAAGTTGGTTCTGATTCATAGTGACCCTCTAAGACAGACCAGAGAAATGTCTCATAATGTTTCTTAAGCTGAAATCTTGGTGGGCAGGATCCCTGGTGGCAAAGCAATTAAGTGCGAGGCTAAATGATTGGTCAGCCTTTCAAATCCTACTTCTTTTCCAGAGAAAGGTGTGACATTCAGCGTCCATTAAGATGTATATCCTTGGAAACTCTCTGGTTTCTATTCTGACCTTTGTGACCATGAAGACCCAGAAGTGACTTTAAAGCAGTGGATAGAGGGGTCACCACAAGCTATCTCACTTATTTTGTTCAAATAACATTGTATTGGGTCACATCGATGCTCACTTACTTAAATATTGTCCATCACGGTTTGCTCCCCAAAAGAAGTAAACTCAACAGTTGAGAATAAGTTAAAAATATTTATCACCTGGCCCTTTATTTGAAATGTGTTCTTAACATTTTTTCTACATCACCAAATTGAATTATCCTAAAATTAAGGATTTAAAAGGTAATATTATATTAAAAATGGAAAATATTTTAAATGCTTTTTATATGAGAGATTCAAAACATTTAAATGCCTAAACAAAGCCAATTGAAAATGGTTCTTGAATACCGTATTTCTCATTCAACATAAATATCAATAAACTTTCTCGGCACAGTGAAACGACTTCCATTTAGTTAAAAGCTGTGCACATGAAAATTAAATACTGATCTAAGAAACCTAATTGGAAGTGTTTCAGTTTTTTTTATTAATTTGACTAAAAACTTTCATTATATTTTTTATATTTTATCATGGCTAGCTATCTAAAACTATAACAATAATCATTACTATAAATCATAAACATATAGAACATAATTTTCTATGTGTACAAATAAACATGAATCAGTCTAAGTTTAACTATGATCATGCATGCATTTTACCCATTAAAAAAATTGGTAACATCTGGAAAGCTAAAATCAGTGAGAGGCTGGAACTTGTTAGAGGGAAAACTAAATTATTCTCTACTGAAATGAGAGACAAAAATAAGTAGTGAGACTACAACCTGGCAAATCTGGAAAACTTGAAAAACCTGGAACATCCAGGCAGTCCTGATAAGTTCTGGTTCACATAGATTTCACTGACAGCAAGTAACAAACTTCTCTTCCCCCAAACCACCTAAACCAATTAGACATCGGATTACAAATAAAATGTTCTGCTAGGTTTACATTCCAAATCTATTTTAAAGACACATTTTCTACTTATTTGAGAAAGTAAAATATAACTACAATTGTTAAAGAAAGTCAAAAATAGAACCATGCGATCTATTGAAGCTAATAAGGACTCATTGGAGAATAATATATTTAGCATATCTTCTTATCAATGTCTAGGGGCCTTGGTGGAAAGTGATTACTTGGTGTCTTCAAGTACTATTTCATATAGAACAAAATATAGGTCATTGAAAGGAATTAATGTAACATCAGTAAAATACTATGTTATTATGTGTTTAATTGTGTCACCTCAAAAAGATATGTTGAAGACCTTCCCCTTGGGACTTGTGAAGGTGACTTTGGCAATAAGTCTTTGTAAATGTAATTAAATTACGATGAATTCATATTCCTTTAGAGTGGGCTCTAGTGTAAGATGAATGGTAAACTCACAATGAAAATATCTGATGACTGAGATACATATAAAATATATATCTATAGACCAAAAGTTACAAAATATTGCTAACAAAATAAATAAAACTAACAGAAAGATGGAGACAGATTCTCTCCTGGGGTCTTCAGAAATGAGAGTTTTACCAATATTGTGATTCTGGATCTCTGTTGGCTTATCCTACTCTGGTAGCTTATATGATGTTGTTATTCTGGAAGCTATGGAATCAGTATTTCAAATACCAGCAGGGTCAAAATGCTGGTAAGACTTCAGTAGAACTTCTTATCTCAGAACCAATAAGAAGCAAGGACTAGGGAGTTCACTTCTGAGGGATTATCAACTGAAGATCTAATAAATGGTAGATACATATTGTCTGATATTATGTGATAAGATGAATACATTAGGCTTGAAAGCATTCAAAATATGGCTGCAAATGGGCTCCTTACTCAAGTAGTATCAACCTTAATGATTTTAATGGAGAAAATCATTGGAACCTTCATTTGCTAATTGGGCAAACTAAAAACTGGAATAAATAGCTGCAAATATATATTAATAAACAGAATATGTACTACACAAGGTGTGAATCTAGGAAAATTCAAAGTTGTCAAAAATATAATGGAACATACAGAGGTCAATATCTTAGCTATTAGTGAGCTTATCAGACTGGAATTTACTATTTTGAATAAAACAAATTATATTGGTTTTACTGGGCCAAGAATGACAAATTCAGGAGAAATGGCATCATATTCAATTTTCAAAAAGTCAGTATCTATTATAATATGCAATGATGTCTGTTATAGGTAATAATGGTATAACTACAAGGAACTCTATTTAATGCAACAATTAACCATATTTACCCACTAATGAGTACATTCAATGATAAAGAAATTGTGGAATCCTATCATTTTCTTTATTTAGTCTGCAATTGATGAAACATATAGTCAACATGCATTGATAATTATATGAAAATTAGAAACAACGAGGAAGGATTAGTAGTTGGAAAACATGATCATGGTGATAGAACTGAAGCCAAATGTCACATCAAGGAATTTTACAAGACCAATAACTTATTATTTTCAAATACCCCTGGTCAACAGTATAGGCATATGGCCTCACTAAATGGAATAGGCAGGCGTCAAATTGGCTAGCTGTGTGGGCAGAGACATGGAGAAGCACAGGATTATCGGCAAAAGGAAGGGCAAGGGATGGTTGTATAACAGACCATCCATTGTTCACATGCAATTTTAGGATAAAGAATTTTTTTAATTTATGAGATAATATATGACCTTTGGTATATCCTCCTCAATTTGGAGAGCATATAAAAATGGAACATACATTGAAAACTAATGACCAAATTCTATAGTAGTTGTGGGACAATGACAAGAATTACATGCATAAAGAAAACAAATGGTCATTAAAAAATGACAGGAAAAGAAAACAAAGACAAGAAAATGGATATCAGAAGAATCTATGTAAATTGACCTTAAATATAGAATAGCTAAATCAAATAAAATAAACAATGAAGTAAAAGAGCCAAACAGAATTTTTAAATAAAAAGCCTGAGAAGAAATCTAACTATATAAATTATATAATTAAGTTGCAGAGTTGTAGTTAGTGTTAAAAAGGAGGAACATGATATCCATAAATCTCAAGTTGAAAGTACTGAAGGATAGTCAAAGTCTCTAGGTTCTATGTTAAAGAATTCTATGGATAAAATATTGAAAATGCTGGACACATCAGTGGCAGATGGAAGACATACACAGTGTGCCAAACTAAAAGTTGGTCAATTTTAACCATCTAGAAATCCAGCACGATTGAAAACCTATGTCGCCGTGACATTAAAGATGAAAACCAAACTGCACAGAAGGCATCAACAATAAACAAGATGGTAGAAACGGACAGAATACCCACTGGAATGCTCCAACACACTGAGATAGCACTACAAGAACTTATCATTCACCCAAGATATTTAGGAGACCACTTGTTTGCCAATAAGCTTTCTATATTTGTTTTCATTCCAAAGAAAGATGACCCAGCAGAAAATTAAAATTATTAAAAATATCATTGATATCACATACAAATAAATCTTTGCTGACAAAATGCTTCCTCCCCCCACCTTCATGATCCCAGTTCTACCTTACAAATCTGACTAGATCAGAGCATGTACATTGGTGCAGATAGCACCTGGAAGCACAGGGAATCCAGGACAGATGACCCCTTCAGGACCAGTGGTGAGCGTGGCAATGCCTGGAGTGTAGAGGGAAGGTGGGGTAAAAGGGGGGACCCATTACAAGGTTCTACATATAACCTCCTCCCTAGGGGATGAACAACAGAAAAGTGGGTGAAGGGAGACATCAGACAGTATAAGATAGGGCAAAATAACAATCTATAAATTATTAAGGGTTCATGTGGGAGTGAGGAGAAGGTACAAAGGGGGAAAAATGAGGAGCTGATATCAAGGGCTCAAGTAGAAAGCAAATGTTTGAGAATGATGATGGCAACAAATGTACAAATGTGCTTGACACAATACATGTATGTATGGATTGTAATAAGACTTGTATGAGCCGAAGAACAATAGTTTGTTTAGGAAGGAGTCCTTATGGTTAATAAACACCCGTACTTAACTGCTTACTGAAAGGCAGGTGATTTAAACCCACCCAGCAGCTCTGTGAGATAATGGCCTAGTATTCTGCTCCAGTAAAGATTACAGCCTGCAAAGTCCTTGTAGGCAGTTTTGCTCCATCAGATAGCATCAATCTGAATTGTAATCAACGTGACAGTGCCTAACGACAAGGATATTGAGGAGGTATGTTACATACTTGGGGCTGCTACAATGGAAAGACCACACATGAACAGTTTTAACACAGAGAAATGTTGTTTCTCATTGTATATGAGGCCAAATGCCCAAATTCAGGGCCCTAGCTCTAGGAGAGGAGCCATGGGGATGTAGTGTGGGCTATGT